>NC_140581.1:436557539-437295732 GCF_964204655.1 Triturus cristatus | reverse complement strand
GGGATCATGGCAAGCATGGAATGAAGGACTATACATTGAAGGAGAGCGCCTCTCTCGTTTGCTGAGATTCTATTGGTTTGTGGGTGCTTATGGCGCTTGACTCAGGAAGGGGAGCACTGACAGTTGTTACACATTTGGATATGACTAATTGAGATGGCAAATTTTTCCACAACGGTCTTTTGTAAATTGGGAAGCACTGGACGTGGCCTGACAAGAATTTCAATAGCCACCCATAATGATGACTTATAAGACTGAAGCATATGTTTCGTGCTGTTCGACTTTGGCTTTAACTGGCTGAACAAACTACACCATCGCATTCTATCAATTAATTCAGAAGGGTAGGAATTTGCAAGTGCCACAGGGACTGACCGTGGTGCCTTTAATTGCATTTATAATTAACACTGTAGTCTACTTGGCAGGTAAGGTGCTCCTATCTGTAAATAACACAAAGATCTGTGGTAATGCTGATATGCTAGAAGCAGTGGAAAACAAATTAGTCATGATTTAGATATACTTGAAGAGTGTAATAGGAGGAGTCAGTTATAATGAATGCAGACAAGTGCTCCCTGGGCACAAAACTCATGAGAAGCAGTACAATCTGGGAGATAGATAAACAAGAGAAAAATGTAGGCTTTTAAAAACAAATCAAGACAAGATAGGGAGGAGGAGGAGGCGAAGAATTTTTTTGATACACAGTGTGTAGTTTAACCATCCATAAAAAAACATGTTATCACAGTACACACCCGTAGTAGTAGTAAGGCCTCACCTAAAATAATCCACCCAGCTCTGTGCGCCACATCTTCAGAACGAAAGAGTCCAGCTGAATCTTGCTGTATCACCTAGACCAGGTGTGAAGTGGGTACAATTAATTATCCATGAAGCATTGTAAACTTGAAATGTAAGCTTTATTCCCAATGCAGAAACTCCAGCCACCAACACAGAGAGCCTCTAAGATAAACCCTCAAAAGGTATTCAACTATATACATTCCACATAGAATTCTCTGCAGCAGCAGAGAATACAGTAGAAACAGACAAAGGGTAAAATGATACAATAATGATGAACTAGGACAAGGATGCATCTAGGAAAGAAAGGAGATGCAGCATATCACACATCTCCCCCTATAACAAATCACCCTGAAACAACATTATTCATACTTTATCTTTACCCAACGGTTGAAATTCCGAATATGTCCGTCTTCTAACTTTGCTGCACCACGAAAAACTTTTGTCTCAACAAACGTTTAACTGAACTTAGACACACCCCGAATTCTGTCTGGTAATTTGACTTTCACAGCATCGTCAACCCTCACCTGAAAAGGCTTCATGGCATGGCGACCATCATAGACTCTTTTCCTCTCATTCTGAATATGCAACTCTCTCTTATGCGTCTTATCCAGCATCTCATCACTACTCCACCCATCCTTACCATAGATCCTCACCCACGGAGGTTCCACCAAAGTGTGAGGCCTGCATTTTTTATGCAACACAAACAAACACAATCCAGTGGTTGAATGAGGAGTGAGACGGTACTCCTCAACCCTTCTTTTGACAGCTCCGATCCAGTCATCCCCATTGCTCCTAGTAATTTGTATAGCATCCTTCAAAGTTCTATTGGACCTCTCAATCATGCCATTGGTTTCTGGGTGGTACAGTGCACATTTCTTGTGAGTGATACCTCTACTAGCCAGAAATTCCACCATCTCTCTTGAAGTAAATTGCACACCATTATCGGTCAGAATGGATCTCGAGTTCCCTTCTCTGACAAATACCTCAGATAAAAACTTGATAACAGCTGTAGTATTGATTTCACTAGTAATTGCAATCCCAGGCCAACGAGAAAGCATGTTCATGGCAAGCAAAACATACTGGAGCGTACAACCTACATTTATGGGACCAATAAAATCGAGAGCAATATCCTACCAAACTTCAGCTGCAAGATCCCTGAAAATCATAGGAGAAGTATGTACTTTAAGACTCGTATCACTCATCCTAAACTCACATCAATCACAAACCAACCTTTCAATGGAGATATCCATCCCAGGCCACCAATACAGCGTTCTAAGACACTCTTTGGTCCTGATGTTCCCCATGGGCTAACTGAACAAATGTTCTTTGATACCCAACGGGTATCCAACCTTCCACCCCTCATCAGGACACCACTTTTTGACTGACACTTCATCATAAACATTAACAAAACCAGAAAAAAGCTCCAATTTCTTCCAAAGAACCATCACCAGACAAGACATTCTTGATCATGTCTTTCACCACCTCATCTTTCTCCACTTCTTGACTCCACTCCTCCTCTGACACACAGCCACCAGTAACACTGTAAACACTAACTTCATCATCCTTCCAACAGTTTCCCACTTCCTCACAGTCACAAGCATCCAAACTCAACCTAGGCAAGCAATGAGCCACTTTGTTATCCACGCCTGACAAATTGGTTAACCACAAACTGATAATCTTGTAATGCAATGAGCCATTTGCAAATCCTGGTGGAAATGCAGTCAAGCCCCTTCTTCATAAAGACCTCTTGTAAAGGCTTGTAGTCAGGATGCACTGTAAACTTCACATGCCACAGAAACTGCCTTAATTTCCAAATGGCCCAGAAAACCGCAAGAGCTTCTCTTTCAAATGTGGAATATCACTCTTCTGCACCTCTTAATTACCTAAAAGCGAACACTATAGTTACCTCCTGCTCACCCTGCCTCTGCTTCAACACAGCTCCGAGACCTTTGATGCTGGCATCAGTGTACAGAAGACACGGCAACCCAGGCACAAATGTTTTCACAACCTGGACCGAGGCAAGGGCCCCCTTGAGATCATCGAACTCCTTCCCAGACTCCTCTGACCAATCAAAACGCACCCCCTTTCTGAGCAGATCTCGCATCACAGCAGTCCGGCACGCCGGGTTAGGAACTAACAGAGCATAGAATCCACCATCCCTAGAAAGGTTTGAATGTCTTCCTTCTTGGACGGTTGAGACAACCCCGAAATTGTTTGAACCAGTTCAGGCTTGGGTTTGACACCCTCACCGGAGATGACATGACCCAAATAAATAATTTGTGTCAAACCAAATTTGCACTTTCTTAATTTCAAAGTAATGTCCTTTGCCCAAAAATATGCAGTACCTCTTTTCCTCTGTTCACATGATCCAGCAAATTGTTGCTAAAAACCAACATATCATCCCGAAAGAATGATCAGCATACTAGACATCAGCCTCTGAAAAACTGATGCAGCTGAACAGAGTCCGAAAGGCATGTGGTTAAAATGAAAAACGCCAAAAGCGTAACAAACTATGGGGCATATTAACAAGCCAGGCGATAAAATTATCGCCGCTTTAGCGGCAGAAAACTGCCGCTAAAACAGCGATAATGGGCTTGATAATATGCTCTATGGAATTCCAATTGAAGCCCATGTTAAATGTGAAGGACGTCTAACATGGCCTTCAATTGGAATTCAATAGAGCATATTATTAAGCCCATTATCGCCGTCGTAGCGGCAGTTTTCTGCCGCTAAAGCGGCGATAATTTTATCGCCTGGCTTGTTAATATGCCCCTAAGTGAGATTCTTTGAGTCACCACTCAACCTAACCTGGTGATACGCTGACATCAAGTAGAGAGTGGTAAAATACTTAGCACCACCAATCAACGTACCCATCTCCTGAATGTTCAGGTGGGGAAATTTGTCTTCAACCACCTCTTTAATGAGGTGATGAAGGTCCACACAGAGGTGAATCTCACCAGAGCTCGTGGTTGCAACGACGACAGGGGCCAACCATTCCGAAGCCTCAACAGGTTCAATGATTCATCCATTCTCAATTATTTTTAATGCCTCCTGTACGGCACCATGGAGACTCAGAAGAACATTCCTAACCTTGCAAACAACCGGGGTAGCACCATCCTTGATCCTTATGTGATGTACATACCCCTTCACACAACCCACTTTGAATGCAAACGCACTAAGAAATTCACTTCCGTAGCTGTTCAGCTATGGTATCTACTTTCCTGACCTGTAAGGAGGGATCTAAATTCGGAACTAAAAAGATTCCCAACATCTGTTGCTGCCATCTCAAAATGGAGCCTCTCCTCACAGGTACATACAATTTTTCAGTTGCTTTGTTACCACGAAATTCAAAGTCAGCCTCAAAATACCCAACTAACTCTATAGGTTTTCCACCATAGATGTACGGAGCACCTCAATAAGATTGGGATTATTTTTACCCCACAATTCTTCCCTAACTTTATCACTCCTGCATTCCAACATGAATTGGTCACGGATTCTTTCCTCTGTATTCTCCCCAAAATTGCAAGGAGCAGCAAGCTTTCTGAGAGCTGTGACAAAATCTTCAACAGACTCCCCATCATTTTGTTTTCTTTTGCCAAAATGAAATCTTTGTAATATTATAGAAACCTTTCGCAGGTAGTGTTTGTCCAATTTCTTTACCGCTGTGTCAAATTCACTCAGACCATCACCATCCCCGTCTCCAACCAACTCAGGTAGGTTCTTGTAAACCTCTTGACCATCAGCTCCTAAACAATGGACCAACAAAGATGTTTCGCTATCAGGCGACAAATTTGGTCCAGTTGCCTTTACATAGTTTAGAAATACCCTTCTCCACTTGGACCATATCAAAGGCTGGTCACCGGGAGAGGAAAGAAAGAAAGGAGGGGGTAAAATAGGTTGCATATTAACACTCAAAATTGCAAAGGTAAATTTGTAATAGTGTCTAATAGTACAAATAATTGAATCACACCGGTACTCAAAGTGGTACCCGAATCCTCCTGCAAGGGAAAAAGGAAGAGAGAGAAGCACAGAAATGAGAAAGAGTAGATAACAAAGAGAAATAAGTAAAAGTGAAAAATAGAGAAATATAAGAAAGAAATTGTATTAAATTTAAGTGAGAATCAATAAAGTTTTTTTTTTTTTTTAAATGAAGGGTCTTCAGCACTCAAGATTCTTGTAGTCCTCTCATGAAATGTAAAGCAGCAGTAGTCTAAGTCCCCTTTCAACTTCTGTGACGAAGAAACCAGTCCATCCACGCTTTCAGCTGTAGGAGGGAACAGTTGGTTAGAGAAAAGCGTGCCAATGCGGGAGGAGAATCCGGTGTGCCAGACACGTGTCAGAGAGAGAACCATTGAGCAGCTAAATCCAGGATCAAGGTAGGAACGAATTCGAGCGCGTCTCTGCGAGCCGCTCTGTGACTCAGGTTCGTCGGCAGAAAAACCCGCTGAAGAATGAGAGCGCGTCTCAGCCGTCTCAAGAGCAGTGAGGCTCCGGCCCACCGACATTGAGTGATGCGCGTGTGAGGCTGCAGCGTAGAAAGGCAGGTTCTTGAGGCAGAATCTTGAGGAAGAGTCTCGAGTGCCGGAAAATTGAAGCGGACACCCGTAACGACTCCAAAAATAGAAACAAAAATTAGAAAGGCCAAAAAGGTTAAAATAAAGCGGAAATAAGCTATGTTCCATGGTGAGCCGAGGAATGTACAGGGGTTAATTTGAAAATCAGCCATGCAGAGTTCTAGCCAGAACACGCAGGGCAAAACAAATCAGCAAAAGTTCGCAAATGTCAACGATGTAGGGGAAAAGGGCAAAAGTCAAAAAGAAGCCCTGTAAGCCGCATCCCCCGGCAGTAAGTCAATAGTGAGGTAAAGATTACTCACGAACCAGCAATCAAGTGTTGAAGTTTCTCCTGGTAGACATGGATAGGAAGAGCCAATCATCGCCTATGTGAAGTGGGTACAATTAATTATCCATGGAGCATTGTAAACTTGGAATGTAAGCTGCATTCCCAATGAAGAAACTCCAGCCACTATCACAGAGAGCATCCAAGATAAACTGCCACTCCTCAGAAGGCATTCAACTATATACATTCAACATAGAATTCTCTGCAGCAGCAGCAGAGAATACAGTAGAAACAGACAAAGGTTAAAATGACATAATAATGATGAACTAGGACAAGGATGCCTCTAGATAAGAAAGGAGATGCAGCATATCACACCAGGGTTCTCCAAAGTCGGTCCTGGAGGGCCGGATCCATGCCAGATTTTTACGATAACTACATTTATCTAAATGGGGATATGCTAAAAATCTGGCATTGATCCAGCTCTCCAGGACCGAATTTGGAGAACCCTGACCTAGGCATTATAAGGCAGTTCTCAATGGTTTAGACATTCATATGCTGGATGAATGGAGAGAAGGAGGATATGATGCCTACATACACATTTCTAAATTATGTAAACTCAGTACAAGAAGTTAATGTTTTTCAATGCAAATGTATTGCTACATTAGTTATCGTCACTCATATCTATTGCGTCTTTAACCAGCCAAATGATCAGCTCTCATGTAGCTAAGTGAACAGAAGCAGAGCAGCTGCTTGGCCTCACAAAAATGGTGTCCTAGATAATCATAACATACAAAACATGAGCGGATCACCAAAAGATGTCCGCCAGCAAAATGTGAAGCACAATGCAGTCCGAAAGGGAAAGTTATGCAACCTGCATTTAAAGTGGAATACAAGTGTTAATGGACTGATGCACATAAGGCTACTTAATATCAAGTAAAGGATTGAAAATAGGCACAATTCATATAAATGTGTTTCTTGTTTAATCTTACAGACATGAAAATAGTTTGCTAACGGTTTATGAACTGTAGTAATAGATGTTAATTTCACATAGTGCAGTTTATAAGAAATCTATCAGTTAGTTAGTTGGTCTAAAGTTCATGTCAGAAAACCAGTGCCTTCGGTTCCTGCTGTGACTCATGCATAAGGTTATTCTAATATATAAAGAGGTTGCAAGACATGGCGAGGCACAAGAGACAGCAAACATGGAAGAGATGGCACACAGAATAATGGAAATTACTCTGTGTTATACATAAAACAAAATTTTCCAGACTTAGACTTGCAGCCCAGCCACAAGAGGATCAGCAGACTCAAACACACGTCTGAGCCAATAGTGCCAACAGGATATTTAGGTTTGACTAGCAACGAGTTCTTGTCTGGAAATAATGGTCTTTGTGACTCCCCACTAATCCCATTAGTTCACACCCAGTCTGACTCATTCCTTTACCTCTGTTGTTTTTCACTTGTTCGCCTCCCCGTGGTCCTCCTGATTCCTCACATTTTGTGGTTTGTGTCATGACCTGGGCACAGGGGGCAAGGAACCGGACACCACTTCCGGTCAAGGGGTGGGGGATGGCAGAATGCTGGGAACAGGGCACGAGGCTGGACGTGTGGTTTGGCGCAGCACATAAGAAAATAAAGATTACCTTAATACTACCGCAGACTCCTGTTGTACCTGAATCAGCACGACACGACAACTGGCGATGAAGGTTGTGAGACGGATTGGCGCGTGTGTCCAGGCGCCCCAGGAGTGAAGGAATACGGAGCGAGGAGCCCACCCTGGTCCAAGTGAAGGAGTGGAGTCACGGCGCGGGAGCCCACCCCGGCCACAACAGGAACAGCGCGGGAGAGAAGAAGGAACTACCCGGCCGTGACTGAAAGCCGGTAAGAAGCCCCATAACTGCCCAAGAAGAAAGCGCGTGCACGAGGAACTTAAAAGAAATCTCGCACGAGATCTCGCGCAAAGACGGCGGCCATCTTGAGGTAAGGCGAAAGCGGCCAATCAGCGTCGCGGAAGGTCCAGCGGCCATTTTAGAGTCAGGAAACAAAAGAAAATCAAGGAGAACGTGCGAAAAACTCAAAATAAAGTAAAGATAAAGGAAGAAAGCTGCGCAAAAAGAAGGAAACAAAGAGACAATACGGAGAGAAAGGTATAAAACATTTGAAAGTCAGGAAACAAAAGAAAAACAAGGAAAAAGTGCAGAAAAGACAAAGCAAAGTCAAAGAAGAGGAAGAAAGCTGCGCAAAAGAGACAATAAGGATAGAAAAGAGTAAAGAGAAGAAAAGAAATCGAACAAAAGAATGAAGAATACAAGGGACAAAGTGACAAGGAGCCCAGCAAAAGAAACACAAGAAAGAAAGAAGATAAAACAAAAGTGACGAATAAGAGAAGAATAGAAACGAGCACGGAGGTATCAAAGAAAGAAGTGCTACAGGCCTACAATGACTGACCAGGCAAATGATAAACCCAGCACGCAAGCAACGTTCCGTAGACCCCTTCCATTCAACCTATCAGAACCACAGTTAGGCATCAGATGGGAACGATGGATTCGCTAGTTCGAAAGATACATGCGTGCCACAGATGTAGTGGACGCTAAGCAGTTGGATCTCTTTCTAAACCTCGTAGGGGATGAAGTAGACGACCTACTAGTAACATTCCCTGAAGACCAAACAGCAACATATAAAGGGCTAATCAAGTGCCTCTCAGACAGATTTGACCCGCAAAGAAACATTGACTTTGAGAGATACACCTTCGCAATTGCATTTCAGCACACAGAGGAGTCCCTTGACGATTTCGCAACACGACTGCGCAAATTGGTCACACACTGCGAATTTGACAAGTTCGACAACGAACAAGCAATTCACCTGCGCATCATTAAGGGATGCCGGTCGGTGGAGTTCCGCACACAAATTCGGAAAGAACCGACCTCGCTAGAGAAAATTCTGACTATGGCCAGGGCAGAAGCGAGGGCAACGGCGCAAGCAAAACAGATGGAGCTGGATAAGGAGAGGCAAATAGAACAAGCAAACCGCATGGTCGGAAGCAGAACTGAAAGAAAGAAAACAATGAGCAACCGCCAAGAAAACAACATGAAAAAACATGTTACAGATGCGGACTGGAGTTCCCACACACCGGCGCGTGCCCGGCAATGGGTCAGACATGCAGAAAGTGCAACACGAACAACCATTTTGCAAGCACGTGTCTGGGCACACAATTCAGAAGTGAGAGAGGACGACCTGGAAGACCTCGGATAACGACGAACAGATATGTCAGGCACATGGAAACGGCAAACCGCAGCTCGTCAGCTGAATCCGACGGAGAAGCGGTGCAAGAGAATGTAGAATGACTGTACCTGATGACCGACGTTGCTCCTGCAGAAGAAGCACAAGGGCGAGAGAGCATCCACCTCATAGAGAAACATCAAGTAAAAAAAACAGCGACCGTGAACATAGATGTGGGACAACACAACACACGCTTCGTGCTATACAGCGGCGCCACATGCAACATAATGTGTGTATCAGAATATGAAAAGATGAAAACAAAGCCAGCAGTAGTGCCATCCACTGTTGACGTATTCACGTGGGGATCGAAAAAACCAGTGATCAACATGCGGAAATTTACAGAGACACTGACATACAAAGACCGATCAAGTGAGGAAGACATACACGTACTGAAGGGTGACATCCCAGCACCATGTCTGCTGAGCAATGTCACAGCGCAGGTGATGGGCCTACTCGCAATGACATACCACATGTCAGAGAAGAAGAACATCCTGCAAGACTATCCAGGAGTCCTACATGGATTAGGGAAACTAAAAGGATGGCAAATAACACTGCACATCAATGAAGCAGTAAAACCAGTAGCTCAACATCACAGACGAGTGCCGATACACCTGCAACCGCAAGTAGAGGAGGAAATACAAACGTTGCTAAGTCAGGACATTATAGAGCCGGCAGACGGGCCGACACCATGGGTGTCACCAATAGTGGCAGTCCCAAAGAAGAACACATCCAAGATTCGCATCTGTGTCGACATGAGGATACCAAACACAGCAATTGAACGGGAAAGACACCCTGGACCATACCTAAATAACATGATCAGCTGCCTAACTGGCACATGCCGATTCTCAAAGCTGGACCTGTGCAAAGGGTATCAGCAGCTAGAGCTTGACCCACAGTCAAGGTACATTACGACATTCTCCACGCACATGGGTCTATTTCGCTACAAGCGATCGGCGGCAGAAATATTTCAAGAAACAATACGGCAAGTCATAAGGCCGGTAAAAAACAGCCTTAACTACAGTGATGACATTCTGGTATTTAGTCGAATGGAGGACGAGCATGACAAAGCATTCCGGGACGTATGTTCCCAGCTGGAACAATCAGGTCTAACGCTGAATGAAGACAAGTGCGAAATGGGAAGAAACAAACCGGTATTTTTCGGACACATCTTCTCTAAAAAAGGAATGCGACCAGATTGCAGCAAAGTGGAGACGCTGGAAAAAGCAAATCCTCCGGGCAATGTCGCAGAAGTGAGGTCATTCCTTGGGCTTGCCAGCTACTGCACGAGATACATAAAAGACTTTGCCACGGTAAGCACACCACTGAAAGAACTGACGAAGCAAGTCCAGACCTTCATTTGGACAGAAGAATGCAACAAGGCATTCAAGGCTATCAGGCAGGCAGTGATAGCGGTGGACCATCTTGCATACTTTGATCCACTGCTGTGCACAGAACTGATGGTGGACGCCAGCCCAGTGGGACTAGGAGCGATCCTGGCACAACATATGCCAGGCAAAGACTCTCCAAGAAATATCGTGGCATATGCAAGCAAAAGCCTGTCCGACATTGAGAGGGAATACTCACAGCCGGAAAAAGAAAGCCTCGCAGTAGTATGGGCGCGTGAGCACTATTACATGTTCATATACGGGAAACCATTCACTATCGTAACGGATCATCAGGCCTTAGTAACGATCTATGGAAATCCAAATGCGAAAATACCACCTAGAATCGAGCGATGGGGCATACGGCTGATGGACTACAATTTCAAGATCGTACACAAACCACATACGTACATGTCGCGGCATCCTTTGCCACAGACACCTCAGGCCACATCAATAGTGGAGGAATACCTAAACTTTGTACTGAAACAGAACACTCAGGCATCAATAACGATGGCAGAGCTGGAGCAAGAAACAAAGATGGATGCCACAATGCTGGCGGTAAAAATGTTAACAAGACAACAAAGATGGAGACATGTCAACACCAACAGAATCATGGAAAATGGAGTGAGCAAAGAGGAAATGCTAGTGTTCAAAAAGATTCATGAAGAGCTATCAGAGACCGTGAATGGAAAAATAATGAGAGGGACAAGAATAGTGATGCCAAGGGCTCTGCGGAGACAGATGGTAAACTTGGTGCATGAATCACACAGAGGCATGGTGGCAACAAAGAGACTGCTTCGGGAAAAAGTGGGGTTCCCGGGGTTGGACAACATGGTGGAGGCCACTGTCACAAACTGCCACATCTGCCAAACGACGGGGCAGCCAGCAAAACCAGAACCTCTACAAATGTCAGAGCTCCCACGGGCAGTGGGGATAGAACTGGCAGCAGATTTCTACGGGCCTCTGGAAACGGGCAACTACCTGCTTGTGATCATTGACGAATTCTCCAAGTTTCCCATCGTGCGACAAGTATCGTCAACGTCAGCAAGTGCAACACTACCAACTCTGGATGACATATTTGCAGCGTGGGGCTCCCCACAAACGCTGAAGACAGACAATGACCCTCCATTCTCAGGGGAAGAATTTAGAAAGTTTATGGACTATCTAGGGATCAATCACTGGAAGATAACGCCTCTGTGGCCACAAGCAAATGGCATGGTGGAAAGATTTATGGGAAACATAAAGAAGGCCGTCCAAAGAGCAAAGCTGGCGCAGATATCAATAGGACAGGCCCTGTGTCAAGTACTAAGGGACTATTGGAACACCCCTCACAGCTCAACAGGACGGTGTCCAGCCGAGCTGGTGCTAGGCAGATCAAGCAGGACAAGGCTACCGCAGCTGAAAGCAACAACAACGCCAGAGCAGAGCAGCATCGCCATCAGAGACCAAGAGGCCAAGAAAAAAATTTAGGCATATGCCAATGCAAGGAGACATGCCACCTCTGCGCACCTCAAGCAAGGGGATGTTGTGGTGGTGCGGCAGCGGCAGCTGAGAAAATCGGACAGCCCATTCTCGAAGGAGCCATTAACAGTGATCGAGGTAAAAGGGCCCATGATAACAGCAACAGCGGGTCCTTACCATATCACACAAAACAGCTCACACTTCAAGGAGCTAAAGAGCATGGACGAAGACGGAAGAGATGCCACAACAAGGGATGCAGGCATGAGACAGGGTGAGGACGAGCAGATGGACAAAGGAGAGACACATCAAAGAAGAGAGTGCAAAAGATCAAAATGACTGATTGAAGAAATGTAACAAGGACATGTCTTTTGACACATCTCTCTCTCTGTCACTTATCTGTCTCTCTCTCATATCTCTCTCACTCCTCTCGCTACAACTATTTGGCAATCACCATCTCTCTTTCATTTCTGCAACAAAAGGGGAGATGTCGTGACCTGGGCACAGGAGCACTAGGACCCTGTACCCGACTGGTGGGGAGGGAGCAAGGAACCGGACACCACTTCCGGTCAAGGGGTGGGGGACGGCAGAATGCTGGGAACAGGGCATGAGGCTGGACGTGTGGTTTGGCGCAGCGCATAAGAATCCTTTTTGTTAGTTTGCCTTTCCCGTCCAGACTTCCTCCCTCCTGGTGTCGCAGCAGTTTTGACCTTTGGCTCCTAAGATGTTTTTTTGCAGTAGGGAGAGTTAAACCATACCTTGTGCTTGCATAGGGTACTTCTGATCTGTGTTACTTATGTGCCTTAATTCCCTTCTTTTGTAATTTTCACTCAGTAATTTGTGTTCTCTCGCCCTTAGGTGGTGGCCTTAGCTTGATAAGTTTGGACTCAGGACATTGTGCCTAAGGAATCCTGTCCAGATCTTCTCAATACCTATCTGTAGAAACAAGCAATTACAAGTATGTAAATACAAAATGTCTTTATTCTTTGTTGTGCTTCACAATAAATGAACCAGCCAACACGTTTCGCCCAAACATGGGCTTCTTCAGGGCAATATAATTTTTTAAGAAAGCACAGACGGTTGCAAGTTAGTTCAGTAGAAGCGTCAAAGTTAAATCCTAGTATGTAAATGTAAAACTCATGAAGAGGAAGGTGTTGCAGAATTTTATCAAGTATAGAACAGGAAGCCAGGAAAAATCGAGATTGCTCCAAAAAAGCTTTTACCTTTTGGGCCTAGGGACGCCGACAACGCGAAATGGATTTGGACTTCTACACGTGGCTAATGCCGTATCTTAAGCTCTAAGCAATTTCTATCCTGTTAGTGGCTATTACCCTGCCAGCATAACTTAACTCAGTTTGGATTGAATCTTGGAGCAATATCGATTTTTCCTGGCTTCCTGTTCTATACTTGATGAAATTCTGCAAAACCTTACTCTTCATGAGTTTTAAATTTACATACTAGGATTTAACTTTGACGCTTCTACTGAACTAACTTGCAACCGACTGTGCTTTCTTAAAATATCATATTGCCCTGAAGAAGCCCATGTTTGGGCGAAACGCGTTGGCTGGTTCATTTATTGTGAAGCACAACAAAGAATAAAGACATTTTGTATTTACGTACTTGTAATTGCTTGTTTCTACAGATTTGTATGCACCTAGATGCTTTGTTGCTTATATATTGCCTCTCATTCCATTAAACTTAGCCTTACTATTTTTGTGATCTACAAGCAGCAGATCACTTGAGGTGGGCAATATACTATACTTGGGTGACTGTTCTGGTGGTGCAGTTATCTTTGTCCCTGCTGCTTCAAATCCTTTCTTTTTCTTCTCAATACCTACCTGCAGATGTGTCTCACTCTCCCTCACCTCAGCTGTATTTCTCCTTAATTTGGGTCTTCAGTACTATCTTTGTCCTAGTTCAAGAGTGGGAGGCGGAGGGATTAGCCTCGACATCCTCAAGCTCTCAGTACTAAGTCTGTGAAAGATAGCCAGACCCACACAAAATGCATTCTGATGCCAATCCCCGCAGGTCATGGCACAAGTAATCAACAAGATCCAAGTTGATTTTGAAGTCTATGGCTCTATGCTATTTATATATTCTAGCAAATCTGGGGCAATTTCTAAATGATTAAACTAAGGTTACCTTTATGTTGCCCTATCTTAGCAAAGCTGCATTAGTGTGCGCGACTCTTTTGAAACAAATTCCTGATTATCACACTTTGTGACCTTTGTGTTGCAATATACTTCTGTGCTTAGGAAAAGACAAACATGAGTCTCTGCACATGCAGCATTGCTTTCCTGCTGATGAGACAAGGAGGAGTTAGTAACATATAACCACTTTGCTCCAGCAGATAATTGTAGAGGCTTTCTGGACCGATGAGCCTACAGCAGTGGCCTTCTATTAAGGCCTCTGTGAAGGATTGAAAGTGTCCCTTCCTTTTTTTATTTTTTATAAATCTTTTTATTGAATTCAGTGTAAAACACTAAACAAGTCAGGTTGTGCATCGACACACATATAAAACACCATTAGTATTACAGTTTACATCCTCAAGAAGAATTTCTTTTTCCCTCACCTGTTTCACGGACAATGTCAAGTTACATCCAGAATAGTCCAAACATGTTACCTCAATATAGAAGGGAAACTGTAACTCACACTGTAAGTACACTTATATATTAATACATGTAAGTTCAGCATCAATGTCTCAGCATGGGCTTTAAGATTCAGCTCCACCCCCGCTTCTGCCACATTCACTATAGGTAGAAGAAGTCCCTTTCTTGATTACTTAAGTGACCTACCACCACTACATTTCTTATACCACTCCATACAGAGATAGCTAAGGAGAGCACCATTTCTGCAGATGAAGCCATGAAACAGAAAAAATATCTGCAGATGAAGCCATGAAACAGAAAAAATATCTGCAGATGAAGCCATGAAACAGAAAAAATATCTGTGAGACACTAACCACAGAAGAAAGGCAATAAAGAGATGCATTTTTGTGGAAATCATGGGCATTTTGTAAAGAAATGCCTCTGCCTGGCAGGAAACTCCAGGACTCGACTGTGAGGGGTGAATCCCAGACAAGTCCTTGAGGGTCCTGAGGTTCGCCTCTAACACAAAGAAATGTGGCAACAACATTTTCAACTCTCGGTAGAGATGCTCACCAGCCACGGCCCCCTAACTACTTTATACCTCACTGGTTGTGGGCGATTGACAGTGTTTTATAGATCAAACATTTCATAAAAAATGTTTACCTAACCATAGGCATTGGTGGAAAACCTTTGATTTCTGGAGGAGTATGTTGGTAAAGTCCTTCCTTGGGAATGGCCATAATGGACACTTTGAAACCATTCAATTTAGGATGATTGAGAATCCTGGTTTTGATAATGTACTGGACACTCCTTGGCTGAGAAGACATAATGCCTCTATTGACTGCAAAAACAAAACATTACCTTTCCATCTCAAACCTGCTAATGCACTTATTGGTGGCAGGAAAGTTCCTCTTTTAACTTGTTGTGCAAAAGAAAATGGAACAGACCCAGATACTAGAGGTGCCTACGATCTTCCATGATGTCTCCAGTAAAAAAAAGAGCTCAACAACTGCCACCATATCACATATTCAACGGTCCCATAGGTTCAATTCCTTGAGCAAAAAGTCCACCTGGGAGAATATTATCATTAAGGGTACAATAAGATAAGATTCTCCAAGGGTATGTAGTACAGAAAACCTACAGAAGAGGTTTATTCGCCATTCCACTTCACCAACTGGGGCCCTAAGTATTTTTGTCACAAGCCTGAGGTAAATTACAAGCCTGTACAGATGCCAGTATTTCACTGGAATTCAGGCCAGTCAGTACTAACCCCACTCCTTCCATTAAAAAAATATCTGTTATTAATTCCAGAATCTGAAGTGACTGTACAAGGGAAAACCTGGGAAACGAAGGTAGCAAGAAAAGGGACAGTTTGCAAACATCTCAACCCACTGACCTCGGGAGCATGGCTGGTGGAAGGCATGCAGCTAAGACCCTCGATCTACAATGGACAGACTGGTAATCCCCATAATCCTGTAAAATTAGATACCATTCGTCTAAATATATTGGTGTACAAAAGGATACAATGTCTTCTGAAAAGAAGTAGAATGGCTTTCCAGTGTATGTTAGTGGGGAGGCCGTGACTTGCCCTCAGACTACCAGGATACAGTCCAGGAAACTAATACGAAAGTACGCCTCCAATAGAGAGTAGAGATGCCAGGATGACCTGGAGGATTTGAAACTGGAGCAGGAATTCTGGATTAGTAGCCAGCAAAGCGTAGTATCTGCAGAGGGAAGGGTTAACCAGAGTTAACCAGAGCTGCCTAACCACCAGGATTAGAGAAGCTATCGATCAGAGTTGCCGGACAAAATACAGTGCAGTGGCTAGTGACTAAATAATCCCAGCCCTTACTGACCCGCAAGTGTCTGGAAACCTCCAGAATATTCTGGCTTTTCTGTAATTTTCTGGCTCTTTCTACATTGCCCAGAAGTGCTGATTTGTGTTACTCTGTGACTTCACAATCAACCACTCCAGCCACCACTGAGTCTTCTGCCACAGTCTCCGAGGCTTGTACTGTGGAGTCTGCAAAATGTGATAGCATCCCTGCAACACTGAACACAATTCCTGGAAGGCAAGAACTCCGGGATTCCTGAAATTGACTCCACTTATAGGCCCCCCTACTCACTCTCTAGTCAGGACTTGCTTTATTAGGAATATGTTTGTGGAATGACTGGATTAAGTAGTGGAAAACATTACCTACATTCCCAAGATCTATCTGAAGCATCATACCCTTTCCAAGATACTAGATATTGTAACTTCCCTCTAGGGAAGTCAAGTATTTCCTCAACTTCATACTCAGGTGACCCACATATTACAATTGGAGGAGGTGGCACGGTCTGTCTGGATGGCTTTTGTGACCCTACAGATGTAAATTACTGGATATATGTGCAATTTTGCTGATAATTTTAGACTTACTGCAGTATTCAAGACTAAGTCAGAGATTTTGAAAGGACCCTCAGATCGGGGTAGGAACTTAGAGCGGGCACTAGGGATAGATAGATTCTTTGAGGATAGCTAAACAAGACCATTCAATATGTAACGGGACCAGCGTGCCTGTGCCAATTTGCAAATCTCTCATAATATTCTTTGGCTCCCCAAAAATATTTAAGGGCCTTTTGTTGCGTTTTTTAAAAATGTTATTCAGAATACTCTGTACAGTAGGTTCTGAGGATGGAAAAATTCTCTTGGCCAGGCACAAGGTTGATACCAATATGAGCAAAAAAGGAGAATAACAGAAAGTGCCCTTGAGGCAATTGTTATAAAAAAACTCAGCTAGAGGGAGCAATGACCAATATTCTAGGTGGTCCATTAAGAAACATCCAATATATTGTTTGCAGGCTTGATTAACTCTCACCAGCTCACTGAGTTTGGAAACTGATGAAAGTGCATAACTCCTAACTGAGTGGTTCTTTATGAAATTTATATGCAAGCTGGGATCCTCTGTCTGAAACAATGACCTCTGGCAGTCCATGAAGAGGAACAATCTCATTTGGAAAAACCTGGTAGGATTAAAAGGAATTGGGTGCCTTACTAAGTGGAATGAAATGAGCTGTCTTGTTCACATGATCAATTATAATTAGAACTGTAGTGTATTCTTCAGAAACAGGATGCTCAATGATGAAGTACATTGATATACAAGTCTGAGGTTGACTGGATGTGGGCAAAGGTTGTAATTGACCACTGAGTTTAGTGTTAAGGGGCCGATTCCGATCCGAGTTGGAAGGGCACCGAACGCGATCTGGCTGGAAAAACTACAAGCCGTACGCGTGTTTTCCGCCCGACTCGTACAGCTGTACGAGCGAGCAAGTATGATGCGAGCTACGTGAAATTCACCGACCGAGTCGTTTCCGGGTCCAAACCGCTCCGTACGTCTCGGCCGTAAGCTAACCGTGGCGTGCAATGGATGCGATTTACGACCGAGCCAGTACGATGCATGTGTTGGACAGCCGGTGCGAGCCGGAGTGTCCGGCTGGCAAAACGTCCGGGAAGTTGCCTTTGGGGGTCCGCGTCGGGCCCCCTGTCACCCGCAGCCCTACGACTCGGACACGGGGAGAGCCAAGGGTCTCCCCAACACAGGCATGCACGGTGCGGATGGCACCGACGCGTACCCACTGTAGGGGGCACCCTTGTGCGAGACGTACCCATGTTATGTTATGTTATGTTATTTATGCTTATAGAGCGCACGGTTACCCAAGGGTGTCCTGGCGTTAAGCACTGATTACCTGAGGAGCATAAGGCCTAGAGGTGAGAAAAGAACCATGTCTTCAAACCTTTCCGAAAAGAAATAAGATCTGGGGCATTTCTGAGTTGGAAAGGCAGTTCATTCCATGCCTTAGAGGTGCAGTTAACAAAACTTCTGCCTCGCCAGTTCGTTTTCTTAAAAGGGGGGCTTATTACTCATTTAGACCCAGTTGACCTTAGTGTTCTGTTTGGGATATACCATGAGAATTTGGATTTAAGGAACTCAGGACCTGTTCCATTCACAGCTTTAAAGACAATACAAAGAGCTTTAAAGCGAGATCTTAATGGTACTGGAAGCCAATGCAATTTCTTAAGTTCTATCTTAACTGAGATGAACCTGGGTGTTCCGGTCAGCAATCTGGCTGCCGCATTCTGGACTACTTGCAACCTGTTCAGATGTTGTTTTTGAACATTGAGATATAAGCTGTTTCAATAGTCGAGACGCGACATTATGAGTGCCGTCACCACAGTCCTAAAGCTCCTCTCAGACAGGAAGAACCTAATTTTCTTGATTATTCTGAGGACCATGAAGCATGCAGAAGTCACCATGCTCACTTGGTCCCCCATGGTGAGTTTATTATCCACCACAATACCAAGATTCTTGGCTTTTCTTGCTGATAGAGGACACAAGCCCAGATCCTCCAGCCACCACTCTGGTGTCCACACCTGTGGATTATTGCCAAATTTTAAAACCTCGGTCTTAGCCGAGTTAAGCTTTAGACAATTGGCGGACATCCAGGTTGAGATGGATCCCATACAGTCATGGAAGCGATCGCCTGCCTCCTTTTCCGCTCCCTCCGTCAGCGACAACACAATTTATGTGTCGTCAGCATAAGAGGTGAGCTGGAACCCAAAGGACCTAATGATACCAGCCAGGGGTGCCACATTGATATTAAAAAGCGTGGGGCTAAGAGCTGAGCCCTGTGGCACCCCACACGGCAGTGAAAAAGGTTCTGAGATGTTACCATCTAGGTCTACAGTTTGTGACCTGTCCGTCAGGTATGATTTTAACAGTTTCCAGGCCGAACCACTTCTACCTATTTCAGATAGCCGGTTAAGCAGTACCATGTGGCGAACCGTATCAAAGGCCGCGGATAGGTCTAATAGGATCAGCATAGCATTCCCTCCCCTATCCACGGCCTCTCTAACTTCCTCTGTGGATTTTAACAGAGCCAACTCAGTGCTATGAAAGGCTCTGAACCCATATTGCGATGAATCCAAAGAGTTGTTAGAAAGAAGAAAATCACTGAGTTGGCTATTCATTTCTTTTTCCAGTAATTTGGCTGGCAGGGGAAGTCTAGAGATCGGTCGATAGTTATTGGGGTCCTTGGGATCCAAAGACTGTTTCTTCAATAATGGAAGAATGGAAGCTTTTTTCCATATTTTTGGAAAAATTTCGTATGAAAAAACATCATTAAGCAAGGGAGTAAGTGCGGTACCAATAATATCGGGGATTTGCTTAATAATCCAAACTGGACAAGGGTCACTGGGAGCACCAGATTTGATGCCGTTCAGCAGTTTCAGTGTATCTAACCTCTCCAGGGGGGTAAAATGGTCAAGTGTCACCTCTGGGGGACATGAACTTTCCAATTCTCTTATATTGGGGTCGGTCTGGTTTTTGTTGATCAAACCAATCAGAGAGGAAAATATAGTTTAAATTTTCAACCTAAAAAATTCTGTTGCAGAAATCAGGAGCATCGTGATTCTTGGGCGTATTGAGACTGGACAATTGATCACATGCCTTAGCAAGCCATTTATTATGAAGAGTCGTTGCCTCCTCTACGTCCAGCGGGAGCTGATACATTGAGTTTTTGAGACTGGGTTCAAGTCTTTTGACATCCAATTTGCCCCATGCTCTAGTAATAATCTCCTTAGTCTGTCTCAGACTGGAGGAATGAGCAAGAAAGCTGTTTAGTTCAAACTTGATCATGCAGTGATCAGACCACGCGATCGGGAAAACTGAGACATCAGCTAAATCAGTATTGTTGGAATATATACCATCAAGGGTATCACCTTTTACGTGTGTAGGAGGGATCACCAATTGTTTAAGGCCTCCTATACCCATGATTTGTTCGAGTCTAGACGTGTCAGGATCACTGAATTTTTCCAAATGGAAATTAAAGTCTCCCAGCATCGTGAAGGACTGTAAACACAGCCCTTCTTCTAACAACGAACTCAGGGAGTCTAAGAAACCACTTTTGGAACCGGGTGGCCGGTAGATTAATGTACCTTTGAAGGGTTTATAGGAAGCAGAATATATATTAAAAGTTAGAGCAGAGGTCTTCTAACTGTGGGGCCAGACCCCCAGGGGGGACGTGGAGTCCTAGGAAGGGGGTCGCAGATTCCCCAGCTTCACCTGCAAAAAGACAGCACTCCTGGGATGGCTAATTGAGATCGTTATCAGCTGCTTGCCTGTATGAAAGGCAAATGTGCCTTATCAGTTAATCTGCAAGTGTATAGATTATTTGGGAGCAGTTCTGGCGTGTTTTTTTGAGTGGAAGGGCAATGAGCCAACAACTGGACTGGGAAGTTCCTGCTTTTAATATTAACTGCATTTACACAGCACTTAATGCCTCTAAAGAGGTGTTGAAGGGGCAGTCATCATGTAAAAAAAAAAAGAAAACTGCATTACATACGCTCTGGTATTATTAAAACCCACATTTTGAAAGCACCATTTTATCATAAAACAATTCGCACATTTTGCAGCATTCTATCTTACCCTGTGTGTAATGCAAGTATAAAAAATTGACTTACATATTCACAGTGCTTTTCTGTCCCAGGCTGTGACTTCATAGCGCTAAAAAAATACACATCACTATTCTCCACTGCACCAATCAAGATTTAATTCTGTGGTTCTCTGGTTACACACAGACCTCTGCAGTGCATTAACTAATAGAGGCTTCATAATGTACTACTGTGCATTTCCCACTGAGCAATAACTTTTTTTATTTACTTTTCATTTACGCTGCCCATTATTTTATATATAGATATCTGAAGGTGAAATACCTAAAAAAAAGTACCGAATATTTTGGGCTTATTTATGAGAGGTTTGCATCACCAGAGTATCACTTTTTTGATGCTCCGGTGGCGCAAGCATCTAAACCATATCTATGAGGCAATGCAAATTCACCCTGCATGGCTTTGCACTGCCTCAAAGATATGGAGTAAGACATAGTAGTGAAAGTCACTACGTTGCCTTACTCTGCGTCAAGGAGGTGTTCCTTGGGCTTTGCGTGGGGATCCCACACAAAGCCCGTGGATTTTGATACTGACCCATATTTACAAAATCATGTAAACCTGGGGCAGCTCCAAAAACGGACGCCTCCCCAGTGGAGGCATAACGAGGAGAAATTTTTTCATTTCTCCTTGTTTTTTCCTCTTTCCATGTGTGCTACATTCTGCAGCTCACATAGAAATAGGAAAATGCCCCTCAGGATTGTTTTGGTGAAGGAAGGTGCCTCTTCCCGTACAAAAACAATCCTGCCTACCTTGGTGCAAGGCAGCAATTTGTGAATGAAAAAGGACTGGAATGTACCGTATTTTATATATGTGGTGCATTTCTGCCCTTTCACATTGGCATAGGGCAGCGCCGCAAGAAGACTTGCAGTACTGCCCTACGCCAATTCCTCATAAATGAGGCCCTATATTTTTAGCTACACCTTTGGCTACACCCCTATGCTCAATGACCTTTGCTAAACACTTTTTAATATAATTTTCCCACTGTAAAAATGATTTGCTGTGATAATTGGGGGCTGTTAGAAATGGGGGTCTCTCGTTGGCAATGGTTTGAACCTTTGTTCAAGTAGGGACCCTTCTTTCTAGTCAGGGTAAGAGGGATATGCTACTGAAATAATAACCCTTGCTCACCCCCTTGGTAGCTTAGCACGAGCAGTGAGGCTTATTTCAGAAGCAGTGTGTAAATAATTTGCACATAACCAACAGTAATACAGTGAAAACACTACAAAAGGACACCACACCAGTTTAGAAAAATCTCCAATACTTTATATATTCAAAACAAGACCAAAACTATATGAATCCAACATACAGTACTTAAAAATATGCACTTTGCGGGGCGCTGGTGTCGGTCGTTCTGGACTGCGGTGTGAGACGGGGCAGTGTGTCGCAAGACGTACGAGCAGTGCCCCCAAGCCACGGTTGTCGACGCGTCGGTGAGACCAGGGCGGCGAAGTGAAGCGAGGCGGTGCAGAGCGCGGTGCCCACAGGTTACATTGCAAGCAGCAGCTCGGCGGCCATCGTCAGTGAGACCAGGATTGTAGTGCGAGATGCAGCGGTGCCCTCTGCGGTACCTTCAGGACACGGAGCCAGCGACGGAGTCAGTGACTGAGTAAGTTGCTTTCCCCCCTCTGTGGCAAGTGAAACCACGGTTCCAGAGGCGGTACCCAGCGGTTGGTGAAGTCATTGCAGTCCATGAGACTTCAGAAAGGAGGCAAGCTCTACTTCAAGCCCTTGGAGATATTCAGCAACAAGTAAAGAAAGTTCAGTCCAGTCCTTTCACTGGCCAAGGCAGAAGCAGCAACTGCAGGCCAAACCAACAAAGCAACAACATAACAAAGTTGCAGTACTCCTCTTGGCAGTTCTTCCAGCTCTTCTTATTGGCAGGTTCCTTGATTCCAGCGAGTTCTAAATTTCTGGCGTCTGGACCCCAATATGTATACTCAGTTTCTCTTTGTGCTTTTGGGCACAAAGTGCCTGTGCCCAGCCCAAACCAGTTCCATCCTCTGTGTCCCAGCTTCCTGGCAGGAGGTGGAGACTTCATTGTCCAAGGCAGACCAGGCCCATGCAGGTTCAAGGAAATCTCCTCCCACTACTATAAATACAGCCCAGGTCTATTCAGCCCAGCCCTGCCTCATCCAGGAAAGGCAGGACACACCTTGATCCCCCCAGTGGCAGTCTGATGAGAATGCACATCCCCAAACCCTGTCACTTCAAAGCCAGACAGCCAATCCACAAACCCAGCAGAGGCACACAGGATGGCTAAGCAAGAAAATACCTACTTTCTAAAAGTAGTATTTTCAAACACAGAAAATAAATATCTTTACTAAAAGATGCATTTTTATATTCTGAGTTCAGGCATACTAAACCCCATTTCTCTATCTTGTCCCAATGGGAAGATATGCTTATAAGATGTTATAAGTAAAATCCCATTCTATCCTATGGGACAGATGACCTTTCCATAGTGAAAAATGAAAAACACTAATTCACTACCAGGACATGTCACACACACCAGTACATGTCCTACCTTTAATATACATGGCACCCTGCCCACAGGGGTACCTTGGTCCTACCTTAGGGATGGTTTACATTAAAAAAAAGGTGAAGATTAGGGCCTGGCAAGTGGGTGTACTTGCCAGGTCGACATGGCAGTTAAAACCGCGCAGACACTGCAGTGGCACGTCTGATCACCCTTTTCAGGGCTGCATGGGTGAGTGACACAATCAGTACTGCAGGCCTACCAGCAACATTTGATTTACAGGCCCTGGGACCCTAAGAGCACTTTACTAGGGACTTACTAGTAAGTCAAACATGCCAATCATGGAAACACCAATCCATAATACAATTTACAATAGGAGCACTTGCACTTTAACACTGAAAAGCAGTGAGAAAGTGCGCAGAGACACTGAACCAGCAAAAACTAGGAGATCATAAAGGAAAAAACAGGGGAAACATGCCAAAAGATGCCAGGTTTAACAGGGGCATTTATGGTTGTCGATAGATTTTGATGAGGAGAACCAGTTTCTAGAAAATTTTGGCAGATGGGGTCCTTACGACTAAAAACGGTTTGACATGGGGGTCTCGACATCAAAAAGTTTGAAGACCACTGAGTTAGAGCCTCACACACCAGAAACTGGAACAAAGTTCGGGGTGAGTGACTCATGATAGATAATCGCAAGCCCTCCCCCTTTTTTCTGTGGCCGGTCGAGTGTGTAACAATGAAAACCAGGAGGTGTTGCCTTAACCAAGTCCGGGCCAGAGGAACTATCAGTCAATGGGAGCCCATGTACGCGTTGTACGACCGGCTCCCATTGACTTCTATGGGAGTCCGACCGAACCGAGTCCGGCAGCATACGGCTGCATCGTACTCGCTCGGTCGGACTGCAGGACTCCGGCTCGGTCGGAAAACACTCCGGATCCGGCTCGGTCGGAGAGCTTTCTGACCCGGATCGAAATCGGCCCCTAAGTGTTTTTACTTTAGCACAGGTGAAGAAATGGGTATATGTAGTCCTTCATGTATTGATCCATTCTTTCCCAGAAGAAATGAAGTTTAAGAAATTCATTTATCTTTCTACATGCTGCATGTCCTGCTATCATGATGTCATGACAACACATACGACTCTGTTGAACATTCCTTTCAGATATATCCAGACAATTTCCATGCTATTACAGATCATTCAATCTTTTCCCAATCATAGACTGCTTTCTCATCCACCCATGTTGATTGAGAACAGTATGTTAATCTTTGAGCACAGTATGAGTGAGCATTCTTTTCTTTCGCTGAAAAAAGAGCTGAGATGGTAGTTGGTTCCACATGTGTTATTTTCTCTTCCATGGCTCGAGACAATGCATCCACTTTGCTGTGACAATTTCAAGGTCTATAAGTTATATCATACAGCAATCTAGAGAAGAAAAGGAACCACTGTGGATGTGGAGGGCTGGAGCTGGTCACTGATTTGAGGTAGCCCAGATTCTTATGGCCTTTCCACATCCTAAATGGATATTCTGCCCCCTGAAGATAATGTTGCCAGGGATGAAATGCTTCAGTAATGGCCAACAAATTTCTATCATATATTGAGTAATTCTTATCTGAGTGTGTTTTTTCAGTGTTATTGTGTGCTCGTTAAGGATCGTAAGAGAAACACGAGGACGTTATTTCATAAAGCGGGCCTCTGGTTGACATCTTTAATGCACCATAGAGCATGGAAGCTCAATGCAGGTGCACAATATGATTAGTCTTTGGCGGGCCATCCTAGTTTTAAGGAATCAGGAAGGCTGAGACGAGCAGTAGGTCTCAAGGTAACCTAGCAACGGTTTCAATGACAGGTGCACGATAAGATCCGTCTTTACGGCTTTGCCCTTGCACTAATGACTCAGCACGTTTAAGACGAGGAGTAAGCCGCATGGTAACATAGCAACGGTTTCCTCAGCAACTTGTAAACACACGCAAAATGGCTGGAGCACGATCATAAAAGTAACGCTCGCTTACTTTCTTAACAAGTTGAATAAACATTGAAACTATGCAGAAGATGAAAGAAAAATGTTGTGCAAGATGAAATCTTCACCACACTTCCACAAAATAGGCTAGTTATGTAAGAACAAAATATTTTAATCACATGGGAATGAAACGCTTCAATATTATGCCCGTTCGACACAACCTAGAGAAAATTCCCAAAAGAAAAGCGCGGGAATATGGTAACAATAGGTAACTTACAGTTTTAGTAGACACACTTTAGAAGAAGTATGTAGATATCATATACTGTTCATAGTACTGGCCAGCGCCACCGTGTAACAGTACTTCTCCAGTAGTAATCTTGTACAATTGAGTAGGTTTCTTCATGAATATCCTTTATTGAGTGTGCATCTTCACATCTTCATAACCTCCAGCATAATAACCACCAACAGCATTTCATGGAGCATAAGCAAACCTCCCATTCCAGTGACATAAACAATGCCCAATTACCCTTCTACTCTACAGTGCATTCCCACACAAACGTTGAATGCTGGCTTTCATTGGTCTCCTTCCAGGATTCCCACTAGATTGTATGAAACCCTTGGATCCAACTTTGCTTGAATATTGGCATCCTTTAATTGATCTAACAATATTGAAAAAAGGTGTAATGGATATCGATTTCTGATGGAAATTTTGTTCAATTTGTGGTAATCCACACATGGGCGTAACTTGCCTTCTTGTTTTGGAACAAAGAAAATAGGTACTCCTGCAGGGAATGTGGAATGTCTAATGAGCCCTTTTAGTTTGTCATCCAGATATTCTTTAAGCACCTGGACCTCTTTGGGACCTACAGAACAAAGTCTTCCATGTGGTATCTTGGCAACAAGGAATAGACTGATGATGCAACCATAGGATTGATGTGGGCGAAATGTAATAATAATAATAATAACAATAATGCAATTTCTAAAGTTCATAGCTACCTCATGCAAGGTGTCCCAGCGCTATGTACAGGTATCCCAAAGCCTAACTGCCACTATTAAACCCCCATATATCCCAAACTAATGAACCAGGTTTTGAGTTTTTTCCTAAAAAGATCTTGCGATTGAGTCTGACGAACCATCAGGGCAAAGCATTTCGCAGTTTTGTCACAAATAGCTAAAAGAGCTCCCTCCTGTGCACACTTTCTTTACCTGGGGAACAGTAGCCAACATCCACCCTGCTGATCTTAAATTCCTCAATGGTACATGTGGTCTCGCCAAAGATTGAAGGTGATCTGGATCTTCGTTAAGAAATGCCTTGTGACAATACAGAGATTCAAAAGAGGATCTTTGCTTTACCTAAAGCCAATGCAGCTTCTTAAAAGTAGCTGCAATCGGTGGGTGCTGTGTTAAGTTCAGTAAACGATGTGCTGCAGAGTTCTGCACTCTCTCTCTGGAGTCTCTTGATCCATCCCAGACACAAAATATTACTATAGTCGAGCCTAGCCACACTCAAGCCCTGAACTACTTTTTTTTTTTTACTGATTCTGGTAGAAGGCATAGGATTTTTCTCAGCATCTTGAGCAGTCCAAAACATTTTCCTGCCACTGCAGTAATTCTACTGTCAAATGACATTTGACAGGTGTATTATCTCCTTTCTTGCTAAACACATCCAGATGCTCTTAATAAGCAGTAGGAATCTGTATTATTTCTTCCAAAGGCTGTGACGTCAAACACATTAAGTTGTCTTGAATCACAAAAGTTTTTTGTGCATTAGTGATGAATAAATTAAATGTCCTTTTGTTGCCAGTAAATTTGCAAAATATGTCTACACAACCATGATGTTCCTAATACTATAGTGAATGGAGGGCAATCGGTAAAATAAAAAATTAAGGATTCTACTTGTCCATAGCTATGGTTAAGGTCCCAGTTACTCAAACAATATCTCTATAAGTTAATTCTTTACCATAAATACCTCTAAGAAGTTCCATTTGTTCTTTTCTCTTTTTCAGAATCTGTACTCTTTCTATGAAGGTCCTTATGCTCCTGAATCAAAAAGAACCAAAATTGAGAGTGGGCCTGAAGAAGATGGCAATTTTACGGTCAAATAGTAATGTTCCTTAACACTGGCAAACACTTTTGTTGTAAATCTGCCCGATATAGGTTTACCTTTCAAGATCAAGCACTGGTGTTTCCAGGCTGAAGGGACAGTTCTTAAGGCAATGTCCAGGTTTGGTACAATAGAGACATAGGTCTTTTCTCCTTCTTTTATCTTTTTTTTCTGGGCTGTAAAGCGTTTCAGTATTTGGTCACTCTGCATTATATCTTCCACCCACTTCTGTAGATTGATCCTGCTGGAAATAGCGGTATGCTACTAGTTAGTTCCCTTTTCTCCCAGAGTCACCATTTCTGTTGGGAGTCTATTTGTAGTGCTAAATCTATGAGATAATTAGAATCAGTGGAGCCTCTTTCAAATCTTCATGTAAACTATGGCAAAGGTGACAACTGTTGCTTCATATGTCCATCCAGATTCTGAGACCAATTGATTGTAATGGCCTACATAGTTAACCTGATCTCTTGACCCTTCGCTGAAAGTAAGGACCCCCCAGATGTATAGCTTGTTTAGTTTTACGCTTAATAAAGATTCTGTTGAACTCTTCCAGGAAAAAGGACTGTTATTAATTAATGGAAATGTCCACACCAAGGCATCCTTGGCCGAATCTGACAGGAAGTTACCTTGGATTGGTTCATCTGAAACACATAAGGTTAAGCTAAAAAGTAGTAGTTGCACTGGCCAAATAAAGGGCTTGGGATCTCTTGAAAATCATTTCGGAGAAGCAATGCCTGAGGTAGGAATGGTCCCAGAAGAGAAGAAAGCACCAGTAATATAATTATTTGGACTGCTGAGGGACCAGAATTGGGGGACTGTAACTGATTGACCATGTCTAGGAGAAACGTCCTTTGGTGTCTGACTGTTTGTATCTTATCCTATATTTTACCAATGACCTGTAATTGGTTAACGTTGGAGTCCATGTAGCATGTGGACCTAGCAAGCTGTCACGATTTCACTGTAATTTGGGCCATGAACTTCAATGCTAACCCCACTCCTTACCTTTCAGCCAAATAAAACCTGTCATGATTTCCAGAATCTCAAGTGACTTTACAGGGGGGGGGAAAGGGAGAAGGGAGGTAGAGAGTGAAGGAACACTCTGCGAGCATCTTGACCTGCTGACCTCAGAAGCATGGCTTGGGCAAGGCATGTGACAAGGAACCTTGATCTGCAATGAAATCGCTGGTAATCCCTGTAATCCTATAGGACTAGGTACCATTAATCTAGATATACTGGTGTACAAAAGGATACAGTATCTTGTGAGTAATGGAAGAATGGCATGCCTGAGGATGGAAGCAGAGACACTGTGATTAGCACCCAGTTGGGATACTGTCCGGGAAATGAATACCATAGTCCCCTGCCAAAAATGGAGATGCCAGGATGAACTGCAATATCTGAAGCTGGAGTAGGAACTCTGGCAATGTAACAAACAAAGTTCAGTATCTATGGAGGAAACAGTTAGTCAGAGCCGCCCTAACCAACCAAGGTAACTGAAGGGGAGACAATCCAAGAACGTGCAGGAAACTTAGATAGTGTGAACTGTGTGACCTGAGTAGAGAACCCTTTAGCCGCTATTGCCAGGCAAAATGTAGTGCTGTGACTGATGCTTAAATCCTCCTAGCTCTTACTGGATCAGAAGTGCCTAGAACCATCTGGTTAATTCCAGAATGTTCTAGCTTTACCAGAACTTTTTGGCTCTTACCACCTTGCGCCTGGAAGTGCTGATCTGTGTTACCTTGTAACTCTACACTCCTTCGCCTTCACAACTGCCACTGAGCCGCATGCCACAGTCTCCAAGGCCAGCTTACAGCAAGTTTGTATCATGGAGTCTGAGAAATGTCACTGTATCTCTGTGACACTGAATACGATCCCTTGAAAGCACAAACTCCAGGATTCCTGATACACGTATTCGATAAGGTAGAGATGAATAAAAGACTGCATTCAAGACCAGATATGGACTTTGAAATATTTAGAAATGCGTTTTGCAATATAAAATAGTACAAACAACCTTTTGGATTATTAACCAGCAACATTCCAACATTTTGTGAGTGACATATTCAGCGATATTTTGATAAAATAGACCATTAGCTACTTTGACAATAATTCTATATTCTCTGAAACTTTGGAAGAACATGGCAAAGATGTGCTAAAACACATAAGAGAGCATTTGCTCTTTGTCAAATTGGAAATATATCAAAGCACCCAAAGGTGTATTCCAGCATTCCACCTTTCTCAGGATCGAATAAATTGCGACATTTAAAAAGTAAAGGCTGAACATAAATGGACTGATTTGAAAACTGTCAAAGAATTCCAAAGGTTTTTAGGATTTTCTAGTTTTAACAGACAGTTTATCCAAGACATTTCAGAGAATATACATCCCATTTCTCTGCAAACACAAAAATGAATTTCTTTTTACCGGGGCAGAGAACAAGAAGAGGCATTGGGAACCCTCAGAAAGGTATTTACAATAGCATTGATCTAAAGGCATCCAGGTTGTAGCCTGCCCTTCATTGTCAGACTGTATGCTTCTTCCTTTGGTATTGTGCCTATTTTGTCATAGAAAGAGCCTATAACTGGCAAAATTCATCCCGTTGGCTACTATTCCCGAACATCATATAAAATTAACTACACCATTTATGACAGAGAGGTATTGGTAATAAAGGAAGCATTGTCTCATTGGAGACATTATTTTAAAGGAGCCTAGCATTGAATTAAAATCTGGATGGATCACAAGTATGTAAGTTATCTTAAATCCATGCATGAACCTCAGACATGCCAGATGGTAGTAGTTCTTTTTCGAGTTTGATTATGAAGTCAGTTACTGACCAGGCAACAGACCTGGTAAGGCCGACACCTTATCTAGACAAGGAGAACTTCAGCTGATCAGCAGCCTGTCATCAAATCAAGGATTCTTAGTGCTCTTGAAATGCTGTCATAAAATCACAACAGTGGGTTTCACAAGATCCTTGCAAAAGAAGGAAACGAGGAACTACGATGTCGTAACCACAGAATCTTCATCTATTTATTTAATCATAAAACAATTCATTTTTCATGAATCGTATCAAAATGTTTACATTTCACATTATATTGAACATATTTCTAAAAAATCATCTACACCCGTGCATACGAATATCTGTCTCATTCATCTCTGATTACTACAACAATCCCTCAAATACTATATATTCCAACGCCCCAATGATAAATTCATAAACATGTATATACACAGAACACAGGTTGAGGGTTGTAGTCTTCAATATCGACTACAAAACATATTGAACTACAATAATATTGCGGTCCAAATATTTACAACTATAAGCTCAATAACCCTATACTTAAAATTTTAATTTTATTGACATTTATTTAAAATAACAACCATATTGATTCCGAAATATTGTCCTACAAAAAAATCTAATGCAAAAATTTTAATTACAATAATACTGAGATTTAAAAATATCAAAATAAATTGTGTAATAATATTGAAAATATATATTTAAAATATTAAATGTATTTAGTTAAAATTGTTTATACAATGTTACAAAAATACAATACTGATTAAAATATATCATATATAGTTAGAATTGGTTAACATTGTAATTATTCTTTAAAAAGAACTTTAAATTACAATCAATGAAAGAATAATGTAGCTTTTCAACATTTATTTATTTTTTAAATTACAAAGCATTGATCAATTTAAAAGTGAAAATAATTTTTGTAAACATCGATTTCTCTTGAAATAAATTAAAATCAAACATCTTCCCAAATACATGTATCTTTCAAATTTTCAATATAAAATAACTTCTTATGAATCTACAAAAATGAAAAACAATTGTTTAATACCTTTACATTTTAAATAAATGGACATGTATTTCATTGTGAGAGTCAGATTTACTATTTCCACTCCAACCTAAGTAATACTGGACAGATGTGTTGGACTGTGGGGTTTGGGGGTGTGGGTGTTTCGTCAGAATTACTATTTCTACTCCAAACTAAGCAACATCGGGGGAGAGCTCACATTTACTATTTCCACTTTAAGCTAATCAACGTTAAAGGATAAAAAATGCAAAAAATTACATAAATAAATATAAAATACTCTGCAATAAAATATCAAATATATATTACCTATTAATGTTAAAAACAGCAATTTTATTGTTTAAAAAGTATAAGTTATACAAATAATATCACTCTAGATAGCTTAATAAATGTGCAATATCTGACATATCAACTTAGATTAACAAAATAATTGATCAATTGAATTAATGATATTGAATGTTAATTTTTGTTAGTTCTGTGGTTTCTTAATAAAAATATTTCAAAATGTTTTACAAAGTCAGAAATAAAACCCTTTAAAATCCAGCAACTCAAAAAAATCACAAATAAAAATGCAATTGAAATAAAAAGAAATATTAAACTAAAAACATAAAAAACACTCTCATTAAAGACTAATAATTATGTTTAAATATTATAACAAAAAACCACATGAAATCGGTATTAAAACAAACAATAATAAAGTTATAGTTATTTTAAAGTTCAATATTTTTTTTTTTTTTAAACGATATACTTACCAATCATGGGTGTAATTTTAAATACAGTGGCATAATTTGCTAAATTTCAGTAATTTAACATGACATGTTATGCAAAAATCTTGAAATTTCACCATTGTCAAATGATGTGCCACATATAAAAATAATTTGCTGCAAATGCATGCTATCAACAGAATGTGAGTGGCTGTTGTTTGTGGTGTTTTTGGTTTTTGCACTATTTTGTTGTGCAAAATGCGTCCTCTTTTTTAATTTTTTTTTATTTTAATGCTTCACAACGATAAAGGAAAAAGAAATAAGGGAAAAAGTCGTGATCAACATACTTAACATGAGATATAGTACAAAACAAAGATTAGATAAAAGCTGTATCTTCCAGGTCATGTACAATAAGAAAAAAGAACAAAATAAAGCAGACTTAAGACCAGGAGTTCACCAATTAATTATATATCTCAACTCAAGAAGGAAAGTAGAAAAAACCTTGGTCTATTACTTGAGCCACTCCCGAACAGGAGCCCAGATCTTATGGCCCAGCTCGGAGCTCCTTCTACCACGCCTCAAATAGACTGCAGACTCCAGATTATAGCGAGCTAGGATCCGGGATCTCCAATTAAAAAAAGTAGGGGCTTCTGGGCTAAGCCATTGTGACGTAATACATAACCGAATTAAGGACATTGTTATAAACAGAAAAGCTGAGGCATGCCTTGTCCTTTCAACTGACGTAGTACCCTCAGATCCCAGCATCACCATCTCTGGAGAGATGTTAAGAGAAATGTTAAGCGTAGATTTTATAAAGTGCTCGACATCAGATAAGAAGACCCCTAACTTTGGGCAGGAATAAAACATATGTATATCATTAGCAGCCTGGAGCCCACATCTGGCACAACAATTACCCTTACAACCTCCCCATTTTGCGATCTTTGCCGGTGTATAATACAGGTCGAATAGTGCCATATAACTTTGAGTGCGGAGGCTCCCAGGTATTAAGGCATAGCTTGCTAGCTCTAACGACATACTAATATCCACTCCAGTTTTATCTAATTTACCCTCCCACTTGAGATTCTGAAGTGCCAAGTCATCAGGAAGATCGGATATCAGATGATGATACAAAGCCCCAATTCTAGCCCTTCTTTGAATTAGTTCAAATAGAGTGACCTTTTCGAAAAGATTTGATGTTTGGTGCTGCTTTTTATCTATAAAGCTTCTAATCTGTAAATATTTAAAGAAGTCATTGGTTTTAAGATGAAACCTCTCCTTTAAAGAGGAAAAAGAGGCCATTTGTCCATCAATACCCAGGTCACCGATTACTGCCAACCCCAATGACTGCCACCTATAGATGACCTGATCTTGAAAAATAGCTGGCACTCCCATAGCAGTCTCACCCAGGCCCAGTTCATAAATGGTAGGTCTACAAAAAATCGGAACCTCCGCACTATAACCCAGCAATGGAAGCCCAAGATGTTGGAGCATGGCTGACCAATAGTATAATAAAAGATTCGGGACTGACCAGCCACCACGATCTCTAGAGAGACACATCCATTTGGCTGCCCTACGTGGGCAGCGGTATCCCCAAAGAAATCTAGTGCATATCCTTTCGGCCCTGGCCATGCTTTGCTGTGAAAACTCCAATGAAATTGTCCGAAATAAATACAGAAACTTTGGGAGGACCATCATTTTAAGAACATTACATCGGCCATATAAGGAAAGATGTAAATTATCCAGTCTTCCCAGCTTGAAATTGACTGATTCAATAACCGGGAGAATATTTAGATCTGGAATATTATCAACTTGGGCAGTAATTTTGACCCCTAGATATGTTGCATCTGGAACCACAGGAGCTTGAGAGGAACTCATAGTATGTGTTTGAATAACCTGTGTTTTTGTAACATTGAGCTTATAGCCTGATAGCTGGCCAAACTGCTCCGCTAAGGTTTTTAGGGCGGAAAAGGCAAGGGCAACATCGCTGGTTAGAACCACAATATAGTCCGCGTATGCCAGCGTCTTATACTCTGTATCATTGACCCTAATAGGCAAGATATCCAAAGCACCTTCAATCTTACTAAGAAAGGGGTCAATGTACAGAGCAAATAGCAAGGGTGAACACGGACACTCCTGCCTAGTGCCCCTACTAATATTAATAGATGCTGAGACTAGACCAGAGATAAGCAAATTTGCTACTGGAGAAATATATAATGATTGAATAGCCTGAATAAACTTGGCACTGAAACCCTTCCAGCGGAGAACTGCCCATAAAAACCCCCAGGCGACCCTGTCGAACGCCTTTTCGCCATCCAACAGGATCACTCCGAGGGGAGAGCCTGTGATCTGAGCCCAATCCAACAATGCAATAACCTGCCGGACATGGTCTGCCGTATCCCTGCCCGGAATGAAGCCGTGCTGACGTAATGAAACCAATGGAGTAATTACTAGCGCCAATCTGGTTGATAAGATTTTAGAATATATTTTACTGTCTGTATTTATCAAGGAGATGGGTTGAAAGGATGAGGGATTTAGCTCCGGCGTATCTTTCTTTTTAAAAAGAACAATAGTAGTTTGACGCCAAGAGTCCGGTATGATACCCCCCTGTGCTGCCCTAAAAACTAATAAAATGTCCTGACGAATCTCCTGATAAAACGTCCTATAAACTTCCAGCGGGATGACATCAGGACCTGCAGCCTTACCATTAGCTAGTGATTTGATTGCCAGCTCAACCTCCTCCCACTCTATGGGGGCAGATAGATCTTCATTCTGCTGAATTGTAACTTGGAGGGTATCAATTTCCTGAAAAAAATCCCCGGCATCAGACAGACTATCAAAGCTAGAGCTCTCCTCTGTATAAAGTGTATCATAGATCTCATGGAAAACACACATGACACCCTCCTGTGTATCATGAACACAGCCCTGATCATCTTGAATTGTGATGAACCGGTTAGCAAGGCTCTTCTGCTGAAGCCGTTTGGCTAAGATTTTGCCGGATTTTTCCCCAAATTCATAAGTCATAGCACGATATTGTAGATACTTAGCAGCGAAGTCCTGTCCAAAAAAATCCAGAAGTTTGGACTTGATTATGGCTACTGATTGGTGACTTTGACTAATATCAAGACCCATCTTGATCATTCATGTTAATTCCACCTCTGCGACCCTGAGCTCCTTGATACGCCCATTAATTTGTTCCTGGATAGTTTTCCGCCTGAAAGCTGCGAAGCTCTTGGTCTTGCCACGTATTGCAGCCTTGAGTGCATCCCAAGCCATACTATTAGAGGCAGTCCCCCTATTAATATTTAAGAACTCACTTACCACTTCCTCATATGATCCTGATAAGCGAATAATAATTTCCTTTCAAACGTCCAGATCCTAGGGACCCTAGCCGCACGGAAAAAGGGACATTGTACAATCAGAGGATTGTGGTCAGATAAGATTATTGGGGGGGGGGCAGAAATGGGAGTGACTTCTGCTAGCTGATCTGAGATAAAGAAATAGTCCAAACGGACCATTTTATTGTGCGGGGCAGAGAAATATGTGTAGCCATCTTGATCCTTATTATGCCGGTACCAGAGGTCAGTTAGACAATTTTCTTGAATCAAAGCTGGGAGAGCCCTAAACCCCCTGGGTTTCCTACCCGAATATTTTTGGACCCCAGCTAAATTGAAATCCCCAAACAAATTAATATTCATATCACCAGAAAAACAAATAGGATGTGGCCAGAGTGCTAATTCTACATTTAGATAATTTATCACCTCCGGATCGTCCAGATTTGAGCCATAAATAGTGCAGATAGTTAATGATCTATTGTTCATTACCAATTCAACTATTACCCATCTACCCGCACTATCCTGGCTAGTTTTGCTACAGATTCCGACCCCACACAAAATGGCCACGCCTCTAATCATAGAGGTCTGGCGGGAGCATCCAATTAAATCATAACCAGGGATTTTCAAACAATCCCGTTTATCCCAGGGTGTGTGTGTCTCTTATGGACAGAGTACCTCTATCTGCATGGTTTGAACAATTTTAGAAAACAGAGACCTTTTTTTAGTGTCATTGAGACCACATAGGTTCCATGAACATAAACATAGTTTACCCAGCCCCATTTAAATTCATAAGGAAGCCTAATCTACAGCAAAAAATAATGACCATTTTAATCCAACATTCTAAAAAAGTACAACGACTAGTAATGAAAAAAGCACCATAAGTGCCACAACTAAGACTCCAATTCAAGCATTTAAAGACCCCCACCCATGCCATCCCCCCTTCCCGCCACCTTTGACCCCTCCCCCACCCTTCAGCACCCCTACCCCCCCGCCCCGACACCCCCCTAGCCCCTCTCCCCCCTTATTGGGCAACAGGACTGAAGTCCTTGTGATGGAAGAGGCTGGTTTACCCCCGCTCTCCCCTGGCCTTGACCTGGGACCCCCCCGATCCTAAAAGGATTACTTGAGGATGTGCCTTATGAGAAAAAAAAGTACATTCGCAAAAAAAAGATCTCTCTCGAAGAAGATATTCTCATATAAACGGCACAAACTCCTAGCTTTAAGAACCTAAGACTCTTAGACCAGAAAAACATTTTGAAAAAAGAGGCAGGAAGTGGCTATATTGCATTTAAGAACTCCTTAGCCTGAATTTCGGACACAAAAAATCTAGCCTGGCCCTGATGAATAATTTTCAATTTAGAGGGAAAGAGTAAAAATGCTTGTGCCCCTTTCAATTGAAAAGGTGCTATTAACTGTCGGAGCTGCCACCTCCGCTCTACAGTTGCTGGACAAAAATCTGGCCTAACAAAGAATTCGCAACCTTTCCCTGCCTTCCTCCTGTCCGGTCTGGCCAGGTCATAGATCTTCTCCCTGGCTAGAAAGTTATTCAGGTAGATTAATATAGCACAAGGCTTTTCCACAGTCTGAGCAGACCGCTGTCTTTGCTTAAACAGGAAACGATGTGCGCGCTGGATTTCAGATCGCCAATCCCACTGTGTAACATCAGGGAACGCCTCGGTAAATAGTTCCACAACAAACTGCCTAATGTCTGATCCTTCACACCCTTCTGGAACCCCCAAAATCCTAAGATTGTTCCTCCTGGCCCTGTTTTCAAGATCAGTCAACTTCCAGAGCATATCTTCCCTCTGCGTTTTGATAAGATCTGTAATGCCCTTCTGAGTGGCTAGATCATCTTCTAGAGTAGAAATCCTCGCGTCAGCCTCAACGATCCTTGACGCTATGTCAGAGCATGTTTTGGCCACTCTACGAATTGAATTTTGCCTCCTCCGACATGCACCCTGGGTTCGTACACTCTCGTGACGGGTCTCTTCACGATGGGTCATAATTGTTTGATAGATAATTGAGAGTGTCACCTCACCAGGGGGTAGCTGGGAAGGGCTAGCCCCCCTACCCCACCAGAACAGTAGGGTTGTCCAGTAAACCAGATTGTGTGGAGAAGGAGTAATCCTAGACTAGTGAGCCCGGATTAGTGCTTGACAAGAGGGCCGCCTGCTCTCTGACAGCTTTTCAGACTGTACGGGGGCCACGGGGCGAAGCCTCTGCCCTTGATACTTCATTAATTTGTTGATCACCAAACTCACTATCATCATCGTCATCAGTCCACTCCTTGTCAAAACATTCCTCCTCCAATGAGGCAGAGTGATCAGATAGGGAATAGAATTTATCTCCCCCTTCTAAGTCTCTTGTACTTCCATTGAGTTGAATCCAAGCACTTTGTTGAACCTCTTGAATTCCTGCATCTAGAATAGCTTTATTTTCAGATGGTAGTTCGTCAATTTTTTGTACCCTGAAAGCCCCATCTTCAATATTCAATATATTTGGGATTACAATTCCCAAAATTCCATTGGGTGGATTTGATGCCACTGGCTGCGCTTTGTTGTTGGGGTCGGACTGGGGAATTTCAATACCATTACTGCCATTCTCTCTCCCCTCAGTCCTTGCTTCCAGGAGCCCTTGTTGAGACCGGTCACCTGCTACTTGACCAGATATCGCCCCCTTATCGGACAAGACTGGCCCCTCAGAGAATGGAGCAGCGCCTACCTTCTCATTGGTCAGGGGTTCCAAAGATTTCATGAGTACAGGTACCGGCTGCCCGCGTTTGTTCTTTGCCAGCAGCTGAGGAGTCTTTCCTTTGCTGGGTTGTAATTTGAACAGTGCAGGGAGAGTCTGTCTTGTTTTGGCCGGTTGCAGGGGCGCTGCCTGAGCGTGAGCCGCATCGCTGGTGATCAAAGTTAATGCTGATATGCCCACTTGAGAAATCGGGGACTAAACCCCAGCACCTGCCAGCTTCGCAGATCCAGCTGCCCGGGCTACTCGATTCACCGCCGCCGCCGAGGAATTCTTCAGCGCCTTCGGAGGCATGGCGTTGCTAAGAGACCCAGGCAGCAAGAACAAACAGCGATAGGAGCGGCCAACAGAGGAACCGACCCGCAGACAGAGCAATCTGCTAGTCAAACGGTTCCGTAACAACGGTAATCCCCACAGCATAGCCAGCAGTGTCACAGGTTGCTACCTTAAAGTGTCTTTTTCCATACTTTTCCATATTTTTCCGAGTCTCCCAGCCCCAGGAATCGCAAGAAGTCAGCGATCGGGAGGGTCAGCCCAGAGAGAGTGTGACCCCGGCTCAGTCAGCCGCATGACCGGCCGCCATCTTGCTAGCAAAATGCGTCCTCACATAGAAAATTGACTCAAAGATGGATTTCACTCTAAAATATAATACTAAATGACAGATTTGTATTTCGCACAATTGCGCGTAATTTTGAGTCATTTTGTTGAAATTTTGTGCAATTATGCCAATGCAAATTAAGCGCATTTTGCAAACCCATATACATATATAACCATACTAAAAATAATATAACTTTGATCTTAACTACAAACAATATTCTTAAAATCTATATTAAGGATACACTCCCACAGAGGGACAGTTTAATAAGAAGTTGATGCTGTGTACTGATGGAAATCTTTCCTTTACATCCACCTTATTCACTTCCCTTAAGAATGTCCTCTTTTAGGAGCAGCTCAATAGCTGTTATCGAGTGCTCTACAATGAGAGAAAACAGTCTCATTCACCGAAAAAAGAACACAAATTGCATAAGGCTAGTCAGAGGCACTGTGATTGTGAAAATATACAAAGTGTCAAGATTGTTCAAATGTTTGCACAGAAAAGAAATTCAAGTAATCCTGAACTTGGCCAATCAATGAAAGGTTCATTTAGATATGTAAAGGGTCAATCCAGTGTGGATAAATAGAATGCTTCTATTTACCCAGTCCTGCATCACTAACAATCACTAACAATAGGAATTTGGGAATAGAATGTTCTTCGTTTGATGACATATGATTTGTTTTCACTGTGACATCATTCATTATATGGCACTTTTAATAACATGAGACAAGGAAGAAGCCACTAGCATGAAAGGTGTGTAACTAGCAACAGCTCTTGTAAGGAAAATCAGCACATTGTGTGTTGATAATAGCTGTATAACTAGAGATCACAATATGTGACGGGAGAAGGAGACTCAGAAGTAACACTGTATAATGCTTGTTCAGTATGGAACCTTACAGTAGTAGATATGAATGCAAACTCAATAAATGAGTTCAATACAGTGGGGAAAGAGTATTGTTAGCTAAAGTAGCTCAGAAGGCCATTTGTGTAGGTCCAAAGCAAAAGAGAACTAATAGGAAATCTGCACATTTACCTGGCCTGCAGGATCTGTGCTGTCAGTCTGAATGCATGTGGTATTCATCTGTTGCATTTAGTACTTTTCTTCCTCAGGCTCACCACTATTACATCACAGTACTGTAGGCCATCTTTAAGTAATTACACACACACACAGTATTTCAAACATGATGGGGCATTGAAAAGGAAGAAGTTGCATCACATCCTATAAATAATTCTTGTGGTGCATAAATTAAGTCTGGGCTTAATTCCAGTTGGTAGCGTGAATTGATAATGTCGTGGAAATGCTACTGAATAATATATATCAAAGCCAAGGCAATATCCTGCTGCATACATCTACCTGTTCAATTCCATGCTATGGCTTAGAATAATTTATTTCTGTTGGTGTGCTTTATACTAAGCTAACTAGAGACATATTGATTTATTGATGTATTCTTTCTTTAAAACATACAGATTTTAACTAATACAATTATGCATCACACAATAATACCATTTCTTTCCAATCTCTTCCCCGTTATATATCTGGAAACTCTTCAGTGTATGTATATAAATGTATGTTTAAAAACTCTTTCTGTGAATATAATCATTGAGAACAATTTAAAAAAATCCATGTTGTATTCAATGGTGCCCAGAATAACCTTTAATTCACAGTACCTGAGCTGTATAAAATAGTTTGCATACAAAATGTATAGTGAGATAATTAATCTTGCTCAGTCAAGAAATCTATCATTTGTCCCATCTCTCCCAGTCATCATATTGTGCCTGTAAGAGATAATGCAATTGTGCTTGTGTGGGAGTTTGGAAGAACTGGTTAAATATCTTCCCAGGTATTTTACTTCATAATTATTCCCCCACTTTTTAGTCAGGCTCTTTGCCAGCTCTTTTCATATTTTGGGTACTTTATTAAACTACTTGCGGTCTTCCATAAGTAGGGGACGGAATACTGTCAATTGTTATGCAAACAAACAATGTTTTTTCCTAAGAGGACAACTTTCTAGTGGCTGCAAGCTAATGTTAAACCCCAAAGGCCTCATCACGATGTCGGTCTGATCGCAACCGATGGTCCAACCAGCATCTGGTGCAGCAGTCCTACCGCCACATTATGATGTGCGGTGGTCAGACGTAGCGGGTGGAGGGATCGACCGACGCTTTCGATGGGCTCAAGGAGCCCTTCCGACCATCGGCCAGAATGTAATACCCTAGAATGGGGAGGTGCCTGCTCAGGCACCGCAGTAGGGATTATGATGTCCCTCTCAGACAGCCTTCCTATGGTGTGAACAAGTCTTGCGCACACGTTTCTCAGGATGTGAGTTCACGGTGTAAAACCATCATTTGGAATTATTGTTTGTACAAAATATGAAGGTCAACACCAGGAAATGTCTTTCAAATGGAAATTTATGACACGTTTCTTCAATAGATACAGAAAGAAAAACCAGCCGACACGTGTTTCGTCATACGGGAAACATCCTGTGACTCTTCAGGGCTGAGAAGGACACAAGGAAAAGGGTAAAATATACAGACAATAAAACAAAAATGAAGGTGATGACGACGAAAAGAGCACCCAGTTAAAATGGAGCCCTTATGAGAGTAGAGCAGAAAGTGCAAATTGTGCATAACTGCAAGGGCACTGGAATAGTGTCTTGTGACAAGTGGTTTGGTTTAACATAATTATTATGGAAGACCAGGTCATAATTATTTACCAAGGCCTGGTCACATGCGAAATGTCAAGAGCGTGTTTATAAGGTGAAAAATCTGGGCGATCACTACAAATTATTCAAAGCTGTTTCAAAATAATCAAGCTGCCAAGGATAAGGAAACGGAGTCTTGATTGGATGTAGCATGGTTACCTAAAGAAAATTGTTAACAGTAGATCTGGCAATGAATAATGAATCTAATTATATCTGGACAAAGACGACATATCGGTGTTCAAGTAATGATACCAACATCATAAATAAGGACAAAGGAAGCAATTGTATACGATGTGCAAACCACTTTGGTGACATTCTAATCTAAACGTGAAAAGATATGATCGAATAAGTGTACCATAACACAGCGATTGTTGTGAAAATATTGTGTGGGTGGGTGCAGCAAGAGTGATGATTTAAAATAAACAATAGTCAAACTTATAACACAAATAGCGTTTTTGCAAAGATAGCATGGAGGTAAGTAGAAAGGGAGAGTAAGTGCAGGCGCACGAGAGAAATAGAAAAAAGATTAGACGCTAAATGATAAATAAAAGTTTTTGCCGTCGGGCGCGCTATGAGGGAATGGGAGTAAGGTAAAGTCAATCATCTACCTGTTGAGGATGTGAACATGGCTGTATGTACAATCTGGGGAGAAAGTAGAGAAAAGTAAGAAGGGAAAAGGGGGAGAAGGCAGGAAGACAGGGCAAGTGCGGTAAGGTTAATCATGTAATAGAAGGAATGAACAACTCACCGCAGGACCGGAGAAATTATAAATCCGGTCGGTGAGATGGGTAAGTATTGAATGATGCGTGGTGATGCCACGAAGAATAGAGGGGAGGACAAGTCAGTCACTAACTCCAAGGTTTGTATCCGTGAAAGGGATGAGGACGTGTATGTCTGTCCTACGGGTGGGCCTAAAAGTAACAGCAACCATGAGTAATGTGGCCCAAGGGTAAGAATGAAATCATTAATGGGTTACGAGCGCAGGGTGTGGGAGGAAAGCTTACCGTAGTAAACGGTTGAAGTCAGACTGCTCCGTTTCGTATTCCGGTAGTGGAAAGAGACGGCAAACAGGAAGTGTTTAAATACAAGATGGTGGAAAAAGACTAGAGTGTTGAATTCTACCCAAAATGGCAGAAGGGGAGTGAGGATGAGTTATAGGACATAAAAGTGACCGGCAATGTAATGGATGTGATTCTAATGGGTATCTTGTTAAATGAGGGGAAACTAAGTCCTAAAAGGAAAGGAAAAGAGAAAAAGAAAAGGAAAAAAAGAGAAGAAGAAGAGAAAGAAGGGCAGACGGTGTGAGCTGAAATAGATTGATGAAAAACAATATTAAAAAAGGGTTTGCGAACAGTGAAGACACATTAGATTGGATAAAAAGATTATAGAAAACATTACAACAAGTATTGAAGTGTAATGTTAACAGCATGGAAATGTATATTTAAGACTCATATACAATGTGCTGGAAAACAAAGGGAGTCAAATCATATGAGAATGCTGTTGCAAGTACAATTAGTTGACAGGTACATGCCATAGTACAAGTAAGTGCAAATGGGGTGCGACCTAATAATCGCAAGTTAAACTATATATAACCATGTGAGAGCTAAAGGAACAATGTTCAAAATACAGAATTATGCTGCCGATTGCTCAATGTTACAGGTGTGATGGTGTCACATGAGAAAACGACAGAGATCGGAGTCAAAATGCAAAAGACAAAAGGGGAGTGGCCCTGTTCAGGACAGGCTATTAGGTTCCTAGGAAGTATTGTAATCCATGGTCAATGTTCAGGCCATGTCTCACGGTATGCAGACGCATTATCCAAGTTGCCTCTAGACGTCTCAGTCTGAGTTCGCGATTCCCACCTCTGAAACTTGGTTGGGTGGTATCCATACCAAAAAGTGTGAGTCTCTTGTGTGTCCATTGCGTCGGGTATGAGGCTACATGCAGGGCCATGGGGTATCTGGCATCTCCGTTTCGCATTGCCCTGACATGTTCAATGATTCGTTCCTTCAAAGGTCTGATGGTGCTACCAACATATTGCCTCTTGCATGTGCACTCCAGAATGTAAATTACATTTTTCGTGTTGCAGTTGATATTGCAATTGATGTCATACTTGCGTTTTGTTGCACCTGAGAAAGATTTTGTACCATTCTGAGCCCTTTCATGAGTGGAGTGAGCCAGGAAGAGGTTGTGGTGGTGCGTGGGACTGTGGGACTGAGTCTATTTCTCAGGCTTCTACCACGTCTGAAGGTGATCTTAGGTCTTGTTGTGATGAACTCACTGACTTACACTTCCTGTTTGCCGTCTCCTTCTACTACCGGAAGACGAGACAGAGCAGTCTGACTTCAACCGTTTACTACGGTAAGCTTTCCTCCCATACCCTGCGCTCGTAACCCATTAATGATTTCATCCTTACCCTTGGGCCACATTACTCATGGTTGCTGTTCCTTGTAGGCCCACCCGTAGGACAGACGTACACGTCCTCCTACCTTTCACGGATACAAACCTTGGGGTTAGGGACTGACTTGTCCTCCCCTCTATTCTTCGTTGCATCACCATGCATCATTCAATACTTACCCATCTCACCGACCGGATTTATAATTTCTCCGGTCCTGCAGTGAGTTGTTCATTCCTTCTATTACATGATTATTCTTACCGCACTTGCCATGTCTTTCCGCCGTTTCCCCCTTTTCCCTTCTTCCTTTTCTCCACTTTCTCCCCAGATTGTACATACAGCCATGTTCACATCCTCAACAGGTAGATGACTGACTTTACCTTACTCCCATTCCCTCATTGCGCGCCCGACGGCAATAACTTTTATTTATCATTTAGCGTCTTGTCTTTTTTCTATTTCTCTCGTGCGCCTTCACTTACTCTCCCTTTCTACTTACCTCCATGCTATCTTTGCAAAAAAGCTATTTGTGTAATAAGTTTGACTATTGTTTATTTTAAATCATCACTCTTGCTGCACCCACCCACACGATATTTTCACCACAATCGCCGTGTTATGGTATACTTTTTCGATCATATCTTTTCACGTTTAGATTAGAATGTCACCAAAGTGGTTTGCACATCGTATACAATTGTTTCCTTTGTCCTTATTTATGATGTTGGTATCATTACTTGAACACCGATATGTCGTCTTTGTCCAGATATAATTAGATTCATTATCCATTGCCAGATCTACTGTTAACAATTTTCTTTAGGTAACCCTGCTAAATCCATCCAGACTCCGTTTCCTTATCCTTGCAGCTTGATTATTTTGAAACAGCTTTGAATAATTTGTAGTGATCGCCCAGATTTTTCACCTTATAAACACGCTCTTGACATTTCGCATGTGACCAGGCCTTGGTAAATAATTATGACCTGGCCTTCCATAATATTTATGTTAAACCAAACCACTTGTTACGAGTCACTAATCCAGTGCCCTTGCAGTTATGCACAATTTGCACTTTCTGCACTACTCTCCTAAGGTCTCCATTTTAACTGGGTGCGCTTTTTGTCGTCATCACCTTCATTTTTGTTTTATTGTCTGTATATTTTACCCTTTTCCTTGTGTCCTTCTCAGCCCTGAAGAGTCCCGGGATGTTTCCCGTATGACGAAACACGTGTCGGCTGGTTTTTCTTTCTGTATCTATTGAAGAAACGTGTCATAAATTTCCATTTGAAAGACATTTCCTGGTGTTGATCTTCATATTTTGTACAAACAATAATTCCAAATGATGGTTTTACACCGTGAACTCACATCCTGAGAAACGTTTGCGCAGGACTTGTTCAGACTTTCCAGTGGGGGTTTCCTACCCACACTCTCGCAGGGTTTTTGTAGCCGGGGTTTGTTTCCCCTGACCTTGCAGCACCGTAATCACTTTTCAATTCTTACATTTTGTGTGATTTTGTTAGAGCGCCATTTTCTTCCTGTCCTTACCAAACCCTTCACCGAACCAGTCATTCTGCTACAGGAAGGGCAGCCACAGCACAATATCCTCTTACTAACTAACACTTTTGTAGATAGAGATTAGGTCGCATCAGAGCTTTTTGACAATCTAGCAAAAAAGGACTCCAATAACAAATACTTCCACAAGTGGGAATCCACAACACAGAGAAGGACTCAAGGAGAAATTTCAGAAATTGGAAAGACTAAAAAAAAACGAAAATTCCAGATGGTGTGACAGTGCCACCCTAAAACAATATCTTAGGCTCAACAGAGTCCCTAGGGGACTCCGTTCACATATTTTTCCCACCTTTGACGACCTCGACGACGACTTACTAGGGAAATGGGAAGGTGCCCTCACAGTGAACTCGAATACACTCATTCACATACTCATTGAAAATGCTGAACGGAAGGTGGCCACATTACAGCTAAAGATTTCTAATTTAGAGAAAGAAATCCGAGATTTAAACCTTAAAGAAGCTACTGAAAAAAACTATACCATCCTAAATGAAATCCTAAACAAACATCAGAATGATATTAAAGATAGGAAAACAAGACGACTAAAGAGAGACGAGGCAGACTACAGAGAAGGACGAGTCTTCACATTCGTTTGTAAATACGACCACTTAGTTCAAAACACATCTCGGGGGAGAAGACAACGAGAGTAGACATAAGCACCATTTCCTCTAGCTCCTCCTCACTTAACTTCATTCCGACCAGCGATAGCGAACCAGACAACCAGGGACACTCTGCCCAGAAACACACTACATCTAATTTTTTACGAGAGGTACAGGCCATAAGAAGGGAAAACAGGTCACAACAAAGACAAGGTACACAGGACAGAAAACCCGTAGAGGGAAAAGATCGGGGAAAGGAAGAGTACAAAAATAAATTGAGGTCCGGGGACGGGAGGAAACAATAACATCCAGAAAAGAAGTTCAGGTAGTCAATCTCTCCTCTAAACCACTCTCTGAAGATATGATTTCCCTTTTAAGCAAAGGCCTTAATTTTAATCCCCATGAAACAGGGGACCTTTGCAGATCGAAAATAGATCTATTCAAATTCATTAGGGAACTAAAACTTAAAAAACATTTTTTAGGGATTCCCAATGAAGACAACAGTACCAAGAATATCTACAACACCAATCTCCTGGACCTCCAGAGCATCAACGACATTAAGGCCACACACCTATTACTATCACTTACGGACACGGAGGATCCTCCCCGCAGTATAGAACATCTTATGAAGGACCTAGATATAGACACTGACTCCACCATCTCTAGTGGTCTCAAAACCAAGTCCAAATGGACACCGACATTACCAGGGGGGAACTCCATAGATGTCTTTTACAACCTGGTTTTAGAAGACTTAGACAAATATGAAAACAAAACTATGACTAACAAATGGAGGTCAAAAGACAACTTGACTAGAAGTGAACGCCTAGCCCTTAAGACACTGAGCACAGATCCTGATATTATCATCAGAGAGGTGGATAAAGGGGGGAATGTGATAGTCATGAACAGTACTGACTATCATAGTGAGATAATGACGCAACTGCAAGACAACACCTGTTACGAACTCCTCCACAACAACCCCACAGGCCCGTTGACTCTTATGATTAACAAAAACCTTTCAGATTGGCACATTCAAGGTCTCATTGATGAAGATGAGGCACTTTACATGAAGGTAGTGAGGCCCACTTTCCCTTAGCTATACACCCTCCCAAAGGTACACAAACAAGCTACTTTTCCACCGGGAAGACCCATTGTGTCTGGCATAGGGGGGCCCACGGAGAGATTAGCATAGTATGTTGATCTTTTTCTCATTCCTATGGTCAGAAACTTACCCTCCTATATTCAGGACACCAAATATATCTTAGGTGTCCTTGCCGATGTCTAATGGCAACCAGACATGATCATGGCCACACTAGATGTGGTATTGATGGAGCAGGGTTTTTACTCCAAAACGGAATACCTGTTTCATTTTTGCATGTTATAATTAAAAGTACTACTGAATAATTATTAATGATTAATAGTTTGTCGAATGTTGACTAATCAACTTTATTAACAAGAGAATTACACGTGGGAATGCTATTGCATGGCTAAATAACAAGTGAACTAAGTTGGTGAGCAAACTGACAGAATACGATGTTGCTTATGTGATGTTATGGTGTTTGCGCTTATAATTAATATGCATTAATGGCTTCTGATGTCGCAAATGGCTAGATAAATACACACACATAAGGGTATTAGCAGGGGAATAACACTGTATAATCATTTCTATGCAGTAATTCTGTTTTATGTCTACTTTGCTTTAAGTTGTCCATTGTGGCCTGCCACAAGATGGCCGCCACCCGCAGCCTGCATTGGAGTTGCTGGAAATTTACGAAAAGGCTTCGCTCTGCCTGTGACCTTGCACCTCTGATGAACTCAAAAGCCATGACCATGACGACAAATCTGGGAGAACTGCCAGAAAAGCCCCTGATTGAGAAAAATGTTTCAAAGAAATAAATATTGAACTCTTGAACTGTCAATCCCACAACTGGGATACATTTAATCTGGGAAAAACATCCGTAGAAGTATCAAATAAATTATGAACATTACATTTTCTATTCATCGTTTAAGACAGACAATATCTGGGAACTTTTGCTCATGTTGCAAGACGACATTATTTCCGCCATTCATCCGTTCTGAATAAAGAAATTATACTTTTTAGAATGTAAAATTAGTATAAAAGTTAGTAGACTAGAGAGGTCTAGAGCCACTTCTTCCCGAGCTGATGATGCGAGGTCCCTATGCTGACGGAGAGGACGGAGACTCTACATGACTGCAGTAAACTCTGTTTCTCCTACTGAGGACCGGTTCTGACTTAGGAGCTGACATTTAGACAGAATAGGTAAATATGAGAAAAATGAATTTGTATTTAATTGGCTTTTCTTGAAATATTAGATAAATGAACAATCTGTTTGAATTCCGGTCTCGGGTGGTTATTTCTGGTCATGTTTATTGATTCCATTGTATAATCTTTGAAATATATTTTGCTAGATCTACAGCAATCAGCAGGTCGCAGTGACCTCAAAGTACAGGCAGATCAGATAGAGCATATGTGAAAGGTGTTTTCCTCCTTTACAGGGCATGGATAGGTTTGGTTTAGGGTGAATGTTGGTGTAATGGGCCCCACCAGCGTATGATGTGTGTATGCGTGTGTGACTGTGAAATCATTCCGTCCGTGGAAGTAGAGGGGATTCGGAGGCTCTGATCTGCACCAGTTTCTTGGTAGCAGAATGATGGTTTGCTATTGTCTTGATCTGGCGAAATTGCGTGTATATAGGCTTGTTGATTTTTGATTGATATTTGTGCTAACACTATATGTTGAAGTCGTGTTGAGTTCTATGTATTGTGAACGGCTTCTGGGATGTAGGAAGTCGGTGACAGTTCCGTAGTAGAGCAGAGGGAGTGTTGCTCTCGGAAAAAGGCGGGATTGTTGGCCCTGTATGCAGACAGGGGAAAACGTGTGACAATTGAAGTTGCGCGTCGCATTGTCTGGGCTCGACAAGGTAGCATCGCCGTGTGTTACTGTTATATCCTGAGTTTTACTTAATTGTATTTAGCCTAGGTCTTCCTAGCTGCTCAGCCAGAGTGAGAGATGGTTACGGAATGTTGGTGTGACTGTGATGAATGGAATGCCTGGGTGCCTGTGTGGGTGAGTGATGACAGTTGGAGATGGGCTGAGCAGCTAGGCAGGCTGCTCCTGGTGGGGCCGTGATATGGGCTGTACATGGAGCTTACATAGAGGCTGTAACAAGGGCCTAGATAGGCTAATGATGAAGCTGGTACGTGGTTGAACCTTGTCTGAAGTGATCTGGAACTGGAACTAATAAAGAAGGCTTTGAAACCTACAACATGGCTACAAGTGTCATCCTGTACAGATTACAACATATTAATTTTGGCGACGAGGATGGGATATCAGCTACGTAAGTCAGTTGTGGTCGTGTGTAAGTCGCCCTGCGCCTCACTGTGTGTATCCTCTATGTGGTCCATATTGTGGTACACGTGTATGTGTAGTGTTGGTTCACCCTTGATGTCTGTTTATGGCCTCGGGTGTTTGTCGTGGTGTGTTCACCTTTCACTACGTGTATATAGTATGTTCAGGGGAAAGAAGGAGGGGGTCACTGCTAGTTAGACAGTGTTAAGTCTTCCCCAAAGTACGCAGTGTTTGGTGCGTTGTAATTTGGTATAATACTCTTCATGAGGGAGGATGGGTAATGTTGATGCATGGTATATTATGATATGTCGTTTTTTCCTATCTTCTCTTTAATTTGCTTTGTTCTTGCTTTAGTGATGTTACTTTTGGTTGCATCTTTGAGTTATGGACATTACGGTTTATTTTGTGTATAGTTCTTTGCTGTAGTAATGTAAACTTTGTTTTCATTTTAAAAGGAAAGGGATAATGTTATATCCTGAGTTTTACTTAATTGTATTTAGCCTAGGTCTTCCTAGCTGCTCAGCCAGAGTGAGAGATGGTTACGGAATGTTGGTGTGACTGTGATGAATGGAATGCCTGGGTGCCTGTGTGGGTGAGTGATGACAGTTGGAGATGGGCTGAGCAGCTAGGCAGGCTGCTCTTGGTGGGGCCGTGATATGGGCTGTACATGGAGCTTACATAGAGGCTGTAACAAGGGCCTAGATAGGCTAATGATGAAGCTGGTACGTGGTTGAACCTTGTCTGAAGTGATCTGGAACTGGAACTAATAAAGAAGGCTTTGAAACCTACAACATGGCTACAAGTGTCATCCTGTACAGATTACAACAGTTACCATTAGAAACGTATTTCTGTGTGAGAGAAATGTATATGATAGCAAAGGTTATCTGTGAAACTCTGGTCTTAAGTCCCAGGGATCCGTAAGGTTTGCCGTTAAAGCTTACCGCTGGAGAAGTAATAGGTATTCTCGGAGCTTGTTAGAAGGACAGGGCAGAGGTAAGCGCTGCTTTGTTAACGTATGATATAATTCTGTAGTAGGACAGACTGTTCGCTGTTCTCGGGAAAGACAGAATTCTGTGTGAATGTACTACATTTTCTGGTGTGTAAGTGCGTGAATGAGAAGGCATTCTGGTTAATTGTGAAACTCTTAGGAGCATTCCGAAGGGTAACAGTTAATTGATGCTTGTTAGAAGGGTAAGGTAGAGGGATGTGCTACTTTATCAACGGAAGTAACGATTCTGTAGTAGGGCAGAGGTAAGCGCTGCTCTCGGGAAAGGCAGAATTCTCGTGGGAAAGGTCTTTTACTGTTCTGTAGCTAGCGAAGCAGACAATGGAGATGTTTGTACGTTGTAACTAACAGACTCGTAGAAGTCGAAACAAAGTCTACCGAGTAGTCTTGTAAAGGAGGGGTAGACGAGAAGGACAGGAGACAGGATCAGAAGCGACTGCAGCGGCTGCTGACGTCAGGGAGACCGCGCTGTGATTGGACAGTGGGCTAGAACAGAGGAAGCGCAGAGATTGGTGCGTTAGTGTGAGTAGCGCTGGGATTCGCGGACTGAGACAGTGACGTAGACGCTCCAGGATTGGTGCGTTAGTGTGAGTCGCGCTGGGATTCGCGGACTGAGTCAGTGACGTAGACGCTCCAGGATTCGTGCTGCAATTGGATAAAAGATCGTACAGCTGTAGTAAGAGTAAACAGCTAGGGGAAAATAAGAAAGATGTATTACCATGCTGAAGAAAAAGTCCTTGTGCAGTAAGGTTAAAACCTGGTTTGACAAGGATAAAGACATAGTAACAGGAGAGGGAGAGTTACTTCCTCCGACCAGAACCCCTGCATCCTTTATGGTTGCAAAATATGGGTATCATACCTGTATTTGGTTAGACAACTGGGCAAAGTATACTAGAGAGGATGGGGTTTTGGCTTTTCCAGAACATGGCTCATTTAATCTGGCTGTGTTAAGAAATTTACGGGAAAAGATGATGAATCTAGAGCCTCGGCCTAGACCGACGCAATTTGAGGCTTTAGTGGAATGGGAAGATAAAGTACATAAGCGAGAAAAGCAGAGGAGTGGAGGTAACTACCGAAATATGTTCGGTAGAAAATATGATCGCGAAACGCATCATGACAGAATGAGAAGGTGGCGAGATGCCAGTATGACCGAGGGATTATATCCTGTAAGAACAGCAGAGGAATCAGGAGGGAGAAAGTGTACAGAAAAGGGACATAATGTAGAGACCAGAAGATATGGGGCAAATGAGTCTGATGATGATATTTTAGAGGACATGCTCTACAAAAGACCACCCCCGTATAGAAGAGAACCAGAGGTAGGGACAGCAGTCACCCCTTTGAAAAACACCCTGCGGATTATAAAGACAGAGGCTACAGCCCCTGAGCTGAAAAGTGGTTGGTCTCTGGCGGAAAGAGAAAAAGAGAGAGAAAGAGAGATAGAGAGAGAAAGAGAAAAAGAAAGAGAGAGAAAGAGAAAGAGAGAGAGAGAGAGATAGAAGAAGAGAGAGAGAAAGAGAGAGAGAGAGAGAGAGAAAAAGAGAGTTAGAGAGAGAGAGAGAGAGAGAGAGAGAGAGAGAGAGAGAGAATGAAATTGAAAATGAAAAGACCAGAGAATTAGCAAGAACTACATCGGAACTAACAGAGAAAATCAGGGAGCTGACTAAGAATCTTGAGGCTGTTACAGTGCCTGTGACAATAGGCCCGGTTATGCCGATTTTTGACAAGCAGAGGACGAGTGAAAATGGTTTGACGGTGCCATATGTGGGCAATAGATTGATTGTGCCTCCGGAACAGGCAGAAATGAGAATGGGAGAAACACAATGGAGAACAGGAGAAAATCAGTGGAGACATACTGTATGTGGAGGGGAAATGAGTGTGCAGACTAACTCAAGTTTGAATTCTGGATGTATGGAAGGGAACAGAGGATCAATTTTGGAACCGCAGAGGGTGGCAGAACCAGGGGGTGCGGAAAAATCTGTGATAACTGCTGAAGATTTGAATAACTGGCTGAAAACATTACAGAAAAAGGAGAAAGAGTCACAGGGAATGGATGTAGCTAGGCTACGTATGGAAATTGAAGAATTGATAGTAGGAACCATACCTACAGATACACTGAAGAATTACCAGGAAGGGGAGATTCTCTTTTTATGTAAGAGCATCACATGGAGAGCAAAGAACATACACGACAGGTTGAAAGGAATAGCCAGTGAGGTGGGAATTGACATGGATAAGGTGAAAGCTTTACAGAAAACATACCGAGTGGATTTTTCAGACAAAGATATTGAGAATCTGAATAATGCAGGCCGAACAGGACAGATTAAGGAAATGATTGCCTTGCTAAGGAAATGGGGAGATGTAGAAAGATGGAAAGACAGATGGTATCGAAAGCGAGAGGATGGAGTGGATAAAACTTACTCAGCATTTCCCCTAACAGAAAAGGAGAAAGCAGTGACAGCTTACCCCATGAGAGAGATTCCAGGAGGAGGGTACGTACATGTCCCATGGACCAGACAGGATATTTTATCATTTACGAATGATTTCCCTCGACTAAGGGAAAAGCCTGTGGAGTGGTACAGACAAGTTGACAGATTTGTAAAGCTGTGAAAAGTACTGTGGATTGACCTGAATAGTCTGTTTGATATAATTGTACCAGCAGACTTGTGGGCCGAATGTAAAATAGTCATAGATTGGCCTACAAAGGAATACCCGAGAGATCCAAAAACAGGAGCTCCAGACCCGGAGGTCATGAAGAAGTATGAGCAGGTTATGGCCTTCTTGAAAAATAAAGTACCCCCCAAGGAGACAGACTGGGTTAAAATAGATCGAACACATCAGGAATTGAAAGAATCAGTTCATGCTTACTATGAAAGACTGATACTAGCTTTTAAGCAGTTCAGTGGAGATGAACACCTGGGTGACAAAGATCTGAGTCACTTTGTGTACAAATTTGTGTACGGTTTGCGGCCTGAAATCAGCGAAATGATACGGCAGCATACCGTGGATTGGCAGAGTAAGAAAATTGATGAGATTTTGAGACATGCAAAATATTTCAGTGATGAGATTGAGGCAAAGCAGAGAAAGCTGAAAGAAAAGGCAATGTTGGCACAGGTGAAAGTTGCAGAAAGACAGGAAGCTCAGCTGGTTGAACAGGCAAATAACCCAGGAAATAAACCCAAGTATGGTCCAGGAAAAGGGAAAGGGAACATTGAAGAGGCCAAAAAGAAGTTCCCGTGTCACAACTGTGGAAAATTGGGGCACTGGAAATCCGAGTGTAAGAATCCACCGTCCACTAACGAGGATAATTCATCATTGAATTCGCAGGTGCAGAACGAGGGGTGTGGTCAGCATCGGCAACAGCAGAAGGCTGATAAGCAGCAGAATCAGGTGCCAAAACCACCCTTGCCACAGAGAAAAGGATCCCAGAAGTACAGCCAAGAATCGGGGTTCTACGATGAAGAGCAGGTAATCAAACCAAAACGCGCAAGCGCTGTATCTCAGTACTGGCTGAAAAATGAGGGAAGTGACTCTGAGGGAGACTTCTGACGGTGCCGAAGAGAGGAGGAGGAGTGCGTACTTGGCGCTACTCTGGAAATAGACCAGGCAGGACCTTTTGTAGATGGGAAAATTAATGGTGAAAGCATCACTTTCCTAGTTGATACTGGGGCTACGAGATCAACTGTCAGGTCAGCTGATATAAAGAATCTTCCTCTCTCGGACGAAGCAATCCAAGTGGTTGGTGTATCCAACACACAGATCAAAACATTACTTACTGAACCAGTAAGGGTTAAAATAGGGAAATTTTCAGACATGCACCGATTTGTGGTGTGTGACACCAGTCCAGTGAACCTGTTAGGCAGGGATCTGCTGTGTAAAATGAATTGCACTATTTTCTGTACTCCAGAGGGAATAACCTTTGAAACCCCTGATGAGGATGTGCTATACAGAATGACCATGGATAACAGAGAATGTGAGGCTTTGGGAACATATGCAATATTTAATCCTGATGCATTACCCCCAGAGTTGAAACAGACAGTGAAAGCAGCAGTTTGGGATTTTACTGGAGAAGATGTGGGCCTGATGAGAAATGTAGATCCAGTAAAGATTGCTGTAAAAGAGGGAGTGGTTTACCCAAACATACCGCAATACAGATTGACACCTGAAATAATTGAAGGGATAACACCCTTAATTGAGAAGATGATCCAGCAAGGGGTGTTAAGAGAAATATTGAGCAGCCCATGTAACTCACCGATAATGGGACTGAAGAAACCTAATGGAAAGTTCAGAATAGTACAAGATTTGAGAAAGATTAACAAGATTGTTGTGCCATGTTGTCCAATTGTGCCAAATCCATCAGTAATTTTGTATCAGATTCCTCATGATGCAGAATGGTACACGGTAATTGATTTGTGTCATGCTTTCTTTTCAATCCCGTTGCATCATGACAGCCAGCCAATATTTTCTTTTAGATTTGGAGAGCGGAATTTGGCATGGTGCCGAATCCCACAGGGGTATACAGAGAGCCCCTCAATATTTCATCAATTGCTGAAGAAATCTCTGGAAAGTCTGACAATGTCTGAAAATTCAGTTTTGGTCCAATATATTGATGACCTACTTGTGGCATCAAAAACACGTGAAGCTTGTGAAGTAGATACCATTGCATTGCTGAATCACTTGGCAGATGGAGGATTAAAGGTATCTCCAGCCAAATTGCAGTTCTGTAAGAAAGAAGTCCAGTATCTGGGACATAATATTGAGAAAGGCCTGAGAAAAGTGACTATTGACAGAATCAAAATCATTAGGGGAATGAGAGCCCCAATGACACAAAGAGAAGTGAGAATGTTCCTGGGAATGGTGGGTTACTGTCGTCAGTGGATAAGTAATTTTTCCCTGATTGCCAAACCATTGATTAAATTGACCAAAAGTGAGGTGAAAGACCCATTAGAACTAAACCCAGAAGAAATGGCTGCATTCAGAGAGCTGAAAGACCGACTTTGTGAAGCTCCCGCCCTAGGGATGCCTGATTATGAAAAGGAATTTGAATTGTACTGCAGTGAGAGAAATGGATTTTCACTTTCAGTGTTAATCCAGAAACATGGACGTCTGAGAAGGCCAATCGCCTATTTCTCAGCAACTCTTGACCCAGTAGCTGTGGGTTTGCCAGGTTGCCTGAAAGCAGTAGCTGCTACCTGCAAAAGTTTGGAACAAAGTGAGGGAATCATAATGGGATATCCTGTACGGGTATTCGTACCTCATGATGTGGCAATCCTTTTAACAAGGAGCCGGACACAGTTCATGTCTCATAGTCGGCTGACTAAATATGAGAAAGTCATTCTTGGTGCAACCAATGTAAGTCTGGAGAGATGTGCGAATGTGAATCCAGTGACACTGTTACCTGATGCTGAATGTGTGGGAGTGAGGAATGATGTTGATCATGACTGCCTGGATGTACTTGATTACTGCACAAAACCAAGACCAGACATAAGAGATCTACCACTACCTGAAAGTGATCATGTGTTGTTTGTAGATGGGTAATGTCTGAGAACAGATGAAGGAGTGTTGAGTGCTGCATATGCTGTGTGCAAAGTCTCAGAAGTCGTGGAAGCATCACCCTTGAAAGGAGTTAAATCCGCTCAAGTGGCAGAACTGGTGGCACTGACAAAGGCACGCAAGATTGGAAGGAATGTGAGAGTGACTGTGATGACTGACAGCCAGTATGGCTTCGGAGTTGTCCATGATTTTGGCCAGCTATGGCTACAAAGAGGTTTCCTGACCTCAAGTGGAACTCCCATAAAGAATGCTGAAGTGGTTGGAAAACTGTTAGAGGCGAAACAGCTGCCTAAAGAACTAGCAGTAGTAAAATGTGCTGCTCATGGTAATGGTGACGATTTTGTAACAGTTGGTAACAAGTCTGCAAATGACATAGCACAATATTGTGCAAGGAACAATCACTCAATTAACAGGAGTAAGGAACGGGAAATGTCTTCTTGTTCATTAATGTTTACTAATGAAGTGGGGACATGGGAGGAAGTAAAACAGCTGCAGGATGAGGCAGAGGATGATGAAATGAGAGATTGGGTGAAGGCAGGTTGTGCACTTAGAGAAAAGGATCATGTGTGGGTCTACAGGGATGGAAGACCAGTCATGCCTAACAGCATGCTATCAACAATGGCAAGGATGTATCATGGCCAGGGACACCTGGGGAGGGATGCTATGATAAGAGCCTTTAAGCAAACCTGGTACAGTCCAAAGTTCAGGCTGATAGCAGAAAGTCTCTGTCAGAGATGTCTGATATGTCAGCAATTCAATCCTGGAAAGAAAACAGTGGTGAGCCTAGGAACAATAGGCAGAGAGGGAGGACCCTTCACAAGAATGCAGATAGATTTCATTGAAATGCCCCCAGTCAACAGGTTGAGGTATGTTCTGGTGGTGGTCTGTTTGTTCTCAAGGTGGGTGGAGGCATACCCGACAAGAAGAAATGATGGGATAACAGTGGCCAAATTACTGTTAAGAGAGTTCATCCCAAGGTACGGGTTCCCAGTAACCATTTAATCAGACAGAGGAGGACATTTTTATAATGAAATCATGAGTCTAATTTGTGAAGCATTGAGTGTACAGCAGAAGTTGCATTGTGCTTACAGACCAGAGGCTTCTGGGGTTGTTGAGCAGATGAATGGCACTATCAAAAACAGAATTGGCAAAATGTGCTTAGCCACAGGAATGAAATGGCCCGATGTCTTGCCTCTAGTCCTGATGACTATTAGGTCTACTCCAGACAGAACAACAGGTTTGAGTCCACATGAAATTATCATGGGACGTGCTATGAGGCATGCATATGTACCAGTGAACAAGCTGATGACTATAACTGATGACATGATTTTGGATTACTGTAAAGGCCTGGCTGACGCAGTTCATTCTGTGTTTCACCAGGTTGGAGAAGACGCCACCACACTTGAAAAGAAACCAGCCCATGATCTGAGCCCAGGGGACTGGGTAAGGATAAAAGTCCACAGAAGAAGGAATTGCCTGGTTCCAAGGTGGGGAAGGCCAAGACAAGTCCTCTTGACCACAACGACTGCTGTAAAGTGTGCTGGTGTGAAGAATTGGATACATGCAAGCCACACACTGAGAGTTCCAAATCCAAGAGATAGTACTGGAAAAGAATACTTTGAAGAATCAGATTCCAGTGATGATGCAGACAGTGAGGCAGTAAGAAGGAAAAAGAATCCTGAAAGTGGGGAAAGCGAGTCAAGAGAAGCTTTCATCCCACCAGAAGAGGTTCTGAAGAAAACAGTGCAAACTGAAGAAGCAAGCTCAGACTCAGAAGAATTGCCTGAGGTTCCAGTTGACAGTGACCAACACAAAAAGAAAGAAAGAAAAGAAAAGAACATTCCAACAGAAGAGACACCTGAGTCTCATGAAAGAATTGGACAAGTTCCACCTGAGATAAATAGTGAAGAAAAAGGGACAGACAAAGACAGAGAGGGACAGATTGCGGAAAACCCCCGAGGAGGTGTAGGGAACATCAACAACAAGCTAGGTGAAGGGGCAAGTAGACAGCAAGAAGATTGCGTGTCGGAGACCCGAGGAGGGACAGAAGCAGGGAAATCTCAAGTGGTGGAAAAAGAGACTATTGGAGAAAAGGAAGTTGTTGAAGAAAAGAAAGCTGTTAACGAACCAGAAACAATTGAAACAGAGTCTGATGAAAGTGACAATGAGATACATGGAGGACGAGTTCTGAGAAAGAGAACTTGGCTTGGAGAAAGAAACAATAAAGAAGTAAAACAAAAGAGAAATGTTAAAGGTGATCTTTGGCCAAATAAGATAAAGAGACTGAGGTACAGACTGACACGAGTTAACTCTTCGAGAGCTGAACAAGTGAACAAAGTGTCAAGTCAGAATCCAACTAAAGAAGAAGAAGAAACAAAAATATCTGAAAGAGCCAAAAGAATAAGAAAACCAAACCAAAGGTACAAGTCACCGGAATGGACGTATGTGGCACTGCCTGAAGAAGGAGAAGAGGTGGACAGCCAAGGAAGTCCAGAGGAGGCTTTGCTGAAAGAGGTTGCTGAAGAAGAAGCTGTGGGAATCCTGAGAGTTATCTTGTCCGACATTGGAGAAGAGACGGATGTTCAGGACCTGATACAGTTCGATGATGATGAAGAGACAGTGAAAAGTGATGAAAATCCAAATTGAGTGAATCCAAGGAAAAATCACTTGGAAAAGAGAAGTAGCAGTAGTACTAAAATTAGTAGAGTTTAATAATCTGGTGGGTACTTGCTGCCCTTTAAAGGTTCAGTAAAGGAGTAGAAGAGGCTAAGTCAAAAGACACGGTCCAATTAACAAAATGGCTAACACTGAGAATAAAAGTAGATGTATCTTTCTGAAAAGATGGTGCAAAATGTGCTGCTGCTGTACAGGTTTATTAATGCTGCTTTGGAGCGTGCTTGCTCTATTGATTTCATTTAGAGTCACTATAGACACTTTAGAGGGTCACACTGAGAACAAGACTAATATAGGGAAGAGTCCATTAAAGGTAGTTCCAACTAGAACTAGTAATGTACATAATCATAAAGACAGGTCCATTAACGATTTTTCTAGCAATGTTTTTTCTAAATTGTTGTATGAGTACGTAAAGACAATGGAAGTAAGGGATTGCTACGTCTGCATGCAATTACCTGCCTCTGTTTCGGAAGGAGTGACTTATCATCATCTTCCGGCTACGTATGGAATTTCCTGTAGTGTATTGATTAGTATTTTTTATCAATTAGGGAAATTAGATTACAATATGTCTAATGTAGATAATATTCTTGGGCAGTTGCCTAAGAATAAAGCATTGAATCCTGCAAAAGATGCTAACACTTTAGGTGAAATTTTTTTAGAAACCAAAGAATTAACCTTAGACTATGTTTTTAGAAATAATTTAACTTGCAAATTGAAAGGAGAAGAGAAGAATTTTCTAGACATGGTTGAGAGAAGAAGGTTGAACATGCACAAGAAAGCAGAAGGGCATAAAATGAGTGATACAATGTGGGATATTGAAAATGAAAAGGAGTTGAAAAATGGAGCCAGTCCAACTATGGCTATAGATGCCCCACAGAAAGGAAAATTGTGTATTACCAGGAAGAGATCCCAATATGATTATTATATCATAGGGACTAGTGAGTGCCATGATACATACTTTATTGCAACCGGATGGGGATTTAGAGGAGGAGAAGATCCAGTTTTTCCGGGAGTGTATTATATTTGTGGGAACAAGACTTATTACCGTTTGCCTGACCATTGGTTTGGTACATGTTATGTTGGCCTGGTCTTTCCAAAGATTTTCCACATGGATAGAGTAGATGATGCTGAACATTCTAACACATTAACACGCTATAGAAGAGAAACATGGACAGAAATTGTAGGAGATATTTTTGGAGCTTTGATTCCAGCAGTGGGAATTTTTTTAAATGCCTATGGCATTCGGAAGCTGTCAACAGTGGTGGATCGCTTGTCAACAAGCACCGCCGGATGCTTTGTTTTGGTAAATACGGGAATGGTTGCTTTGCGCGCTATGGCGATGCAAAATCGACTTGCCCTTGACATTTTTTTGGCAAAAGAGGGTGGAGTCTGTGGAATGCTGAAAGTTCAACATTGTTGCACTTACATTCCTGATGAAAGTAAAGATCTAAAAGTTTACATCAAAAATATTACTGATTTGCATGAAGAATTAGTACCACTGGAAGCTGAAAGTATCTGGACTAAAATGGCTAATAAGATGATTGCTATTAAGAACTTTGTAGCTAAAATAGGTAGTACCATTTTTGGTAAGATATTATTTCCATTAACTTGTGTAATAGTTGCACTATTGATTCTTAGATTAGGATGTATGTGTTGTAGATATAAAAGAAATAAAAAGAAAATTGTAAAAGAAAATGTTAAAAAGAGACAAAAGAAATCAGAAAAAGATCCACAAGAAATAGAACTTGAAGAATTAAGAGAAAGCATGTATATAGAAACTAAAAAGGAAGATGAGATGGAAACTAGGGTCTAAAACAAGAACAAGAAGACATTTTAAATTCTTCTAAAAGAGGAAACTAAATTGATTTTTGGGTTTTGATTTTTTTGTGGTGATTATATATCACCAAAGGGGGGATTGATGGAGCAGGGTTTTTACTCCAAAACGGAATACCTGTTTCATTTTCGCATGTTATAATTAAAAGTACTACTGAATAATTATTAATGATTAATAGTTTGTCGAATGTTGACTAATCAACTTTATTAACAAGAGAATTACACGTGGGAATGCTATTGCATGGCTAAATAATAAGTGAACTAAGTTGGTGAGCAAACTGACAGAATACGATGTTGCTCATGTGATGTTATGGTGTTTGTGCTTATAATTAATATGCATTAATGGCTTCTGATGTCGCAAATGGCTAGATAAATACACACACATAAGGGTATTAGCAGGGGAATAACACTGTATAATCATTTCTATGCAGTAATTCTGTTTTATGTCTACTTTGCTTTAAGTTGTCCATTGTGGCCTGCCACAAGATGGTCGCCACCCGCAGCCTGCATTGGAGTTGCTGGAAATTTACGAAAAGGCTTCGCTCTGCCTGTGACCTTGCACCTCTGATGAACTGAAAAGCCATGACAATGACGACAAATCTGGGAGAACTGCCAGAAAAGCCCCTGATTGAAAAAAATGTTTCAAAGAAATAAATATTGAACTCTTGAACTGTCAATCCCACAACTGGGATACATTTAATCTGGGAAAAACATCCGTAGAAGTATCAAATAAATTATGAACATTACATTTTCTATTCATCGTTTAAGACAGACAATATCTGGGAACTTTTGCTCATGTTGCAAGACGACATTGTTTCCGCCATTCATCTGTTCTGAATAAAGAAATGATACTTTTTAGAATGTAAAATTAGTATAAAAGTTAGTAGACTAGAGAGGTCTAGAGCCACTTCTTCCCGAACTGATGATGCGAGGTCCCTATGCTGACGGAGAGGACGGAGACTCTACATGACTGCAGGAAACTCTGTTTCTCCTACTGAGGACCGGTTCTGACTTAGGATCTGACATTTAGACAGAATAGGTAAATATGAGAAAAATGAATTTGTATTTAATTGGCTTTTCTTGAAATATTAGATAAATGAACAATCTGTTTGAATTCCTGTCTCGGGTGGTTATTTCTGGTCATGTTTATTGATTCCATTGTGTAATCTTTGAAATATATTTTGCTAGATCTACAGCAATCAGCAGGTCGCATTGACCTCAAAGTACAGGCAGATCAGATAGAGCATATGTGAAAGGTGTTTTCCTCCTTTACAGGGCACGGATAGGTTTGGTTTAGGGTGAATGTTGGTGTAATGGGCCCCACCAGCGTGTGATGTGTGTATGCGTGTGTGACTGTGAAATCATTCCGTCCGTGGAAGTAGAGGGGATTCGGAGGCTCTGATCTGCACCAGTATCACTATACACTTCCATTAAACCTGACTTAGGTCTTGAGGCAGTGACACAATTTCTACACAACAGACCGGCAACACTCTGGCAGCATACAAGCATGCTCACAGCAATGATGGAAATCATACTCAACAACTACTTCATGTATGACAGACAGTGGTACAAACAGATTAAGGGCGTAGCCATGTGCTCGAGATTTTCACCCTCCTTCGACAACCTTTACATGGGCTCACTAGAGGCAGAATGGATATGGGGCAAGAAAGGGGCCCAATGGACAGACAGCATCATTTACTGGGGACATTACATTGACGACTGCCTTCTTCTTTGGTCTGGTTCATAAGAAAAATTAGTGGCTTTCTGTGACCATCTCAACTCTAACGACATGTACATGCGCTTCACATGCACCTCCAGTAATAACAAAGTCACCTTCCTAGACGTAGAACTGTACGTAAAAGAAAACACACTCCACAGTCGACTCTACCGCAAAGAAACCTCTTGTAATGCCATCCTACATGCAGAGAGTTCCCATCCCATACATCAAATACAGGCCATTCCCTATAGGGAGTTCACAAGAGCAAGAAGAAACTCTAGTGAAGACGCTGAGTTTGAGAACTGTCTAACTGACGTGAAAAACAGATTCACCAGAAGGGGTTACAAACCCCACATCATACAAAAAGCTGCTCTGAGAATTGGGAAAACAAAGAGAGACAAAACCCTTCTTGTGAAAGAAAAGTCCATACCTAAGACCCAATCAGTTAGGCTCATCACAGACTATAATGAGGTAAGCGTGGTGATAAGAAATAGCTTCAACAAACACTGGGACACTTTACAAGCAGACAGAACATTAAGGGAGTTCATCACAACAAGACCTCAGATCACCTTCAGACGTGGTAGAACCCTGAGAAATAGACTCAGTCCCACAGTCCCACGCACCACCACAACCTCTTCCTGGCTCACTCCACACATGCAAGGTTTCTTTGAATGTGGCTGCTGTGGGGTGTACAAATGGGCTCAGAATGGTACAAAATCTTTCTCAGGTGCAACAAAACGCAAGTATGACATTAATTGCAATATCAACTGCAACTCGAAATATGTAATTTACATTCTGGAGTGCACATGCAAGAAGCAATATGTTGGTAGCACCATCAGACCTTTGAAGGAACGAATCATGGAACATGTCAGGGCAATGCAAAACGGAGATGCCAGATACCCCATGGCCCTGCATGTAGCCTCATGCCCGACGCAAGGGACACACAAGAGACTCACATCTTTTGGTATCGATACCACCCAGCCAAGTGTCAGAGGTGGGAATCGGAAACTCAGACTGAGACGTCTGGAGGTAACTTGGATAATGCGTCTGCATACCGTGAGACACGGCCTGAACATTGACCACGAATTACAATACTTCCTAGGAACCTAATAGCCTGTCCTGAACAGGGCCACTCCCCTTTTGTCTTTTGCATTTTGACTCCGATCTCTGTCGTTTTCTCATGTGACACCATCACACCTGTAACATTGAGCAATCGGCAGCATAATTCTGTATTTTGAACATTGTTCCTTTAGCTCTCACATGGTTATCTATAGTTTAACTTGAGATTATTAGGTCGCACCCCATTTGCACTTACTTGTACTATTGCATGCCCCTGTCAACTAATTATACTTGCAACAGCATTCTCATATGATTTGACTCCCTTTGTTTTCCAGCCCATTTTATATGAGTCTTAAATATACATTTCCACGCTGTTAACATTACATTTCAATACCTATTGTAATGTTTTCTATAATCTTTTTATCCAATCTAATGTGTCTTCACTGTTCGCAAACCCTTTTTTAATATTGTTATTCATCAATCTATTTCAGCTCACACCGTCTGCCCTTCTTTCTCTTCTTCTTCTTCTCTTTTTTTCCTTTTCTCTTTCTCTTTTCCTTTCCTTTTAGGACTTAGTTTCCCCTCATTTAACAAGATACCCATTAGTATCACATCCATTACATTGCCAGTCATTTTTATGTCCTATAACTCATCTTCACTTCCCTTCTGCCATTTTGGGTAGAATTCAACACTCTAGTCTTTTTCCACCATCTTGTATTTAATCACTTCCTGTTTGCCGTCTCCTTCCACTACCGGAATTCGAGACGGAGCAGTCTGACTTCAACCGTTTACTACGGTAAGCTTTCCTCCCACACCCTGCGCTCGTAACCCATTAATGATTTCATTCTTACCCTTGGGCCACATTACTCATGGTTGCTGTTCCTTTTAGGCCCACCCGTAGGACAGACGTACATGTCCTCCTACCTTTCACGGATACAAACCTTGGGCTTAGTGACTGACTTGTCCTCCCCTCTATTCTTCGTGGCATCACCACGCATCATTCAATACTTACCCATCTCACCGACCGGAATTATAATTTCTCCGGTCCTGCGGTGAGTTGTTCATTCCTTCTATTACATGATTAACCTTACCGCACTTGCCCTGTCTTCCCACCGTTTCCCCCTTGTCCCTTCTTACTTTTCTCTACTTTCTCCCCAGATTGTACATACGGCCATGTTCACATCCTCAACAGGTAGATGATTGACTTTAGCTTACTCCCATTCCCTCATAGCGTGCCCGACGGCAATAACTTTTATTTATCATTTAGCCTCTTGTCTTTTTTCTATTTCTCTTGTGCGCCTGCACTTACTCTCCCTTTCTACTTACCTCCATGCTATCTTTGCAAAAACGCTATTTGTGTAATAAGTTTGACTATTGTTTATTTTAAATCATCACTGTTGCTGCACCCACCCACACAATATTTTCACCACAATCGCTGTGTTATGGTACACTTATTCGATCATATCTTTTAACGTTTAGATTAGAATGTCACCAAAGTGGTTTGCACATCGTATACGATTGTTTCCTTTGTCCTTATTTATGATGTTGGTATCATTACTTGAACACCGATATGTCGTCTTTATCCAGATATAATTAGATTCATTATCCATTGCCAGATCTACTGTTAACAATTTTCTTTAGGTAACCATGCTACATCCAATCCAGACTCCGTTTCCTTATCCTTGGCAGCTTGATTATTTTAAAACAGCTTTGAATAATTTGTAGTGATCGCCCAGATTTTTCACCTTATAAACACGCTCTTGACATTTTGCATGTGACCAGGCCTTGGTAAATAATTATGACCTGGACTTCCATAATAATTATGTTAAACCAAACCACTTGTCACGAGACACTATTCCAGTGCCCTTGCAGTTATGCACAATTTGCACTTTCTGCACTACTCTCCTAAGGTCTCCATTTTAACTGGGTGCGCTTTTCGTCGTCATCACCTTCATTTTTGTTTTATGGTTTGTATATTTTACCCTTTTCCTTGTGTCCTTCTCAGCCCTGAAGAGTCACTGGATGTTCCCTGTATGACGAAGCACGTGTCGGCTGGTTTTTCTTTCTGTATCTATTGAAGAAACGTGTCATAAATTTCCATTCGAAAGACATTTCTTGGTGTTGACCTTCATATTTTGTACAAACAATAATTCCAAATGATGGTTTTACAGCGTGAACTCACATCCTGAGAAACGTGTGCGCAGGACTTGTTCAGATTTTCCAGTGGGGGTTTCCTACCCACACTCTCGCAGGGTTTTTTTAGCCGGGGTTTGTTTCCCCTGACCTTGCAGCACTGTAATCACTTTTCAATTCTTACATTTTATATGATTTTTTTAGAGCGCCATTTTCTTCCTGTCGTTACCAAACCCTTCACCGAACCAGTCAGCCTTCCTATGGTTGTCCGACCGCCATAGTAAGGTAGTCAAAAATGTACTTTCGGGGCCCCAGAAGGGCCACTTTCCACCCACATCATCCGCTATGAGGCAAACATCCATACCCCGATGCCTGGCACACAGTGCATTGATGTCTGAAAACATACATTTTTCCAATGCGGCATGTGCTGTGGGCTTTTTCCGGCAACACAAGCTGCAATGGAAAAATGTATGTTTCCAACCGCCTCATGGGTGTTCACATCCTAATTTGTCGGATAAAATCCCCGACAACTAGTTAGGTGGTTTCCATTATGAAACGATGTTGGTCAGAAGCGCATCTGACCGGCATGTAATAAGGCCCTTAATGTTGACAGTGTGATTTGACATTGATTCTCTGACAGAATGAGACAGACAAAAGGGACAAAAGGCAAGTATAATAGAGTGATGGTAGGTGCAAATTATCACTGACTGATTGAGGCTTTTGTATGAACCTATTAAGGTGTTTTGGTGAGCCGGCATTGGGAAGTTACAGTAAACCCACTCTAATGTCTCCTAAGATTCAAAGGATAGAATGGATGAGGAGAGATTGTTCCTCACTGTTAAATCAAGTGTTGATGACTTTTTAAATGTTAACACTCTTCTGCATTTTCCTAACAAAGTTTATCTGTTCTGGCACTACCAGCGTGGAAGGACATTCCCTGACTTGAAAGCTTTTTTTTTTTTTTAATAAATAACTTTGTTTTGCAGTTTAGAAGTGCTATTGAGTTTTAAGAGCTACAACAAGGGGCTCCTTGTCTGTTTTAGGGATAAGAGTCAATATTGATTCTCCCATGATTTGGATAAGTCATCCAAAAAAGAAGAGAGCAACTGATTTAAATTTGTTAAGGGACTAAAAGGGTTGATAAGAGCCTTGTAAAAAGTATTTGATAAGCCTCAGGAAAGAGGCACTATTGCCTGGTGACACTGCTTAACCTCCTCTCCCAAGAGAAATAGTTCCTCCTCTTCTAAGATAAATAGTTCCCGATCCACCATTAATTCTACATCAAGCTTTGGAAAAGTAATCACCTTGAAATACTATTGTTGGGATTCCCCTGAGAACAACCTGGGCTGTTATTCAGACAAGAAATATAGTTTATCAATGTCAGAATGAAGGATGAAACCTGATGATCTTTAATTTTCCCGTTATGAGACTTGTACTTCTAGCTGTTATCTTTCAAAGTAATAGTGTACCTTCATTGTTGCCTTTGACATAAAGTATTTGTTTACATTGCCATAATCTGTGGGTGGCATCAGACATGCGCATGAATTGCAAACCACCCCTTTTGCTTTACAGTGCCCTGTGTATTTTTAATGGGGGTTTCACCTACTTCTTGTGGCTGGGCTTTGTGTACCAGTTTGGACTTCCTTGCCTCAAAGGACCTCTTTAAGGATTAGGGTAATTTAATCACTTAATTCCTCTCCACCATCTTTGCTTTTGTGGCATCCAAATTTTTGTGAAATTAGATTTGATCACTTCAAGTCTCTAAAAGTAGGGTCACAGATTTGATCTCATTTCGCTCCTGTGGCCAGAAAACAACAAGAGCATGGTCAGGCAATGACTTGTCACAAATCTAAATAACTTTTACTCTTACTTTTAACCTTTTAGATTCTCATGTACATCATCTGAAGCAAGATTCTCTGCAAAAGTATTCTCTGGTCACAAATTGAGAAACAATGTATATTGTCCTTTGCCAATAGCTCACCTGATAGCTACCTTTGCTCCTTGCCGCCAACTGGGCTCTCTCGGCTGCATTGAAGAGAACCACCCTATAAACTTCAAATCACCCTAGTGCACACATTTTACCCTAAACCTCACCCACTCTTTGCCCTCCCTGTCACTGCTGAAGAGGAAGGCCACATGGGCCAGATGCACTGAGGTGGTGCTCCAGAATCAGTATGTTCCTCCTCATTGAAATGGGAAGTGGACATATATAGGCTGTTCTTGAGCCCCATGACCTCTCCTAGTCCCTCCCTTGAAATGTTGACCTGCATGTAAAATATTACTGGGGAGGGTGTTATAATCTGCTGTATTTGTCTTACCTTCCCTACTCTTCTCAGCCAGGCTGATGTGGTCATGTAATGCCTGGGAGTTACTATACACCTGTGATGAGAGGTACAGAGAGTGGATTGAGTAGAGAGATTGCTGCTTTTGGTGGGGTTTCCTAATGAGTAACCTGTAAACTGTCTTCTACAATAAACGCACATCTTACTTTACTACATTGACTGGATACTCAACTTCTCCTGCCTTTGGATAGTAATATGTCAACCTAGCCTTCTTCTTGTGCATGTACCGAGATCAAGAACTTCTGCGTTTAAAAGACAGTGTAAATTGGAAGCTAATCTTTCCTGGGGCATTCTATTTTTGCCTATAGGACACGTACTTAGCTAACACCTTTTTGTTAGTTAGGCTGGCAGCTTTTTTGGAAGATGTTATGATTGTCTGTTTTTAATTTAAGGTCAGTACACTTCCTGTGAAGCTGGTTTTGTTTATATTTTATTCTAAACAAGCAAATCCTTGCCTCAGTTTTCGGTGCCAGCCCTTTCTTTATTTGGCAAGTTGAGACTCCTCAGAAGAATAACATGACGTGCATTTGTAAAACGCAAGTTCGCCCGCTGGCATCTTGGCACTGACTATCAGATATTTATTGTTATCCAACTCAATGGTACTCATTTTATTGATCTCAAAAGGATAAAAGGCTGAGTGGACTTGCCAGGATTTGAACCTGCGACCGTTAGTCCACCAAGCAACCAGACCTGAAGACCTGAAGAATGAGGTCTGAATCACCAGTTAATAGGAACTGGTTTCTACATTGAGCTTGAACACAGTTCTCTGGGTTTTTGTGTAACACCTCAGAGGACAGTGCCATGAATGTGAAAACTGTTCTTTCCAGATCTGTTGTGAAAAACATCTTGCTAAAGTTAAGGATGCATTGCTGTTCTTTATAGGGTACCTGAGTTCCGATTATTAGTTCTGTCTGCTCATTTGTAATGTTTTTTGTTAGACTCCCACAATTGAAACTGCTGAAATGGCCTTGTTACTGAGAATTTGGCTAAGGGAGATCACTTGTTTTTAATTCAAATTGGAGAAGCAGCAGATCACCAATGTCTGTTAGTGTTTAATTGTTTTCCATCAGCCGCCATGAATTCCGGTGGTACTTTGTGAACCTTTCTTTAACATTATATGTATTTTTCCACTAATCTCAAAACCACTTTCCTATTCACTTTTTTAAAGTCCTTAGAACTCTATGGTAGCACAAGATGCAGGATCCTCTTCGATGATATTAAAGAGAAAAGACTTCTTTCAGAGGCCGTTAGTCGAAAGTCCAGAATGGTGGAGGGTATTACACAGTGGGGGCTCGCTGAGGGAGTGCTGCGGGGAGGTGGGGCGGGCGGGGGAGGGACAGGATGGGAAGTAGCAAACTCCGGCATACGGCGTAGCGTGGTTAACTAAATAAATGAATAACTAAAACAATTTACTTGGCGCGCGCTGCAACGCCAACTTGGCGATGCAGCGCGCACAATGTAAATTGTTTTATTTATGTACTTAACTCCGTTATGCCGTATGCCGAGGTTTACTACTCCCCCACCCTGCCCCTCCCCCGCCCCACCGCCCCCACCACCCCACAGCACTCTCTTGGCGAGCTGCCACTGGTAATCCAGCACTGCCTCTGATATAAGGTCCTGGGACCCTCTCAGACAGTGTTTTTGTTTTAGCATCCACCCCAGCTCTGGATCGCGCAAATGACTATGCCACAGACAGAACTCTGTTATTCTTCGGCATGCAACCGTTGACTGAACACACTGCGTCATAGACTTTATTGACCACACCCAGACACTCCCAAATACCTTCCAATGGATTATGTAACTTTATAAGAAATCTGCCTAGGACCGCAAGGGTCCTACTGCACATGATTACACAACACTACATGCGTGAGCGAGTGTCTACATGCTGGGAAAGTGGCAGTGTGAACCTTACATCAAACTTAGACAGGACTGTCAGACAGACAGAGATAGATAGATAGATAGATAGATAGATAGATAGATAGATAGATAGATAGATAGATAGATAGATAGATAGATAGATAGATAGATAGATAGATAGATAGATAGATAGATAGATAGATAGATAGATAGATAGATAGATAGATAGATAGATAGATAGATAGATAGATAGATACTGTTCATTCCCTCTCCGTTGCCTCCTCTCCAGAACCTGTCTCGTCCCATTTCCCAGTGATACAAGATGTTGTTGCCATGCGATTAGGTATGCGAAACAAATAGAACATTTTTCCAATCTAGTTAGCTGGAACAGAGAATGTAATGCAATGTGCTCCCTCCATCTGACTGAACAGACGGGCGCCTTTTGCTTTCCAGGAATGAGCTGCCAGGTTCCACTGCTATGGACAACAAAGCGCCTGTCAGCAGTAGATGCGAGCCTTACGTGATGACGAGGCACATTATTCCTGCTGTCCAATGTGTTTATGTGACACGCGGAGCAGTTTGCCGCGCGGTAGAGAAATCTGTGTGACAGGGGCTGAAACAAATAGATGATAACTCGAAACTCGGCGCCTGCGTTTGTTATCGAGAAACAGCTGGTCTGCTGCTCGATGTGAGCAAGACGGGCCAGGGATTGCTCGGGGAGCAGGGAGGGCGCTGGGGAGGGGGACGGGCAGCCAGCAGCCAGGAGAAGCAACGCACTCCATAAATCCATAATAACGCGTTTCAGGACGCTGCGTGAAAATAACACAGAGGCTACAGAGCTGGTTAATGGAAAGTGCCTGGAGCCTTAGCCACATCCGTGGCGTGGGCACCTAGCCTAAGGGAAAGGTCCCAGTGGCGCAGCTAAGCTCTCTTGGGCCGTATTCAAACGGATAAACGGGTTCCTTGTTGCATATTTTTATGAAATCATAATTGGGGTGCAATAGACCCCTCACACCTCTGAGCCCAGGAGCCACTACTTCTGCGCACTAATTATAGGTAGGACCCTGACTGGCAGGGTGTATGTGAAAGGACGGATGAGGTGTTACCTGCAGTGCTGTGGGCAGGTAGAATGGCGGAGCTGTGCTGATTGGCCAAGGGAGTATTGCCTCTTCTTCTAATGGCGAATGTTTTCATGCCTGTAAATAAATACTCTAAATGGGCGGCGACCACCCTGGGTCTTCAAGGTCCAGGCAAGGACTTGAGTTTAGTCTGAAGACTGATTCCTGCAGGAGTCTCTCACTAAGAACAGAATGGCCCATCTTTTCTAGACTGTCCTCCTGAAACCACAACTCGGACCAAACCAACGCTAAGCCTTCATTTTTGGAGAAGGCATGGACTGTAAAAGCAGAAGAGGACTCCCAAATGGAGTGGATCAGGTGCTAAGGTCTTAGAGTTCTGTGTCCTTTTCAGGTTACATTTGAAGATGGAGAGGGCGGTTATATCCAGGATCTCAACTTCATTCTCGACCACAGAATTGTAGGTCTGGACCACAGCATAGCTCTCTACTTGATCTTACTTTACTAGTCATCTAATATTTATATATATATATATATATATATATATATATATATATATATATATATATATATATATATATATATATATATATATATATATAAATAGTACAGTCTCCACACTATCACGAAGTTTCTGCTTTCAGCTTTCACAGCTTTCACAGCTTATCCCAACGCGAAAGAAAAGGAGAAACGGACCCTCACGGCTCAGGCAGGAAGATTTTATTTCATTTAACTCCCTCTGCGACGCGTTTCGAGCACTGAGTGCCCTTGATCACACATAGGGTATTACATCCGCCATTGTTTTTAACCAATTGCATCATACATCACGTGACCATCACCAAATAAACATAGTAGAGATACTTCGCTTCTCACATCATGTGTTATTACGAGGTTGGTGTTTATAACATTCATGAGGTAAAACAAACTTAATTGCACTTGTGAGCTGTTATTTTAAACTGCATAAAATGCAGTATTGTAAAATACATTTTTACAGTGGATAATATAAATACAATAAATACATAGAAATATCGCTAAGAACATTTTCTGTATAAAAATATATATATATTTTTTTGTATTAAAAAAAAAAAATAAAACCACTTAAAACTACAGTGTAGGGCATAGTCACTTGTAAACATTCTTGATATATATGTAAACAAATCATTTGTGCAAAATAAATCAAATGTGCAAAATTTCGCATATTATATATATGTTCCACATGAAAAGGACTCTTAATTGGAAGCGCCACACGTTGCGTGTTCAACTCTTTATTGGCAGACTGCAGCAACACAAGCCAGTAAGTTTCAGCAATTCCCCCGTTCTGTAATTACTTCTGCCATACGCGTTTCTGGACCAATGTCCCTTGTTCACTGGCTGGATTGAGGAGCTAAGTCAGGTGAGCAGCAGTGACGCTGTGCTGACGGCGTGTTTTTGAGTCCTGCCTGAGTGGGCGTATTCAATAGATGCATTCTGGTCTTCCGAGTTTTGACATCCATAATGGAAGCCACCCAACTTCCCTCTCAACAAGTCATTTTCCCAGATGGGTTTAGCAAAAAACTCAGTCCCGCCTGTATTTTGCCCTCTGTACCTTCACTGAAACACGCAGCTCCTTTGGCACCACTTCCATCATCGGTGCTGTGGACCCGCTTGGTTCGCGGGGGGGTGTTTCCGCGACCAGAGCCGGCCGCTAATATTTCACGTGAAAAGGACTCTTAATTGGAAGCGCCACACGTTGCGTGTTCAACTCTTTATTGGCAGACTGCAGCAACACAAGCCGGTAAGTTTCAGCAATTCCCCCGTTCTGTAATTACTTCTGCCATACGCGTTTCTGGACCAATGTCCCTTGTTCACTGGCTGGATTGAGGAGGGAAGTCAGGTGAGCAGCAGTGACGCTGTGCTGACGGCGTGTTTTTGAGTCCTGCCTGAGTGGGCGTATTCAATAGATGCATTCTGGTCTTCCGAGTTTTGATATCCATAATGAAAGCCACCCAACTTCCCTCTCAACAAGTCATTTTCCCAGATGGGTTTAGCAAAAAACTCAGTCCCGCCTGTATTCTGCCCTCTGTACCTTCACTGAAACACGCAGCTCCTTTGGCACCACTTCCATCATCGGTGCCGTGGACCCGCTTGGTTCGCGGGGGGGCCTTTCCGCGACCAGAGCCGGACGCTAATATTCCACATGAAAAGGACTCTTAATTGGAAGCGCCACACGTTGCCTATATATATATACACTCTGTTTACATATTAATTTACTTATTGTACACTGTGATTTTGCTCATTGCTTCATTATGAATATTTATATGTATTTTAACAATATGATGGATTAATATTGTGTAATAATGTTTACATTTAAGGGATTTTAGAAATAATGGCAAAATGAGTCTTTTTTCACTGTTCATTCACCATTATATAGGCACTGATTGGCCGTATGCATGTCATGTGATCAAGACGTGTTCGACTGTCGAAACTCGTAATGCTGCTCTGCCAGAATTGCTGATAACTCAACGCAATAAACTGCACTGAATAACTGAACACGTTGTGGTCCATACCTGTTTTCCTGGGGAATCTCAGACAAGACGGGACTTTGATACTTTGTATATATATATATATATATTCAGTGAAAAAAACCATAGGTTTCACACACGTTATAGTTAGGAATTAGCATTTAAAAAACCTTAGAAATTCAGTGAAAAAACCATAGGTTTCACACATGTTATAGTTAGCTGGACATTTTACTCGTAAAAAACCAATGAAATTGCCCCGTTATAGTTAGTTCAGCTAACTATAACTCGCGCGCCCGCAATGCACTGCTGATGACGTCACATATTACATCACTCATGACATGGTCAGTGACATCACTCATGACATCACTGATGACATCTCAAATGACATCACTGATGACATCACTGATGACATCATCCAGTGAATGTGTGTTTTTCTGAAAATTAAATATGTTTTATATATGTATATCTCAAGGTCGATGGAAGAATAAATGGGTATATAAGTGTCTAAATGGATGATTTGTTTTTGAAAAATTGATTGTGTAACTGACTGATTAAGTGTATCTCTCACTTTGTGTATAAGTGGCTGCATGGGTTGGTGAGTAGCTACATGGGTGTCTATATAGGTTATTAGTTGTTTTTTTGAGTATCAGTCTGAGTGTCTGTATGGTTCGGTGGGGGGTATTACGTAGTGCATAGGTGCATGAATGAGTGACTCACTGTTTGTATGTGTTGAAGACAGCATGTGTGCAGGACTGTATGGGTGGATGAGTGTGTGTATGGGTGTGTTAGTGAGTGAATGACTGTCTCAATAGTGTCTTCAGGAGTAACTACATATGTTTTAAACTAGTATATGTGACTATTGGTGTATATATGTGAGTATATGTGAGAGGGAGAGATTGAAAGAGTTCCTGTATGAATAAGTATGTGTTTCTATAAGTGATTGTTTAAAAGACTAAGTATGTGTAAGTTTCCGTAGAAGTAAGTATGGTGGTGTGTGTATTACTGTATATGCAAGTAAATGTATGTTTGATTCCTTATTAGCATGAGTGACTATGTGTGTGAGTAACTCTATGGATGAGTGGCATTGTGTAACAGGATGTATAGATGTATGAGTACATATGATGAGTGAGTACATGTATGAGTGACTGTATAGGACTGTTGGTGAATGAGTGGATGTGTATGTGGATCTTAGAATTACTGAAGAGGTTGTTGTAACTGGTATTGGTATGTCCATTGTTTTGAAATTTTTAGTCTCTATTTTTGAATTTGTGTATCAAAGCTTATATTAAGGTGAGAGGAGGTCTGCCACTCTATCACAAGGATGATGTCAACAGTGATGTCATCAGTGATGTCATTTGAGATGTCATCAGTGATGTCATGAGTGATGTCACTGACCATGTCATGAGTGATGTAATATGTGACGTCATCAGCAGTGCATTGCGGGCGCGCGAGTTATAGTTAGCTGAACTAACTATAACGGGGCAATTTCATTGGTTTTTTACGAGTAAAATGTCCAGCTAACTATAACATGTGTGAAACCTATGGTTTTTTTACTGAATTTCTAAGGTTTTTTAAATGCTAATTCCTAACTATAACGTGTGTGAAACCTATGGTTTTTTCACTGAATTTCTAAGGTTTTTTTAAATGCTAATTCCTAACTATAACGTGTGTGAAACCTATGGTTTTTTCAGTGAATTTCTAAGGTTTTTTAAATGCTAATTCCTAACTATAACGTGTGTGAAACCCATGTTTTTTTCAGTGAATTTGCAAGGTTTTTTAAATGCTATTTTTTTTTTTTTTTCTTCATTTTTTTCAAACATATTTTTAATTTAATTTTCTTACCTTTTATAAAGACTATGCTTAATTTTTTAAAATCATTAAATATTTATTTTATATAAATTTTTTAAAATAAACAAGTAAAATTTATTTCCAGATTTTTTTTTTTTTTTTTTTTTTTTATAGTACGCGTACCGTAAGCTCACGGTAAGCGTACGGTTTACGCAACGTCCGTAATCTATCTACGCTGCTTGCGTATAGTTACGTACTTTGCGTAGCCGCGCGTACTGCGCGTGGGACGCGTGCGCGCTTACGCAACACGCGCACGTTACGCGGAAGTGCCGGGGAGTGACTGTTATGCGCATGCGCGCAAGCGCGTGTCTTTTTTACGCGCACGCGTACTTTTTGCCGTAAGCGTACCGTAAGCGTACCGTAAGCGTACGGTTGGTCATGTGATCATGAAACACAACTTTTGATTGGTTGAAACTACTTTCAGTTCTAGAACTCTCCTACACCACACCCATTCCCCTCATTTCTGCTTGTGATCCCTTGGGAGAAGGAGCTGGTTTGTCTTTGAGATACGATGGCAGAACAGCAGAGCTCTTCTGAGAGTGAGGCTAGCACCAGCAGCACTGTCTTGAGGCAGAGAGCGAGGAAAGTAAAACCTTCTTATGTTTGGGATTATTTTACTTTTCCAGAAGGCCAGCAAAAGGTGAATGCACCCTTAGTTACTTGCAAGCTGTGTCAGCGTGTACTTTCTAGAGGTAATCCTGACAGGAAGTATTCCTTTGGGAATCACACCATGATGAGGCACCTCAAGGATGTACACAAAAGGACACATGCTCATCTTTTTGGAGGTAACTCTTCAGAAAGACGAGCCAGTACATCCACAGCAGCTCAGCCTGGACCATCACCTGCAGAGCTTACTCCTTCTTCTGCAGCTCAGGTGAGCCCTTCATCTGTGGGGGGAGAATCTCCTTTTGCTGGCCCTCTGGAAATGAACCCTCGATTTCGGAAGGTTGATATTCATTGCACATTTTGTAAAGCTCTAATTTGTTATAGGGAGACCAGTGTTTCCCTAGTGAATAACAAAATAGATCAGCACATTTGTAGGTTTGAATGATTTTCCCATGGTTCCTTTCCTCTGTCCCTGCATGAACACAACGGTTCTTTTAAGAGCCAACCTTATCTTTCATCTTTTTTTTACATTTTTTTTTTAAAACTTTTTTTTTTTTTTTTTACCGTACGCGTACGGTAAGCGTACCTTTTTTTTTATTTTTTAAAAAAAACACTAAAAATCATTTATCACATTACAAGGTCCTTGAGAGACTACAATTATTACTATTGACTTACCATACTCACTCAAAAAAATATTTATTCATTTGTTTTTTTAAAAAATAGTTTTTAAAATGGTTGTAGTTTACGAAAATTTTCTATATCGATCTGAAAAAAAAGAAAAAAGTATTAATATTTTTAAACCATTTTATAATACAGTACACATATTTACATTTTTTACCAAAAAATATTTTTGCCTTATTTTTGCTGTTTTCAGAATATATTGCATTTCACTATAAATTGTGAAAGCAATTGCATTCATCATTTTACAGCGGGCAAAAAAAAATAACAATCTCAAAGATTGTATTAAAAAAGCCCAGAATCTCTTCTCACTTAAACTTATCATTACAGAAATGCATATTATTCTAAAAAAATATCATCTAAAAACAATACTTTTTTCTTTAAAATACCGTCTGATATTTTTGTTTCAGGAGTATAATCACAATATTATATCTCAAATAACTCCAAAATACATCTGATTTTATTTCCTTTAGGCCAAATAGTATTTTTTTTTTTTCTCTGGAATAAATTTCCAAGGGAAAACCATTAAAATTCTAAAGTTTAATCTGTCCAGATCTCACCGATTCTCTGTAACATTTTGGTTCACGAAAATTTTTTGAATAATTTATTTAGTCCACAATAGAATTGCTTACTTTTCCACATGGCCAAATAGTAATTTTTTAAATCATTTTTGTAAAAATTTCCAATGGCAGTCCAATAGCATTCCAAAATTTAAAATGTGCAGAAGTTACCGATTATCTCTAAATTATTGGTTTTTCAAAATTGCATTAAAAATTTAAAAAGTCCACATTACAATTGGTTATCTTTCCTTTAGGCCAAATGATAATTTTAAAAAATATTTTTTCTACAAAATTGCAATGGTAATCCAGTAAAATGGTAAAATTATTTTGTCCAGATCTTGCCAAGTCTCTCTAAAATTTAGGTTTCAGAAAGATTAGATAGGAATTTGCTAAATCAAAAGGCAAACGTTGTTTGAAAATCAATTGGGAATCATTACACAGTGTCCAGCCTTTTTCACATTTAAGATAAACTGTGTAATGTCCAGAAGTAACAGTAGGTCCATCATGGAAAATTATTGCAACAGTTACAAAAGTTTTTCCTGAAATTGATAATTGCTGTCCTGTAAACTTCTTTATTAAAGTATCCAATTTTGAACCATCAGCTCTACATCGTTGCATCATTAAAATTACATACTGTCCGTATTCCCTTAAAATTAATGTTGAAAACATGTCAGAATTACACTCACCACATTTCATGCTATGATTAGCATCTTTAACTAATTTTGCAAAAGTGACTGTTTTACTCTCTGGCAATGTCAAATAAATAAACCTTTCATTATCAACAATAGAGCCACATATATTATAACAATTTTCACAACTATGTTCCCATTTATAAGAGAGACCAAAAAAAATGTCAATGGGAACTCCTTCTTCTTCCACTACCTGAAGAAAATACATCAAAAATTCCTGTGCGTCTTGCTGTACATTTTGAGAAAACTGTGTTCGTCCTGAACATACATCTAAAAGTTTTCTAATGTCAGTAGCACTTTCTATTTGAGTTTTATCTTTACTCAGCTTTTGAAAAAGGAGACTGAGCTCTGAACAGAATCTTTTTCCCTGATTTACTATTATCTGCTCTTGCAAACTTTCCAGATAAAATGCAACATTCAGCACTACATTAGCGTAGCAGTTGACACCAGAGCTATTTTCAAAATGACATCCTACAACCTGTTCTTCATTTTCCTTATTCTTTTTGCTTGCAATTACATCACTCCTCTTTTTTTTCCTCTTCTCTACATCTTCATTACAGATATTCTCATTTCTCCTTTTACGAGAAACTACACGTTTCTCCAACACAGGATACTGACCTAAATGAGGAGCATAGCTTCTTCTTAATCTATTATACTCCTTTACACAGTTTGTATCAGCACTAACTTTTGAATCATCAAAGTCAATCATGAATAAACCTGATAATGTTTTGACTCGTGACAAAGCTACATATGCCATACCTTCTTTGAACACAGTTGAACCAATGTTCACAAATGCACAATCTACAGTCAATCCTTGAGACTTGTGGATAGTTACAGCATATGCTAGTGAAAACGGAAACTGCTTCCTACGTACATATAAGTCTTTCACAAGCATGAAACGAACTGAACAACGACAAATGTCTTTAACTTCCTCTATCTGATCAAATTTTATCTGTAAACATTCAATTCCTTCTTTTTTCTGATAATTAATAAAACCCACAACTCTTCCCATCGCTCCATTCACTAAGCCTTTTTCAACATCCAAATTTCTCCTTAAAAACACTCTACAGTTCATGCAAACATATAGATTTTTTTCTAATCCTGCTGTTTTGGAGATATTCTTCTCTAGTGAGTCCAATTTATTTTTCAGTTTGCCTGTTACTGTGACAGTAATTCTTCCATCCTCAATTTTGTCCACTGCTTCCAATTTCCTGATGTCTTCATTTTCCAATTTCAAAAGCTCCTCATTAAATATTGAGCATTCACGTAGAGTTGGCATTAAGCAGATGACACTTTTGTTTTCTGCAATATTCTTGTATATTTTCTCTGCAACTATTTCTTCCTTTGGAAATAAGTTATGTAACAGCCGACTCTGTAATGCTTTTTTGCCAACTTCTGTGAGTAGTCCAATTCTGATATCTTTCAGAATACTTCCATATTCTTCATCGTTTGCTTGCCTCATATTAGTTGTAAGTTCCTTGTACTCAAAGAAGGACCAAATATTTGTATTTCCAATGCTTCCCAATGACTTCTTCGTGTCTTCATGTGTCACAGTATTAAACACTGGTTGTCCTTTAACTGGAGTAAGTTGCAAAAGATCCCCAAAAACTATGACGTGTTTTCCACCAAATAACACGTCATAGTCTGTCTTCAAAATTTGCTGCATTCTTAAATGCACAAAGGCAAGCATTAAGTTTGATACCATGCTCACCTCATCAATAATGAGAACTTGCATCTTCTTCAATACTCTTGACACTTCCAAGGATGCTTCTCCAGTTAGCTTGTTGAATTGTATTTTGTTCTCATGCTCCACTGGTAACATTAGCAAACGATGTAAGGTGATTCCTTTTATGTTATATGCTGCTAACCCAGTTGGAGCAGTAACCACACAAGACAAAGTAGAATCCGTTTTTTGCTTTAGGTAGCTTCTGATGACTTTAATTAGGAAACTTTTTCCAGTGCCAGCTTGTCCGCTTACATACATCCTGATTGGATGAAATGATGTGCATGAGCACTCTTTTTTTTCATGTAGAAATCCGTGATCAATTTTGTTTTTGATCTCTTCATAAATTTGTTGCTGCTGTTGATTCAGTTGTCTTTCCAAATTTTCTAAGTCTATAAATTCTTCTTGAGCTTGATTCATAGCCGTTTCCACTTCATTCATGGCTATTGATGCTTCATTTTCAACGATTGGTTGTCCTAGGGGATCTTGACTGTATGTTCCTGAACTTTGGCTGTCCTGAGAACTGTCTCTAGCTATTTCTGCTGCAATTGTAGTTTCCTGTTCAATTTCTTCATTTAACATTTGCAGATAAGTTGAGAATGTACTGCATTGTATGCTGTCTTTGCAAGCATTAAAAGAATCTTCATAGCTCTGGAATTCTCCCAGTAGTTCATCCTCTGTACGCCATGGTTTAAACAACTGTAAAAGAGCCAAGTAGTAAAATTCTTTCTTGTCGGTAGTGTCGCAACTCAGCTTCCGGTGATTTATCAAACTTCCTTTGGTTTGCTTCACCAAACATCCTTCTTCACCAACAACTTTATATTTTCCACTGTTGATGTCTTCTGCAGCTTTCCGTGAATAAATGTAGTTCTGCAGCACTTCATAGAGACACATGTTCTCCAGATGATGACTTCTCTTGGGATAATATGTGTCCAACATGTTTGTTTTCAATATGTCTGTACTTGCTGGGTCATTCTCAGCCAAATATTCAATTTCTCCTACAGATTTCAGTACCCGATTTCTCATTGCTGCAAGGCCTAAACTTGCCCAAATTATTCTTCTTGACTTCGAGTAGAGACTTGCAGAAGATAACCTATCTGAACATTCGTAGGATCCAATTTCTCAATGCGATAACATCTTCAAACTGAAACTGTACAGCTTCTTACTGACAGTCTTCTCGTGAGAAATCTCTTCCCACATTTCCTTCAATTCTGTTTTTTCTGATTTCGTAATGTAAGACGTTACATATCGAGCAACAGCAATGGAATTGTCAGCAACATACTGTATATCCATGTTAGCGTTCCACATGGATAAAATGACTGGGTTGTAGTCATTTATATTTTTTGATTCTTCTTTTCTTTTAAGGTTGTAGGTATTCTTAGGTGATTTTCTTGTGATAGTATGTCTCACAGATGACATAAAACTGTTGACTCTTCCATTTGTAAGAACAGGTCTAGGAAATCCAAATCGACATTTAGTGTAGTATTTTTCTTTGCTCTTGTATTTCCGTCGACAGTATTTTCCACACCGATGACTTTGGAAACGTAGAACTTGCTCCTTTAACTTGTTCTCTTCTGTGCTTTTAGGTATAGCACATGTTGCATATTCTTCAATGTAAGATAACACTGCTTCATCAGTATCTGTTCCAAACTTTGGGGCATCCTTGATCCACAGCAGCATATGAATATGAGGAGCACCTCTTGCCTGGTACTCTTTTCTCCAAAAGAAATCCACTACTTCTCCAAGGGGTGGATTTTTTTTATTGCAGATGAAGGACATCATAGCCTCAAATCTATGATTGAAATATCTGCAAACATTAACCGGATCCAATGAGCACAGTTCTCCTGCTGTCTTGTATTCGATGTTTTCAATGTTTGAATTGGCCTCTCGTAGAAAATCCAGTAAATCATCCCAAGCGTACTCGGCGCAGCTTAGGGTAAGGAACCATGTTGGTGTTCCTAAATTGCGTAACATGCATTTTAGTTCACCATGGCGTCGGTACCAATATTCATTTGTCCCACGCTGACAAGCCATCAGATTGATCAGTTGTGTTTCCAAATGATCATCTCGGTGCTGCACTTTCTCCATAAAATCCTTAGCAGACACATTTTGTAAATGTACTCCACTTTTTAAAATGTGATTTACTGCATAAGACAGTGCAGACAAGTCGCTTTCAAATAAAAGATGGAACAAATAAGGGATACTTTGTCGAAATCTGGGATCTTCAGCATATAGTCTTGTAGTCCGATACTCAGAAGCTGGAATCTGTTCCGGACGTTCATCGTATCGTCCTCCTTTTCCTTTAGGAAACAGCTGGGGAAAACATCGAGCTTCCAAGCTCTCCTCCCATACACTCACGGGATTTCCTTTTGCTTTCTTCATCTGAAAGAGATCAATATTGTCTCCCATAACTTCTTTCGAATGGAGAGGATGTATGCTAAAATGTTCATAAATTTCTTCTTCCTTTGACTTGTCCACTTTTTCAATTTGTCCAGTTGGTGTTTCTGTGTCTCCTTGTAAATCTTCTTCTTCTTCTTCTTCTTCTATATAAATTGATTCATACCATTTGTTATTTTTTTTCAAATACAAATTTGCTCTTTGTACTTTCCGCACATCTACCAGCTCCTGCCAAATCTTCTTATTCTTTGTAGGGACACCATTAACCAGAATAATTAATGGTTCAGTTTCCAAAGTATCTGCATCAATAGTTTCCATATTTTTTTTCAAATCCAAGGGCAAATACACCACTCTACCTTTTAAACCTCTCAGTAAATCTGAAGGAGGTAATTTACCAGTTTTGGGCTCCATACGTACTATGGTCTGGAACGGATGAACACATTGAATGAGTATAGACTCATATGTATTTAATTCAGAAAGTTCAGCAGGAATAGCATCCAATTCTAAATTATTATGTACAGCTCTGGTCGGCATTCTATTTTCCTCTAACTTGTTGTAGCAGTATTTACAAATACGCTGATCTTCACCCAATTCAAAACAATTTTCAAGAAATATATATGTGGCAAAATCCATCCACTTATAATTATCTTCATTTTCACTCTTTCTGTAGAGATCAACATTCCTAGTTTGTTTTCTATAATGAGTTCTGCGGCAACAAATACAAGTAACATTTGGTCTTTCATTAGAGACTATTGCAAATTTTGTTATGTGATCATTAAATGTGTTACTTACAGAGGGTTCTACATTCTCTTCCACTTCTGCCTCATTTACTGTGTCCTTCTCTGCACTGTTTTGTTCAGGACCAAAGTAACAAAACTGAATTTCATCAACAACCTTCTCTACATCTGATACCGTTCCTCGGAACAGAGCCCTATTCAATTCATTTAACTTTATTGCTGGACTTTTGGCAAAATACAACCGTCTCACAAACTTTCTCATTTCAGTATGATGAACAGCCAGCATCCTAAAATGATGGAAAACACTATTGCACACTTTTCTAGATAGACAAGCAAGAGAATGACCCTGCAAACCAGTATTCTCTCTCACTCTGCATGGATCCAGACTTTGAAGCACCTTAATCTTTTGTTTTACACTTTTTTTACTATATTCTCTTAGAAACTCTCGAAATCTGTCAATAGATTCCTGACGCACAGTGCAAATACTACTACAATTCCAAGTGTACACTGGGGCTTTAGGACGTCTCCCCATTGCCTCATCTGCCATCACTTGTACCTCATCTCTTGGAACCATTATCTCCTTCTCCATTATGCAACCATTTTTTACTTCGTATGAACGACCTCTGGTGTCAACTGCATGCAGCAAACTATTACTTTGAAAATAGCTTTCTTCATTAAAAAAAGGTTCACTACTTGAACTATGCATCCACTTTCCTAAAAACACTTTACAAAAGTTTGTTCTGTTCACTACTCTTTTGCTTTTGCTTTGTGATTTCAGTACATTAACCATTTTATCTAATGTACGCATCCTATTCAAAATTAATATGAATAGTTTCCTTTTTAATTCTAATGCTTTTGCTGCAATGGCTTCAATTTCTTTTTTTCTCTTATAATATTTAGCCTTTTGCTTATATTTCTTTATATCCTTTATCAAATTGGACATAACTCTTCTCTGAAACATTTTTCTACGTATCTCTTTAAATGCTGTTTTTCTGTTTATGTTAAACTTTTCAATTGCAGAAGGTATATTTGCATTAACTAAATCCTCAATTTTTTGCTGTTCTGTAGGTTTTGTTACATTTTTCCGAGAACAGACATTTTGTACATTTTTGTTTGTTTTCAATATTTTGTTTAGGAATTGTTTTTTTTGCTTACCAGAAGATTTTTTCTTTTTCCCAACATCAGCATCTTCTACTAACTTTGGTCCTCCAGTTGTCCTCAAATATAGTTTTTTTTTAGCGTTTTTTGAACTCGAGATTTTGTAGGCATCTTAAATTTTGTTCACTGTTCTTCAGCAATACCTGAAAAAAACTAAAAAAAAATCCTTTATTGTATTTAAATATATTACTACATTTCTTTTCACAATAGTCACAAAACGAAATTTCTTTGCCATTTTGAATGCACACAAACTGCTCTTTTTTTTAAATTTATTTAAATGCACATGTCCAAGCTTTTTTTTTTTTTCATTCCACCACCGTGTGTATTCTCTGTGACTGCCTACACTCCAGCAGGGGCAACCAGCCTTAGTGATGCTGAATGTATTTGCATTACAGACTTAAACCTGAAAACCCCACTCGCTTCTAATTACTGTGCATGACTATACATTGCAAGCACATGGGTGTGTGCTAAGCCTCTGCTTCTTCCCCCAAAAATTCGCTCCTCTTTTCCATCTACTGCAACTGTGAAATCACCAGAGCAAGACGCAATAAATTTCTGCCTATAATTCTTCTATGCACACAGAGTCATGTTTTCACATTAGTGCCAAAACGAAATTTCTTTGCCAATTTGAAAGCACACTTACTGCTCTTTTTTTTTCGGGCCAAGTGAAAATCTCTTTTTACACTTTGAAATCACTTTTACAGACTGACACATTCTGAAACCTTTTTTTTAAATTTATTTAAATGCACATGTCCAAGCTGTTTTTTTTTTTTCAGACCACCACCGTGTGTATTCTCTGTGACTGCCTACACTCCAGCAGGGGCAACCAGCCTTAGTGATGCTGAATGTATTTGCATTACAGACTTAAACCTGAAAACCCCACTCGCTTCTAATTACTGTGCATGACTATACATGGCAAGCACATGGGTGTGTGCTAAGCCTCTGCTTCTTCCCCCAAAAATTCGCTCCTCTTTTCCATCTACTGCAACTGTGAAATCACCAGAGCAAGACGCAATAAATTTCTGCCTATAATTCTTCTATGCACACAGAGTCATGTTTTCACATTAGTGCCAAAACGAAATTTCTTTGCCAATTTGAAAGCACACTTACTGCTCTTTTTTTTTTGGGCCAAGTGAAAATCTCTTTTTACACTTTGAAATCACTTTTACAGACTGACACATTCTGAAACCTTTTTTTTAAATTTATTTAAATGCACATGTCCAAGCTGTTTTTTTTTTTTCAGACCACCACCGTGTGTATTCTCTGTGACTGCCTACACTCCAGCAGGGGCAACCAGCCTTAGTGATGCTGAATGTATTTGCATTACAGACTTAAACCTGAAAACCCCACTCGCTTCTAATTACTGTGCATGACTATACATGGCAAGCACATGGGTGTGTGCTAAGCCTCTGCTTCTTCCCCCAAAAATTCGCTCCTCTTTTCCATCTACTGCAACTGTGAAATCACCAGAGCAAGACGCAATAAATTTCTGCCTATAATTCTTCTATGCACACAGAGTCATGTTTTCACATTAGTGCCAAAACGAAATTTCTTTGCCAATTTGAAAGCACACTTACTGCTCTTTTTTTTTTGGGCCAAGTGAAAATCTCTTTTTACACTTTGAAATCACTTTTACAGACTGACACATTCTGAAACCTTTTTTTTAAATTTATTTAAATGCACATGTCCAAGCTGTTTTTTTTTTTTCAGACCACCACCGTGTGTATTCTCTGTGACTGCCTACACTCCAGCAGGGGCAACCAGCCTTAGTGATGCTGAATGTATTTGCATTACAGACTTAAACCTGAAAACCCCACTCGCTTCTAATTACTGTGCATGACTATACATGGCAAGCACATGGGTGTGTGCTAAGCCTCTGCTTCTTCCCCCAAAAATTCGCTCCTCTTTTCCATCTACTGCAACTGTGAAATCACCAGAGCAAGACGCAATACATTTCTGCCTATAATTCTTCTATGCACACAGAGTCATGTTTTCACATTAGTGCCAAAACGAAATTTCTTTGCCAATTTGAAAGCACACTTACTGCTCTTTTTTTTTTGGGCCAAGTGAAAATCTCTTTTTACACTTTGAAATCACTTTTACAGACTGACACATTCTGAAACCTTTTTTTTAAATTTATTTAAATGCACATGTCCAAGCTGTTTTTTTTTTTTCAGACCACCACCGTGTGTATTCTCTGTGACTGCCTACACTCCAGCAGGGGCAACCAGCCTTAGTGATGCTGAATGTATTTGCATTACAGACTTAAACCTGAAAACCCCACTCGCTTCTAATTACTGTGCATGACTATACATGGCAAGCACATGGGTGTGTGCTAAGCCTCTGCTTCTTCCCCCAAAAATTCGCTCCTCTTTTCCATCTACTGCAACTGTGAAATCACCAGAGCAAGACGCAATAAATTTCTGCCTATAATTCTTCTATGCACACAGAGTCATGTTTTCACATTAGTGCCAAAACGAAATTTCTTTGCCAATTTGAAAGCACACTTACTGCTCTTTTTTTTTTGGGCCAAGTGAAAATCTCTTTTTACACTTTGAAATCACTTTTACAGACTGACACATTCTGAAACCTTTTTTTTAAATTTATTTAAATGCACATGTCCAAGCTGTTTTTTTTTCAGACCACCACCGTGTGTATTCTCTGTGACTGCCTACACTCCAGCAGGGGCAACCAGCCTTAGTGATGCTGAATGTATTTGCATTACAGACTTAAACCTGAAAACCCCACTCGCTTCTAATTACTGTGCATGACTATACATGGCAAGCACATGGGTGTGTGCTAAGCCTCTGCTTCTTCCCCCAAAAATTCGCTCCTCTTTTCCATCTACTGCAACTGTGAAATCACCAGAGCAAGACGCAATAAATTTCTGCCTATAATTCTTCTATGCACACAGAGTCATGTTTTCACATTAGTGCCAAAACGAAATTTCTTTGCCAATTTGAAAGCACACTTACTGCTCTTTTTTTTTTGGGCCAAGTGAAAATCTCTTTTTACACTTTGAAATCACTTTTACAGACTGACACATTCTGAAACCTTTTTTTTAAATTTATTTAAATGCACATGTCCAAGCTGTTTTTTTTTCAGACCACCACCGTGTGTATTCTCTGTGACTGCCTACACTCCAGCAGGGGCAACCAGCCTTAGTGATGCTGAATGTATTTGCATTACAGACTTAAACCTGAAAACCCCACTCGCTTCTAATTACTGTGCATGACTATACATGGCAAGCACATGGGTGTGTGCTAAGCCTCTGCTTCTTCCCCCAAAAATTCGCTCCTCTTTTCCATCTACTGCAACTGTGAAATCACCAGAGCAAGACGCAATAAATTTCTGCCTATAATTCTTCCATGCACACAGAGTCATGTTTTCACATTAGTGCCAAAACGAAATTTCTTTGCCAATTTGAAAGCACACTTACTGCTCTTTTTTTTTTGGGCCAAGTGAAAATCTCTTTTTACACTTTGAAATCACTTTTACAGACTGACACATTCTGAAACCTTTTTTTTAAATTTATTTAAATGCACATGTCCAAGCTGTTTTTTTTTCAGACCACCACCGTGTGTATTCTCTGTGACTGCCTACACTCCAGCAGGGGCAACCAGCCTTAGTGATGCTGAATGTATTTGCATTACAGACTTAAACCTGAAAACCCCACTCGCTTCTAATTACTGTGCATGACTATACATGGCAAGCACATGGGTGTGTGCTAAGCCTCTGCTTCTTCCCCCAAAAATTCGCTCCTCTTTTCCATCTACTGCAACTGTGAAATCACCAGAGCAAGACGCAATACATTTCTGCCTATAATTCTTCTATGCACACAGAGTCATGTTTTCACATTAGTGCCAAAACGAAATTTCTTTGCCAATTTGAAAGCACACTTACTGCTCTTTTTTTTTTGGGCCAAGTGAAAATCTCTTTTTACACTTTGAAATCACTTTTACAGACTGACACATTCTGAAACCTTTTTTTTAAATTTATTTAAATGCACATGTCCAAGCTGTTTTTTTTTCAGACCACCACCGTGTGTATTCTCTGTGACTGCCTACACTCCAGCAGGGGCAACCAGCCTTAGTGATGCTGAATGTATTTGCATTACAGACTTAAACCTGAAAACCCCACTCGCTTCTAATTACTGTGCATGACTATACATGGCAAGCACATGGGTGTGTGCTAAGCCTCTGCTTCTTCCCCCAAAAATTCGCTCCTCTTTTCCATCTACTGCAACTGTGAAATCACCAGAGCAAGACGCAATAAATTTCTGCCTATAATTCTTCTATGCACACAGAGTCATGTTTTCACATTAGTGCCAAAACGAAATTTCTTTGCCAATTTGAAAGCACACTTACTGCTCTTTTTTTTTTGGGCCAAGTGAAAATCTCTTTTACAGACTGACACATTATGAATCCACCATGTGTAACTACAACAAAAACAATTCCCATTTCTATTATTCATTTCTTAAGTTACCACATACATCCCCTCTCAAACTGTAAACTCACCTTTAAAATTAGTTAGTTGTGAAAGAAATGTGTCACTCAAACAGCAGATTATCAGAGCCAAGATCTCTGTTGTGTTCACCTCTCTCCTCTCAGCAGAACCAGATAATGGCAAACTTTCCCTCTATTTTTCCACACATATACATGTAAGTTTCAAATCTCAGTGCTTCCCCCTTTTTTTCAAATGTAATGACACATTTCTATTGGTTGAAAACCAACCCTTTTCCAAAAGTACCCTGCCCCCAACTTGACTTCTGCCTAGTACCCTTCCCCCAACTTGACTTCTGCCTGCTACCATAGCAACAGCTCATGGAACACTGCTGTGTGCAGTTAGGTCAGAAGTTCGACACACAATGTTTCAATTCCACAGAGCAAGAGTGCTTGACTTTTCAATCCTAACTGCAAATCCATAGTACTGTTCTTTGGTTACACATTTTTTTGTACCAATACAAAACATGCTTCTATTAATTTTCACATACAGCCTAGTTTTTTTTCTAGAATGGTATGAAACAGCCAATCAGTTCTTTTTGTTTTGTAAAAAATATGTATGCCTCCATTTCCAAACTGTCTTTCTTTTCATATTGCCATTCTACTGAAAGACACCTCCTGAGTGCATCCAGTTCTCCTTTGAAGATGTTCACAGTGTGGATTGTAGGGCACAGCTATGTCTTCTGGAGTGAAAAGTTTGCAGAGAAAACAGATATGGTGAGAGACCTTGCTTTGCCAAATGTAGACATTAAATGGATTGGTCAGAGAGGGTTAAAGTGGCACCAATTGATGCCATTGGTGAAATCCTTCATGCAAATCCAACACCCTGACCTCATAATAGTGCACTGTGGTGGCAATGACCTAGGCACTTTGACTGGGGTAGGTCTGGAAATGCTTATGAAGGACACCTTTGCACAACTGTTTACACTTTTCCCTAAAACTGCCTTTGTGTTTTCCAACATATGCCAAAGGCAAAAATGGAACTGGTCCAATCATTTCTGTCCACAGATTGACAAAGCAAGAAAGCACGTCAACAAATCTGTTTCTGCTTTCCTCCGTGACTATGGTATGGGTGCCATTTACCACAACAACTTGCGTTACGACATGCAAGACATTTATAGAGGAGATGGTGTGCACTTCAATGATGAAGGGAACAGAGTCTTCCTCTTGAACCTTAGACTCTGCATCGGTACTTACTTGTAGGTACCACTAAAAAAATGACTCCATAAACACAACAGCTCTTTTTAGAGCTCCCTAATTTCTAAACTCTTAAATCTGATTTTCATTTATTTATTATTTTTTTTTTTACCGTACGCTTACCGTAAGCTTACCGTACGCGTACCCCGTGATTTTTTTAAAAATCAATAAATGTTTTTTTTGTACTTTTCTGTCCTTCTTTGACCCCCTCACAAATGTAAGGGGGTCTGTAACTCTCCTCATTGCCCCCTTTCCTTGTTTTCACTCTTTTTTTTCAGAGTGAAATACACAAAATGGCGGCCGCCGCTTCCTGGTTTCGGCCGATTCGAATGTTTACTAAGATCTAAGAGCCAATCAGAATCGCGCTCACGCACGCCACCGTACGCTTACCGTAAGCGTACGGTAAGCGTACCGTAAGCTGGCTCAGATATATATATTGATTTAAAGGCTATTTTCTCAGAATCTACTGAACAGATTTACACCAAACCTACAAAAGGCACTTCCTTGACCTAGGGACTACCTCTCTGCCAAATTTCTAGTAATTCTGTTCAGCCGTTCGGGCTGTAGCTCGTTCTAAAGGTCCTATGGAAAAATGCATGGGAAAAACGTGTTTTGGGACCCCCCTTTTATCTCAGCCCCCGCTTGACGGATCCCCCCGAGACTTTCAGGGTAGGAGCGGAGCGTAGCGCCCCACCTATTTTGAGAAATTCGCGAGGATTCGTCGACCGGCGCCAAAGTTATTCAAAATAGAATGTTGAGGTTTTCCTATGGAAACGTGGTCCTAACTATAACTACCTACTGGCGACCGCCAGTAGGTAATGTATATATATATGTATATGTATATAGCTATGCGTGCTTGCACGTAGGCTGGTGGGAGGAGCAGGTACTTAAAAAAGACTATTCTGCAATTTTTGAGGAAAATATCATGCACTATTATAGATTTATCGATGATATTTTCATGGTGTGGAAGGGCAGCAAAGATAAGGCGGTGGAATTCATCAATAACATCAATAACAACAATGTGAATCTCCACTTTACCCACCACATTAGTAATTCCCATTTGGAATTTCTTGATGTTAAGCTATATATAGCCAATGGCAGAATAGAAAGTACATTATTCAGAAAGCCCACGGCTGGAAATGTCACACTTCATGCCACCAGTGCCCATCCCAGACACTTGATAGCCAGTATCCCCTATGGGGAAATGCTACGCCTGAAGCGGATATGCAGCACGGAAGCTGAATTCAATATCTGTGCAGCAGAATCCATGCGTCGCATGAAGGCTAGAGGCTACTCGGACAAAATGGTAACATCTGCCTTAGCTAAGGCTTCCATTAGATCTAGAGATAGCTTGCTACCTGATCCTGACAACACAGAACCTGCATCACATGATCTTGCGGTTCTATCTAGAACATCGGGGGTAGCTGAACAGGTCCAATGTCCAAGACTAATCACAGCCTTTAGTGAGAACGAGCGCAAAATTAGATCCATCATTAACAAGAACTGGAGAATAGTTCTTACTGATCCAGTTCTAAAAACCAGCTTACCTTCCAGCCCTACTATAACATTCAGTAGAGGTAGAACCATGGGAGCGGAATTAGATCCAACGAGCCCCGAAATCAAAACTAGCTCTATTTGGTTAAAACCCAAAGATGGCTTTTTCAAATGCTCCTCGTGCCGAGCGTGTAAGTTTGGGATCAGCACCACTGAATATAACACCCCATTTAGCCCCACACCTCACAAGATAATAGGTAACTATAACTGCAAAACCGATTTTGCAGTATATGTTCTTACCTGTACTTGTGGGCTAAATTACATTGGGAGCACGAAGTTACAGGTACACGAGAGAATACTCCAACATCTCCGTGCCATCCTTCATAGTGATCCTAATTACCCAGTGGCACGCCACTTCAAACAAGTACATAATAACAACTTATCTTGTTTGAAATACTTCGTGGTATCAGCAGTTCCCAAACCACGTAGAGGGGGTAACCGAGAAGCCTCGCTGAGAAGATTAGAGACCAAATTTATACTAAACTTCGATAGCAAGTGCCCTAACGGTTTGAACAACACCGAAGACATGTACACATGCCTGTAAATCGATACTCTGTGTGCAGCCCCCATACGTTGTGTGTAATATACTGTGCATCATTTGGATTGGAAATTGAATGTATTTCTTAAAGTAAATCGTGTTAATATCTTCCGATTTATTAAATGTGTCTAGTCATATTCATGACCATATTACAGACATAAATTGTCCTTGGGTATATGAATTATGATAACCTATTTTTTATATATTCTTTTCACCTCACTTTTTGTCACTATGGTAGAGATACTGTATCATGTCTCGTATCAGTCGAGGTTATGGTGATGGATACTATTGTATCTTTTCACTTGGTTTAACACATTTTTCACGTAACTTATTATTTACACTGGGTACCTATGTTCTGCAGAGAAATCTAATCATGCAGCTTCTTCATGCACTTAGCCTTGTATATATCCCTTCTTCCCTTTTTGTCACAGAAGTCACTACTCGAAGTACAACAACATGCATTTAAGCAGTTATAAGTGAACTATAGCAGTGTTTTTTGGTGTATTTGGATTTATCCTGGAATGCTGGTTTAATGCTATTGTTGCATTAAGTACTTTTGAAATTATACTAATTATAATTTCATAACCACTAACGCCCTAATATTACAAATGAATTCCTCAATGTATATATTTTGTAGTTTCAGCATCAAAACTTTTTTTGAACAATGAATTTAGTTCTGATGGAACAGCGTTAGTACAGTGATGCATAACACACCATTAAGTCTTTCTGCTATGTCCGTTGGTTTGTTCTGTGAACATGTGACCTTAGTGGGAAGGGCATTTTATTTAAAAATGGCATCTATTACACACAGCCTTTATGTGAACAAGGGCGCCTGAGCCCGAAACGCGTCATCTGTCGACTGCTGTTTGGTGAATTAAAACATCTTGCCTGAAATCAGAAGTGGTTCGTGTCTCTCTCTTCGCCGCCGGGGGTTCTCTGGTGGAAGTGGAAGGAGTACTGGTTCGAAATATATATATATATATATATATATTCACTGAAAAAACCATAGGTTTCACACACGTTATAGTTAGGAAATAGCATTTAAAAAACCTTACAAATTCACTGAAAAAACTATAGGTTTCACACAGGTTATAGTTAGGTGGATATTTCACTAGTAAAAAACCAATGAAATTCCCCCGTTATAGTTAGTTCAGATAACTATAACTCGCGCGCCCGCAATCCACTGCTCATGACGTCACATATTACATCACTCATGACATGGTCAGTGGCATCACTCATGACATCACTGATGACATCATCCTTGTGATAGAGTGGCGGTCGCGCGAGTTATAGTTATCTGAACTAACTATAACGGGGGAATGTTGAACAGCATAGTTAATATCTTCTATTAATTTATGTCCACTTTATTTCTTTCTTTTTATAAATTTTTAGGGTGCGCGCACTGAGCGCGAACCTAGTACGTTTGCGTACGTTTTTCATGTATGCAGGCGTACTTCATCTACGTACGCATACATACGTTTTAGTGAGCGCTCGCAGCGCGCACCTAGTATGCATGCGTACGTACGCTAGCGTGCATCGTACGTGCTCCGCGCGCTACACTCGCGTATACGCGCAGAGTACACGCGCTGACGTTCACGCATGCGCGCGTGCTGCGTATGCGCTGCACGTAGGCGCATAATACTTATGCGCATGCGCACGTACGCGTTTGCGCATGCGTAATTGCACCGTGCGTGCTCCGAGCTTACTCCGTGCGCGCACCTCGGGTTATGTGAATAATAAAACAACACTTTTAATTGGTTTTCATTACTTTCAGTTTCAGATTGTTTCAACACCACACCCAATCCCCTCATGGCAAGTCATGTGATCAAGAAACATCACTTTTCATTGGTTCAAAGTACTTTCAGTTCCAGATTCTTCCAAAACTACACCCACTCCCCTCATTATTAGTTCTCATTCCCTTGGAGAAGGAGCTACTCTGTTTTTGTGAGACAATGGCAGAGCACCAGCCACCTTCTGAGAGTGAGCAGGACACTCTTGAGAGACAGAGGCAGAGGAAGCAGAAAGACTCCTTTATATGGCAGTTTTTCACTTTTCCTGAGGGACAAAAGAGGGTGAATGCACCAAAGGTCACCTGCATACTTTGTCACCGCATCTTGTCACGTGGGAATGCTAATAAGAAGTACTCTTTTAGTATTCATACAATGATGAGGCACGTTGAGGAAATGCATCCTGTGACTTTTCGTCAAGCTTCTGGAGCAAACCCTCCACCTGCTCAGCCGACGACATCTGCAGTAGCTCAGCCAAGCACATCTTTGGAAGCTCAGCCGAGCACTTCTTCTGCGATGGTGCCTTCACCTTCTTACACACCTCTGGATATTCGTCCTTGTTTTGGGAGGATGAGTACGCGTTGCATGGATTGTGCTACTCTTATTACTATGGGTGAGAGCAGTGTTGATCTCATTCAGAGAAAATTTGAGGAGCACCCTTGCGCTAGGCCATAGTTTTGTTATTTTTTTTTTCCGTTTTTCTCTTCCTCTGTCCCTACATTAACTCAAGGGCTCTTTTTAGAGCCACCTAAAATCTAAACACAAAAACTTGTTTTTTGAATCTATTTGTCAATTTCTTTTTTTGGGTGCGCGCACCCAATGATGTTTTTAAAAAAAAAAATCATTTTTTTTCTACTTTAATAAACCTTTAGGGACTCCCTGACAAAGAGAGGGGAGTGGCAAAGTAATTAAAAAAGAGATGTTTTTTTCGGGTGCGCGCAGAATGCGCGCACCTCGCGATGTTTTTTAAAAAAATTAAAATCTTTTTTTTTGCCCTTCGTGGTCCTACTGTGACCCCCTGACAATGACTAGGGGGTCAAGAACTCCCTACCCTGCCCCCTATTCACGTTCTCCACCTTTCCTTTTCAGTGCGACAGACAAAATGGCGGCCGACACTTCCTGATTTCGACCGATTCGAATGTTTACTGACATCTAACAACCAATCAGAATTAAGCTCGCGCACGGCAGGGTGCGCGCACAGGGCTTGCACAGTGCGCGCACCCTGCGCGTATAGATATTGATATGCTTTTAAATGCTATTTTCTCAGGAAATACTGAACAGATTTACACCAGACCTGCGAAAGGCACTTCCTTGACCTTATGGCTACCTCCCTGCCAAATTTCAAGTAATTCTGTTCAGCCGTTCGGGCTGTAGCTGCGACTAAAGGTCCTATGGAAAAATACATGGGGAAAACGCGTTTTGGGACCCCCCTTTTTCTCGGCCCCCGCTTGACAAATCACCCCGAGACTTTCAGGGTAGGAGCTGAGCGGAGCGCCCCATTAGTTTTGAAAATTTCGCGAGGATTCGTCAACCGGCGCCAAAGTTATTCAAAATAGAATTTTCAGATTTCCTATGGAAACACGGTCCTAACGATAACGATCTACTGGCGACCGCCAGTAGATAATATATATATATATATATATATATATATATATATATATATATATATATATCAAACGCAAAGGTTGCCCTCTAGAACTTTGAGTCCTCATGAACTACTAGGACCAGCATGCCAGTTGGTTGACGCCCATTGGGGCGGGACTCTCAATTGAATAAAGAGTTGTTCTTACATCCCGCTTTTTTCCTCATTGCCGCCAGTGATCAAGAGCTGTAAGAGCTCGAAACGCGTATGGCCTTGGAACGCTTGCAGCCCGCTGACCTGACTGCTGCCTGTGGTGTTTTGTGTATATACCCCGATGCGTGTGGCATCTCCTAGAGGGCAACCTTTGCGTTTGGAATTTTAGCGGCTGGTCCGGCCGCGGAGATGCCCCGACGTTGTTGCAGCGGTTCCGAAGCACTTGACATCACGAGTGCTTCACGGGCAGAGGGGGCCTCAACCACAGGAATATATTGGTAGAGGGAAGGCGGATGCTGACATTGTTTTCCACCCTACAGGGAACTTTATCTAATTATGAGGTAACAGCGGAGTCCACTTGGTTAAAGAACTTTGAGTCCTCATGAACTACTAGGACCAGCATGCCAGTTGGTTGACGCCCATTGGGGCGGGACTTTCAATTGAATAAAGAGTTGTTCTTACATCCCGCTTTTTTCCTCATTGCCGCCAGTGATCAAGAGCTGTAAGAGCTCGAAACGCGTATGGCCTTGGAACGCTTGCAGCCCGCTGACCTGACTGCTGCCTGTGGTGTTTTGTGTATATACCCCGATGCGTGTGGCATCTCCTAGAGGGCAACCTTTGCGTTTGGAATTTTAGCGGCTGGTCCGGCCGCGGAGATGCCCCGACGTTGTTGCAGCGGTTCTGAAGCACTTGACATCAAGAGTGCTTCACGGGCAGAGGGGGCCTCAACCACAGGAATATATTGGTAGAGGGAAGGCGGATGCTGACATTGTTTTCTACCCTACAGGGAACTTTATCTAATTATGAGGTAACAGCGGAGTCCACTTGGTTAAAGAACTTTGAGTCCTCATGAACTACTAGGACCAGCATGCCAGTTGGTTGACGCCCATTGGGGCGGGACTCTCAATTGAATAAAGAGTTGTTCTTACATCCCGCTTTTTTCCTCATTGCCGCCAGTGATCAAGAGCTGTAAGAGCTCGAAACGCGTATGGCCTTGGAACGCTTGCAGCCCGCTGACCTGACTGCTGCCTGTGGTGTTTTGTGTATATACCCCGATGCGTGTGGCATCTCCTAGAGGGCAACCTTTGCGTTTGGAATATATATATATATATGGTGTAGGCTTTAGCGGGGTAAACAGTTCTTTGCTCATTCTATTTTCTTTTTGTTGTAGCTTTATGTCTCGTAGGGGATGCTTTGATTGCAATCCGTTTGACATCTCAAAACTACAATTATCAGAATGCTTGATACATTCAATCCTTATGTCATATATATATTCTATACAAAATGAACAATTGATAGACAGAAGGCAGAACAATGTCATGCATTCACCCCAGTACAGAGATCTGGGCCTGGCTCACTTGCTCAATGTGCCACTGGATTCAAGCTAGCCTGGCTGATGAAGGGTAATACCCAGAAACCGGTCCTAGGATGCTTGTTTCCGGTCCAGGGAGGACCTGGCTCAGCAGTTCATCTGGACTGTTTCCATGAGGGACAGGGTCAAGACTGATTTGAATATGTCTGGGTTTAAACTGGGGTGGCATGGTGAGCAAAAGAGTGATGGATTTAACCCAGATCTCAGGATGCTTGTTTCCGGTCAAGGGAGGACCTGGCTTGGCAGTTCGGTCTGGACTGTTCCCATGAGGCACAGGGTCATGACTTATTGGCATATGGCTGGGTCTAAACTGGGGGAGGTATGGTGAGCAAAAGAAAAATGGATTTAAGCAGATCTCTTGACTGGGGGGTGAATGTATGATTTATTCAGCATTCCATCCATCATTTGTTTCCGTAGTACTTTTCACCCTAAGTGGGATGGGTATGCCCAGACGTGGGTCCCTTGCTCACTGTGCCGCTGAATTCAAGCTAGCCTGGCTGATGAAGGGTAATACCCAGAAACCGGTCCCAGGATGCTTGTTTCCGGTCCAGGGAGGACCTGGCTTGGCAGTTCGGTCTGGACATTTCCCATGAGGCACAGGGTCAAGACTGATTTGCATATAGCTGGGTCTAAACTGGGGTGGCATGGTGAGCAAAAGAATGATGGATTTAGCCCAGATCTTTTGACTGGGGTGAATGTATGATTTATTCAGCATTCCGTCCATCATTTGTTTCCGTAGCACTTTTCACCCTAAGTGGGATGGGTATGCCCAGACGTGGGTCCCTTGCTCACTGTGCCACTGTATTCAAGCTAGCCTGGCTGATGAAGGCTAATACGCAGAAACCGGTCCCAGGATGCTTGTTTCTGGTCCATGGAGGACCTGGCTTGGCAGTTCAGTCTGGACTGTTCCCATGAGGCACAGGGTCAAGACTGATTTGCATATGGCTGGATCTGGGGAAGAGGTGTGGCGCCGCGGCCAGGGCAACTGACGCTGGACGCTAGGGATCATGGTTCGATCCCTGGCTCCGGCAGCAGGGTCTTCCCAGCACCATGCGACTCTGGGCAATAGCTCGCTTAATCTTCCCAACGGCCCCCAGCGCCGAGATACCCCTTCGGGGGTGATTCGTGCGCTATACAAGTACTGGATTTATATTTATTTAAACTGGGGTGACATGGTGAGCAGAAGAACAATGGATTTAACCCAGACCTCTTGACTAGGGGTGACTGTATGATTTATTCAGCATTCCGTCCATCATTTGTTTCCGTAGCACTTTTCACCCTAAGTGGGATGGGTATGCCCAGACGTGGGTCCCTTGCTCACTGTGCCATTGGATTCAAGCTAGCCTGGCTGATGAAGGCTAATACGCAGAAACCGGTCCCAGGATGCTTGTTTCCGGTCCATGGAGGACCTGGCTTGGCAGTTCGGCACAGGGTCAAGACTGATTTGCATATGGCTGGGTCTGGGGAAGAGGTGTGGCGCCGCGGCCAGGGCGACTGACGCATATATATATTCTAAACACAGACCAGCCTGGCTTCAAGATGGTGTCATACCCTTGACTGCATGGACCTTGGATGTGGCTCAATCTGAAAGCCATGCACAGTCTGTAGCTCTTTGAACAGAAGGGAGCAGCGTCTCTTTAAGCTCCAGTTCTTTAGATTCCAGACCAGCTAGATCTCAGCCCGTCACTCGCATTCCTGTAGCCCATCATCATGCTTTCCTCTGTCGAGGTGCTATGACTCACCATCTCCAGTGCTCGAGGTCCAGCATTTGCTTCACAGTTTTTTCTTTAATATTTAATGGGTGATCAAGATCCAAGTAAGATTAGTTAGAAAGCCAATTTGAGGTTGAGTTTGTGTGTTTCTTGTGAATTGAAAAGTCTCACACCTTAAGCCTGTGTTTGGGACAAGTTCGTCACTTGTAGACTTTGACCTACATTTCCAGCGCTACACACCTGGCCTTGTGGCGCAGCATTCAAAGTTTACCCGGAACCTTGCAGGTTGCCAGTTGTCTGGAGCTAAATATTCTTCTTTTGATTCTTAGTATTTCTTAAAGCTCCAGTGCTCTCAGTTTTTATCTGAATGAATGACCTAATGTATAAAAACAAAGGGAATTCTATAATCTCCCACAGTGGGTCTGCACTAGCACTGGTGATATTTCTATATGTTTTGTTTATAATATTTCAGTAGTGCTTTAACCCCTTCACCGCGGCAGGAATTCCGCCGCGGCGCTGGGGGGGTTTGGGGGCAGTTGCGGTGCCGCCGTGCTCGTGACGGAACCACTCCGTCATGAGTCACGGGCGAGCAGTGCTCATGACGGAGTGGTTCCGTTACGACTCCGCCCACTGCGCTAATCGCCCGCACGGGCGGGGAATTAGCGCCGCGTGGGCGGAGCGGCCGCCAACGGCCGCAGCATGACGGAACCACTCCGTCATGAGCACGCGGCGCCCGTGGCTCATGATGGAGTGGTTCCGTCATGAGCACGGAACGGGTTAACAGACTTTACATTTGCTTGTATTACGTTCACAGCACAATCAAATATCTATAGACAACTACTACTGGATACCATGCTTTAGAGAGAGGACAATACATGCATATTTAGCAGGTATATAACCAGATAAGGAATTCCAAAGTTGATTGAGTAAAAGTAGACTGATGCGTAGTGAAGTAGTGGTTGCTGTATAAGCTCTTGCCTTTACCACAACATGGACCTTACACCTGTGAGAGTTTTTATACATTTATACATTTGTGAATTATTACCAACATGCAGATTGTGAATTTTATTCTCAAATTTACATGTGCATACCGATTTGCTGCTATTGAATTTGAAATTAATTTGCTATGACTTCTTAAACTACCTTATTCTGGCTTATGGTAACTAGGCCTCAACACCATCTTGTTCAAAATGGATATCTCCTCGATGTTCACTGTTCATTATTTCTGCAGCACAGTTAAGCAGAGTTATGTTAATGACATTGTACTTGCTGTTCTTGAAGAAAACATTCAACATAGACACTATGGGCCATATTCTCAAGGAGCTATCGCTGAGTTAACGCCACTTTAGCGCAGCCAATGTTGCGATAAATTTATCACCCCCTTCACAAGCTGGTGTAAACGGCCCATATCACCAGTTTACCTGCGATAGCAGCCGCAAAAAACATCGCCACAGATGACACCGGCAACTATCGCTAATGAGATGCAGAGTAGGCGTTCCCGTGCAAAAAGCCACGACAACACCACTCGACAACATTCTCAACGACCAGCCACATCGGTGAAAAGACCGCGAAACATGCGATAAGGTGCGTTAGCAGCAGGAAACTAACACCTGCTCTGACCTGGTGCAAAGTCGGACGGCAGCCGGCAACAGAAAAGGGACCCCAGCCCAAAGACACACCTGAAGGACAACAGATGCCATGGAGCCACTGAACATGCATGCCGGTCACCCAAGAGGGCACAACACCCACCGCCACCACACCCAGGACCACAACACTCCCCCCCCCGGGAATCCGCCACCGACCACCACAGAGGCAGCAAGGACATACACAGCGGACCACCAGGAAACGCACCAGCCTCACAGACTCAACACCAGAGGATGTCATTGCCCACCACAGACTAAAAAGGACAACCATCCTATGCATCCTGACCATCATCGCCCAACAGGCCGATGGCACCAACACAGCGGACAACCAACATCCCATCCCACACAAAGCTGCTGGCTGTGCCGCACCTGTTGGCCTCTGGTACCCCCCAACCAACAGCCACCAGAGTCCGAGGAGTCTCACAGCCAGCCACATCCAAGCCCCTCCAACTGTCTTGGATGCCATCATCAGCTTGGTACCACACTACCTAATCTTCCCCCACACTGCGCAGGAACAGTTGTAGACTAAGCAAGGCATCAAAGCCATAGCTGGATTCCCTAACGTCTCGGGCCAATTGAATGCACACATGTCCTACTTGTGCCCCCTGGTGACACTGCACACAATATCCGCATCCGAAAGCACACGCATATCATCACTGTGCAGGCAATAGTGGACCACCTGGGAATCTCCACCAATCTCGACGCCAACCACCCATTCCGAGTGCATGAGTCCTACATCTTCCAACAGCCCATCATCACCCGGAACTTCCTGGCTGGCACCTACGGAAATGCGTGGCTCGTTGGCAAGTACCAAATTAACACACCACGCACCTCAACTCCACAACCAAGCAACTCATAACACTGGGAATGCACACATCACAAACTCACATACAACATGCCAAACAATATGCCCACCCACCAGACACGACAGCACAACTCACTCTGGCAACCTGGGCCAGCCATGCACATAAGCCATCAACTGCATGGCACCTCAGCCACACGACAGCAGATTGTGGGACGAGGTGGGGACCAGGCATGTGCGAAGGAGGCAACTGACCATGAATGACAATGTATACAATGCCAAGTGTGGCTTCGAGGCGATGGCCAGACTGCGGTATGCAGACCACACACATATCCATGTCGACATACACCTCTGGTGTATGGAGTGCAGTGGACATTGGATGCAACCATGTCACCCCAGCCAGTGGGGAAGATCCCGGAAATGTAGCTTGTTACGTCCCCCCCTGTAAGCGTAAGTGGAGTGGGCTGGCCCAGCCTACGCGTAGGGGCGTGAATAAAAAGCACGTAGCTCTGGGTGTGGTCCTCTTCCAGAATACCCAACGACTCTGCCAGGGCGGCGCCCATCACCCCGCCACGAGGCCGTCGGCGTGAGCAGTGTTGCCTGCGTTCCTGTGCACCTGCTGCACCCTGAGACGCAGGGCCCAGTACCAGTCCTGCCAGGCCTGGCACACCCAGGCCTCAATGCACACCTGCTGACACCGGCGTGTGTCGATGAGGGCCCACCACGTGCCCGATTCATGCTCCAAGCCAGAGTGCCGTGAACCAGGCAGCCTCTTCAGATCCTCACGGCCTCTGTGACACCAGCACGCTGTACTCTATTCTCGTTGAGGTACTCCACCTGCATGCACAGCGGAAAAGTAGGTCACACATTCGGCCTACACTGCGGTCCAGCAGACCTCACGACAATCCAATCCAGTCCGTACCAGACAGGACACGTCATCGTCACTGACTGAACACCCGCTCGGCTCTGGTGTTTTTGCCTCCGTCAACCACAAGTCACCCCCGAATGTTATGTCAACGTTGTGTGTTAGAGTTCCAGGAGGAGCTCGCTGAACCGCGCTTACCGCTGCCTCAGGCCTCCACTGTGGTTGAGTAGGTCACACACTATTTGAATTCAGTCTTGATTTATTTATGGCTGAATTGATGTCATTGTACAGGCCTCAACGCAGACTGCACCCCCTTTCAGCCCCGGTGCCACTAAGTCTGTTCCCCGAGACCCATGGACACTGTCTTGTTGAACTTTGGTGGCAACTGAGTCCATGGACTTGGAGTTGTCATCGCCATTATGTCTGTGATACTGACTTTGTGGCTAAAACAATGCCGTGGCATTCCACTCCTCTATTTGCTGCTTCCGGACAGCTTCCACCCTCTGCATCATGCCAAGAGGACACCTTCCACTGTCCCCTGTAAGCCTCTGCCACGTCCACCTTAACATCAACGAGGACACGCTCAGCACTTCATGTGCCCCTATCTCACTGCACCACAAGTCACCGTCCCGTGGCAGTGTGCCTGTGCTGGCCGCAGTGCATCCGGGGCCACTAACTCTTTGCTGGTCAGGTCAGGGACCCCTTCTTCTGAAATGTTGGATGGCCTCTGAGGCGATGGCCTTGGGGTCATCAACACCATGTGTCTGTGGCCCTGGGCTGTCCGCTGCCTCCGGCCTCAAATGCGGCTCAACAGGGCTCACACATCAAATCGAGTCCTGACTGGCCCGGATATCACATCACCGCAGGAGGCACACGCCACCACCGCCAGGACCGACTCCGATCACCAACTGCCAGTGTCGAAACGGTCATACTGGCAGGCTGACGGAGTTGCCCGCACCTGTCGTGGATGCCATCTTCTGCCTGATCCCCTGCTCAGCACTTCAGGTGCCACTAGCTCTGTGCACCATGAATCATCGTCCATTAATGTTTTGGTTATGTGCTATGGCGAGCTCACGCAGCAATGTCACCTCAGACACTGTGGAAGAACTGGGACGGCGATGAGGAAATGATGCAGGTGTGACACTCCCCCACTGCAGCTGCATCCACTATCTTAGACATTTTCTTCACATGTGCACGCTCAGCTCTGGGGCCCCAACCGCAGCGCCCTGAAACTCACGGACACTTGTGTTTGTATTTTGGGTGACCTCTGTACTTGCTCCGGCTCCCTCCATGTTGCTCAGCAGTTGACTCTGTTATGCAGGTGTTTTCTGTTTCCGGTGCATTGGTGTCCACTGTTCAAGTTGTTGCCAGCACCAAGCACTCCGTGTGGGCTGCCTTATACTCACCCCACACACATCCAGCACAGGCGTCACTGTACATGTGGCCCTGCCAATAAAGAGGCCGGGCGCACGTGCCCGTAGCCAGTTCAACATGTTATCTGCATGTGTCCCTGTCGTCTTGTTGTATGCATGAGGACCCTGGGCCCTAGGACATTACATTGTGCGGTGTACAGTGGATGCAGACGTGTCACCACAGGCAGCGGATTAGAGCTTGGACATGTAGCTTTGTCGTCACCCACACAACTCGTAAGGGCAGTGGACTGTGCCGTCATATGCAGAGCCAACGTGGGTGTGTGACTGATATGTGCGTGCCCCTGGGTGTGGTTCTGTACTGGGAATGTGCATCTGCATGTGTCTCTATGGCAGTTTGGGTCTCCTTTGTATGGTGTAGGTGGTCCCTGAAGGGTAATAGACACCCACGTATGTGCTCTAGTTCACCTTCCATGGGTTCAGATCACACCCGCACCTGTTGGGCCACCTCCTTTTGGCGTTCTGACACCTGGCATTGGGGTGCCATGTGTGGTTCGGTGCAGTGTTGTGAGCCTGCCGTGCTTGCGGGTGCTTCATGCTGTGTGGTCTGTTCCAAGGGCTGGGTTCTCCTCTAAATAGCTTGGCTGCCCTGGTCCTGGTGGTGGGTTGCATGGGATGTCCATGGGCTTTTGTAGGGCGTCGGTGTCGAAGATGTGGTGGTCCTCTCCGGCATCACTGATGTGTGGTCTTCTGTGCTCTGCTGGAGGTGTTGTGTGTCCCTCTGCAATGTGGAGGGGAGATGCATGTTGACATTATGTTGACATGTGTGTTGGCGCATTGTTCTTGTTTACATGCAGACTGTATGACAGTGTACATTGTGACTGTTTTGGAGGTGCAGGATTTAAATGCGGGACAGTGTAAATTTGACCTACATGACGGGTGTGAGGTTTTACACGTACATTTCCATTTCACAGTTTCCAGCTCTGTCGGATGTAGTGGGCCTGTTTCTGTGTGTGTTGGGAGACAGTTGTGTCCTCTGTTCTGCAGTGTCGGGGTTGCACATTGTGACACATTGTCGTCAATGGATGTGCTGTTATTGCTATGTGTGTGTTCTGCAGTGTGCCACAGGGATGAGGGACATGATCCAGGGTCATTGTGGGTGTGCAGTGTGCTCTGCTTATTTGTGCATGTGTGCCATTGTGCCCATTTCCCCCTGTCACCCCAGTCCCTGGTCTTTACTCACCCTGCTGATGTTGTGTCAGGTCCTCCCGAGCTGTGTCTGCACTCCCGACTCCTTGCACCGTCTCCGCACTGTTGACTGTGGCCTCCGTTTCCTCCAGCTCCTCCTGTGGTGCAGGACTCCCACCTTCTGTCGCCGTTGCTGCCTTCCTGTTGGTGGCATCTTTGTGCTTGGTTTAGATTTTCACGTCATGCCAGCGCCTCTTGGCCTTCTCCAGTGGCCTCCTCAACACTCCGGCTGCATTCAAGGTAATCTGATTGTGGGTCAGTTGCTGGTTGTGTTCTGTCACCTCCGTGACGCTGGTCTTGTTTTCCTGCCGACTGCACCCCGTCTTCCTCTACCTCTTCTCCTTGGCCTTCACCGACCCTGTTGTTCCTTGCTGGTGGTCTGTGGGGCTTGTGGGGTTCGCGTTGGCCTCTGCACTCGGTCAGGGTGCATCCATGTTGCTATGCACTTTGGCTTCTTTCCGGTGTGTTGTTTTTGTTGCTTTTATAATGCATTTTCTCACCAGACGCGTGGGATTTGCTGCCCTGCTGCTGGTTTTTGCTGCTTTTTTTATCGTGTTTGGCCTCATCGCAGCTTTTTGGGCGTTCGTGTTTCACATTTTGGTGGTGTGGCGTTCATTTTAACGCGGTCAGTTGATGCATTGTCTGGTGACTATTGCATGGTACCGGATGTATGTCGTTACAACGCACACTTTTACAACGCATGCACTTACAACGCATTTTTTACAACGCACAATCCATTACAACGCATGACATTACAACGCAGGACACTACAACGCATTTTTAAAAACTACCTTTACAACGCATTTCCATTACAACGCATACTACCTTTACAACGCATACCATTACAACGCATAATATTAAATTGCATTTAAGGTAAGTATTAGATAGTATAGGGGTAAAAATTACTATTCTAACTCCAGGGGGTGCAACAGTAGTGTGGAAATATGGATTTTTATGATCGGTTATGTCCCCTATCTTGGACCCCAACGGTTTCATGTATAAATCACAAGTACATGTATGTTCCCTCCAGTTCCAGTTATGAAGACGCAAACACATGTGCGTCCACCGTCAACATGTCCTCTTTCAGATCCGCCATGAATGGACCGGATATTCTATTCCTAAGTATGAAAGGCCACCGGCTTTATATGGTTCATTCATGCCATTTTACAGTCCAGGCGAGTAGGCCCTGATTCTGCCATCAAGCTTTTCCTGCCTTCTGCCTCTGAAAGCTCCAGTCTGAGCTCGCATCTGTATCCATGAACTTTGTCCTACTCCCTGCGCGGCTAACGGTGCCTGACTCCAGCCTGTTGCCTGCCAAAAACTGTATTTCACCTTCGAAATTATCTGTTCCGCTCCCTATCCAATGCATTCCTGTCTAGTAGTTTAAGTAAACATTCTTCCAGCTACCGAGCGAAAGGCCCGGCTTCTCTGTCTTTATGCAAGTAATTCATAGCCCTGTTACTATGGAAGATTTCTGCCCCCGCATCTAGTGTAGACACTTAGACGCTTGTACACGCACCAACAGTCAGTATGGTCAGTATAGAATAAGATTTTACTCTAAGAAACCTTTCTTTTTGGATAACACAGTTCTTTAAACATAGGATGTTAGATATGATTTGGGATTAGGTTGACTTGACCCCCCAGACTTCTGTCTCCACATGTAGAGTTAAATGTCAAGTCCCCTTCACCCCCCAGTTGCACGTCAATCACACGTCATGCTGCTGCGCGCGCATTTCTGCCAAGCATTTCTGCTGACATTGTGAAATTCTTTCATGGAACCACCCTATTATGACATCATACCTGATGACGTTCTTTAGTTACACCCAGTTACATCCACTTTTGCTACGCATGTATGTTTTATCTTTGCTGTCAATTGTTACGCCTCCTCCATATGTTTCACTATAATGCATATTGTATAAAAATGATTACTTGTCAATAAAGTGGGGTCTTCACTTCCTGAACCTTCGTGGTGATGGAATGTGGAGCTCCTCAATTCGAATTGATCCTGGAATAAAGCCCGTTCCGAAACTCTAATACCACGGATTCTGCCTCTTATTTTACTGAGCTATTATTATAGATTTTCCGCATCAAATTAAGTTCCGGTAATTAAATTATTTACCACAGTAGGGTAAGTGTTGGATAGTATAGGGTTAAAAATTACTATTCTAACTCCAGGGGGTGCAACAGTAGGGTAAATGTTGGATAGTGTAGGGGTAAAAATTACTATTCTAACTCCAGGGGGTGCAACAGTAGGGAAAGTGTTGGATAGTATAGGGGTAAAAATTACTATTCTAACTCCAGGGGGTACAACAGTAGGGTAAGTGTTGGATAGTATAGGGGTAAAAATTACTATTCTAACTCCAGGGGGTGCAACAGTAGGGTAAGTGTTGGATAGTATAGGGGTAAAAATTACTATTCTAACTCCAGGGGGTGCAACAGTAGAGTAAGTGTTGGATAGTATAGGGGTAAAAATTACTATTCTAACTCCAGGGGGTGCAACAGTAGGGTAAGTGTTGGATAGTATAGGGGTAAAAATTACTATTCTAACTCCAGGGGGTGCAACAGTAGGGTAAGTGTTGGATAGTATAGGGGTAAAAATTACTATTCTAACTCCAGGGGGTGCAACAGTAGGGTAAGTGTTGGATAGTATAGGGGTAAAAATTACTATATTATGCGTTGTAATGGTATGCGTTGTAATGGTAGTATGCGTTGTAATGGAATGCGTTGTAAAGGTAGTTTTTAAAAATGCGTTGTAGTGTCATGCGTTGTAATGTCATGCGTTGTAATGGATTGTGCGTTGTAAAAAATGCGTTGTAAGTGTAGTGCATTGTAAAAGTTGCGTTGTAAAGGTTGTTCCCCCATGGTACCACCGTGTTGTGAATACTTGGTTAACACAGCGTAAATTTCCCGCAATAGACTGCGATGTTGTAGGTTGCGTTAAGTTACTTTTGCAATTATCACTCGTTCTTGAGAATATGCCCCTCTAATGTTTTAGTTTTCCAAGGCCGCTCTGAGAGTTCACTGTACTACATTCATTCATAGTAGTTTGCTGTTGTTCTTGTAACTAGTTTGTTCTGCCATTTGTGGACGACAATTAGCACAGCATGGGCAGAATCACGTAGTGTGATAGTGCTTAGATTTTAAGGTAATATGACCATTGATAGAACTGTGCTTTGGTTTGCTGAAAATGTAGCTCTTTTGGTCACACCATGATGATTTTGCAGAAATGAATGCTTCTCTAAGCAAGAAAACTGTATATAAAGCCTCAAAATTGAAGACTTTCCTGATTTACTTGGATGCTTCTAGGGACGCTGCCAGATTTCTTATTGATTTTGCTGCTGATTTGTGATTTAGATGTTTTTCTGATTTAGCACCTTATCCTATATTGCTCTATTTTCTGAGAGCTCTCATTGCAATAGTTTCATGCATTTCCATTTACAATTTCTGCACCACACAGTTTGAATTTTTGAATTTAATCTTTCAAATTTCTATTCTTGCCCTAGAACTCAATTATTGATTCTTTCCTTACTCAATTGACTGTCTTTTTGAAATGCTGTTTGGTGCCTTATCACAGGGACACATTGCCTCATGAAATTGAGGTTTAACACCGTCTCCTATTCATCCACCTGTGGACGTGCCATTAAGGTGTCATTTTAGGGCGTACAATTTAGAGGTTGCCTGCACCCACACACCCGATACCTCCTCCAGCACACAGGACATGAGCAGACGGTGGATGCATACCAATATAACAGATGTGGTCCAATCAGCACAAGAGGCACATTCTCTCTGTGTCTTGCCCATTTCCCTTACTTACCCAGCAATACTTTGTAGCAGAAGTGACAATGGAGTGGTTCTTCAACTTTACTCATGCTGGGACAATGATAGCACCATACATTTGAGAGTATAATGTACTCTTATTTTTATATGTAATGAAACTCAGATGCACGAAGCCTTCATTACCTCTCGGTTTTTGTTTCTATGTAATAAAAACCAAACCAGGTCAGTTATGAAGGTTCTTTTGCTACACAGCACCAAAAGCAGGAACATAATGATTGCCCCCTTCTTATACAATATTCTTTTCACCTAGTCAAGTAGAAAGTGAGCTTTCAGAGCAGTCCTCTTTAAGTGGCTGTGCCAACTTTAATAAAATGTGCTGGCACCACTACCAGCAGCATGTTGAACTAAATCAGTGACCTATAGCACTGGAAGGGAGTAGCAGAATACGTTATGACATAAGTGGTCATGGAACATTGCAATAGTAAGTAAAGCTTTACCCAACAGGCTGGAAACCACTGTGTGAAATCAAGTTAATGTTTATTGTTATAATGTACCCATAAGGGGCATAATAACATTCCAGCCAAGTTCTCAGTAATTCCGGCTTTGCGTTTGCACAGCTTGCACAGGTAAGGCAAAACAGCCTTACTTCCTGCTACAATTCTCCAACATAATGGCAAAAGGGATTTATGACTTACAGTTGACAGAATGTGTCACAATCCACATTTTAACCAGACGGCAACACAGAGTAGACTTTGATCTAGCCATGTCTGCACCAAACAAATTATTTATCCAGCTTGGCCTAAACTGTGAAGCATCTACTCACAGAAGAGAGCCAAAGCTAAAGCATTGGAGTTCAAAATCAGCTTTCCTAGTGCTAGAGCGGGAACTGGTTCGATAGACATTTGCCGTTGTTTTACCGAAGATCAGGAGCTGCACATCACAAAAATTATAATAACAATTACTAATATATTTTCAGTCAATAATGAAAGTTTGGTATGAGTTAAAGTTTTTTTTAATTATTCACAATTTTAGTAAGTCATCTCTATTCAAAGTCAAGTTATAATTGTATTACTCTCAATAATCAAATATGAACAGAAATCGCCAATCAATATTAGTCAATCAATAAAGAATAATAAAATGCATTAAGCACGCTCCATTAATGAAAAAATCCCTATTTTAAGAATGGGGAGAAATAGGTGTCAGTAAGAACCCATAAAGAGTTCAAGTTCGAGAGAGTGAGAGTTCAATCATAAAGCTTCGTCATATATAGTCAATGCAATAAATCAAAAATCGATCAAAGCAGAACTTCCCATACAGAGAGGTTCAAGAAACTCTGTAGAGTCTCAAAGCAGTGTGGAATAGCAGCAGTAGCAAATGCCTTTGCAATGGGCTAAAAAAAAAGGTCAAGTTCAGTTTAAATGCTGCATTTTATATGAGGTTTTCTTCATTTCTTCATTAAACGACAATTCCTAATCATGTGTTAACAGTGATCCTTGTATAAGTGGAAACATTTTGCAAAGTTATATTCAAACATTTTATGCAACTATTATTTATTAAAAAACACATGATCATGGAAGGTTCAGAAAATAAACATTTTATTAATATCTAAGCATTTATAGTAAGCCGCCTTGTCAGGCAATCCTGCTTCTGCCATTTGAGGCCAAGTATGAATTAATATGGTTGCCTAGTGAAGTTTATGCATGTAAACACATTTTCTTTTCATTAAAGCCTACACAATAATTCTGCACTTTTATCATCAACTGTATTATTTTCTCGATATTATTAAAACGCGTCTCCACCAGATTATCAGTTTCAATGCTTGTTCTGCCCTGATGTGGGATCTTGTGAAGCAGAATGATGGAGGTTTTCCCGGAATGGCTGTGTTATTCCACTAGTTCCTGAAGCAGTAGTATATTCATTGTGGGCAACAGTTAAGAATCTAGCTCCATACTAGTCGCTCTTCTTCCTGTGGATACAGAAAATTAATGTTTTAAATACTGAACCATGTGCAATTATATTTACAGAAGGTGCAACAGGAGTTATTAAAACAAGGAGTGTTTACATTGTGTACACTGGTCTAACATAACATCTCTTAACACCAAGTTAGAAGAGCAGTTGAGATTTAGGGTGCTAGAATTGCTTTCGGCAGTGTACCTGTCTCTTACTGTTAACAATAATGATTGGCAAAGCCATTGAATATAGCCTTAGAGTCCGCTGTAGTGCACTCTACCGGCCATTAATTCCTGCTCCAAAGTTATAGGTCCAAGCCGAAGGCCCGCTACCGAGGGCTCTAAGGCTATTAGAACAGTCCGCACCTAGAGGGCAGAATGTTCTAATTTGTAAAACAAATGCCTTACTGAGCGTGAGGGGGTTGACATCACCCCGGGCTTCGTGAAGCCTTTGTTCACATCAAAAGCTGTGAACAAACATTGGAATGCTGATGCTCCAGGCTTCTACCAGGCATTAGAAGACTGGATCACTCCATTGTTTTTAATAGAGCTCCCAACATTCCAATGTTCTAATTTGTCTTACAGCTGAAATGCAAGTCAGACCGCTTGGCTTCGCTGTGCTAGTTTCTAATGCTTTTTTCACAACTTAATCCTTGAAACTAAATATGCCAGCACTTGGGGCTGAAGGATGGAACGGCAGTCAGAAGGGCCATTGTACATGCATATGGACAGAAAGCACTTCGGGGATAGATGCAAGTGGTTGGACCCCCCTATTAACTTTACGAGGGAATGCTGTCCCCCTTAGCCAAAGACCCAGAAAGGGTTTGGTGGTTTTATTGTGAAGTGAAATAAGAATTTGCTAGTCATTCAAGGCTGCTACTTCGTCCAAGTGTGAACACTATGGGCTTTATTACAGGTCTAGCCGTCCGAGGATTGCCAGACTCATGGTGGCGCAGCGGTCCAGCTACCGCCGCACTGGCGGTCCGACAGCCCTATCATGAGTTGGGCAGTTGGACCGTAATCGGACTGCTGGCTCTGCCAGGGAACCGCCATTCCCTGGCAGTGGCGCGGCAGTCAGGGCCATTGTATGATGTAGGTAGTGCTGCTGTGGCACCGCCATGCATATTACAAGTTTCAGTACCGCCCGCGTTTTCTTGGAGGTCTTTCCTACACGAAAAGGCTGGCGGTGCTGAAACAAAGGGGGCCCTACAGGGCCTCCTGTGCCCCCTCAGCCTGGGGATGCGAATGTGCCCCAGTTCCTGTTGATTTACCTTGATTAGTTCATCCTATAATTGTAACCTTCATAATACATAACCTCTTAAGCAATCTGTTCCTTCATTAGCTTGTGTTTAATTGTATGCCAAGTATGTTTGTTCGTAATTTCATATAATGGAAATATCAAAATGTATATAAAGGCATTTATTATTTGTATGCATAGGTTTGTGCATTGTCAAAGCATCACACTGCTTTGCATTAACAGACAAGTAGATGTTTAAGCATATGTGGCCTAGAATTGATTACATATGTTGTAAGTATATAGTTATATTCATTCATATAGCCAATATAGCAAAGGGTGTATGTCAGCTTTGACTGTAAACTAGCACCATTCTGTTTAAAGTAAAAACTATGATAGGACTGTTATATTACTTCTTGTGACTCCACTTTCTGTGACGTAAATCTATGTGATATCATTGTGCATTACCTATGATTATTAGTCCCTACACTATTTAATTTAGGACATATGCCGTGCATATGTCCAGGGGGACTACAGCGTTGAGGAAGACAAAAGGCAAAGACAGGGTATATTTGGCCAGTCTGCATGGAGCCACCAACAGTGGTTCTCGATATCTCACTGTGGGAAACTCCCCGACAAATGCTTTGCATCAGCAAGATTCCGGCGGTGAGCTTGCCACTTCCTTATCTTTTTTTGTCCTTGTCATAAACCTGTCCCTATCCATTGCGTCGCCCTTCATAGAATCAATTTTTTGTTTTTTATAGAAAGGCGATATCTCTTTTGTGCATTCTGTGGGGTTCTGCCATGTGTTTTTTTGCTTTTATAGAAGGAGTGGGATTACTCTCTGTGTTACATTTTTTGTCAGTGGTGGGTCTTATCGACAGCCACCTTGGGCCTCTAACAAATTGCACAAAACAAAAAAATGGCTGTGTTGTTTTAAGTCACTTTACTCAAAAACTAGGGCAGGTGAATCAATAAACTTGGCCTGTGTATTTATTTCACACAGTTTGACATAGTCACTTCATTTTCAATGTGTTTTAAAAAGGAAAATTACTCATCTTTAACATTGATCAAATGTACCACACACAAGACAGTGACAGCACATTATTAAACTTGATTACTACAAACGTGTGACACACACTGTTAGCCAAAAAACAAACGAAATTCATTGAACAGCCACACAGCCCCAGGGCATATTCATAATTTTGAAGTCCCTGAAACTACAAGATATGCACTCTGGAATACAGACTACAGCTAACATGTACTATGCTTCCGTTTCTAGATTGGAGAGCATCAACTGAATAACCCAAGACTGAGAAAAAGAATGGAGTTCGAACAGTGAACCAAATATGGAACTTGTCTGCCTCTGAAGGTACAAGCTACATATCAGAGCAATCTTAGGATTACAAGTGTTGAAGCTTTCAGAGAGGTCATAGGCGACAGTTAACACACTTTAATATATATTATTCTTTCACAGACAAATAAGAAAACAACCAGCCATTGTCCTGATGAGAACCCCAAATCACCAGTGGTTTGAAACGCGTCGGCGGCAATAACAATCAGGGATTTCTTTATCACTTTATTCACATCAGTATGGACAGTGAAAAGACATTCCAAAATCAAGAACTTAACCCTACTGGATGTTATTGAATTTCCTATGTGTACACCAAGAGGGTCATGATAACTTGGAGTAAAATTGATAAGCTTCTCAGGTACTCAAATTACGGACTGGTTTCAACAATTGGCTGTCATTATTTGTTCCTAAATGTATTAGCACTCTATGTTATGTTTTTGTTGAATGTATACTAATTATTATACAGTGTGTGTCGCAATTTTGTAGTCATCTTGTAGTCAGTCTTGTGTGTGGTACATTTGATCAATTTTAAAGATGAGTAATTTTCCTTTTTAAGACACATTGGAAATGCATTGACTATGTCGGACTGAACTGTGAAATAAATACACAGGCCAGCTTTATGGATTCACATGCCCTAGTTTATGAATAAAGTAACTTAAAACAACACAGCCATGTTTTTTGTATTGTGCAACTTTTAGAAAGTGGGCATTTTCTTGCTTTACCATTCTCTACCTGCATGTGGAATCCACGTCTGGTTTAGACTGACATTTGGTCTGTTTGTGCATTCACTCTAGACAGTCACACAAAGGGAGCTGAGGTGTGCCCTGCATATATGTCTTCCTGAGCTAGAGTGGTGGGAGCAGTTGTCACTGACACCTGAATAGGGCTGTGCCTGTCTTCAAACTGTCATAGGGCTGTGCCTCCACCCTCCTGTAGTGTGGCTGGAGTCAGTTCAGGGAAAGGTAGAGTCTTGAGCAATCCAAAGACTATCCTTTGAAGTTTGCCTACTTCAAGGGCAGAAACTGGTATAAGTACAAGAGCTGTGACCCCACATCTTTAGAACACTTCTAGACTAAGAGGAGATTCTGCCAAAAAAGAAGAGCTGGAGAAGCTGTAGGAGGGGATCTGCCACTCTGCTTATTGCTGTGTTGGGCTGGCCTGCTGCTTGCTGCTTCTGTCTTGGAGAACGAAAGGACTGTACTTTGTTTTCTTGTATCCTGCTTGCCAAGGTTCTCTAAGGGCCTCGAGTGTGCTTGCCTCCTGTTAAGAAGTCTCAAGCCCATTAAAAATTTCACCTGCAGCCCCTGAACTCCTCTGATGGGAGTTCTGACCTGCCAAGTGGTGCCAATTCCAGTTCTGGGCCCATGGAGGTAGTTTTCTGCAAAGAGAGAAGAAAATCTACGCATCGACCCTCCGGCATCTGCTTTTCCGACACAACACCGCCATGTGGTTGACGAATCTACTCATCGCGGCTGTGTGGCCGAAGAATCAACACAGCACCTGCCTTGCGGCTCTAAGATCGCTGCAGCCCAAGTCCTGAGAACCATGTATCAGACGTCCAAGACACCCACTCCGACTCTGACGCGACTGAAAGAATAAACGCATCACCGACTTCGTGATTGGGAAATCCAGGCAGCGGCTGCTCCACCACCGCTGCATCAATCTAGTGCATCAAAATTTTGCTTGCATCTAACCCTGATGCCATCTCTTCACCAACGCTGCCCAGCAGTATGGACCTGAGGCCGCATGTCCAGAAAATTAACACTACACTTCCCCTCGCAGTAAGGAATCGATGCAACACTTCTGCTGTGTAGCCAGAACTGATGCCTCCATTCCCCTGGGACTAAGGAACTGATGTCTCGCTTATGATTTCTGATGCCTCACCTCCTCTGCGGCTGTTTTTCATCCCTGATTTTGACGCATCAACGGTACTTTTTGCTGAAATAAATGCATCCATAATTTCCTATGGACTAAACTTGATAAACCTTTTCAAAGTGATATCTTTGCTTATGTATGTTGGATTTTTGTCATTCTGGTCTTGTTTTGTTTAGATGGTGATTGAGTATTTTTCCAAACCGGTGTGGTGTCCATTTGTAGTGTTTTCACTATGTCACTGAGTGTGTTTGTACAAATGCTTCACACATAGCCTCTGAGATAGACCTGACTGCTCGGGCCAAGCTACCAAGGAGGTGAGAAGGGGTTATCTTAGTTTTGTAATCCCCTTACCCTGACTATAAGGAATGGTCCCTACTTGGACTGGGTGCAAGCCACTGGCAACTAGAGTCCCCCATTTCTAACACATACACTCTGAATACCACAGATTTATTTCAGTGATTTTGGATTACCTTCTCTTCTGTTTTCATCTGTTTTCTCTTTTCCAGTGCTTACATCTTGAGGTTTGCCTCATTAAAATGCAGGATTTTTGTACCTTAACCCTAAAATAAACCCCACAAAAGTTGGACTGAATGCCTAGCTTAGGGTCCAACTCCGCCCTAGGAGTCCTAAATTAGGATTTCACATACCATGCTTTCTATCTCACAACATTCAATGCCTCTATTTTATTACAGTAAGAGTTTTTTTGTTTGTTTTTATATTTTCACCCTTTTCATTCCCTACATCAGTGGCAATGGACCCCAGTTCTATTAATGAACAACATCCTCTGGTTTGGTAGTAGAAGCAGTTAAAATTAGGGTGCAGGTGCTGCTGTACCTTCTGCACTATTTTTATCTACTGCGGATGTTGGTATATTTGGGTGATAGGGGGGTCTTACTAGAGCGGCCCTTTACCTCATACAGTCTGCTGGGCCTTCCCACCTCCTACTACTCCCTCTCTGCAGTTGGGTGTTATTTATCTATTTCTTTGCTTAGACTCTGGGTCTGCCAATGGTGCGGTGGGGGTGTGGTGGGGGCATGTTCTGGCGGAGCACTGCTCGTGATGATGGAGGAGGAGCTGAAGGGTCTGTGCCTCTCTTCCACAAACAGCAGATGTTGTTCTCTCTACTCTACAGTCTTCTAGGCACCGTTATGGCCTTAATGTGGTACGGTGTTCGGAGAAGGGTAAGTACACCTGCACATTCAACTTGCCTTAGCAAGCGGTTGCCCATAGATACTGTTCCTGGCCATGGGTTTTAATGTGACAACCTAACACATTCTGGGTATCGTATTTTTGGTGTCCTTCCTTTGAACAAATATTGGAAATTGTTTACCGGTTAAAGGCTCAAGACTGGGGGCAGTGTCTGGGTCAGCACGTGGTGAGGTTGTCAGTCTACGCCCAGACGTTGCAGGTCTGTCCTGCTTAGGTGCTGGGCACCAATTCGTTTCCCTTCCTCTAAATACAGGGAGTGTATTAAATATGATTGGAACAGGGCTAGGGGTACAATTGGTCATGTGCCTTCGCTCTGGCATGGGGTCAACACATTTTCTGTTTCACTGATGGTTCATTGTAAAATTGAAATGCTGACACAGGTGTTTTCAGGCTGAGAAACACAACCTTGTTCATGTAATTTTGTCAGAGAAGATGCGTATTTGGTTGTCTCGTGATCTTCCGCCCACAGACGGATTAAACTATGAGTTAACGTGGGGGGGGTCAAAGCAATACATCAGATTTACTTCTTGCAATGCGGTGTCTGCAGGCATGTCTGTCTATCAAGTGCTCCCTACTGCATGATGAAACCACAGTGGTCACTGCACATGTTATATTTTCTCTTCCTTTAAACTCTTCCTTACACGTTCATAAGGTTGTATATTTTGGATATTTGCTGAGCCGAGATTGCAAGAGAGACAGTGCGACAGGCTCATAATTCAGAAACGGGTTCTCTGATTCCTAAGAGTGTGGTATTTAAGCACTGCAATTAAAACGGAGCGCTAATCATCATATATGTGCAGAAAGGTTCCTCATGTGATTGACACCATGCGTTGTCACTCTTTGAATAATCACAGTCTCAATGAGTTCTGAAAACAGATCTCAGGTAAGTAAACCATAGATACTTTTTTTTTTAGTTTAAAGAGCTTTATTGAAGCAAATAGAAACATGGTACTACGTTATACCAATAATTATATAGAAAATAGCAAGAAAAAAATAACGAACAGAATACATATTGTAGAGGAATAAACAACTCAAGATAACTACCAATGATAAACAAATAATCCAAATATTGAAAGCAATAATGAAAAGTTGTACCTTGAAACAAAGTAGCATTTTACATTTTTCAGCAAAAGGGGAAAAGCTAGAGAAGGAAAAAGAAAGAGAAAAACGAAAAAGGGATAAAGAAGGGAAAAGAAGGAAAAGAGAAAGAAGAAGGAAGATAAAGTAATATCCTTAGCTAATGTCATATTTAAGATTATCTCAATACAGTTATCTTATCGTTTGTTTTCCTGGAAACAGGGTAGGAACCAAACATTGACGTATAGGAACTGCATAGAAAAAGAAAGAAATGAATAAGATACTCATGTGGTTGATAAACAAAGGAACAGTCCTTATTCCGAAGTGCAGATGTGAATAATTAATTGGTGAGTGGAGACCAAAAAGCTTCTTTTCGGATAAGTTGTTGAGACGTGCTGACAGAAGCTCTATCTAGTCTGTGATGATAGCAAAGAAGGTTCCACCAAGCAGAGAAAGAGACCTAGTGGCATCCTTCCAATTAGAGGTAATTACCTGAAATGCAATAGCAATTAACAGATCCACAAACATGCTCATCCTGCGAGAACCAAACCAATTAGCAGAGTTACTCCCCAGGAATATGGAGTAAATATCAAAAGGAAATTTAATAGAGCAAATGGAAGAGATTGATTCACATATCTTAATCCAAAACATGAGATATTGGGACAGAGAAAAAATGAGTGCATTAATGAGCCAGGGTTATGTTGACATGACCAGCAATTCGGGGATAGGTCTAAACTATACTCGGAAAGAGATAATGGAGTTAAAAATAGTCTTTGATAAAAATAATAAAGGGTCTGAGTGGTGCTAGCATTACAGGAGGTATGGTGTATACGTGACCAAATAGAGTTCCATGTGTGAATAGAGAGGGTACGTTGCAAATCAGATTCCCATAAAAGTTCAACCTTACTCTTAGGACAATAAGGAGAGGAAAAATGGAGATATTTATAAATATGAGAGGCCCGGATTGAAGGGGAGGTGGATAAAGGTTCTTACATGGGATCCAAAGAAGAAGGGGAAGATCCAGAAAGGAGGGAGAACTGATTAGTTAAGAACAATCTCAAAGAATCGTATCTAAGTAATGAGGGAACAGGTAGGTCGAACTTAGATTGAACCTCTCGGGGGAGAGAAAAAGCGAACCCTTTATTAAATGCTTGACCAGGAAGATCCCCTTATCGGCCCATTTTTTCCCAAAAATTGCACAATTTGACAATTTAATACATTTGTTGTGCCACAGAGGTGAGTCTAGAAATATTTGTAGAGGAATATGGGATTTGCGCTTAACTGGATGAGAGGTAAAAATAAAGTTTGAAATTGTCAGGTAATTAAAAGGACGAGGAGGATGGGTAAAATTGGCCAACAAGGAAAAAGGAAAAGGATAAATCAGAGATTCCTCCAATCTGTGCCTGACCGAAGTGGAAATTCATTCTGAGGAAGATAAATACGGTAACACTTGACAAATTAAAAAAGAGGAATGATATTGTAGGAAATTGGGAAAGTGGACGCCTCCCCGATCTTTAGGAGCAGACAAGAGGATCAAAGAAATAAGGGCTTTCTCACCATTCCAGAAAAATTTACTCAAAACCCCATCAAGGGTTTTAAAAAATTTCAATGAAAGTTTCACTGGTAGCATAGACAAATAAAAATTAATAACAGGAAGCAGCATCATTTTAATTGCTTCCAATCTGCCCCACCATGACAAGAAAAGGGGAGACCAGCTAGCTGTCATGTTATTTGCTTTTGAAAGAACCTATTCTAAATTAAGCTGAATTGTTTTTGCAATAGAAGAGGAATCATTAATCCCCAGGCATGTGATACTGATGGTATTCCACTTAAAATCAGAACCTTCAAACATACTCCTTAAACAGTATTTATTTAGCGGAAGCACTTCAGATTTAGAAACTTTTAATTTGTAACCGGATAAGGAGACATAAGAAGAAAGAAGATCTGAGAAGGCAAGCAAAGAGGTAGAGGGATCCGAAATGTATAACATAATGTCATCCGCATAGGCAGTAAATTTGATTTCAATTGCCTTGTGTTTGAAACCTCGGAAGATGGGTGACTGTCGCAGAGAATTAAGAAAGGGCTCAAGGGAAAGAATAAAAAAAGCAAGGGTGAAAGGGGACATCCCTGACGAGTACCTCGTTGTAAAGGAAAATAAGAAGATTGAGAGCCATTAGCAAAAACAGAAGTAGTAGGGGAGGAATATAACAAATTAATAAGGGACTGACTAGAGGGCCAAAACCATGCCACTTAAGGGCGTGTATCATAAAAAGCCAGTGAACACGATCAAAAGCTTTCTCCGCCTCACGGGTTATGGCTGCAACAGGAGTGAATAATATTAAGAAAAGTTCTGGAATTATCAGCTATAGTCCTCCCCTTGACAAACCCCATCTGCTCAGGACCGATTAGTTCTGGAAGTACCTGATTAATACGAAGGGCTATTACCTTGGCAAATATTTTACAATCTAAATTGATCAATGATATGGGCGATAATTGGCACATAAGGAAGGATCTTTATCATTTTGGGGGACTAAACAAATCATAGCCTCAAGAAAAGAGCCTTGAGCCTCACTGTGGGAAACAAAATGTTGAAAAAGAGATAAAAGATGAGGCAAAAGGATATGAGAAAAACAAGAGTATACACTTCAGCAGTAAGGCTGTCCGGGCCAGGGGCTTTATCCTTGGGTAACTTAGACAAGGCGGATTTGGTCTCAGATAGGGATATATCGTTATTCAAAATAGAGCAATCAGGAAGAGGGGAAGAGCGGGGAGGGAATGAATCAAAAAAGGAATCCAATGCGTCGTCTGAAGGAGAGGATTCAGGGGTATATAGAGTCTCATAAAAATCCGTAAAACATTTCAATATCTCCTCATCCTTAAAGTGATGAACACCACTGTCGTCAATAATTTTGACTATACTGGATCTTTCGGACTTGATCTTCAAGTAATTCGCCAGCAGTTTACCTGCTCTATTGCCGCCACCATAGAATTTGGAATACATTTTTAATAATGTCCCAGAAGCTTCCTCCGTGAATTTCCTATTAAAATCTAGTTTTGCTTGAACCAAATTCTTGAGAGTGTCAGCATTGTTAGAAGAAAAATATGCATGCTCCAGTTTCTTAATGGGAGATAACATAGAGGTAGATTCCTTACGATATTGTTTCTTTTTACTAGCCACATAATCAGTAATGAAACCTCTAGCTTTCGCCTTGAAGGCATTCCATATAGTGTGAAAGGGCATATCTGGACTGGCATTAAGGAGAAAGAATTCTTTAAAGCGACCAATAAAAGAGGTATCTTTAAGAAGGTAGTTGTTAAAGCGCCAGTGATGGGATTTGGAGGGCAGGAAAGGAAGATCGAATTTGATAAGGACGGGGGCGTGATTGGAAATCAAAATGGAACCAATCTCAGCATGTAGTAGATTAGGAAGAAGGTGTGGACTCAAAAAAATATAGTCAATTCTAGATGTAGAAATATGAGCAGGGGAATAAAAAGTGAATTCTAAACATTCAGGGTTGAATATTCTCCAAGCATCGTCCAGGCCTCTCGAGAGTATAGTATTAGCGAAGATCTTTTGCATTGTACCTAGAAGAGGATTTCCTATCAGTAAACGGGTCCATGACCTGATTGCAATCACCACCCCCTATGAGATTAGTGTCAGAGCATGAATGAAGAGTGTGTGACATGGATTGCCAGATTTGAGAGTCAATGCCTGTGGGACCATAAATGTTGAGAAGAGAAATACGGGATCCGTTAATGAGAGTATGAAGAAGTAGCCTACGGCCATCTGCATCTTTCTCCTCTCTTTTCATAGTAAGGGAAATCGACTTATGAAATAATATCACCACTCCATTTTTCCTCACTTTAGATGGGGAACTATAAACATTACCTACTCATTGTTTTTTAAGGGAATTGACATCCTTGTCATTAAGGTGAGTTTCCTGTAACATTGCAATTTTACAATGTAATTCGGAAAGGTGTGTAAGTACCCATTGCTTCTTGACAGGATTACGCAAACCTTTTACATTCCACAAGATAATTCAAATGTTATCACACATCGCAAGGGGGGAGGACATCAATCAATAACATAAGCATTACAATATTCAAAAAAGTCATGCAGTCAATATGGAGCAATCATATTCAACAGGATAATAGCATTGAAATAAAAACAGATAAGAATGAAAGAGGATATGAATAAAAATTATGAGTAAGGGTTACAAAGAGATGGGAAGGAATAGGAGATAAAGAAAGTACAAAGAGAAAAGGAAGTGTGAGGCCAGAGGGCCAAAAAAAGAAAATAGAAAAAAAGAGAGGAGGAGGAAAGGAAAGAAAGGGTAGAAGAAAAAGTAGGTGATAGACAAAGAAAGGGTTTTTTTTTTTTTAATTTTCAACAAACTTTATTGGTTTCCTCAAGATCACGACATACATCATCATCAGTACACTGCATAACAAAACCATATCAACAAGTGCCTCGAAGCGACTCCAACCCAAGAACGCAAGAAACCGTGGGACAGTTATCTACTAATTACCAAGGGACCAAGCCCACACGAGGCACCCAGCAGTGGTCTGGCTGTTGCGTCATCCAGAAGCCTCTTAGTAAGTCTGCAGCAATCTTGCCCCCCGTATGGGTGCAACTCCTTGTAGAGGCCTTTCTCTTCCATAATGTACAGTCGATGTCACTGCGAATTCGCTTTGTCCAAACCAATCGTAAAAACAATACCACCCTCCAACCTCCCATCCGTTTCCCCCAACCCAACCACCCCCCTACCCCTCCCTATCCCTCCCTCCCCCCGCTGCCGGGTCTCCGTAACTCAAGGGTCGCGTATCGGAGTACTCACACGGGGCCACCTGCGATCTCCCTCCCTCGACCTGGGGTCTCCCCCGCCCCGATGGACAGTCCCGCTGTACTGGATATAGTGACCTGGGAGGCCTGTCCCTCTATGTCCTGCATCATTGCCCCCCACGCTAGTAGCACCTCAGGCAACTTGGGGTCTTTCCTAGTGCTTCGTATGTGTCCCTCCTCTGCCAGGGCCCATTCCCGTAAATCTGACCTCCACTTTGCCACTACAGGTCCTTGCTGCGTCAACCAGTGGATAGCTATACGCCGTTTGGCTATCACTAGCCCCAGGACCAGAAACCGCCTGCTTATCTTGCGTTTCGGGTCTCGCGGAATCAGCCCCAGGAGACATACACGGGGATCCAATGCGATCGTCCAACCGGTTATCCGGGTCAGCTCGTCAATAATCGCCCCCCAGTACGTCTGGATTGTTGGGCACGTCCATACCATATGCAGAAAATCTGCAGGCTCACCGCGACATCTGGGACAATGGGGGTCCCTGGAGCCATCAATGGCGTGCAACCGTCTAGGGGATAGGTATGTCATGTGTATTATATTGTACTGGATTTGCTTAAAGCGATTGCTCACCGCCACCTTCCGCACACTTTCGTGGATTCGCACCCAGTCGCGCGGTGCAAGCTCCTGCGGGCACACCTGCTGCCATCTGTCTTCTATTTTTAGGGGGCCGTTTTTTTTATCATCCCGTAGCGCCTTATAGAGGTGAGTAACACATTTTTGCCCTCCCGCCATAGCTATCATAGTGACCAAGGTCTGAGTGTGCCCTGGGGCCTCCGGAAACTTAGGCCACAATTGTCGTGCTGTTGCCGCTATTTTTGCATAATGCAGAAACTGCCCCGCTCCCAGCTCAAAGGTGGTCATTGCTTCCTGATACGCAATGAATTTATCGTTCGGGTACAGGTCGGCCAACATCAGGCAGCCCCCTAACTTCCACGCCTCCGTTGACATCACCCGTTCGATCTACGCAAAGGGCGGCATCTGCCAGAAATCCGCCTCCGGGGCGAAGGGCCTTTCTTGAATAGTTTTGCGAACCACTCGGTTCCAAATTGTGGCCCCTAGCTGCACCAGGGGCGGGTCCCGCCCCCCAGCCCGCCACAACAAAGCCCCTAGCTGTCGGTCCCCGCACGTACCCGCCAGCAGGGACCGCTCCCAAGAGGGATCCACGTCTAACCAAGCTATGGCATGTTGCAATTGCGACGCAAAGTAGTAAGGCTCTAGATCGGGAATCTCCAAACCCCCTCTACCCCAGCTACATTTCAGGACCTCCAAACTAACCCTGCATCGCTTCCCATTCCATAGCAGTTGGACCAGGAGCGAGTCGAGTTCCCGAAAACCCCGGTGTGGAATCTCGAAAAAAGACCCTTGCATGGTATAGAGGCAACGGGGCAGGACCACCATCTTTACGAGTGCAATCTTTCCCATCAGGGAGAGGTTAAGAGTATTCCAAAAGGTAATACTACCCTGCAACCCCTGGATGATCCTCCCCATGTTACGCTGGTAAAACCCTTCCCTGGACCTATCAAGCCAGATCCCTAAATATTGGATCGTATCCTCCGCCCAGGGAAGTTCCAGCTCCGGTCGCTGGTCCGCCTCCCAGGCGATCTGAGAGTCAATCGTATAGAGCTGTGACTTTGCTCTGTTAATATAGAGTCCGGAGGCGTCAGCGAACTTGGCCAGCGCTGTTAACAATATCGGCAGTGATTGGGTCGGCCGACTCAGGTATATTAATGCATCGTCGGCGTACAGTGACACCACATGCTCCGAGTTCCCCACCCGGATGCCCTGTCCCTCGAGTATCCTGCGCAAATGGCATGCCAACGGCTCCATTGCGAGGGCAAACAACAATGGGGAAAGCGGGCAGCCTTGCCGCGTTCCCCTCTCAATGGTAAATGCATCCGACACGTATCGACCCGTACGGACCCGTGCCAGCGGCCGAGTATACAAAAGCTTGATCCAATTAACGAAGCCTGCCCCCAACCCCATCCTAAGCAGAACCTGCCAGAGATAGCTCCATCCGATGGAATCAAATGCCTGTTCGATGTCAAGGAACACTAAAGTGTTCTGCTGGGCTCGTCCCTCCACCGATTGCATAATGTGCGCCAGGCGTCGAATATTCCTCAGAGTATTTCTACCCGGTATAAAGCCGGACTGATCATCATGGATCAGCCGCCGAAGATAAGGGAGGAGCCTGGACGCCAACACCTGACTGACAATTTTAAGATCCACATTCAGCATGGAAATGGGCCTATAAGAGCCGGGAAGGAGGGGGTCCTTCCCAGGTTTGGGAATCATTACAATCAATGCTTCCCGCATGGAGTCCGGGAGCACACCGCGTGTCCCGGCCTCCAACGCGGTTTCCAATAGTTTGGGGACCAGCAGTCCACCGAACTCCTTATAAAGCTTGGCGGGCATGCCGTCCATTCCCGGGGATTTTGCAGTTTTTAAGTGGGCAATAGCTGCCCGTATTTCTTCCCCCCTGAGGGGGCCTCCCAGTGCGTCCCGGTCTTCTACGACTATGCTGGGCAAATCCATCCCATCCAAATAGGCCTCCACCGCCTCAGGGGTCGAGGGAGACCACGTCCCAGAGTAGACTTTACGCAAGTGGGCCACAAACACACTATTTATTTCATGTTGGGTATACACCATCCGACCCAGATCATTTTTAAGGGCCAAAATCGGGCGTGGCTGAGTCTCCGTTCGAATCAGTCGCGCCAACAACCGCCCCGCCTTATCTCCTTCCGTGTACCAACGACGCCTACTCTCCGATCTAACATATTTGCCTAACGAGTCCCATAGGTCTCCTATTCGCCGTCGCACTTCGTCCCTTTCAGCCGACCTCTCCTTATGCGTGGGGAGTTCCATGTCCAACTCCTCCAACCGCACCTCCTGCCTCCTCAGATCACATTCCAATACTTTTTTAACCCCTACCTCCGTGGACCGACATATCCCCCGAACCACCACTTTCATTGCGTCCCATTCGGTCGATCTGGTACTGGCGAAGCCCCAGTTGATCTCCATGTAGTCATTTAACCCCGTCAAGATAGCGTCATTATAAATCGGGTCGCTCAAGGCTTCAGTATTGAGCCTCCAAAGTGGTATCTTCGATCGCGGTCGGGCCAGTGAGTAAGTGATCAGGAGCGGGGAATGGTCCGACAATTATCGGGCTAGATACTGCGTCTCCGTTACCCGGTAGATTGCTGACTGTTGAATGAAGAAGTAGTCCAGTCTGCTAAAGGTGTTGGCAGCAGGTGTGTGGCACGAGTACACTCTGCGACCAGGGTTACAGTGGCGCCACACATCCAGTAGGCCATAATTAAGTACCATGCGGCTCATAGCCTCCCTGACGTGTGGTTTGGCATCCGGCTTGGGGGGGGAATCTATCGAGCTCCCCATCTAGGGCACAATTGAAGTCCCCTGCCACCACCAATTCCGTACCCGGGTCCAGATCCAGCCCTCCCAACGCACGGCTTAGAAACCCCCCGTCGTCACTATTCGGGGCGTAAACATTCACCAGGCAGATACTGCATCCATCAAGGGTCCCCCTCACCGCCACGAATCTACCCTCTGGATCCTGTTTAACATGGAGAGCTTGGAAGGGGACTCCCGGTGCCACCCATATCAGCGCACCCCGGGCGAACCCTGAGTAGGATGTGGCAAAGAGCTGACCCCTCCACATATGTTGGACAAATTTAAGACAGTCTCCCCATAAGTGGGTTTCCTGAAGTAAAGCTACACTGACCTCATATCTCCTTAGGTATGAAGCTACTCGGATGCGTTTCACCCTGTTATTGAGCCCCCGCACATTCCACGTAATTAGTTTGTAACTTTGAGCACCCCCTGTCATAAGGGAACATAAGTCGGCATCCTAGCCCCCCACCCGCGGTGCGTGGACCTCCCATCAATGCCGTATCTTGCCCCCGCCCGAGACCCAAGACTCTGATCCCCTATGCGCCAACATGAACCTGACCCGGCAGCAACCCCAACAAACTCCCAACTGTAAATCCCAACTCTCCCCACCCACAGGCGGTAGCCCGTCATTCTCACAACCGATCCCGGCCTGAGGACTCAGAACCCTGCCCTACAGCCCCTCCCGCCCCTCAAAATAGCCCTCCCAACTTAACTGAATAAAGGCAGTTACAACTTCACTTGGTCAACCAAATCCTCTTGACCCTCTCACCCTCCGATAACTCTTGGAAGCAGCTGACTGCCTGGCACCGTGCAACCCCGCCCGACCAAAGTCTAGCCAGGTCGCCTCGACACTCCACAGCCAGCACACCTAACCAGCGTGTAGGCGGAATACAGTACCTCCCTCCAGCAAGTCTCGAACCCCCCCCTCCCACTCGTTCAGAGGGTTCAATATTCGTGCTGCTACCTTTCCCAGGAAAGCCAAGTGCCCGGCGGGCCAGACCCAGTACTCACGGTATCCATACCGATCCATCCCAGAGGCACAGCGTCAGGACTTTCCCTCACTTAAGTTCGGAGCCTACCATGTCCGGGCCGGCGGCCCCCTCCAGGTCCGACTGTATTTCCTGAACCAGACAGAGTGGGGAGAACTGGTTCTGCGTCTGGACTCCCACTCCCTCCGTGAGGAGCGTGCCGTCCGGTCCCACCACAATGCGCCCCTCATCCGCACGATCGTGGTCTCGCCTCTGTCGTCCGTCCCCGCGGCGTTGTCGGCTTCGCTGTCGATTACTCCGGTGCCCCTGCTCCTGCCATCCCTGATTTTGGCCCGGACTGGCCAGACCCAACGAATCCATCCAGTCAGCAGCCTCCGACGGAGTGCCGAAGAAGTGGAGTTTGTCAGCGTGCTGTACTCGGAGCCTGGCCGGGAACATCAGGCTGTATTTGATATTATGGCTACGTAGGCGCCGTTTGACACCCATGAAATCGGTCCGTAAGTCTTGCACTTTTTTAGTGTAATCGGGATAGATGTGAATGTCGTGGCCTTCGAATCGAGGAGGGCCCTTAGCCCGGATATACTGTAGAATCATGTCCCGGTCCCTAAAGTTGAACAGCCGGGCGATCAGAGTTCTAGTCAGAGTTCTAGGCGGGGAGCCCGGTTTTGGGGGCGGCCCCAATGACCTATGCGCCCGTTCCACCGCAAACATTTTGGATAGTCTCAGCTGGGGAAACGCTCTACCAATCCAGTCCTCCAGAAAGAGGTCCGCCGCTTGGCCCTCCGCCCTTTCAGGAGAACCCAAAAAACGGAGATTATTTCGTCGCGAACGCCCTTCGGCATCCTCCGCCCTGTCCTCCAGCCGGGCAGTATGGTCCCGGAGGGCCGCCACCGTCTCCCGCAGCTGCCGGACCTCCGACTGCATCGTATTCAGGTCTCCCTCGGTCGTGGTAACCCTATCCGCCACCTTCCTGAGATCCAGGCGGAGATGATTAATATCCATGGCCATCCCGTCCATTTTGTTTTCTAACGCAACCCTAGAGTCTCGGATCGCTGCCAGTATATCCGCCTTATCCTGTGCGGCCGCCTCCAGGTGGGCTCCTCGGTCCATCTCCGCTCTAGGGCGATCAGCCGCTGTTTGGCCCGGGACCGTGTATTGGTTAATTTTATTCGCTTGGGCGCCTCTCAAGGCCTGGTCTTTCCCCATCTTCCACCGGGCCGACCTCTGGGACACCGCCGTGGCCCCCCCGACCATCCAACCCAGGGATAAGGGTCCCCGAAGCAAGTCACCTTCTACACCGCCGTCCCCCAGGCACTCCAAGCTGGTCCAGAGGGGGTATCCTCACTGGTTCGACCCTGCCACACACCACTCCAAGGAGGGGGACCTCTCACCTCACCCCCCCTCCGGGGCACCGCTTCCAGGCGCCCAACGCACCGCTGCACAGCTTCCCGCGCCATCGGCCAGTCTCGGTGTAGGGACCCCTGCGGTGTAGGGACCCCCTGGGGTTGGCCTCACCCCCCCTCCTCCGTCACGCTCTGGGCCTATCTCCGGCCGCTCGTACCAACAATGCCTGTAGAGGCAGCGCTCCTCCGCCGGCTGGCACGAGAAGGAGTCGACTGGTCTCCGGGGTCCACGCCCGGCTCCCCCCGGCTGTGTTCACGCTGGTCCGAAGCCCAGGACCCTGCAGGCCTCTGTGTCTCCCTCTTGGCCTGCTACTTTTCCTCACTGGGGGGCCTGCGGTGGGAGCGCCGTTATGCCGCCCATTTGCTAGGGCCGGGGCACCGTCTGTCCACTTCCTCCCCCGCAGCTGGGCGATGCCGATAGTCCCCTCCTGTTTTTTTTTTTTTTATTATATTTTATCAGGGCCCCAACGCTACCGCAGCAGGATACCTCAGCAAAGCTCCCCGCCGTTAAGGCCACCTCCTGTCCCAGGGCCGAACCTCCCGTCAGCCGCCGCCGCCGGGGCTAGCCAATGTTCTCCTCGGGTCTCCACCTGGGGCCCACCGCCCGTCCTCCTCAGGCCGCCGCCGTGCCGCACCTCTCCCTCACCTCACAGGGAGGACCAGATCGCTGGGCGCCCACGGGGGGGGGTGGCCGGCGAACCTCCAAGCCCACCTTCCGGACTCTGCCAATGCTGTTTGCCACCATATCTCCGCCGCTCTCCCCAGGCTCCTACCGCAGGACGATCAATGGGCCGGTCGCGGCATTACTCCAACACGTAGTGCGCCTCCCCCGGTCACAGCAGTCGGAGCAGCCAGCGGGGCCCGCCGTATCCGCTCCCCTCCAGCTTTCACCGCCAGGGGGCCCCCGGAGACAATAGCACCGCCCGGTTCCCCACTTCAGGTCACCGCACTGTAAGCCCGCGTAGGCAGCCTCTCAGCGGCCGTAGCAGACCTCCGGCGACGGATGGCGCCGCCATCTTGGGCTCAGGCAGCCCGACGCTGCTCTGGGTCTCAGCACGCGATTTCCCCGACTTCGGGCCGGCTTCCCCCACTTCAACCAGGACCCTCGGGGCCAGGGGGGGGGTACCGATGTCAGCGGTTCCAAAATTTTTCCGCTTCCGCCAGGATTACAGCAGGATAGTAACTTACGGGGCAGGAGCTGCGCTAAGACGCGTCTAGCTGGCCATGCTGTCAGCTAGACAAAGAAAGGTTGACGAAAAGCCAGGGGACTTCAGTCAAGAAAAGCGGGATAAATATCAAGATTGAAAAAAGTAGCATGGGGAAGCGGGAAGCCGCAAAAGGAAAACAGATGGCAAAGCCGGCAAGGACATCCGGGAAACAAACAGGACCAATAGTTGGAAAAATAGATATGAAAAAAAGTAGCCTAATATGAAATAACAAAACAGGGGAGACCAACTACATATTAAACATAAATCAATAAATGTAAAAAGGGCAAGCAGCAGCAACAAGGATATGTTATGAAATATTCAACACTTACCAGACGTGAGGGTTAACTGTGAACATTAGGATTGAAGTGAAAAGGCAGGGGGGAGGGAAACATCTGGGGAATGGGTCTGTACATAAGGAGAGAACATCTGTGGAGAAAGACAAAAGAAACAGTAATATGAAGTGGCCTCCAAAGAAGGCGAACAAGCCACAATGATCTAGAAGGAACAACAATAACAAACCATAACCAACAACCGTAAAAGAAGACAAAACTCTTCAGAACATTTGAGCGAAAAAGATGAACTCAGAGAACTTAAGACAGGGCAAAAACAGCAATGTTGCTCAGGACCCTCCAAAGTCCATCTTGTCCCCTTTATGGCAAGAAATAAATTGTCTTAGATATTCAGGACGATCAAAAGAGTAGGACCTCTCTTTATATGTAACTTTAAAGAAGCAGGGATGTACTAAGCCATATCTGGCATTCATGGATCGAAGAGCCGGATGAAGAGAAAGAAATTCCTTGCGACGGGCTGCAGTAGCTCGGACCACATCTTGAGAGAAGAAATCTTTTTGACCGGACCATAACATCTGCTTTCTTAGCTTAGCCGCTGAAAGGACCATTAACAACTCAGGGGTATATTCACAAGAATATGTGCTAAACATCACCGAAAAATGCTAACGCAACTTTACACATCGCAGCCCATCACGGGAAAATAACCCAGTGTTAACGTGGAATTCACAACACGGCGGTACCATGCGATAGTCCGCAGAAAACGCGGCCAACGTCCGCGATACATCCACCCCGATGGAGATAAAAACACAAACCACAACACCAGAAAACTTGCGATGAGCCCATCCGTGATAAGGAAAGCCGGGATAAGCACCGCCAGGACCGTGAAACCCACGGCAGGCGGGAATAAGCACAACAAAAGCCTGAAAAAGTAAGACAGACCAAACAGAAAACAACAGCCAACCGCAATGGAGGCAACCCGCGCCAGCAGACAACCCCACCAAACCCATTGTACATGGCAGGCCAACTTGGACAAGACGAATGCAGCCGTAGGAGGACAATTGCAGAAAACCAGAGCTCCAGCAATGATGCGAAAGGCACAAACAAGCAGAAACACGCCAACAACAAGAAGGCAGCATTGCACACCGGAGGTGGGAGTCCAGCGCCACACCAGGAGCTGGATGACATGGAGGAAATGGTCTCCACTACATCAGTCTGGAGATGGTGGCAGGACTCGGGGACCGGAAACTGCACTAAACAACAGACACAACAGCAACAGGGAGAGGAAACAGAAGGGACTGGGGGACGGGGGAGATGGGCACAATGGCACAGATGCACAACTAAGCACAGCACAACTGCATACAAACCATGCCTAAGAGTAACAATACCAACCAGGTGCACAAGTCACACAACCCAGCAATGTCACACCACTGAACAGGCACAGAAGTGAACACAACACTGCCTGAAAGGGAGAAGGGTGAGCAAATCAGAGCTGAAGGGCCATCTCACACACAATGCAGCACACACACATAGGAAGCAGAGCACTCCAACATCCAACACAATGTGGTACAAACACCAACTTGTGCACAACCAAACACAGGACACAAGTGCACCTGCCTGTGGCCGGTAAACGGCCATACGCATCTGGCAAAGCATGAAACAGGGACATGATAATGCACAAGTACAAACACACAGTCCTGATCAGGTAGCAATGCACGGATGGCAGGGATCCAGAGAGTCCGTGACACACATTGTCATACAAATCAAGACACAACACAGTTGGAGAAATGTGAAAGTGCGGAAACTTTATCAACAAGTGCGAGTCAGTACGGCCAAGAGAAGTGCCACAATATGCAGACCAATGCAGCAGCATGTCTGAATGAGGAACGTAGGAAAGCGCCCATGTCCACCTCCGGGGAGTCCCTCACCAACACAAGTCAGTGCCAACCTGCGTTGGTTGTCCGCGCCTGGAACATGAGTCCTGGCCAATGCAGCCATGTCCACTGTCATCTCGGGTCTTGTGACCATATCCACAACATGCAACCATGTGATGTGACAAGTGCAATGGCTCACATCTAGTTGTGGCTGCAGGTACATTGTCACTCGTCCATGAACACGAGTGCAGCTGGGTAGGCCAACATCTCCAATGAGCGATCGTCGTTCACCACATCTGACATGTCGTCGAAGTAATCCATCAGCTGACCAGGACAGATGTGCTGACTCCAACCAGTGGACCCAATGTGCACCAAAGCCCAATCGGGTAGTGGCTCAATGTGCTCACTGCACATGACGACTACTGCAATCTCCCAGGTCCAGTTTCCAGCCTGCATGCCAAACATCCATGCATGCCATAAGCGGTCATCCTGGTGACACTCCTGGTCGTGGTCCAACCGGGGGCGCACACACACGTCAAAATCTAGGTCAGCTACCGTTATGTTGGAGAGGCAGACATCCATGGACCACTCGAATATGCATGAGCGACAATGCAACACAGGCTGCATGCAGGTGACGTGCGCAAGGTGGAAGCCCACCCGGTAACTGATCCGCAGCACTGCCAACGGCAGTGCCCACAGTACATGCAGCAGACGTGCACGGTACAGCTCCACGTGACTGGAGACCATGTGTCCGGGATGGTCTGTCATTGCATCAGTGGCTCTGCTTGAAGCGGCACTGGCTTGCCCTGAGACAGTCCTGTGGATGAAATGGCACAGCTCGGTGCAATGACCAGTGTCTGTGTGCAACGGGTGCAGGCCTTGGGTGGGGTGGGAGTACGTGTGAAGGCCATATCAAGCATGCCAACTACGACCAAGGACTACTGCATGTGGGATGTGTACACGTTGGTCTCACGCCGGGCAGTGCGTAGTGTGGGAGTCGCAAGCAAATGCTATCGTACCTGTCCGGGGGTGCTGGGCACATGCAAGTTCCTGCTCGGAGCTGCAAATATGCTACCGCCTGATAGTACAGACAAAGGACCTTTCATCCCTACAGTAACTTCACCAGCTGCATTCATACAGGAGATGTACAGAGGCCGGTCGTGGGTGTGGTGGGACATCTGCGACCCTGGGAATCATGGCTGACATGCCTAGCACAATGCACATGAGCGGACTCACTGTGTGTCACATTGCCACACAGCTGCTCCGCCCTGCCACAGGCACCCACACTTGTGTGCGCTGCACGGTTGCATCACGTGCACTCCTACGGGACACCATTCTAATGCCTGTCCACGCATGTCCAGCACCATGCCAAGAACACCGCGATGCTGGCCTTGGAAGGTGCATCCGCAAGACAGATACACATCACACCTGGCATGCATGTGCCAAGACACCAAGCGTCCTAGCGTTCCTACATGTCCCCGTACCTGCGGGCCCGCCCTCCTGATACATGCCACATTGCAACATCGTGTACTGTTTCCCTGGTGGCGACAACACCCCAAAACAGAGACACACTTACTGCACTTCCTGCACCGGGCCAGGTCCGGACCATGCCCTGCCCCCCCCCCTGCTGAACCAGCCCACGCAGCCTGTGCATGCAGGGGGCAGGTGCGAGGCTACAGGTCCAGGGTCACTTCCAATGCTGAGGTGACATGGCAACGTCAGCATAAGACAGCACACTGTGATGTTGCAGGGCCCGTGCCCATCAAGCTGACACAATGAACACACGGACACACTTGGTCAGATGGTGTGACTGGCTATGGGGACGTGCGCACGGCCACATTTATTATCAGGCACACTTACCGAGTGACACCTGTGTTGGATGTGTGTGGGGTGTGTGCACACCAGCCGGCAAGGGCTGCCTGGTGCAGTCAGAAATCGACAACAGTGTACATTGTAAAGGACACAACCATACAACCATAAATAAAGGCCCAATGATATGTGCTGCACAGAGTTAGTGGCCCGGATGCACATTGGCCTGCCGCCGTGGGCCGCTGACTTGCGGTGCACTGGGGCAGGGTCACGGGTGCAGAACAGGTTCACGGGATGACAAGGGGCCTTGTCGCGGAGTGTCTCTATGGACAGTGGAAGGTGTACCCCCCAGGGCAGGATGCAGAGGGCAGGCCCATGCTGATGCAGTCACTATGGTGGAGATGAATGGAACAGACACATGTTGGACACCAAGTCCGGTCCAGCCAGAAGAAGATGCAGAAAACCACCAGGCCATGGGCTCTGATGCCACCAGGGTCCAACCAGATGGTGCCCATGACTCATTGCGCACAGAGTTAGTGGCACCAGTGCAGTTAGGGGATGCCGCCTGCGATGAGGCGTGTCCAATGGTGTGGAATCTCCACATCTTACCCAAAACACAGTTCCACATGTGTGACCTAATAGACCGCAGTGTGGACCTGAGGCAGCGGTCAGCATGGGCCATTCACCGAGTGTCGCCGGCATAGGTTGGATGGCCAAACCGGCCTGCGTAGTTCAGGTTCAGTGGCACCACGGGACGCGGACTTGCGATGAACAGGGTTGATGGCACCAGATCAGTTGTTGATAGTGTTTGGTCACCTCCGTGACGGTGACCCGCCTTTCGTCTGTACTGAGCCGCATCTTCCTCTTACTCCTCTCCGTGCGACCACTGGTGTGGACTCTGCCATTCACGATTCGCAACTAGGTGCTGGTTATGGGACCTACTGGTCCACAGGGTGATACTGGTCCCTCATCCACGTGTCGCCGGCTGGCGTTGAACAGGGTTAGTGGCACCACGTGTCGCCGGCTGGCGTTGAACAGGGTTAGTGGCACCACGTGCCGCAAGATGCCAATATGGAACTATGCCTCACTGATCGGGGGTCTGGTGCTGTGGCCGCTGCCCCGGCTTTGGGGTCTCTGCCATTCAGGACTCAGGACACAGTTTCACATATGGGACCGAAGAGGACGCCGGTGTAGTATGTGAATGTGGAAGGAGTAATGTGGGCCAGCGATGGTCTGCAGAGGCTGCAGAGGTCATGGAACTGGTACTTGGAGCTTGCACAGGCACGTGGTGGACCCTCCTTGACACACGCCGGTGTCGGCAGGTGATCAGTGTGGCCTGGCTGCGCAGGGGCGGGCCTGGCGGGTTCAGGGTCCAGCGGGCCGGGGTACGGCAGGCGCACAGGATCGCAGGCAACTCCGATCACGAGGACGGCGTCGGCCTCGTGGCATGGTGAGAGGCGCCGCCCTGGTAGAGACATTGGGCTTTCTGGAAGTGGACCACGCCCAGGGCTACGTGCTTTTTATTCACACCTCTACGCTGGCCTGGCGTACGCCGGGCCATTCCACTCCGCTGACGCTTACGGGGGGGAATGTAACAGGCAACATTTGTGCAAACTCCCCCACTGGCCGGGGTGACATGGTTGCATCCACTGTCCACTACACTCCATACACCAGAGGTGTATGTTGCCATGGATATGGACATGGATATGGGTGTGTTCTGCATACTGCGGTCTGTCCAGCACATCTCCTGCCTCCTTCACACATGCCTGGTTGCCACCTCTCCCCACATTGGGCTAGTGTGTGGCTGAGGTGCCATGCCGTTGATGGCTCATGTTCACGGCTTGCCTAGGTTACCATTGTGAGTTGTTCTGTCGTGTCTGGTTGGTGGGCATGTTGTTTGGCATGTTGGTTTTGATTTTGTGACGTGTGCATTGCCAGAGTTGTGAGTTGCATGGTTGTGGAGTTGAGGTGAGTGGGGTGTTCATTTGGAACTTGCCAAGGGGCTGTGCATTTCCCTTGGTGCCATCCTCAGGATGCTGGTTGCTGATGGACGGTCAGAGGCTGGAGGAATTGTGCACAGTGGCTGGGTATTTGGAGGCGAGATTGGTGGAGGTTCCATGGTGTTCGGTTGTTGCCTGCACATTGATGTGAGACGTGTGCTTTCTGATGCGGTGATTGTGTGCTGTGTCGGCAGGGGGCACAGGTATGACATGTGTGCTGTGGATTGCCCCCAACAAGTGCGTGCATCCAGCTATGGTGTATGGTCCTTGCATGGTGTCCAGCGGATCCTGCGCATTGTGTTGGACTTATAGGGACTGGGGTGACAGGCTGATGGTGTTGTCCAGGTCAGGTGTGAGGCACTTGGATGTGGCTGGCTGTGTGACTCCTCCGACTGTGGCGGGTGTTGGTTGGGGGGTACCAGGGGCCAACAGGTGCAGCACAGCCAGCAGATTTGTGTGGGATGGGATATTGGTTGTCCGCTGTGTTGGTGCCATCAGCCTGTTGGGCGTTGTTGGTCAGGATGCGTAGGATGGTTGCCCTTTTGAGCCTGTAGTGGGCAATGACATTATCAGGTGTTGGGTCTGTGTGGCTGGTGCATTTCCTGGGGGTCCGCTGTCTTTGTCTGCGCTGCCTCTGTGGTGGTCTGGGGGGGTTCTGGGTGGTTGTTGGGGTCCTGGGGTGGTGGCGGTGGGTGTTGTGGCCCTCTTGGGTGTTCAACCCGCATGACCGGTGGCTCAATGGCATCTGCTGCCCTTCCGATGTGGCTGTGGGCTGGTCTCCCTTTTGTGGTGCAGGCTGTGGTCCGACTTTGCACCAGGTCAGAGCAGGTGTTATTTTCCTGGTGCTAATGCGCCTTATCGCCTGTTTTGTGTTCTTATCGCAGTTCTGGCTGGTCGTTGTGAATGTTGTGGAGTGGTGTTGTCGCGGCTTTGGGCACGGGAATGCCTACTTTGCATTTCATTAGCGATAATTGCAGAGGTCTTCTGTGGCGATGTTTTTTGCGGCTGCTATCGCTGGTAAACTGGTGCTGTGGGCTGTTAACACCAGCTTGTGAATGGGGCGATCGATTTATCGCAACTTTGGCTGCGATAAAGTGCCGTTAACTCGGCGATAGCTCCTTGTGAATATCCCCCTCAGTGTAGTCCAGAAATAAAACGATTATCCCTCTGGGGCGATTAACTGATGAAGAAGAAGAAGAATCTCCAGTTTTAGGACCAATGCAGTGAGCACGTTGCAAATTAAGAGTGACGCCATCCTAGAGACCAACAATTTTGGGGATGTGTATTTTTAAGAAAGCGAGCATGTCATATCCTGCCTCTCCCTCAGGAATACCATAAATTTGAAGGTTGTTGCGTCTATTAAAATCCGTTTGTATTTTGAGGAGAGCAATCTCTTTAGACATAGCAGCAACTTGAGGGATCACATCTCGTGTATCGCTAATCTTCTGTTTCACCGCCGACACTCTTGAGTCTAAGTTAGACCATTTCTCATCCCACTTCTGAAGGGTAGCATTAGTTTCAATAGCAAAAGGTTTAAGCATCTTTATCTCTTCCATGAGGTCTTCCATTGTCATGGGCAGTGGAGACTTGGTAGGCGAGCTAGGTTTCTTCTTATGACATTTAGAGGGGGCAGCAGGATTGGAGTCCTTACGCAGAGAAGCCATGTTTGCTGAAGTACTTTTCTATCCAAGTGAGGAGAAGGGCTCCATGTAGGTGGACATATTAGTGTCATGAAATATTAAGAAGATAGGCAGCGTATATGCGTAGGATATGACACAAGTTAATCTTTTAAAAATCAACAGTCAAAAATCTCGTATGATCTCATCTCACCACACCTGAATTGGGACGTTTGATTCTTCTGGCACCCAGATGAAGAGCAAATTCAATATCATCAACCAGATTTAGTCGTAACCGCCTTGCAACAAAAAGGTATCAACCAACGCTCCAACACGTAGCCCCCAACTGAGCGAACGAAAAATAGTTTTGAGGAGCCTTGAAATCTAATGTAGTAACCTCAGGAGAGATTTGAAATGAGAACAACAAAGCACAATGTTTCAGAAGTCACTCAATACATAAACCCAACTGGTATCCTGCTGCCAGTCCATATCAAATGTATAATCCAAATTCATGCAGGCCAGCAAGACACAGAGCTCCAAAATTTGAGCGGCGGCGACGTCCTAAAACGCGCGCCTCAAGCAGCACTGGGAAGCCAGTGAGGAAAAGTATCATCCCGCCGAGGGCAAAATGGCGGGTGCCACCAGGGTTGCATGAAGGGAGTGCGGCGCGGGGAAAAACAGGTTGAAAAACGGACTCAAAAGAGAAAAAAAGAACAGCTACCTGTGCTCCCGCGCCCGCTATGTAAATGCACTCAGTTCATGCCTCGTCAAGTGAAGAAAAACAGCTCCGGTGGTCGAAGAAGGTCCCATTTGCAGAGCGGAGCCTCAGCTGAACGCGCCCATCTTGAGGAGGCTCAAGCCAAGCCCCCAACCATTGATACTTTTGATGTGATAATATTAATTTTAGTCCTTATTTTGGCACATTTTTGAAAGGATACCCACACACCATCGAGTAACTTCAGTTTCTTTTATCGAGTTCATTAGTATAAGACTGGCAAGGAGTCATGTCCACAGCAAATGACCCACTCCTTGAAAACCAAACATTCAAATTCCCACATTATGATACATACACATTTTATGCACACCATATATCATTCCAGATTCTATTCTATGCAAATTTGTAAAGTGCATGGCTAACCTTTGGCACCCTAGTGCTAGCAATGCAACATAGACTGCACCACTACGCTCAAGAGGGTTTAATTATCTAACGAACCGAGATCTTAGGTCTTTCCGAAACAACAGTTTGTTGTCAATGAGCCATATTTGATGGGGTGGGGGGGGAAGTTCCATGGTTTGGTCACATTGTAGCCTAAGGAGAGCCCTCTACATCTCGTTCTTCGAATAAAGGGAACCAAGGCCTTAGTGGATCTAAGGGTTCTGCTTTAGGTGTAACTTGAAATCAAAGGTCGAAGTATAGAGGGGCCTTTCATTAGCAGTGCTCTATGTGCTATGCATAGGGCTTTGAATGTAACTCTCTAATGTGCCGACAGCCAATGGAGATTGGCCAATGCCTGCTGGGCTGAATTGTGTCTGGGGAAGTTGAGACGAGTGTGGGCTGTGGAATTCTGCACAGCTTGGAGTTTCTTGGTTACAGCTTTTGGCACTCACAGATATAGCGAGTTCCTGTAATCCAGGTGGGAAAGAATTATTGCCTGGACCACAAGCGTTCTGGAAAGAAGGGGGAACAGGTGTAGGAGTTTATGCTGAAAATTTCGTTGCCTGGACTTCCATTGACAAAGATTTGTCCAACCAGACCCCCAGACTTTTTAAACCATCTTGGGGGCTTGAGGCATGCCTAGGCAGTCCGGCCATCATGGGGGGTAATATTATTACCTAATACAATGAGCTCAGTTTTATGCCCATTTAGTTTGATTCATGACTTGACCATCCAACTTGCTACCTTCCCCAAACAAGGTCCCAATGAGGGGTATTGGCGAACAAGTGCTGGGATAAGAAAGAAAACCAGTTTGATGTCATCGCGTATGATACTATGGATATCCCAAATGGCAACACAATATCTGCAAGTGGGCGTATATATATATATATATGTATATTAAAAAGCACAGGGCTCAATGGCGAGCCCTGCAGTACTCCATGCTTTAGAGGGAATATATCAGAGGAACAGGATGTATCAAAACCCTGAAAAGTCCTTTCCTTCAGGAAAGAGATGAGCCAATTTAATGCATGTCTTGTGACACATGCACTGTTGGTTCTTTCAAAGAGGATGTCATGATTTACAGTGTTGAATGCTGCACTTAGGCCGAGGAGTATGATGGCTGCTGTACCTCCTCGATCAAGAAGCATTTTTTATTCCTACACTACCACCAGAAGGGTGGTTTCCATGCTGTGCTGTGGTCGAAACCCTGTCTGTGTCAGATACAGGACATTATTTACTTCTAGGAATTTCGAAAGGTTCTGATTTACATATTTCTCCAGTACTTTTCTCAGTCCAGGGAGTATTGAGAGAGTGCTGTTATCTCCTGGATAGAGGGGTCAAAGTTGAGTTTTCTCAACAGGGCTTAAACCACAGCATGTTTCCATGCAGGTGGGCCTGATTTCTTTGCTAAGGAAAGATTTACCATTTCTAGTATTGCCGGGAAAATTAATTCTGCTGTTTGGAGAGAATGGGTGGCACAGTGGGGTCAAGCGGGGATCCTGATTTAACTTTGCTGAATAAGACTACAAAGCTATCTGGAGTCAAGCTGGGGAAGTCTGAAAGGCCGCTTTTCTCCATTTCCTGCTTGTGATTTTTTATAATAGGGTCTAAATCTCTATCTGATTCATGAAACAAGGAGTAAATATCGGTGATTTGTTTTTTTAGAAAAAATCTCACAAGATCATTGCAATGGGTTTCTGTTGGTTCGGGAGTGCGGCTGTCTGTAGTGAGCTCCATCAGTGATTTAACGATCTGAAACATTTCTTGTGGGGAATTGGAAGAACAATTGAGATTTGCTTTGTAATAGGCAGATTGGGCAATTTTAATTTAGGAGTGGTACCTCCTCAGGGTTTGTCGATAATTTAATTACTTGGCTCGCCATAGTCTTTCCTCCACTTCCTTTCAGCTTTTTTGCACTCTTTCATTAGCGTCAGGATGTGGGGGTTATACCAAGGGGCTGATTTATGTTTGGCACGCCGAGTTAGGGTTTTTGGTGCAATAACTTGGTTCCAAAAGTGCTTGATCCACTTGGTAACCTTGTCATTTGTAGCCAGGGGGTCCATGCCCAAGTCCGATCTAGCAACACTAAGGGTGTATTTCCATTTTTCGAAGTTTAGTTTTGACCAACTGCGGTCTCTCTAAGTGATTGCTCTTGGGGCTGTACTAGAACACGGAGTGTTCACTATCATGGGAATCATGACGTGGTCAGACCCCACTATGGGAAGCAAATCCGGCACATTAAGGTATGGGTCATTGTTAACAATAGGGTCGAGCAGGTGACTTTACTCATGTGTAAGACTGGGTACTTATTGAGACATTTGTATAGCAGAGTGATCTTGCAGAAGCCTGGAGGCTAGTGAACCTACTGGATCTTCTATATGTACATTAAATTCACCCAGTACTGTGAAATTTGATTTCTTGATTGCCCGACTGGCACTCGAATCTGGGAGGGCCTGAGTAAAATGGCCACATGGGCCAGGGGGCTGTTAGAGGAGCATGCGTGAGACGGTGAACGTCGGAGTCAGTCAAATGGCACATGCCATACTTTCGTAGTCCGGAAGTTGTTAGAGTTCGTGGAAGCATTCAAATGCTTCCTTAAATATGATAGCAATCCCCCCACTCTTCATATCTGCACAGTCCCTCCGGCATATGCAATAGCCTGACAGCAGGGCTGGTGTGATATTGGGTCCTGCCTCCGCATGAAGCCAGATTTCCGGCAGGAATAACGCGTCCATTTTTCCTCCTCCAGAAAGGTGAAAAGTTCAAGCTTGTGGAAAGGCACAGATCTACAGTTGATCATATACATGCACCAACTGGTCATTGTGATATTGGTGGTCTTGGGGGCGCTGGCACATGGGGGGGAAAACGTAACTCCTGTTTTGCGATTCCCCTTTGGATAAATCAATTGAGTGGCAGCATCCCTTCTTAATGGGTGCCCAAAGAGCTCGCAATTGGTAAGAGGAGTATTGGTACTTGGGATCGTCGAACCAGGGTTCCTGGCCCCTGGTCCCTTTCAGCCATGAACCGACGCAGACAGGCTTGGCTTTGGCATGCCTTTGACAGAGAAAAAACTGTCTTGCAATGTGCCAATTCCCCCCAAACAGGTGCGCAACTCGCAACAGTGCAAATTCACCAGTTAAAATGTAGGTGAAAAGTGAATTTTTAAAAATTTACATTTTTTCAGAATAATGTCTATTTTAAAAGCCGTATTTCCCAAGAAAATCTGCCCCCTAGAAGCAGATAAGAACCCAAACCATCTTTCCCCTTTATGCAAATTCACTTACAAAATTTACATACACATAAACACTGAATTTCTTAAAACTAACAAATGAAACAAACATATAATACATTATATCACGATTTCACCCTAGGAACATCCACATGAAGCTCATTCCTACGAGGAACATCCACAGGAAGTTCATTTCTGCTGTTTGCCCCTTAATAACGTGTGTTCTACAACACAATATACTTTTAAGGTGTGTGCATCCCCGAACGTGCATTTAGTAACACAAATACCTGTTCCCACAGCTGCTGTCGGTGGGGCACTTTGGGAGACTAAAACGTGTCCTTCATGATGGCATCTACACACAGATATGTAACACGTGTCACATGGTTAGCAGCAGAAGCAGGGATGCTGCCTTCACTTGCCTGGGCCTTTGAATACTTCAAAGATGGCCACCTTACTGTGATGTGCCCACATTACATCAATTGCCACAGGACCAAAATGGCCGCTTCACGCAGCAATGCGACACACGTTACGTGATTAGGTGAAGAAGCAGGAACGCTGCCTTCGCTTGCTGTGCCTTTGAATACTCCAAAGATGGTCACCTCGCTGAGATGCTGTGCTGTGACACAATATCACACCTTCCGAAATATTCCTTCCAAAACAGAAACTACCTTGATTAAGAAGACAGGTAGACAACAGAGTAGGAGGAAAGACCGTCGGCACAGCAAATACCAGAGCAAGGCTTGGGACCACAAAGTAGGCTGGAGGCAGCAAAAGGCTTCACAGAACTCTTTTCTTTGAGGTGACTGGAGCACGCTGAAAGCCCTGCCAGTCAACTCATCACCAATGACAGGATACTCGCATACCATTGGGCAACTTCAATTTCTTTTAGTGAGTTCCTTAGTATATGACTGACAAGGAGGCAGGGCCACAGCAACTGATCCACTCCTTCAAAATCAAACATTTCAATTTCCACATTATGATCCATACCCACTCCATGCCCACGATATATATATAGTTCCAGATAAGAACCCAGCAATCTACATGGACAATAGGCTGTTACAAGCTCCAAGATTGAACTCCTGTTTCTGCATGTTACCTCTCTCTGCTCCTTCCCCATGTAATCTGACTGCCGGGTCCATGTGAAGGTCTCTTTCCCTTTATTGATATTTGCCGACAATCTTTCCACCACATTTGTCTCTGATAGTCTCCAGCACCATGTATGACATGGCGGACTGGCAGTTTGTTTTTAATTGTCAGCTACTATAAGGCGGGCAATGAGGAGGAGTTGGTAAATCAGTTATCATTGTCCTCTTCCCACCTTCTCCCAGTCCCAGGAGGGTGCATGCCCAAAATCCTGACCACAGGGAAAGCTGGTATAGTAGTGGCCAGCACTTCTCTCCAATAAGTCGCTATTTTTGGTCGGGCCCACTATACATGCAGAGATGTGGATACATCGTCACTTCCCCTACAACATTTATTTGTTGTTCCTTGATACATTTTATTTCTTTTTTTGGGGTCATGTCGAAAATATAACATAACCCATAGGGAAGACCAAGTCCAAATAGCGCTTAATGAAAAATCGCAGGTAGCGGAGCTAATACAAGCCATTGAGAAAGGGTCATGTGACAACAATTAATTTCTGCAGAAACCTATCTAACATGCAGGTGTTTGGAACTTTTCCTCCAAGGAAGCACTCAATGACCTTGAATTCAAGATAACATTCATATCCACAATTACTGACTCTATTCTTCTCACAAAACCCTGCTTCATTTGTCAGGTTTGAAAAAGAGGTTACGCTTGCTGAAATGTGCAATGTGCAACACAAAATACCATGGTTACTGGGGCTATCATGGCCTGACAAAGCTATCAGCAAACACAATACTGTGCAAAGCTTTAAATTAGAATGAAACAATGGTTTCATAACTTGCACAATGGACACATACATAGTGGTGTACAATATCTTCTCACATTTCTCTTTATAAATATGATGAATATATTAACTACTCTGTATAAATATATTGGATACAATATGGCATAATAAAAATATCAATCAATCAATCAAATTCTCTTTATTTCGGTTAATAAAAACCACACAAGTCATAATTAAAAACATTCTGAGCTTAAAGGAACATTCAAATGGCGAATGGGCAAATGGAAGGAAAGAAATGGCTCTGATTAACAAAGTAAAACAACGTGGAAAAGAGCATGAGTGTCACAATTCCCAAGTGGGTCATAACTAGGTTGTCTCCGGCAATACAAGGCGGGGCAATAAAAACATATGACTAAAGTGCTAGTGCATATACATATATTATATAGAACAGTCACCAAGTTTATAGCCCAAACATAAGATGATAGTGCATAAATGCCAATTTTTCCCTTGGCAGCGCCCTTACTCGTAATCAAGCAAATGACAAAATTAAAATACATAAAATAGTACCATAAAAACAACTATTTACAATATGAAAAGTAGCAGCATTGGGAATTAGACCTCACTTGTCTGGTCATCACAATTTCCATTTCGTCTATCAGGGCCAGACAAGGGTGTTAGCAGCGCCCTCCTTCTAATCGCCCAAAATTGGCCTAGAGATTTTGCAGTTGCACAAGCAAATAAAGGTCTAGCGTCTTATTTTAATATGCGCAAGGCCTCTTTAGAGTTTCGGGTACCTAGTTGTCTGCACACTGGAACTAACCATTTGCTCCTGGTTTTCGCATAAGCTGTGCAGGCAAAAAAGACATGGCCTATTGATTCATATGGGCAGGAACAGGAAGGGCAGCCCTTGGGTTGAGGTTTATTGATCAGCCAGGAATTGGTAAAAGCATTGATTGGTAAGCTACCATGCCTGAACTGGATATACAATTTCCTGTCAGCTGGGACCTTGATAATATCAAAATAGCTTTCTAAGAGACAATTGGTTTTCAAGTCTATGAAAGCATCTGTTAGGCTGCCCTGTTGGATTTTCAAAAGTTTATCCTGCTTAACCCATGCCCAGTACAATAGCTTTGCTTAGCCTATAGTATAGGTTGGTGGGTGACCAGTAACCTGTTTTGGCAAGCCAATGCTTGACCGAAGACTATCTACATGTTTAATCCAGCCAATCTTTTGGTGGTATCCAAAGCAGAGACCTCGCTAAAATCTGCGGTGTATGGTGCCAGATCAGGAGTGGTGATCAATCTATTCCAGAACAGCAGTGGCAAAGCCTCACAAGGTCATTAATAGGCTTAATGCCCAGATCAAGTTTAAGTGGGAGGAGAGGGGTACTTTGAGGAAGAGATACCAAGTTTCTGAGGAACTTGTTCTCCACTGCTGGAAGATCACTTAAATTTGCTGTGCCCCACAACTCTGCCCCATAAAGAGCACTGCTCACAGCCTTGCAGCTATACAATTTAAGAGCAGGTGCTACAGGCTTAGTATATGATAGGCGATGCTCCTGCCTCAGAGCCCCAGTTAGCTGGGAGAATTTCAGAGATGCCTTCTTTAGATGGTTCTTCCAGGCCATTCCCTCAGACAACTTAATGCCCAGATAGTCAAATGAGCTGACCCTCTCAAGCGGAACGTTTTCCAGGAGCAAACTTCCCTTAAAGGACTTGTGAGGGTTCAGCATAATTAGCTTGGTTTTAATGGTGTCAATATTCAAGCGCCTCTCATCACAGAAATCCTTAAATTGATTCAATAATTTTTGGAGGTCCATGGGGGTTTTAGAAACCAGGAGGGTATCATCAGCGAATAATAATGTGGAAGTTTTGCGATTCGCCATAGAAGGAGCATCAGCTGGGATGGAGCACAGGAGATAAGCAACTTGGTTAACATAAAAGGAGAAAAGGGTTGGGGCTAAAACACACCCCTGGCGGAACCCCGCTGGATCATAACAGGCTCGGAGGTTTGTCCCTGGTTCCCCATCTCACACTGGCGAAGTTCTCTTCATGCAAACTGATTAGGAGTTCCAGAGTTGCCAGGGGCATTCCCATATCCCTAAGCACCAGCCAAAGTGATTCCCTAGGCACAAGGTCGAAGGCTGTTTTTAAGTCTATAAAGCAAGGTATAGACTACCCTTGCCCAACACAATTACCTTCCAATACAGCATAACAAGACAACAAACTTGATCGGTTGTGCCAGTCTTCCGCCGAAAACCCGCTTGGAGTGGAGAGAGGATGTGATTCTCATCCATCCAGTCCTGAATCTTAACTAGGAGAGAACGGCAGAAGACCTTTTGGGCACACTCGATCAGGCTGATCGAACAGTAGTTGGAGGGCTTCAACCTATCCCCTTTCTTAAAAATGGTTATTACTTCGGCCCCTTTCCACAAATCTGGAATCCTCCCTCCGCCAACTATGTCATTGGCCAGTGTTGTGAAGTATGTTGCCCAGTTACCCCTGTCTGAGCAAAAAAGGTCGCCAGGGATGCCATCCGGGCCTGGGGCTTTTGCAGGTGAGATTGCGTCCAAGGAAGACAGGATTTCCTCTCTGGTAAATGAGAAGCTACCTACTGGGTGACCTTTGTCAAAAAACATCTGGCTTCTATCTTGGATGTTAGTGATGGAATACAGATCACTGAAGTGCTTATGCCACTCCGCAGCTGGGATGTTATTGGCCAAAGGGGGCGATCTTTCAAAATTGCCCTTGGACAAAAGTGAACAAAACATCCTGCTATCTCGGTGCAGGATGGCCGTCCCAAGATCTTCCCATCTCCTTTCGTCCCATTCTCTCTTGGCTTTAGTTTGTGCCTGTTTGTATTCCCTCCTGGCTTGACGTATCATGGGAGTATTCCTATTTCTGATGGCTACAGACAGTCTCCCTCTCAATACCCTACACTCCTTATTGAACCACAAATGTGTTCCTAATGATCTCCCAAGCTTAGGTCTATTCTTATGAATGTAAACAACAAAGGATCTGGCCAACTGTTTGAAGAAGTCCGTATGTAGAGTGCTGCAGCTAATCTGTGTGGTCAAGTCATAGGTCACTAGTGACAGATTCTCCAAATGCTTTTTTAGGTCATTTTTTAATTTTTTTAATTTTAATTATTTAACACAAAAAACAGGTATGCTTACAATCAGTACACCAAATTGCACAAATGGTCCACAAGCAGCACAGTTAGAGAACAAATCAAAAGCTCATTACACAGTACAATATGGGAATCATCAGGAATCACATACTATTCAATATCAGCAGCATTGTCATCCAAGCACCTAGGCGGTTTGCATATATTCCCCCGAAATGAGTTCCAAGCCCCCCATATGTGTGACCATTTCTTCGGACACCCCCTAGAAACATATATAGGAATCTCTGTTACCATGCACCAGTCCATGTCCTTGGACCATTCTGTAATGCTGGGGAGGTTTGGGGTTCTCCACACATTGGCAATATTCCGCTTGGCCACCATGTAGCCCAAAGTGACCCAAGTTCTCTCTTTTATGGTGAGGTCTGTGGGGTCCCCTATATTCAATAAAATCAATTTGATATTCCCGTGTATCTCCTGCCCCAGCACCTCCACCATCTTAAGTGTCACCCCCTCCCAATATTTCTGTATGGCTGCACATTCCCAAAGGGTATGGCTAAGGGTGCCCTCCTGCCCACACCTTCGTACACAAGCACTATCTTGGGTGTAGCCCATATGGACCAGTGAGGGTCCAGACAGATATGTCCTGTGAAGGATTTTCAGCTGGACCAGTCGGAATCTAGAGGAGATGGCAACCTCGCGTGGAGATGCCACTGCGGCCCGCCATTCCTCGCCATCCAGCCCAGCCATGTCATGGTCCCATTTACTTCTTAGACGGATCAGGGGATCTGGCATGTTGTTCAGGAGCTTTTTGTATATGAGAGATATGGCCTTTTCAGGCAAATCACCGTCAAGAATCCTGTCCTCTAGCGGAGAAGATTCTGGGAGAACTGCACCCCTTTGGAGAACTGCGAGCAGAGCGTGTCTAATTTGAAGATATCGAAATTGCTCAGAGTCAGCCATTTCATACTCCTTCTGCAATTGGGGAAATGGTATGACCTCACCCGACTTCCAGAGGTCCCCAATGTTGGAGATGCCAATGACATCCCATTTGTCAAAACCCAGGGAACGCGACAACAACTGACCCAGCTGATCACAGTGCCAGAGTGGCGTAGCTCGAGTGAGCTTGCCCTCCAACCCCAGGCTTCTAGTGGCGTCTTTCCATGCCTGCACAGCATGTTTAGTCGGGCCGGAGAGGACGTTGCACAGATTTTTTATACAACGCCCCCTCAAATCCGCCTCCCGGGAGAAGCCAATGGTCGATCCGAAAGGCCGGGTCATCATGCCGACGATACCGGCATTGGTTGATAGCCACGAGCTGTGAGGCCCAATAATATTTTTTCATGTCAGAGAGCCCGATGCCACAGTCAAACCATCCCAGAGTGAGTTTCTGTGTGGCAATGCGGGGGGCTTACCCTCCCACAGCAGGTCCCGCACCGTAGACTCCAGCTCCTTGAAGTACGACGCCGCAACCGGGAGGGGCGTGTTCTGCGACGCATACAGCAGCCGGGGGAGGGACATAATTTTAAATAATGCAGCTCTCCCCAGGAGAGTTAAGGGGAGCGACATCCAATGCTGAACGTCAGATTTCAGACGTGCCAGCGGAGGCCGAAGTTTAGCATCATAGAAGCGAGATAGGTCCTTGGATACCCATATGCCCAAATACTTGAAGCCGTCCCTGGCCTCCTTCAGTTGGCAATCCCGGGGAAGGCTGGTCGCTGCCACTAAGTACATAAAACACAGATTTGGACCAATTAATCCTATAACCCGCAAACTCGCCGAATACGCGGAATATGTTCATTGCGACATTGAGTGACTTTGCCGGGGAGGCGAGATAAAGCAGGATATCGTCCGCATACAATGATATACGGTCTTCCCAGCAGTTTGTCCATCTCAGACCCCTAATAGCTAGGGCTTGGCGGATCCATGCTGCCAGAGGCTCCAGAGCCAAGGAGAAAAGGAGTGGCGATAGGGGACAGCCCTGCCTGGTATCACTACTCAATGAAAAAACAGGAGATTTCCGATTATTGACAATGACCTGGGCCAATGGCTGACAATAAAGGAGGCGTACCCAGTGAATAAATCCCGGGCCAAACTGGAGCACGGCAAACATGTAGGGCCATTCAGTAGTGTCAAAGGCCGATGCGGCATCCACAGACACCACCACCGCATCTTCTCTAATCGTATCAACTCTGCATAGCACTCCATATAGGCGGCCGAGATTAAGAGATGTGTTCCGCGCCGGCATAAACCCAGACTGATCCGGATGGATCAGGGTAGGAAGAACCTGCAACAGGCGGTTGGCGAGGACCTTCGCAAGGATCTTAGCCTCGCAGTTAAGCAGTGAAATAGGCCTATACGAAGAACACAAATCTTTGGGTTTACCTGATTTAAGAATAACGATAATAGTAGCTAATCTATGATCCTCAGGGAGCACTCCAGTCTGCTTACTCTCCTGGTACATGGCTGTGAGAAACGGAGTGGTCCAGGTCGCCGTCAGGTTATATAATTCCATGGGGATCCCATTGGGGCCCGATGCCTTCCCCCCACGTAAATCGTCGATGGCCTTCTCTACTTCAGTGACCATGAGGTCGCGCTCCAGGTCAGAGCTCTCCTCGGCAGTGAGAGCCGGCAATTGAATATCTCGCAGGAGTGATGAAGCCTCCTCCTCTGAGTAGGCCGTGAGAGAAGTGTACAGAGAATGGAAGTGTCTTCCAAACGCATCAGCGATATCAGTAATATGGGAGTGCTGGTCAGTGACGAGTTCGACTACTACGCGCCGTGCCCCCTCTCTGCGGCCAAGTCATGCCAACAGTTTGCCTGCCTTATCACCCATGTCATAGACCCTGCTAATTGTGGCCCTATATTGAGCCTTAGCCGCGTCAGTGGCCAAGTCAGAGAATTCTTTTGTCTTGATACGGAGCTGGTGGCGCACGTCCTTCGAATCCTGTAGGGGGACAGCGCGTTCCAATTCAAGGAGTTCACTCTCTAAGCGCACTAGAGCCGCAGACTGCTCCTTTCGTTGCCCAGCAATTAGCCCCAACACGACGCCCCGGATGACCGCTTTATAGGCCTCCCAAAGGGAGCAAAGCCAGCCGCGGGCTCTCCCACTTCCACCCTGCACATCACCAGCGAGTGATCAGAGATCCCCCTAGCCAAGTGTTGGATGTCTTTAACATTGTGGATCTGCTGCGTGAGTGTGAGTATGTAATCTATGCATGACATACAGCGGTGGGGCCCCGAAAGGTGTGTGTATTGATGCATGTACCTCCAGATATCCACCAGGCCCATAGCCCCCATAAAACTATATATACGTTTGCGTAAGAATGGCAGATCTTTTTGGGGCCAGCGATCCAGTGAGTCAGAAACAATAGAGTTAAAATCCCCCCCAATCAATAATGTCCCGTGTGGTAGATTCAGGAGGAGATCCCCCAGGTCACTAAATGCCTTGGTGTGCAGGGCCCGGCGGAATGTACACTGATACCAGATTGAGGGCTGCCCCCTCCCAAACTCCGGACACCGCCACAAACCTACCCAGTGGGTCCATATGAATCATGTTGACCATCAAGGGGAAGGACTTGCGAACTAAAATGCCCACCCCTCGGGAACCAGAACCACAGGCTGAGTGGGCGGCCATCTGGAAACCCCATCGCGACAGGGCCTTGCAACCATTTCCCAACAGGTGGGTCTCCTGCAATAGAACAACATCGGGCGAGTGCCGTTTCAGAAACTGGAGAACCACCCCTCTTTTAATTTTGTCCCCTAGCCCATTTACGTTCCAGGATAGCAGGTTGAGTTTTTGTCTATACATGACACTCATCCCCTAACGCCAAAAGTGTGGGGTACTCCCGAAAGGAGCATATCCAGGTGGGAATGAAAAAGGATTCAATTGCCTTCTTAAATACTGTGACCAATGGGAGCATACCAACTACCCCACCTGTCGCAATCTGCTTTTGAGACCAATCGAAAAGGACATGCCTAAACAAAACCAATACTAAAATCAACACACCCAAACAATCCCCACCTCCCCAACACGCGTACCCCCAAACCCCCCTCCCTGCCTCCCTGCTCGGCAGTGACAAAGCCTCCCGCCCCCCAAATTTTAAGTCATTTTTATTTAATTTAATCTTTGGTTCATCTGCCATGATAGCGGGCCATTTGAGCCGAAGTTTATTGTTCGTAGGGATTACCTCCTTGGTGCTCAATGGAATAGGAGAGACCCTCCCCTTTTTGCCCCATGGATGTTCAACAGTCAGGCTTAGGGTATTATGGTCACTATCACAGGACGGGATAATGACCATGTCCCGTACTAGAGGCCAAAGGGTAAGATCCACAAGTAAGTAATATATCCTACTCGACCCATTCGGTCAACTGAAGGCCATCCCCCCTCCTTTATCCGAGCTGGTTCTCCCATTGGTGGCCCTTGGCCTGTATTTCAAAGATATAGCATTCAGCTGTAGTGCTGCTTGCAACTTTTTTTTTATAGGAGGGAGGTCTAGGGGCGGTAACAACCACACTTTATCCTCCTCATTCACCTTGTGGGAGTCAACCCAGTCAAGTGGCTCGTATGTAACATTAAAGTCACCATCGACTATTAGGGGTAGCTGTCGGGCCTGGCCTCCAATAAATTGTCCAGGGCATGGAGAGTTGGGGAGCTACCTCCTCTGGTGCTTCTGGCATAAACATTGTAAATATCAATGGACTTGCCCTTGCCACTATTTAGCCTGACCCTAAGGATGTCTGAGCTATTGGTGACCAGCTCCTTAATATCAAAGTTTATTGAGACATTAATTAGAATAAGCAACCCACCTAACGGCCAGACATGTTTATTTATTTATTTATTTTAAATATTTTTATTGCGTTTTCCATATATATACAGCACAACTTATGTCTGTTCGTTACAGTTGAGTATGAGGACTAATCGTACCGTCTTAAACAAACAACATTTCATAGAAAAGCTCTTTCGATTTTCTTTTTCCATTTTTTTTTCCTTCCCTTTTAACTAACAAGCATGCATATGAAAGGAGGAGAAAAGAAAAGTAAAGACTGATAGCTGTCTTGATTAAAAACTAAAAAAAAAAAAAAAAAAAAAAAAAAGAGAGAAGACACTCAAGCATATATCCAGTAAGGTAAAATTCAGGCTGGCAGATAACCATGGGGAATATGTCTCAACAGTGATTAAGTGCCATTCTATTACAATAATCTAGGGCCCATTATAAACCTGCGATTCCTTCCAGTTATAAATAGGTGCCCATATATGTCTGGCGAGGGATTTCCCTCTCTTGCCCTTCCTTTCGTATATTCCCCGCTCAAGATTAAATACCGCAAGAAGCCTGGCAAGCCATTGCTGAAAAGTTGGGGCGGTTTGATCAAGCCAGGCTGAAGCAACACAAATTCGCAAAACTGCCATAGCAAGAAAAAGGAAGCAGTAAGACAAAATTTGCCCCTGGCTATTGTCAACCCCAATGAGCATTAGAGCTGGGGTTAGCTTGCCTTTAAGGCCCCGGGTATGTTCACAGAATGTCGTAATGGAAGATTTTAACATGACAAGGCGAGGACAGGTGGAGAACATATGGGCTAAATCGGCACTTGGAAAATCACACCGGGAGCACCTGGTTCCCTCCTGCACTTCGGGGTCTTCGGATCGCCCACCGAGCATCCCGCACATACATTGGAGAGCCGCAGCCCAGTAATAAAGTTTAAAATCTGGGACCGCCCAGCCACCGCTGGCCGGAGGCAGTGTCATCTATCTTAGGGCCCTCTTTATTTTACCATGTTCCCAGACAAACCGGTTAACCACGTTATCCAGTGTGGCAAACCACTTCTTCCCAAATTCTAGGGGTATTGCCCTAAACAGATACAGTATTTTTGGTAAAAATACCATTTTGATCACATTACAGCGGCCCACCAGTGACATGTGCAGGTTATGAAATTTGTCAAAATCTGTGTTGGCCTTCCGAATTACAGGATCAATATTTATAGCCACCAGATCATTCAAATCTGGGCTTATGATGATTCTGAGATAAACCGCTGAGTCTGTCATCCGCGGATTGGAAAGGCTGATTTCCCCGTTCGCGACTATCTGGGTCTTCTGCTTATTTAGGGCGTATCCAGAAATCCCACCAAAAGCTAAAGCTATCTCCTAAACAGCTGCTATTGCAGCTAAGAGGTTAGGGGGTGACTAAGGCAACGTAAGGGTCCTTCGAATCCTGTAGGGGGACAGCGCGTTCCAATTCAAGGAGTTCACTCTCTAAGCGCACTAGAGCCGCAGACTGCTCCTTTCGTTGCCCAGCAATTAGCCCCAACACGACCCCCCGGATGACCGCTTTATAGGCCTCCCAAAGGGAGCAAAGCCAGCCGCGGGCTCTCCCACTTCCACCCTGCACATCACCAGCGAGTGATCAGAGATCCCCCTAGCCAAGTGTTGGATGTCTTTAACATTGTGGATCTGCTGCGTGAGTGTGAGTATGTAATCTATGCATGACATACAGCGGTGGGGCCCCGAAAGGTGTGTGTATTGATGCATGTACCTCCAGACATCCACCAGGCCCATAGCCCCCATAAAACTATATATACGTTTGCGTAAGAATGGCAGATCTTTTTGGGGCCAGCGATCCAGTGAGTCAGAAACAATAGAGTTAAAATCACCCCCAATCAATAATGTCCTGTGTGGTAGATTCAGGAGGAGATCCCCCAGGTCACTAAATGCATATGAGAGAACTTTTGTTGCTACCCCGTGGTAAACGATAGGCTCAATTTCCCGGCAGGCATCCAACTGCCGAATTAAGGGGTCTATGTAAAGAGCAAATACGAGGGGTGAACACGGGCAACCCTGCCTGGTGCCCCATTTAATCACAAAAGGCGCAGTATGTTTCCCATTTATTCTAAGACGAGCAGTTGGTGCTCTATACATAGCACGGATGGCTTAAATAAACCCCTGGCGGATACCAAACCATTTCATTGCCTCCCATAAATAATCCAAGGAGATTAAAGCTTTCTCTGCGTCCAGGAGCAGCAGAGCCATAGGGTCCCCTGAGACTTCTGCTGCATCGAATAAAGTTATTACCCGAAGAATATGCTGGGTAGTGCCTCTCCCCGGGAAGAACCCGTGTTGATATGGGTGGATTGCTTTCCCTATAATAGTATTTAATCTAGTCGCGAGGGCTTTGGACAGAATATTAGCGTCAGAATTTATAAGAGTAATTGGCCGATATGATCCGGGTTCCTGAGATGGTTTACCCTTTTTTAAAAATATCATAATATTGGCTCCAGCCCAGGAATCGGGGACCGAGCCCCCGGATTGTGCACAGCGGATCGTATCAGCCAGGTCAGGTCCGATTTCTTCCAAAAAAGTTTTATCTGGTCGGGTCCGGCGGCCTTGCCTCAGGGAAGATTCCTTAGGGCACAATAGATCTCATCTTGTGTCAGAGTGGCCTCCAGTTTCGCACTGTCCTCATATTCAATACTCTGCAATGGTATGCTATTGAGATAGCCCTGAGTTCAATTCTGCTGCGCCTGGGATTCCATACCATATAGTCGTAGGTAGAATTGCTGAAAACACTTCCTAAATCACGGGTGGGTCCGTAACTAGATTTCCACATTCATCTATAATCTCATCTATCTCGCTCACAACACTCCTTTGTCTGAGTCTAGCTGCCAACGTGTGCCCAACCCGCTCACTAAATTCATGGCAATGCTCTCTTTTAGCTAAGAAAAGCTCCGCTGCCGGCCATGTTTAGATGGAATAGCCGGTCTGTGAAAAATCATGAACCCGGGAATGAATGTGGGGGTCGGGCTCCATGTTTCCTGCAGTAAGCAGATCTCATGTTGGTTGATAAACTCGAGCCAGTTGGGGCAATCGGGCTTCCCTCTTATGCCCGCCACATTCCACAACACTATTTTCAACATCCTGCTGTTTGTCATCGGGGAGAAAGCCCAGGGAGTTGATAGGGCAGTTAGATCAATCGGCTCTATTGGAGGATCACTAAGTGTGTCTAGACCACTGGCCTGCAGATAATCTTAATCTCCCGTCACTGGCAATATGGCTGTAGCCAAGACCGGCTGTGAGTTTGATGTCATACTCCCGAACTCTTGAAAGGGGCCCTCTTGGTGAATGTATGCTGTGGGGGAAGTGCGGACATAATTTATACTGGAGATGTACATGGGTTCCTTGGCAGGAGGTGGATGTAGTCAATCGTTCTGGGACAAAGTTGAAATAGGGGAGTCCCCAGGGGGCTGTGGGTCAGATTTAGCTCGTTCAGTCGTGGTAGGTATGCTTGGTATGCTTAGCTTCAGCCGGATGTTTGTAACAGGTGGTGGATAGGTTCTAGCTTCAAGGGCAACTAGGTTGTGCACCAGGTGTTCACTGACTAGAATAAGCTTTATTGCATCAACTGAGCTGTGTTTAAGGACACATCTTTTTGCCTGCACAATGTCATCCCTTATTATAGATCTGCAACCTCTGGTATGCCTCAACCAATGTATAGCTTTGTTTTTTAAGTCTTCACCATTCTCATGTTTGTAGCTTTTGTTGTCCACCTTCGGGATATTGGTCATATAGATAGTTGTGGGCAGGGGAGCAATGTGCATTGGGTGACGTGGTTGGAAGGGTAAAGGCGCCCTACTACAGCCTGTATTCAATCTCTGGGATACTTGCTCTGTCAGCATCCCATGCCCAGCTAGGTCCCGTGGTACACCCCTATGTTTCCAGCCTTGATCCTCCGGATACCTGCCATGGGCAGTTAGTGAGGTATCAGGTGCCCTATCATTACAACCATGTGGGCCAAACTGGGGGGCAGAGTTAATGTTCAAAGCATTAAGGCCGATTGGCATGCAGGGGGAAGTTGTACGGCCCGTCCTCGAGTTTGCATGATTATATGGGGTAAGTGCTGGTGGGGGGCTGGGGTCTACTACATTCTTCAAGTTGATGGTAGAGTTTTGACACTAAGACGGTCAAAGTCTCAATAGAACCTTTTAGGGCTGCTATTTCCCTCTGAAGATCTAAATTAGAGGGTACAAGTTCATTTGCAGCCGTTCTTTCTCCCTATGAGGGGTTCATATTTAACCCATTGTCTATTATACTTGTATGTGCCGGGTCGCTATATACATCGTTTATAGCCAATTTCTCTGCAAGAGGGGCGAAGCGATTGCTTAGGGGGAGGTCGACTAGCATAACACAATCAGAGGTGCCAGCTTCGCTTGAAGAACACAAAAGGCTACAAGTGCGCTCTTTTGGTGCTTCCGGGACTGGCGTTGGATGTATTTTGTTAGCCGCTTTCTTAAATAAATTTGCTATGTTCCCATACCCTGTGTTGGTGGACCCAATGGAGGTGTGTGGGTGAGAAGCCATAATGATGGGTGCAGGGGCGGGATGTCAATAGATGAAACAGGTGTCGTAAGCAACCCCTCACAGTCTACAATGATATTCTCAATGCGATCTAGCACGTTCACCCCACGCACCCCTACGTTCCCAGTTTCGTGCCATGGAGCCTGGGACCCTTTCTTGGATCTCTTCTTTGTGCCAGCTCCCAACCCAGCTTCAGTCCCTTTCCTTTTCCCCAAGCCAGGCAGCCAATGAGTCAATACTGCAGAAGATGGTATGAAGTATTAGGCAAAGCAAATATGGGGCAGTCGATAGATAAAAGTCAAAATGCCAAATAGTACCTTAGGAATGAAACAACTCAAGTCCTCAAGCTGGAGGTATCAGGGGGGTGGCCCAGCCCACCCACTTCCGGGTGCTGACGGGCGCAGGACGGGCCCGCCCTTGACCCGGGTTTGCCCGGGTGCGTCCCACGCTGAGGGAGCCCGTGACTGAATTTAAAGCTCCTACTGGTGCAATGGCAATTGCGTGTGCGGCAGCAGGCCGCAAAGAAGCCTGGGACTTGTGGTACTTGTCCCCCGGTCACGGCCCCAACAGCAGGCAAATAGGAGTAAAACGGGCATCCCGCGCTGCGGGAGCCCGTGACTGAATTTAAAGCTCCTACTGGTGCAATGGCAATTGCGTGTGCGGCAGCAGGCCGCAAAGAAGCCTAGGACTTCTGGCCCTTGTCCCCCAGTCACAGCCCCAACATCAGGCAAACAGGAGTGAAAGGGGCCCTTTTTATGCCTCTACTCACCCTGGGAGCATGCAAACTGCAACCAACAGACTTTTGTACATTTAGGTTACTGTATTAAATCCACTTGGGTATTCACAAAGGTGCCCCAAGGAGGAGAGGGAGCAGCAAGGAGGGCCTTAATAACTTTTCCAGCATTAAATGGCAGGCTGGTGGCAGATGACTGGCAATACCTATGGGCTTTGTAGGAGAAAAAGGGCACCTATCAATTGGTTGCAGTGGGAGGCATCGTGCCATCCCTAACAACATGGTCTGTTCCATGGAACAACCTGGCGAAGTTGAGTAGACATTTTAGAGCGACCACACACCCGGTGCTGTCTCTCCACACCCCGTCAGGGTTTCTTTACCATTGCTGTTTCAACCAAGCTTGTTTTTCATTTTCAGATGCTTGCTCCTGCAATTCAGACAAGCCATTTAAAGTAGGTACAGGAAATAAGTCAGTCTCGTGACATGCTTAACAATCTTAGTAGTTTTAAACAATGCAGTATTTTCAGCAGGTAAATAATTTCCTCTAGAACCATCATCATGAGGGTCAGGGCCGGCTTTAGTACTGGTGGCGCCTTGTGCAACAATGTTTGTTGGCGCCCCCCCCAATGACCACCTCGCCACGGGTTCCCTCACTACCACCATTTGACAATGACCCCAAGTCTCCATAACCACTGTCTCCTAGAATGATTTAGTTTTATATTGCCACTCATACCAGTTTACGGTGTCAGAGCACTTTACATCACCCATACGTTGCATGAAGACAATCATACGTGTGTAAATCAGTGTATAGGAAATGTTACATAAGACAAAGGCCTACAAGGTGTAGGAGTCACGTCATCCATACTGGTAGGCAGTATAGTTTAAGAGTCCTTGGTCTGGAAAAGCACAAATTCAGAATTTAAAATGTAACACCATTGTAAGGGGTTTTCTTTAATAATATGAGAACTGCTTTCTACCCAAATGAACCATTTTTGAAATATTAGGATAAGAAAAGACTGGGCAAAAAAATCATGCAGCTGTAATATATTCCTTGCAGTTTGCATGCAGGTCTTTGAGGACAGTTAATAGCTCACTGCTCTATGTTAGTATTTTAAACTGCAAGTAAAAAAAGGATCGCTCTGACAAAAGCAATAACCCATTGACCTATTTTTAGTGTATGCACTTTGTGATATGAATGGGGCACGTTCTTTGCAGCAGGCATGTTAACATTCTGCGTTACCAGACAAAGCTCGGTCTCTCTCCAGGAAGAACATTAATCACTGGAGCTATGGTCACATTTTTATTGATGCTTGAAAATAGCTGGAACAAGGAACTTGGCATCTGGTGCTTTTTAAACAATAAACATGGAGCCCCCACCCCAAGTCAGCGGCCGATGCGGTGGCACCGATTGCACCGCCCTAGAGCCGGCCCCGATGAGGGTGCCGATAAGCAACACACTTTACTACAGCGATCTTGTTTGCCAATTGTGACACATTAACAAAGTTTTCAATAGGGGTGTGTGAAAGTTACGTAAAGTGCTTTTGAGTAACCATGCCATATTTCTGCAAAATTATATAGAATTTTTGCGTAAATGTGAAATGCAAAACCATCATTTCATGCTATATTTTAGCGCAAATTGAGTCCTTGCATCAATTTTTGGTATAAGGACACATTTAAACAAAAACAACATGCGGGCTGGCGCCAGGTCGGGTAGGTGTTGAGAGGCAACACATACACAGAAACTCCAGTGAAGGCACGAGATTACCTACGCCCAAGCCCATGGAGTATTTCTCCATGTGACTTTAGGTCACTTCAGGAGCGGATCAACTAACTAGTTGTAGCTGAGCTGTAGTTTTCCACAGCACTAGCCCGCTCCAATTACAGTGAGGGCTATAATCCCTCTATCACCTGCACATTTCATTTCACTATGTATTGCTGGTCCTGAGGAAGCGCCAAGCATTGTTATGACCATCAAGGCATGAAACATGTCGGCCTGACCATTTTAGTTACCAGGGGTATATCATTGCCCATAGGTGTAAAGCACAACCTTCCGTTTTTTTAGTATGACAAGGGTACCGCCACAATAAAATATATCTTCCCTTTGGTATCCCTTAGCCATTTTTATCATACACACACACCTTCACTGTGCACATAGGACCCACTCCACACACCTGCACTCATCTAACGGCTGTTCTCCAAAAAGATCTCCGCTAAAGCAACCCTTTGGGGGACCCGTAAGGCATCGCAGCGCCGGCCCGACGAGGAGCAAACGCCCGATGATGAAGCATGACATCCTTCGGGGTGTGTGAGGGCAACATGAGACAAGACTTGTTCTCCCCCTGCAAAGTGGGTTCTAGACCTAGGTCTATCCTTTCCACCTTTCCTCTCTCCTCTTTCTTCTCTCCCTGGTGAGAGGGTGACTTTAGCACCCAAACCGATGGAACAGTGACCCTCTTGGTTTGACACATTTAAACAAAAGCACGGCGAAAAGGACTGCTCACAATCTGTAGTTCTCAAGCATTTGAGGTGAATTTTCACCTTAATGGCACATAATTATGTGAAGTGGAGTAATGGTGTAATTTCGGAAAAATTGATTATCAGGCATAACGTGATGAGTGTGAAATTATGCAAATGATGCCGATGTAATTTAAATTTCACCCAGGCCTAGTTTTCAACATGCTGCCCATTTTGGATGGGGTGGCTGCTGATGTCAAGAACCCCAAAGGAGCCCGAAATCATGGGTAACCCCAAAAGCATACTTGAGTCTGTTTAAACAGTACGTTTTTTCTTTTGCTAAAATACTGGAGTTTGGAGAGCTATTATATCTGCAATTTAGGTGGATTTAGATGAGGGCCAGTTACAGCTCTCTACCACAGTACATACAGTGAAAATAAGTTAATTCACAATTAGGTAAAGGCACACTCATTAAATGAATACATGGCTTAGCTACTTGATCAGTGGGTAATCATGTGGTTCTCCTCCTCACCAGTAGACATCTGAGAAGCAGGTTCAGTGTAGGACAATGAATCAAAGCAATATGAGAAGCAGGTAAAATAAGATGTGATAGCATGACAATCGAACAGTGGTTAAGTGATGCTTTTTCATAGTGAGGACAAGTGCAACTACAGCATGGGGTACAGTAATCTGTAGAGTGGCACTTAACAGAATATTTTTGGCAGCCTCAAGTAGGCTGGCAACTGCCTCCAAGGATCGCTAACAAAGTGGGATTCTAGCTGCTACTGGATCAAGTTCAGAAGAGTAGTAGGCTATGGGTCTTTTTGGATCCCCATGGGTTTGTACCGATACAATAAGTGCCAATCCTTTATGTTCATGACAAAACAGAATGAAAGGTTTGTCATAATCAGGACTTCGCAATGTGGGAACTGAAGTCAGAGCCTGTTTTATCTTCACAAATGCACTTTCAGTCTCACTAGATCACTGCCAGGGCTCAAAGTGTCTTTCCTGACAAAATCAGTGAAGGTTTAGCTATTTCAGAATATCGTAAATTCTATTGTCTGCAATGCCCAACCATTCCTAAAAAAAGTATGCCCTTGAGACACAGTCTCAAGGCACGGCAACTTTCCGATTGCTTCAACTCTTCGGAGGATAAATGACGATCTCCAGCTAAGATTTCATGGCCAAGGTATTTGACTCAGGGTAAGGCAAAACTGCAATTTTTATTCAGAAGCCTTGTGTCCTTTCTTAGCTTATTCATGAGGAGATAAACTGAGCCTGCCTTGCACTGGTCTAGCATAACAGAGGCCAATAACAAGTCATCGACATACTGAATTAGGGTGGTCCCCTGGGGGAAGCTCAACATGAGTAAATACTTCTTCAGGGCCTGGGAAAAGATTGAAGGGAACTCTGAATATTCTTGTGGGAGTCATATCCACAAAAGTTGAGACCCACGGAATGTGAACGAGAAGTGGTACAGGCTTTCTTCATGTATAGGGACAAAAAAGAAAGCAGAGCTAAGGTCAGCCCCAATAAATCTCTGGGCACTGGCCATATAAGACCCTAGTATATGGTACCAAAGTGTACCTAGGGCTTGTAAGTCAAATGTCACAAGTTGATCGCAGCACTCATTGTGCCATCCACTATAGTGGCAGTGTAATCATGACTGCGGCCTTCCACCACTAGCCTGTTTGTGCAGGTTTAAGCTACAAATTCAACCTGCCAGAATATCCCATTTTGACAGACGTAAAACCTTCTTTTAAATAATTATACGTAACTCCTAAATTCACCTTACATGTCCATAAGGATGGGGCATGGTATTTAAAAGCTGAACATATAAAGATTGAATGTCAAACATGTCCTTATGATGAGAAAGGCTTCAGAGCTCTTTTCACTTTAGAAGGGGTAGCTGTTCCATAGGAAATCATCGGGGTACAATATTAAATTTAATATGTGCTATCTCTGCGTAGGAAACAGCTACAGAGTTTATATTTGGACTTTTAAAATACTTATTCCAATCCAAATTTATTGGTAAAGTTGTATTTGTAATATATATTTCAGAACAAATACTTTTAGAAAAGGTTCCTGTTGCCTGCCTAATGCCACTAGACACCCATTTGCATGAGCTACCAACTGTCACCCAGGAGCTGATTAGCTCCCCTTATGAGGTGTGAACTTGCTCCCAGGACTTCAAAAAGGCTCAACCTCTCACAGGCAGATTTAGCTAACACCTGAGTCTGCCCCCTTCTTTTGCCCACATAGGCAGTCAGGCACCAGGACCAGTAAAGAGTAGCTGCTACCAGAACAAGTTTTGTGTGACCAAAGGAGGGGTTGCTCGTTTACTTGGTCATACCTGTAGCGTGGGCACAGGAGCTGTGCGCAAGGGAGGAAAGGTTCTGTGATGTTGGTTTTGGGTAGAGAGGGGCACTGGGGGATTGTTTAGTGTAAAACACACACTGGAAGTGCTGCAAAAGTGGGTACAGTCATAGCTTGGAACTTTTGCACCTTTGGCTAGGGAGTGGCCTGGTTCTTTCCTCGTCCACTGGCTTGCACTCGGCATAAAAGGTGCACACACAGTACCCTCCTCAGTTCACTTCTGGACCTGTGAAAGAACAGAACTGGGTCTGCTGTCTGTGACCTGAGAAGAGGCCTGAATACTGGACCTGCTCTCCCTCTTGTACACAGGACAAACAAGTGGACGCCATACATCTGGCCTCCAGTTTGGGCTATAGGGGTACAACAAAATTCAAGAGGACTTGTCTTGAATTCCCCGCTGACCGGTTCCAACTGGACCTGCCCTGGACCTTGCTGCTTGCCTCTGCTGGAGTGAGTGTTCGCCCCTAAGTGCTGTTTGCTGGTGTCAAAGTATACTCCTAAAGATTCCTGAAATGAAATTCTCTAGACCAGTTCACTGCCTGTATCTGATTTGCATTGAAGGCTGTTTGACAGCAAAACCGGACCTTTATGTGCTATGAGCTTTCCTGCATTTGCAGATGACTTCACCGATATCTCGGACTTCGGCTGCCTCTCGTTGTTGACCCCAGCTTCCGCCATAGCCTGCTGCCTGGCCCACTGAAGACTTTATGCTCCATAAAAGCTTTAAAGCATAACCTAACTACTTCAACAGGAGGAACCTGGTCCATGTATCGCACCCGTGTCCCATCGGGGTCATCCTCAAACATTAACCTTGCCCGGTCAAGCACAACCAAATTGTCTGCTGTTGGCGCTTAACACTTTTTGGGGTGCTATAATGAACCTTACAAAATCACAACTCAAGTTCTACTTAGCGAATTTATGTGGGCTTGGTGTAATTTTATTTATTAAAATGTATTCCATTTTTCTAAATTGGTTTAGGATTTCTCTTGTGTTGTATTCTAGCTTTATTATTGTTTGAGTACTGCATCAATACTTTCTACATTGCTTCTAAGTTAAGCTTGTCTGCCTGTGCGGCCGATCCATTTGGGCAGAGGGACCACGCCCCTCCAACTTTTGCCCCGTAGGAACAATGTCTGTCAGGTTGAACAGAGGTCAGCCTGACACACACTGTTCACTTTCAGTTCAAACAGCCAGGAGCCAGACATGCGCATTTAGCGCTGGCTCCTGGCTGCCTGAACTGAACTTTGCTGGGCTGAGAAAGTCACGCCCACCGGGCTGAGAAAGTCACAGCTCCAGTGGGCATGACGTTCTCAGCACAGCAAAGGTTGCTGAGGCCCTCCTCTCAGTGACGAGGGTTATGGTCACCGATTGCCTTGAACCTGGGCGCTTCAGTTTTAAGCCCTGAAGCGCCCAGGGTCGAATGTCAATCAGTGACACTTCATCACAGAGTGGGGTGGGGTCAGTAGTCTCACTGACCCAATTCCACTCTGTGATGACGTTGGGACTGCTGCCTTCCCTCATTGGCCTTCTAGAGCTGCTGAGGCAGCGTACAGCTGGCTGAAGGTAAGTGTGATTTGTTTTCTTTTTAAATTGTTTGGTGCGTGCGAGTGTGCATGTATGAATGTTTGGGAAAGAGTGATGTCAATGAATGTGTTTGTGTGTGTGTGCGCACGTGTGTGAATGCACGGTTGTGAGTGTTATGTGTATGTGTGCGTGTATGTGTGTGTGTCCCGTCTGCCCCCTCCCTCCAAAACTTACCAAACGCCACATCTTGTCTGCTTTGTGCCATACCTACCGGGGGTTTAACACAGGTTAAATTAGTGACTTTAGTGATTCGCCCTGACAAGGATTGTGGCTAAAATTTGAAGTAGGTTCTCCCCCCTCAAACTTCGGTCTTTCTTTCTTTTCGTATTGGCAGAATCGGGCTGACACACTTATCAAAAATGAGAACTAGAATCCCTTGCTTAATTAAATTGGCTATTATAGTGTGGGTTATTTCCTCTGCTTCAGGCTTTTAATGGCACTGAGGTTTTCTCAGTAACTTATTTTGTAGGCCTGCCTTCATTTTTACCAATTCCATTGAAAAAATAAATCATGTATCATTAATTCCAGTAGACCACAAAGTGGTATGTACCTCTGAAAGTAATTTAATTTAGTCTGGTGACATGACAGCAGGGTTCACATTCTCATTACAATGTAAACTCTCATACAACAAGGTAAGCACCTGTTTTTCCTTTTGCTGCAATATATTTAAAAAAACTCCACCTGAAGTGCAGAAACTGTGCAAAGAATATCCATACTCAATATATTTATCGGAGAACTGGGGCTGAGTAAAAAGGAGTATTTACCACTAATCCATCTCATAGAGATAATAACATGATTCATAATATGGTGGGTCACTCGATGGTTAGAAATACAGAAAGCATCTATGGACAAGCCTGAGAGAGGTAAATAGGGGAATTCAGAAGTTTTAACGGCTGATGGACTGATTCTCATGTCAGTGAGGCAGGTGGTGCATTGATCATTAATGACACGATCAGCAAAAGAGCCCATTTGATCCACAGGCAGTAGGGTATTCATTTCACAGTTTAGACCTTTCTGTGATGATTCCGTCCCAGGTCCAATACTCCTCAGGATTCGAGTGATGCCATAGGGGGTCCACCTCTCGACGTCCCCAACTCCTGCACTAATGGCTCGGAAGGTTGGAGCAATCAAGCGAGGGAAGGGAAGGAAGGGAACAGCGGGGAGTAGAACCTGTAAAGGAATAACACAGACAATACAAACTAATTATTAAGGCACTTAATGCTACGCTCATTAATTCTCGCTAGGAACACCAATTCCTTATGTAAATGTTCGCCTTGTGTTTCTTGTCTTTCCTCTTTGCTAGCACTTATATTGCGCCATAGTCAGACCAACAAATAAACCAGAACCAAGCCCATGCACCTCACAGACATGCATGAACATGAAATAGCAGCAGAATACCACATGCCATAGTTGGCTTGTGCCCCCTGTAGAGAAACAGAGCGGACGTTAAGTGCACTAGAAAATTCTCCTCATTGCCTTATGAGTCCCGCAATGGTAAGTCTGAATTGTCTCGGTATGGCTTGAAGAGAGAGAAAAGGTTTGTTCTTGTGACCAAACAGTAACACTGTGTTAACTGATGAGAGACTGGTCTAATACCATCTACTTAAGAATCCTATAGATTATCACGATTGTTTGGGCGATAAGTCCGACGCGGTTGCTGCATCGCTCCTTGGACCCAAGCTCTCGCTCAACCATATGAACAAACAATGCACCTCACTGAAGGTTCGTGGGCAAGTAAAGGTAAGGTAACAACGCTCCCTGCCTCGCCATAGACTAAGGCGAGCAGCAGTGAGTATTACCAAGGAAGGCCTACACCCAGGGGGGTAAGCTCCAGCGTGAAATACCTGTGAGGTTCCTGGTCCGGAAACACCGAGCACGGCTCAGGTGTTCAGCTGACTCACATCGACCGCCGCTTGACTCAGCAGAATATCGGCCTAGACGTGCATCGGAAGGCTGGTGGTGGTTCAAGTAGCCAGCGGAGGAACGAGTATACCCAACAGACGGCGGGTATGCAATCCAAAGATACGGCTCCAATCTTCTCGGAGCGGATTTGGGAAAACGGAACTCGCCAATCCGGAATTACGCACAGCGTCCTGTGCGCGTCACTGCTCTTTTATTCTCGCGGCTCCTCCCACTCTATCCCCGGGCATTCTGGGGATCGTAGTCAATGCAGGCGCGCGATGCCTGCTCCCTGACAGTAGCTCCCCGTCCCGGCACCTCCTAGAACCGGGCTTGTCAGGGTGTCGGCGGTAGAATGCACGTACCCTGGCCGGGGCGTGCACGTTGGCACAGGGTACCCACGAATCCTCTTCCGCGGTATACCCTTTCCAGGATATAGTACCATAGGTTACCCCCCCGGTACTTGGAATCCACAATGCGTCGTACCTCATGCTCCTGTCCATCTTCCGTGGATACGGGCGGTGGTGGCTTTCTCAGCCCTCCCTTGGCAGGTTTCAAAAGGCTACAGTGGAAGACCGGGTGGATTCGAAGAGATCCCGGAAGCCGTAGTTTATAAGCCACTGGATTGATCCGCTTTACCACTCTATAGGGGCCTATATATCGGGGGTGGAACACGCTACGCAACTTGAAGCAGATGTTCTTCGTGGACAGCCATACTTTGTCCCCTTCCTTGTACTGAAGGCCCTCTACGCGTTGCCTATCAGCCCAGTTTTTGTAGGTTAGTTTTGCCTTTACCAGATGTTTCCTCACCTGTGCGTGCCCTTGGCGTAACGCTTGCATGTGAGCTTGTACCGAAGGCTGATTGTTTGTTCTTTTTGGCAGGATGATAGGCAAAATCCGGGCATTGTAGCCGTAGTTGGCTAAAAAGGGAGAGACGCCTATGGAGCTGTGCGTCGCGTTGTTGTATGCTAATTCGGCCATCCATAGCATGGCCACCCAGGAGTCCTGAGCCTCTTCTGCATAGCACCTCAGGTATTTCTTTACCGTCTGATTTAATCGTTCTGTTTGTCCATCGGTCTGCGGATAGAAACTTGATGACACTGCTGACTCAATGTGCATAGAACGACACCACCCCTTCCAGAAGCGGGCTATGAATTGTGGGCCCCTATCAGACACTATGACCTGCGGAATGCCGTGTATCCTCACCACGTGTTGCAGCAACAGTTGAGCTGTTTGTCGAGCCATAGGTAGTGTCTTGCAAGGAATAAAGTGACCCATCTTTGTTAGGCTATCTATTACCACCAGGATGGCGGAACAACCCTGCTCCACCGGGAGACCTGTGATAAAATCCAGGCTAATGTTCTGCCACAACGACTGTGGGGTGGGCAATGGAACGAGTTTGCCCCTCCTTGTTGATGTGTCCGTTTTTCCCCTTGCACAGTCCTCACACTGGATACCCAGTTCTTAACGTCTGGGACTAGGGAGGCCCACCTGAAGTATCTTTGCACCAAGAGGGTTGCCTTCTGCATGCCCGGGTGACCTACTAAAGGAGATTCGCGACACCAAGCAAAAGCCCTTTTTCTAAGGGCTGGTGTAGGCAGAAATAGCCTATGGCTCTGAAAAGGCAGTCCATGCCGGATTTGTCGCTCCGGTTTTTTCGCTGCCCATCTTCTTTAGGCCTCGGTGCTCCTGTCTTTCCTTATGCTATCCAGATATTCCTCCGCGTGTAACGCACAGACCACCTTGGAGGAAGGAATTATGGACTCTTCTGGTACTTCGACGTTCGCATCTGTGGTCAGCACCCGAGACAGAGAATCCGCCTTACGGTTGTCCGCTCCTGGTCTGAAGGTGATGACAAAATTATACTCTTCGAAGAAGAGCATCCACCTCATTTGTCTGGGGGAAAGGCGTCTGGCTGTTCGTAGATACTGCAGGTTCCGATGGTCGGAATATACCGTGACTGGAAATCTAGCTCCCCACAAGTATGGACGCCACTCCTGAAAAGCCTTTTTTATAGATAACAGCTCCTTTTCGGCGATGTTATAGTTCCTTTCCGCCGGGAGAAGCTTCCTGGAGAGGTACGCCACTGGGTGAAGCTGCCCTGTGTCTTTGTCTCGTTGAGATAATATGGCCCCAATAGCCTCGTTAGAGGCGTCTGCCTCTACTATGAATGGGGTGTCGAGCTGTGGGTGTCGCAACACTGGTGCTGAGGTAAAAGCCTTTTTCAAGTATTCAAAGGCCGTTTCTGCTTCGGGGGTCCATGTGAAAGGCACGCCTTTTCTGAGGAGTCGGGTGATCGGTAGGGCCTTTTGCGAGAACCCTTGTATGAAACGTCTGTAATAATTGGAAAAACCCAGGAAGCACTGTACTTCCCAAACGTTGCGGGGAATCGGCCATTCCTGCACCACCTGTATCTTTCGCTCTGCCATACTCAATCCCTCCGGACGAAGGATCACCCCCAAAAATTCCACTTCAGACACCCCAAATTCACACTTGCTCAGTTTGTAGAACAAGCGGTGCTTCCGCAAGGCCCTTAATACCTGTAACACATGTTCTGTGTGTCGGCTCACTGACTCTGAATAAATCAAAATATCATCTATGTACACGACTACTGTTCTGTCAACATACTCTTTTAGCACATCATTCAGAAAGTACTGGAATGCCGCCGGGGCGTTGCACAACCCGAACGGCATTACCAGATACTCAAAAAGACCATAGCGGGTCTTAAAAGCCGTCTTCCACTCGTCCCCTTTGCGTATACGCACCAGGTGGTACGCACCCCTAAGGTCTAACCTAGTGTAAATCTTTGCCTCACGTACTTGGTCCAATAAGACGGGAATAAGGGGCAAAGGATACCTATTGCGAACAGTGTTTTTGTTCAGCATGCGGTAATCACAACAGGCTCTCAAGTCCCCATTGGCCTTTTCTATAAAAAACAAAGGGGATGCCGCAGGAGAACGGGAAGGACGGATAAATCCTATTTCCAGGAAGTGGTCCAGATACTCTTGGAGGTGCTTAGTCTCAGGTTCGGAGAGCGCGTAAACCCTACACGTAGGGATGGTAGCACCCTCCACCAGGTCTATCTGGCAGTCGTAGGACCTGTGAGGAGGAAGCGACTCGGCCTGGGATTTGCTAAAGACGTCAGCAAAGAGGGAGTATTCTTTGGGCAAACTTATCTCTTTTTCCGCTGCTGTAGAGGCTACCAACGAGTTGGCCAAAACTGCCGCACAAGAGCTCTCACCGAGAACCAGGTTCTCCTGGCATTCCGCTGACAGGAACTGTACCGTTTTTTCTCTCCAATCGATGGTAGGATTATGGAGGCTAAACCAAGGTATCCCCAGGATCACCTCGTACTGTGGGGATTCTATAATGTTCAACGCCAAGGATTCTATGTGGTGCATATTTCCTGTTCTAAACGTTAGCCTGAGGTTCTCGGTTTGTTCTATGAGGAGCCCGGAGGTAAGTGGTTTACTGTCAACTGCCAACACCTCTTCGGGGATCTCCCGAGACACCTTCCTTATGGCTAATTGTTCCACCAAACCGCGGTGTATGAAGTTACCCGTGGCCCCGGAATCCAACATAGCCTTTATCTGATATGTTTGTTGATCATTTTCTAACCACATAACCAGCTCGATATGTTTTTCTGTGTCTCTCTGTTGGTTAGTGGCTAGAGAAGGGATCCTCCAGTGTTGGTTCTCTGCATCCGCGGGAGTACCCAGCGCTACTGGGTGTAAGTCTGAGCTTGCCACTGTGGCTATGGCTTTTCTGTTCCTGTAAGTCCCCCCTGGTCTTTTGGGTCGAGCGGGGCATTCGCGGACATAGTGTCCCTTCTTTCCGCAATACATACACAGCCCCTGCGTTCTCCGGCTCTCTCTTTCAATCCGTGACAGAAGAGCACGAACAGCACCCACTTCCATGGGCTCTGGGGCTACTTCGCTACCAGTCGCTTCCTTCCTGCCTCTCTCTCCTCGGAACCTGTCACCCCCCCTGCATGCTATGCGCCCATCCAGGCTTAAGGCCAGACTAACTAGAGCATCGCATGTGCAGGGTTGGGGATCTATTCTAGCGATGACATCCTTTAGCTCATCGCATAGGCCCTGGTAGAATAGAGACATCCTCTTTTCTTCTGGCCATGCAGCCTCCGCTACCAACCGATTAAAAGAGGTCAAATAAGTCACCAACTCATTTCTTCCTTGTTTTAACTCTAGAAGCTCCCGGTCAGCGCTAAACGTGGTAGAACGCCTATCAAGAACCCCTTCTAAAGCTGCCCTAAACTCATTCCAGTCGGATAAGACCGGAGCATTATTACGTACCAATGGTACCGCCCAATTGGCTGCGTCGCCAGCCAAGTAGGAGATAGTAAACGCCACCCTAGAGTGATTAGTCGGGAAAGAGGACGGCCTGCAAGAAAAATGCATTACAACAGGCACCATTATATTGAGTAGGGCCACCTACAGAAGGTAAAATGATGTGAGTGCAAGCTTTGAAACTGTCCCGATCAGCTCAAACATCTGGGGAACTCAAAGGAATTCGATGACAGACCTGACTCACCCTCCTGAAGTCTATAGAGCTGCTGTCCTATTCAGAAGATTAAATAGAACTCTGTGAGCTTAAGAGGAAGAGAAATAGTTACTGCTTGGTGGTTATCTGACATTTAGTAATATGTGTCTTGGACATTCTGGATAAAGAAAAAGAATAGTAGTGTAAAAATAAAAACAAAATTTAAAACCTTTTCCCTGAGTATTAATTGTATTCCCGAACACTAGTATCCTTCCCGCACAGCTACTACTTCCCTTTATCTGAGATACATAACAACATATTAACAAGCATTGGCATAGCCAATGGGTCTCGCCTTTGGGACCTTATAAGTGATTTGCCAGAGCTATTGACTTTGTTAATGTGTTTAGGCTATGTTGTAGAGCACTTGTGACTGCCTGTTTAGTAGTAAAATATTGCACTAGTTGATGGTTAGAGGGGCTTCTAGAGCTTTGGCCCCAGTGTCACTACACCTGCTGCACCATCTAGATAAAGCCTCTTTTAACTGCAAGGTAACTGTAATTTGACTGCCCGTCTAGTAGTAAAATTTAGCAATATTAGGTGTTTAGAGTAGTTCTGACAACTTTTTGGCCTGGTGCCATTGCACCTGCTGCACCATTCAAACATATATAAAAACAAGTGTGACTATTACCCTGTTTAACAGTACACAATTTATTAACCTGAGAAAGAGGAAAGGTGGAGATGGCCCACCAGATTTTGAACTTGCTTTCTGAATGAGGAAAAGGGAGAAAGAGGAAGGGACATGCCATTGAAAGAGAGGGAGAGGAAAACTGGAGTATGCTTCAGTAGAGAATTCTAGAATTTGCAAGAATTAGTAATAATCAGCAGAGGCAAAAGACACAAAAAATAACTTTCTGAAGTACGAACTTGATCTTGACAAACACTCAACTTTTCATAGCTCAGGATCCCTTTCAGGGCCTGTGAATACATGATTGCTAAAAACATATTTTAATCAAGGATGCCCCGCATTTCTACACTCATGTGGAGAATCACATTACATGCACAATGATTTAGCAGTCACTGTAGGCGCACCTGAGGAATCGCATCCCTGACGCTGAGTGATTGCAGTCCGCAACACACAGTGCTTAGCAGTCTATGCAGAACTCGTCTGATTTTAGCAGCGCGTGGTCAATTGCAAAAGATTTGTTATTCTTCTGCAAAACGAGACAGGGCTGCTGCAGAGCTGACACAAAGAATGCACCCACAGCAGGCAAAGATGTCCGGATGATATTACATTGATGGGTGCAGACAGGACTCTGGACAGCACTGGCTTGTATTTTATTGTGTCCTTTGTCGTCCAAATTTACTCTTTTGAGCATAATAAAAGTGGCAGCCGAATGATGTGCTACCGCACCAGTGTAACCTACCTCCTTTACAACTCGACTTTAAAGAAAAGCATTGATGAGGTTTGGTAAAGGTTTGCACAACACGCAAAGACAAATAACATACCGCAACGGAGCTCTAAGTGGAGCGACTGAAAGAAACAAGCACGGCACGAAAGTGAAAGCGACCGCGAGACAGGCAAATGTAAACAAGCGCGGCCACGCTAATTAGAAACAGATGGCCTCTGCACGCTGCTGCTCTCTCCCGCAAGGGGGATGCCATGTGAGTCAACATTTTGAGAAAAAGGTGGGACATGTACCAGCTCATGGCCAAATGCGTGCTTTCTTTTCTGAAAGACAAACGCAAAGGCCAATACAATTACTGCAAAAAAAAAGGCCACACGCACGAATTTCAGAAAAGTGCAGACCGATTCCAAGAGGTCATCTCCTAGTGCAGCGCGCATAGGCTTGACCTAAAAAGGGAAACAAAATCCTCTATCAATTCTTGCATCTACATAATGCTTCTGTCAAAGAATGCTAATAGTTTCTAAATCCCACCTCGACATAGAAAAAGTAAGTTGTACAGATACACCAAATCAAATGTAGAATAATTTAGTTGTTAACCACAACCAAAATAATAACACACCAGGGTTTCAGGGCACACCTGCTATTGACGCAGTTTAAAATCCAAATGTAAACCTCGGTATTCTCTTCAGGAACTGTTGGGCTCAAGGAACTACCCAGGAAAATAAAATACACCTCTCTTTGAATGGCACTAAATATCAGAGCAAAGTCAGCGATCCTAACCTTTCCTTTGAAAAGCAGTGAAAACTGTTCCCCTGATGAAAATTTACATTAAATGGTTTAAAAGGATGTATTGTACAGCATGAAATAAATGTGGCCATAAACTGCAGTTACCTGTATTGATATCTTTCTTTCATTCTTTCCTTCTTTTCATCTTCTTTATTTCCTTATGTTCTTCTTTCATCCTGCCCTTCCTTCTATCCATCTTTCTTCTCTAATTTCTATTCTTTCTTTACTTCTTTCCATTTTCCTTTCATCCTTCCATCTCTTATTTCTTCTCTCATTCTTTCTTTCTGTTCTTCTTCATAGTCCTATTGTATTTCCATATTTCTTTACTCTCGTTCATTCATCCTTTATTGTTCCTTTCGTTCCATCATCCTCTTGTTCTTCCTTTTCCACTTCATTCCATCCCTTTTCCTTTGTCTTTCTTCCATTTGTTGATTCTCTCTCTCTTCTGATTTCCATCTTTCTGTCCTTCTTAGCATTCCATTCTCCTCGCTACCTTTGTTTTCTCACTCCATTTGCCTCGCACTTCTTTTTGCTTTACCTTTTGAATGATTGCTCTTTCCGTCACCATTTTTGGCTACTTTGGGACCCCTTGGCCCCCACCCCAAAGCTGCATCATGGTGATTATTTTTGCAGTGTTAATTAGTTTCTGCCTTTGATGACCTTGCCAGACACAGCTCAAAGTTAGGAAGGGCCATAAAACACTTGTATCTGCCATTGTGGCACCCCCAGTTATTCTAATATAGCAGGTGCTTCAAGAAGCCCTTGGTTGGCAGGGCGGGACTGGTCATTGCAGGCATCGGGTGTTTCCCAGGGAGGATGGAAGGGTGGCTGCCGATTTTGCAGTGGTGCTGCAGTATGGGCCCCTAGTAACAAAAGCAGCAGTGCTTCACACTTGCAACCTCGCTCCCCCCAGAGGGCTGGTCGAACACAAATTGCCAGGGCTGCTTTGGGTTCTCAGTCGGCCCTGTTGGTTGGGCTGCTTCCCGCAGCAAGTTTCCATTGGGAAGCAGTAAAATGTGTGGACTTGAAAAGAGTGCCCTGCGATGATGACGGTAATGAAGCAAAAGAAGTTCATGTCTTTACAGTGTCACTTAATAAATTACCCTTAGAATCTTGAATACGTTGATGGGACCATTTATTTCTAGTACGTGTTGTCCATAACATCGAACTTATCCCTCTTCTGTAGTGGCAATAGTGACAGAAAGAGTGTCTTTAAATCAATTGAATTCTGGAACGCAGGCCTGGAATCCAAGCATAGCTGCCAAGCGATCTCATGTTACTTTAGATTAGTGCCAGTCCTGGCCTTTTTTGTTGTTGTCAAAAACACATTGCATTATGGGACACATAGTTTTGATTTTTGCATTTATAGCATGACCATCACGGGTCCACTTTACAAGTGGTTTGGCGTAAGATGGAGATCTGCTGGTTTGAGTCTTGTATCTAGACTTTGAAAACAAACAAATGTTCTCACAGTTTCATCTCGAAAGAAGTTACATCACTTTTGCGCACTTCCTAGCTAATAGAGCACACTTGACAATGGTGGACTTATCTTGTGAAATAGACAAGACACCCCAAAAGTAATCAAATACAATGATGTCTTTCATTATGATGAAAACCTTCGACGTTAGCACTGGTATGGCTCGTGTATGCAAAATGTCTAACCATTTTCCAGTAATTTAAAGAAATACTTTTTAAAGATTTGGAAATCCACATATAATTTACAGTTTGCCCATGAATGCTGATTCACCAAAATGGCAGGGCTAGCAGAAGCGATAGTACACAGCCTCTGACCTTTATGGCAACAAAGTAAGTGGCATAATATGACCTTTGACCCGGAGTCTTCCTAGGAAGTGTTGTCACTTTCACTTAACTCAGATAATTGGCATCGTTGAAGTTCCATAAAAAATGTGTGAACAATATAAAATTCAACAAAAAGTTCTCATTGGATACACCTATATGACATGACCTTTGAAAGTGGTCTGATGGAATACATTTGCCCAAAATTGTAGTGAGTAAAACAAATGATCCAGACCTCTTCTAGAAGGGCTCAGGGGGTTCTCCCCATGAGAAACGTTAGAAACATTAGGGTCAAATAGAGAATACTAAAGCAAACTTTTCACATAAGTTTGCTAAAAAGCCAAGTGCTGTAAAAGGGCATTCGTGAAATATGACATTAGATGTTGTTTCAACTCAATGAAACATAACACTCCCCAGAAGTTGACCTCCTTTATTTCAAAATGTGCTTTGGATGCACCCATATGCCAAAAATAGCCTACATTGTGCCAGGGCCAGCATTTTCTCCTGGGTGCCCCCCATTTACCATGGGTACCCCCTTATGCCAACCATTACAACAATACAATATGACAGTCCCAGAAGTTTGCTATTAATATTATTCATATAAAATGGGTTATCCAAATTTCAAAATGTACCTTCAGCATGTAGAGCCAGCATTTAGTCATGGATGTTCCCTCCTATATGCCAACACTGCCCTCTTTTATGGCATTATACCTTTAATGTGCTAGAGCCAGCATTTAGGCATGGATGTTCCCTCCTATATGCCAACACTGCCCTCTTTTATGGCATTATACCTTTAATGTGCTAGAGCCAGCATTTAGTCATGGATGTCCCCCTCCTATATGCCAACACTGCCCTCTTTTATGGCATTATACCTTTAATGTGCTAGAGCCAGCATTTAGGCATGGATGTTCCCTCCTATATGCCAACACTGCCCTCTTTTATGGCATTATACCTTTAATGTGCTAGAGCCAGCATTTAGTCATGGATGTCCCCCTCCTATATGCCAACACTGCCCTCTTTTATGGCATTATACCTTTAATGTGCTAGAGCCAGCATTTAGGCATGGATGTTCCCTCCTATATGCCAACACTGCCCTCTTTTATGGCATTATACCTTTAATGTGCTAGAGCCAGCATTTTGTTCTGGGTGCAGCATATGACATGAATTACTTCCAGTATGCTAGCACCAGTACCATGGGTGGCCTTCATGCCAAGAATTACCTCCGTTATGCCAGCACCAGCCTTTTGCAATGGATGCCCCATATGTCAAGTATTACCTCTAGGGTGCCAGTGACAATATGTTGTCACAAGTCCCTGTCATGTTAGCTATTGCCTCCAGTGTGCCAGTATTTGCCGTTGGTGCCTCTATAAACCAGAAATTACCTTTGGTATGCCAGGGTTAAAGGAAGATTTGGAAGCATAACTTCGCATTCTACTCCTATGCTCACTAACATTCACTCACACACATTCTCACCTCATCACTCAATAATTCTCACTCATTGGTACTCAGTCTCTTGCACTCAGTCTTACTGTCACTCGTTCTCTCTCATTCACACACTGTCACTGATTCTTAAATTAATTAACACTTACTGACAGTAACTTGAACTCATTCGTGCTCTCACGTTCCCATGCTCATTCACCCTGACTCAGGCATACCCACTAGTATCACTCACTGCTTATCACTGACTGTCACTTACACTCACACACCTGCTTACATACAAACACACACGTAGAGATAAATACTCCTAAATACGCCCTCTCACACAAACTTTCACCTGCAAGCATGTAGTGTCAAAGTATGCCCCGGGAAGAGATGACAGGGCTACTGTGGGGCGCAAGCAAACTATTTATTCAGAGGGAGAGTGGCACGCATGAATCCGATGTCCCCTTATATTCCTCGCGCCGCCTCCAGAGTTCCCGTGAGGTGCTGCACGGGTCACGTGGGTGCAGTGCACTAGACTGCAACACCACATATCTCCCCCCTTTAATAACATCACAAAAGGCCTAAGAACAAGTGTCCAAACTACCTGAACTGCATGAACGATGGGTTGTGCGCGTAAGCACTTCTACACATAATCTTTGCATGGTGGCCCCTCACCAGAGGAGCCCCTGATATCTTCGTTGTCCGCTTAGGGTGGGGTCAAAGGTGAGGGAGGGGGATAGAGAGAGAGAGAGACCCTTGTGGCGGTTGCTGCGTGTAGAGGTGGTTGAGGCACCCTGGAGTTCTACGTAGTAAAGTCATTGAATCTTCTTGGTCGCACCACTCTTCTGCCTGTGCGGGTGTGTATACAGGAGGCCTGCTCCTCCTGTGTTTCTCTCTCCTGGCAGTCGTCATGTAAGGTGGATGCCCCTCGCTTTATCCCTGGTACGTCCGTGTGATCAGGCGCTTGGGGCGGTGTGTGCTGTGGTAAGGCGGCGTTGTTTCTTTCTTCTGCGGGTTCGGTGCTGCCCCCTGTCCCCCCTTTCGGGCTGCCAGACTCCAAGCTGTTGGTAGCTACGTCGTCGTCCAGATCCACCGTCATCCCTTGAGAACGTGCCGTGGAGGGGGTTCCGTTGGCCTGCTACTGAAGGACCTTGTTGCACTTCGCCATTCTGCTGTGAGACCATACTTTGCCATTGCTCGGAAGTGCTGAGCGGGAATACAGTTCTCGGACTTGTAGGGGTGGGCTGAATTTGCTGTCCCCTTTCTTGCCCAATTTCACTCTTACCCAGTCCCCTTGGGCTAAGGAGTCCGCTCGCACTCTGTGCGTCCTGTCGTTATTGTCCTTGTATATCTTGTGAGCTTTCTGGATGTTGCTTCTAACCACTGCAGGTGACCAGCGGCTTTGAAGTTTCAAGTCCATCCATGCCAAGTTGTCTCTTGTGAACGGCTCCCTGCCACGCAAGATGCGGAACGGGCTGTACCCAGTGAGGGTAGGAGTGATGCGATAGGCCCACACGGTGTTTCTGATTTCTGTCACCCAGTTCTTGCCCGCGCCGATGGCTGCCTGGACTGAGCCCATGAGGACTCGATTGAACCATTCTGCTTAGCCATTGCCAGCAGGATGATACACTGGCATATGTTTGTTCCGGATGCCATTTCTCTGGAGGGATGTTGTCCACTTTTCCGAGGTGAACTGGGGGCCATTGTCGCTGGTGAGGACTCTTGGAATACCTTCCCTCAAGAATGTGTTTGTCAAGAAGGTGATGACGGCGTTGGTGTCCACTTTATCTCGGATCTCCACTTCTGGCCACTTGGAGTATCTGTCGACAAGGATGTTCACATATTTGGGTACTCCCCACGAGTCCAGAATGGGGCCCAGGATGTCCACTGACAATTCTTCCCATGGGTTTGTAGGCGTGTTGAATTTCCCCATTGTGTGTGCTTTGTCGGCGTTAGCGCAGTGTGGGCAGGCTCCCACAAACCTTTCCACAGAGTTGTCCACTGCCGGCCACCAGTATGACTGTTTCACTCTTAGTTTGGATTTGACGATGCCTAGATGGCCTTCATGCAGTATGGTGAGGAGGTGATCCAGCACATCCTTCGGGGGAATGACTTTATCTCCCCTGAGGAGGAACGCGGCATCGTCGCTGAGGGATAACTCTTCACGCACCTCCCAGTACTTCCTGAGGTCGCCCTTCAAGTGTTTCTTCTCGGGCCAGCCCTGAGTGACGAAGGACTTCACTTTGGAGAGATTCGGGGCCCGTTGGTAAGCCGTCTTCCACTCTTGCGCCTCTATGGTGGTCTCCTGAATTCCACGTCGTAGACGAAGTCCAGGAGCCGGAGTGTCACTTTGGCTATGCGCGGGGTGGCTTTAATTTAATTTAATTTAATTTAATTTAATAGCGATTTCTAAAGCGCCTGGTGACCCAAGGGCATCCCCGCGCTGTGAATTTGCAATCCTGTTGAGGGGAAGGGGGGGGAGAGGTACTCGTATGGGAACACTATTGAGGGAATAGGTGTGTTTTAAGTTTCTTGCGGAAAGCCAGGTAATTAGGTTCAAGTCTGAGGGTTCGTGGAAGGGCGTTCCATCCAGCAGCCGCCTGTACGGAGAATTGTCATCCTCCTGTGCGAGTCTTTTTAAATCTAGGTATGCTGGCCAGGTTCTCATTCTGAGATCGTAGAGATCTGGTTGTTGTGTAGGGGGTAATTATTTTTCTGAGAATCTCGGGGCCAGTACCGTTGATCAGCTTATGTGTTGTGCACATCGCTTTGAATTGCACCCTTTGGCGCACAGGGAGCCAGTGCAGAGCTTTGAGGGCCGGCTTGGCGGACACTCTGGAGGGGCGGTTGGTGAGAAGGCGTGCCGCTGCGTTCTGTGTCCGCTGAAGTTTTGTTAGGGTGGCCTCAGGAGCTCCTAGGTAGACCATATTACTATAGTCCAGGCGGGACAGTACCAGTCCCTGGATGAGTAGTTTCCTAGAGTTAGGTGGCAGTAGGGGGAGAATCTTGCGGGTTGTGCGTAGGAGCCCGAAGCAGGTGCCTGAAGTTTTCGCTGCTTGTGTCTTCATAGACAACTCGGGTTTGAGCCACACGCCGAGTGTTTTGATTTCACGCTTTGGGGATGGGATTTCCCCGAATACGTCAGGCCAGAGTGCTGGGGGGATGGTCGTCCATTGTTTCCCTAGGAGCATGACCTCCGTCTTTGACCCATTGAGTTTTAATGATGAATTATTCATCCAGTTATGAATCCCTGTAAGACAATTGGTTAGGTTTTCTGGGTGGTCTATCAGTTGGGACAGGGAGACGACCAGCTGAGTGTCGTCAGCATAACTTACCATTTTTATATTAAATGGTGTCACCACGTCCTCAAGGGGGGCCATATACGCGTTGAAAAGCGTTGGACTCAGGGAGGAGCCCTGAGGGACACCGCTTGTGAGAGGAAGGATGGATGAGTGGTGATTGTTTTCCCATACTTGGAATGTGCGCCCTTTCAGGAATGACTCAATCCAACTGTGTGCCGTCCCGGTTAATCCTGCATCCGCCAGTCTATGAAGAAGGACACGATGGTTGACTGTGTCGAATGCTGCGCTTAGATCCAGGAGGATCACTGCCACTGATCCTCCTGAATCTAGTATGCGCCTTGCTTCTTCAATGACGGCGAGGAGTGCGGTGTCTGTGCCATGGTCCGGGCGAAATCCAGTTTGAGATTGCCTGAGTATTTTGTTAGTCTCAAAGAACTGAGATAATTGAGCATTTACCAGTTTCTCAGCTACTTTGCTGATACCCGGGAGCAGTGATATTGGTCGATAATTCGCCAAGTCTGCTGGATCTAGCTGGGGTTTTTTTTAAGTGCTTTTACAGCAGCACTCTTCCAGCTATCAGGGACAGATCCGTGGGCGAGCGAACTGTTAATAAGTTCTTTGGCATTCCCGCTGGACATGATTAGCGGCTTGTGGTCCGTGGAGAGTCCCAGAAGTATTGCCGGAATTTCTCCATGGCCCAGATGGCAGCCAACATCTCTTTTTCAATGACGCTAAACTTCTCTTCATTGGGAGTGAGGGAGCGGGATGCGAAGCCGATGGTGTCTTCCATGTCGTCCATGGCGATTTGCGACAGGACTGCTCCCAATCCCTTCTCGCTGGCGTCGGTTGTCAGGATGCTGGGGGCGGAGTTGTTGAACTCTTGAAGTGGAATGGCTTCGCAGATATCTTTTTTGACAGTCTCGAACTCTGCATCTGATTCCACCGACCAGTGGAACGTGGACTTGTCCTTCAGCAGCTGGCGTAAGTTGTGGGTCTTGGTTGCGAAGTTCTTGACGAATTTGCTATAGAATTCCACTAACCCGAGGAATGATCGAACTTCGTCCTTGGTGCTTGGTTTGGGCGCCGATCTGATAGCTTCGATGTTGGCTTTCTTCGGGGAAATTCCATGTTCGCCTATTTCGGACCCCAGGTATGTGACCTTGCGCAGGCCAAATCTGCACTTTTCCAGTTCAGCGGTAAGGCCATTGTTGGAAAGAGTGTGCAGGACTGTCCTAAGTGTCTCATCGTGTTCCGACTTGGTCCTCCCCATTACTAGGATGTCATCCTGGAAGTATAGGACATCGCGGCAGTCTTTGAACAGCTTATACATTAGTTTTTGGAATACTGATGCTGCGGACGCTAGCCCGAAGGGCAGGCTCTGGAATCGGTACCCGCTGAATGGGGTGATGAACGAGATCAGCTTTCTGGACGATGGTTGAAGTAAGATCTGATGATATGCGGCGGTAAGATCTATGGTCAAAAACCACTTTTTTTAAGGTTAAAAGAATTTTATTAGGTATTGAGAAATGAAAATGCAATACAGAATATCAGCTAGGAAGGGGAGGGAAAAGGAAGAGGGGTGGAAAAGGGAGGGAGGGAAATGCAAAATACAATATGTAAGAGAGAATATACAACAAAACAATGATCATGGGCATTTGAAAAGAAGCAAAGAGATTACAACAATCGTAATTAAACAGCTAACTGCAAAAAAGTGAAAACAAAACAGTATGTTGGAAAATTTTGAATGTGGAAAGGGTATCATGGGGGTTTAAGAACTTCTTGTTGAGCAGGCGATGGACGAGAGGAACGGGCAACACAATTATCTAAATATAACGTAATGGGTAGCCATAGGTCCGCACGTCTAGCTGCTAATTGGACAGGAAAAACAAAGGCATTATCGAGTCTATGATTATAACAGACATTGTACCATCACGCTTTGAAAGAAATATTGGACGAATTTTTCCAATTAACAGTAATCTGCTGAAAGGCAACAGCCAATAACAAATCAACAATGCGAACATACATATCTACATTATCCCAGCTAGGGGATAAACTACCCAGGAAAAGGTGAGTGAGAGAAAAAGGAATACAGGTATGAAAAATAACGTTGACTTGAGCCCACACCTGTAGCCAAAAATCATGCACATGCTTACAAAGAAATATCATGTGAAGTAAAGTAGCATTGGGAGAGCCACACGACCAGCATTTGTCTGGGGTATTAGGAAATCGCTTGTTTAGTGTAGAAGGAGTGTGAAGTAATCTGTTGTAAATAAAAAATAAGGATTGTGTCAAGGAAGCCGCTCTGGAAGTTTTACGTAGTTTTGTCCAGATTTTGTCCCATAGAGATATCGGCCAATCTATTTCGAGATCATTTTCCCACTGAAGTTCAACCTTGGATTTAGGCCTGAGTAACTCATGTGTGTGAAGGTATTTATAGATAAGAGACGCTTTGGGGATAGTACGCAGGAGAGAATGAAGTTGAAAAATAGGGATGTGCGGATCAGGGGAAAGAGGAGAGACCGAGAGTCGCTCGTGAACTTCCAGGACGGCAGTTTTAAGTAGAAGATATTTGGAGAGAAAGGATAGGGGTAAGCCGAAGGAAGAACGGAACTCAGGAAAAGAGATAAAGGTGGAGCCAGAGAAGAGCTGCGAGATCCAAATCACACCTCGGATTCTCCAAGATTTCCAATAAAAGGGCTTACGACCAATTAAGAGATATTTATTATGCCAAATGGTGGAGGAGAGGAAATCAGCGACGGTTGTAGGGGGACCAGGGGCAACAGACAATAAAAGCTTAAGAGTATACTTCTGAATGGAAGTGGGAATCAGAGAGGGTTTACGGGAAAAAGCAAGATATTCTGCAAAAGAAAACGGAGCTAGGAGAGTACGTTCAACCTTAAGCCATAGAGGGCTAGGGGAAGTGGGATCTTGTAACCAGAGGGAAGCTTGACGCAATAAAAAGGCCTTCTGATATGCAGAGAAGTCAGGAAAGTTGACACCACCCTCAGAGGCAGGACGGATAAGTCTGTCAAGAGACATCCTGGGTTTTTTGGAGTTCCATAAAAATGAGGATAACGTGGAGTTGATCTTTGTAAAGAATTTCGTTGGGATGGGTACTGGGATATTGGAGAGCGTATAGAGAATAATAGGAGAGATCATCATTTTAATAGTGTCGAGACGACCCCACCAGGATAGGTATAAAGGATGCCACCTTGCAGTGAGATCTGCAATCTTTTGTACGCATTTGGACATACATAAAGAGACAGTGTCCGAAATGGAGGAGGTAATATATAAACCCAGATATTTAATATGGGAGGAACACCAAGTGAACTGAGAATCACTAAATTCTTGTTTGAAAGTAAATTTGGTCAAGGGAAGGATCTCACATTTGTCATGATTAAGCTTATACCCAGAGATAGAGGAATAATTTCGGACTTCGTTCAGGAAAGCAGGGATAGATTCTGCAGGGTTGGAAAAAAAAAGTAAAATATCGTCTGCATAAGCAGCGAGTTTAATATGAGAGTCTGCAATCTGGAAACCATGGATGGTGGGATTATGACGCAGCCTAGACAAAAAAGGTTCTAAAGCAAGGTTAAAGAGAAAGGGGGACAAAGGGCAACCCTGACGAACGCCTCTGCCTAGATCAAAATAAGAGGAAATTTGACCATTCACGAATACTGCGGCTCTGGGATGTGAGTATAACAGGGAAACTAAAGAGATAAATCTAGGGCCAAAACCAAACCAAGTAAGGGTGTGAAATAGATAGCGCCACTCAACCCGGTCAAACGCCTTTTCGGCGTCAAGGGCAATCGCTGCAAGAGAGTGCTGACAATGGGAGGATTTTGACAGGATGTTAAATAAAAGTCTAGTGTTGTCCGTAATATGTCGGCCCTTGACAAACCCAGATTGCTCTTCACCTAGAAGATCGGGGAGAAGGTGGTCCAATCGAATCGCCAATGCTTTAGCGAAAAGTTTGTAGTCGATGTTAACTAAGGATATGGGCCGGTAATTTTTGCAATATTTTGCGTCCTTTCCAGGCTTAGGTATTAGGCATATATGAGCATCCGAAAACGTCCCTGAGGAGGCACCGTGAGCAATAAAAGTATGAAGAAGGGAGTGCAGTCGTGGAATCAACAACTTAGAAAAGTGAAGGTAAAATTCGACAGTAAAACCGTCAGGGCCAGGAGCCTTGTTGGGTTTGAGATGTTGCAGTGCATTGAGTAATTCCTTTAGTGTAACGTCAGATTCTAAAGAGGAGAGATCAAGGGGGAAATTGGAAGGTGTGTGAATGGTGGAGAAAAAACGTGCAAGGGAGTTGGGAGAGGCTTGAGTTTCAGATGTATACAGAGTCTCATAAAAGCATGCAAATTCAGCAAGAATATCAGCATCCGTGTGTTTCAAGGTATCATCAGAATCATATACGGATTCAATATTTAACTTATTATGCTTAATCTTCAAATAATTAGCTAAGAGCTTTCCTGCTTTGTTCTTACCCCCATAAAATTTAGCAGTAGACTTAAACAAGTACAAGGAGGCATCCTCCGTAGACTTCTCATTGAATTTCATTTTTGCAGCAACAAGGGCTGTCAAGCTATCAGCAGAATGAGAGGTGAAATATGCATGTTCTAATTTCTTAATATCAGAAAGGAGGTTATTGGTGAACCGTCGTGCAGTCTTGCGTTTGTCCGCAACGTAACTAATAATAAAGTCACGAGCAGCCACTTTAAAAGCATCCCAGATAGTATGAGCAAGGAGAGTATTGTCATCATTAATCAGAAAAAATTCATCAAAAAAGGAAGTGAAGGTGGTTGTAAACGTGGGATCAGCAAGGAGGGAGTTATTAAAGCGCCATCTTCTAGGGCCAGCAATTTTAGGGAATACATCAACACTTGTAAGAACAGGAGCGTGATCAGAAAGCAATATCGGGCCTATCTCAGAGTGTAAAAGTGATTGAGCGAGGTTGTGGGAGACAAAGATATAGTCAAGTCATGACTGGGAGTGGTGACAGGGAGAATAAAAAGTGTACTCCCGTAATTTTGGATTACAAAGGCGCCAGGAGTCTACTAGCTTATGCTGCGAAATCGCATGGCTGAACAACTTATGAGGTTTGTTGGGAATATGGGGGGCTCTAGACACCCTATCAATAAAGGGATCGAGAGGTTGATTACAATCCCCCGCCAAAATAAAATTATGGTCCATAAATTTAGTTAAGAGTGGAGAGAAATCAGCCCAAAAAGAAGGTTCACCCGTGGTAGGGCCATAAACATTGAGGAGAGAGAGTGGAACACCTCTGAGTGATAGCTTGGCATAAACCCATCGACCAGAAGCATCCGATTCATGGGTAAGGACCTGAAAGGGGAGAGACTTGCGACAAAGGATTGCCACACCATTTCGTTTGCCATCACCCTGCGAGTAAAACAGTTCACCCACCCATCCACGTTTAAGCTTAACAGATTCTACATCAGTTAAATGCGTTTCTTGGAGGAATGCAATATCAACATTCAACTTGGCTAGGTGTGATAAAATCCGTTGACGCTTAATCGGAGAATTAATACCCTTCACATTCCATGACAATATATTCAGTGACATAGCAGTAACTTATCTACAAAAAACGTGAATAACATGACTAATGAGAGAAAAACCCATGAGAAAGAGAGAAGACTAAAAGAACAAAGAAAAACCAGTGGAGACACGCTAAGGTAAAGGAAAAGAAGCAGGTACTCGAAAACGTGAACAATAGCAAAAGGGGAAGAATAAAAGGCAACAGTATCAAAATTGACGCAAAGAACCAGAAGTAAGGAAAAAGTTGAGAGAAAAATGTATCTAGAAGAACAAGGAATGAAAGAGTAAAGAAGAAATAGAATGAAACAGAGAAAGAAGATTAAGAGAGGATTAAAAGGTACCATAAATATAGAAGAGAACCAGAGTGCAACTAAAATCAGTGAAATGATAAAATGAAGTCTAAAGACAGTAATAAGAAAGGTCCATAAGAAGAGGAAGAAGGACATGCATGTAGAGATCAATATAGAAATAGGATGAAAGAAAGGACAGTTAGAGGAAGGGGAATAAAAATATGAGTCAAGGGGGAACTGAAGTGGTTGGGGGGAGAAATGGACAAGGAAAGAAAAGCATGGCCAAATGAGGCAATGAAGAGTGAGGAAAAAGAGGAAAAAAGAAAGAAAATAAGAGAAAGGTTGCACAGAAGATATTGATACCAATGAACCTGAAAGCATAAAAAGATAAATCAAAGTCAAATGGTACAAGGCAAGAACAAACATTCCCAGAAAGGTATGAGGGATACTTACATGGGGTAGGCTAGGGAAGAGACGATCAGGAACGGGAGCAAACAGAGACGTATATGGAGACAAGGAGAGGGAGGTAGAACCAACTAGAGAAGGCAAGGCACACGGGGTCCGTGAGACATACGACCAGAGGAACAAAAGGGAGCATGGGATCATAAGCTATGAGGGAAGGAAGATAACGAAGTTAGGGGAGAACAAATGACAGAAGCACAACAAACAATGAATAAGGTGAACCAAGAAAATACAACGCGAAGGACAAAAAATAATGCGATAAACAGCAAAAACTCATCAGGAAAAATACATGCTTAAGAACGTTTGAGTTAGAAAACTCAGCAATACATAAAACTGGAATAATATACTACAACTTCGGAGAGAGTCACGGTGGGAGAGAGGAAGAAGGTTCAGAAAGCTCCATGTTGGTCTGGCCGCAGGAGTTCAGGAAGCTCCGAAGTCGTGTGGGGTCTTCGTATGTCGTAGTTTTATTATTATAGGTGACTTTGAATAAGCAAGGATGAAAGAGACCGTATCTAGCACCAATGGAGCGAAGGTCAGGTCTCATGTCCAAAAAGGCCTTGCGGCGGTTTGCAGTGGCTCTGGCATAATCTTGCGCAAAAAACAAAGTGGAGCCCGACCATGTGAGGCGGGGAAGGGCTCTGGCAGCTGAAAGAACTTTAAGGAGATCTGTGTACTCCAAAAAATACATTATTACACCTCTAGGCTTTCCTGGCACAGAAATGGAGGTGGGAGCTCGCCCAAGCCTGTGGGCGCGTTGGATATTGAGCATTGTGTCTTCGGGCAAGTGCAAAAGCTTAGGAAGAAAAGACTTGAAAAAGGTAATGGAATCACTCCCCTCGCATCCTTCCACCAGGCCGTAAAGGCGGAGATTGTTGCGCCTATTTCGATTTTCTAAGTCCTCCACCTGCTTCTGGAGAGAGGAGATCTGTGTGTGCAGATGGGTGACCTTGGCAGCAGAGTCTTGAAGAGAGGAGACATCGCGTTCCACTGACGACACTCTATCATCCATCAGAGCCCAATTGTCAGTAAGAACCTGTAATTTGGCGTTGGTTTCTTCCATAAAAGGGCGGAGGGCCCGTATCTCATCAAGAAGTAGCTCCATCGAGACAGTCGGAGAGGACTTGGGAGGCGAAGGTGGATCTTTCTTCAACCTCTTAGACATCGTTTTCGCTGAAGACTGTGAAGAAGGATCCATTTGCGACGACATCTCAATGAAGGTAGGGGGCTGAGAGGCTTCTAGACGGGCCAGTTCCGTGAAAAGCTTGGAATTTTTAATATAATTGCGCTTATGGACTTTGGTGGAACAATCAGCCATCGACGCAGCTTGAAGTGCCAAGACACTGGGAGCATACAATGCTACTGGAAGCGAAACATACGCTTCACAAAATACCAAGAACACAAAAAAAATAAAAATAAAAAGAGAGTAATATGCCAGGCCAGGGAGGAAAAATATCAAGAACTGAGAGGAGTACAGTGAGACCTCAAAATGGCTGCCGGGCTGAAGGAGCACAAGAGATATCAGTAAATCACAAGAAAGCCATAAAAATAGTAGTAAAGTCACCTAAAAATGCAGGAATGTGCCATCCGCGATGCTAGTGGAGCTGGGAACGATGTGCAGACATCCAAATAGCCATAATGTCACTGCGTGGTGAAGCGCGCTGCTGAAGAGAGCCTGGGTGTATAAAAACAAAATGGCGGCCGCGGCCGTTACCGAGCCGCGACCGAGACAAAAAAAAGCAGCACAGTCACAAATAATGCCGCCACAGCAGCAGAAGGAAGTTTATGGCAATCCCGGCATGTTCGGAAGATAATAGCTTCCCTTCGCGACTCGCGTGAAGTTCGCAAACCGCCCGCAAGCTCCGGCTCGGACAGAGCCCTCACGTCGGTGCCGCCATTCTCTTCGGGCGCTAACCACGCCCCCTGGTCAAAAACCACTTGATTCCGCTCGTTTGCTCTAGCATGTCATTGATGCGTGGCAGCGGGAACTTATCGACTATTATGTTTTTGTTTAGTTCTCGAAGGTCGATGCACAGACGCACTTTTCTGTTTGGTTTGCGTGCCACCACCGAGGGCGCGAGCCACTCGGCTCAATGACTCTGTTGTCCTCCAGACGTTGTAATTCGAGTTGCACGGCTTCCCTGCAGTTGAAGGGGATGTTCCGCACCTTGTAACTGACGGGGACCGCCCGTCTTTAAGCTGGATTTTATGAGTGAACTTAGACAATTGTCCAATCGTCCCGCTGAAGACTTTGGGGAACTCTTCGCAAAGTTTGTCCACATTGGGGCTGGGGCTTTCGCTTCTCATCAGTACTTGCGTTTTTCCGCCGGGGTTGAGCTGGATACCCAGCGCTCCTTGGTCGGTCCACCCTAGCACTGAGGGTCCTGTTTGTGCTACGTACAACTTGCCTGTGGTCTCCCGCCCCTTGAACTCGAAGTGGAGTCGTCAGAATCCTACCATGGGAATCTTTTCACCTGTGAAGGTGACTGGATGTACATCCGTAGGGTGTAGGTGATGCCCTATTTTTCTGGCAAAATCCTTGTCCCATATGTCCCTTTTTATGATTCTGAACGGGGACCCTGAGTCCACCACCATGGATATCTGGATCTCTCCTATGGACATGAGACAGGAAAGTTTCCTCCTGGAGGTGCAGTCGACGGCCAATACCTGGTCCTCTATGCACAAGATGCAATCTTCGTCTTCTTATCCTTCTTTCGTGTCGGGCTCCGAGTCGTACATGACACACTTGACTGCGTTGCTGCGGGGTCTCCGCCTGCAGACTTTGCCGAAGTGTCCAGTCACGCCGCAAAAGGAGCACTTGACGTGGAAGGCAGGGCATCGTTTGTCATTGGCCATATGCGTCTGGCTGCCGCACCTGTAGCAGGAGCTTTTTGAGTCCTGGGATGGCCGGGGCGGTCCTGTCGAGGTCCTCGTGGCTCGTCGGCCTGACTTGTGTCCTGTGGAGGTGCCTGGTTTGTCTCTGGGAGTGTCCTTGTTGCTTATCTTGCACAGCGTTGGTTTTGTGGCCTCTTTTTTTGCAGCCGCGGCGCATCTTTTGGAGAGTTCAGCCTTTTTGACGATCACGATGATCTCATGGAGGGGAGCCTCCCCACTCACCCACAGCTTCTCCTGCACGTTGGTGTTGACCGTGTGCATTATTATCTGGTCCCGTATTAGGTCGTCGTGCAGAGGCCCGAACTTGCAGTTTACAGCCAATTTCTTGAGTGCTGCGACTAGTCTTCCACCGTCTCTGTGTCGCTTTGTTTGCGTTGAAAAAAATTGTATCTATCTATGGCTATGCAAATGACCGGTTGGTAGTGGCCGTCCAGGTCGTTGAGCGCGTGCTGGAATACGCTTCTTGACCATGTTTTCATACACACGTAAACCCTCCGGTCCGAGATTGTGAAGCAGTATCTTCTTCCTGCGTTTGATGGAGAATGCCTCTTCTCCTTCATCTTCCAGGGCCGATAAGTAGTTAAGAAAGTATCCCTTCCAGTCCGCCCACTTCATGGCTGGGTAACCTGGCTTGGGGAGGAACGGCATGGGATTGGTTAAAGAGATGGTCTGGGTGCACATCTTTCTGGACTGATGTGTATCTGCCTGGGAAGGTTGTCAGGAGAGTGCACGGTTGATGGTGGTAAGCTGTGGTGTAGGCACCTGCAGGTACACCTGGTGAGGTTCACTTGGGCAGTCCTGGACAGCAGTTTGGAGATCCAGGTCACACTGGTAACGTGGGGATGCCGTGACTCCATCCTATTCTGCAAGCGATATGGGCGAGGGGGTGTTGCTTGGCTCAATTGTTGTGTGCTTGGCCCTGTGGAGCAGAGTGCTTTACACGCTGTGGGGGAGATGGCTGGGAGGCAGTGGAGGTGCCTTGGTTCAGAGGCACCGCAGCAGTCAGAGCTCCACAAACACTGTGGCTGGTAGGTGTGGATGATGCACATGTATTGTTCACACTCCTGGCTCTTGCTGGTGAGCCCCTTGAAGTATTTCCCGCCGGGGCGGGTGTGTAGTTGGCGGTGGGCGCGTGGTCACTCGTGGGGCCTCACTCGAGCTGTGTGCATTCCTGAAATGGGTCGAAGCGCTGCCTCAGGCCGGGTGTCTATCGAATGCTGCTCTCCCTCTGGGCGCCGTGAGTACTGGATGCCGTGCCGTGTCTTGAAGGTGACGCGGCGCTCGGCTCAGCAGTTGCGGCGGGGTCTGTGAAATCTCGTCGCCAGTCTGTAGTGTCAAAGTATGCCCCGGGAAGAGATGACAGGGCTACTGTGGGGTGCAAGTAAAGTCTTTATTCAGAGGGCGAATGGCACCTTATATTCCTCGCACCGCCTCCAGAGTTCCCGTGAGGCGCAGCGCGGGTCACGTGGGTGCAGAGCACTAGACTGCAACACCACAAAGCACACACACAACATACCTTTAAAACATTTTTTACTTACACCAGCTTCCAATGAAGGTCCTATTCCAGCTCCGGTGCTCCATTTCTATTAGAATAATCCTGAATAACATAGAAGCATAATAAAAAGTGGACCACAAACGAGAATTATGGGGACACCGAGTTGTCCACCTCTAAGATCATGGGTTGGAAAGGCAGTGCCAGGGGTTGTACGGGGCAAATCAGGGGTGGCAACAGCGACAACTGATGACCCGTAGGTCATATCAAGGATGTTATCCTTTATGTGTTTTTTTCTGAGCTCGCATCTTTGAACTCTTTAGTTGAGCCAGCTTTTCTTCCTGGAAGGTACGCTTTGTAGAAAACCGGGGGCTGGGAGGGAGGTAGGAGGATAATGTCTACAAGGATAGGAAACACTTGTTGCATACTGTGGTGTTTGCTTTGCATCGCATGTACCTCGTTTGCCTGATATATGCTGCTTGGAAACAGGACTGATGCTCCGAAGGAGGTGGCCTCAGCCCCTGAGCTCAATGCCTCAAATGGACATACAGCTCTGTCCTTATCTGGGGCAGTGGTAGCTGCAAGCTGTGGGTGCTGCAAAAGGTGAGCTGTAAGCAGAGCTTGGGGTGCAGGGGCAAGCTGGTGGCTCCTCAGAGAGTGCTAGCTGCAGTGGTCCGGAATGTCCGGAATGTCTGCTTGCAGGTGCCATGACAAGGATGACTGCTGCCCTGGTTTTCCACTGGAAGTTCTCCCAGTTCCATCCCAGGCTACACTGGGGACTGAACTCAGCCTTTTGAAGCATCTCATCCGAAGAGATGGGCACCTGTTAGCAGCACGTGTGGAGTGGACCGCGTCGGTGGTGTGGTGCCAGAAGCTATGACAACCTATGAACTCTCCTCGGCCCTGGGCATGATCACCAAACTGCAGAAAAAACTAAACACTGAACCGACATATATAGTCAGTCTCCATGCTCAGGGCGTCACTGCAAATAAGGTGCATGGGCACAGTAATTCGAGTGCCACAAAATATTTGATTGCAGGAATGTATTAACAGGAATATGTATGCATTATTTTAACCCCTGTTGTGGTACACCTGGCGGGGCTGGTATGAGTAAGATGTAATGGCTATACTGCAGGGTGCCAATCATACTGGCTCACCATTACAATATCAGAAAGGGAAAAAAAAACATTTTAATATAAAACATGGCAATCCACGGGTTATAGTCTGCTTCAAGGTTTTGTTAGTGGAGAATTCCATCAAGCACATTTAAATATGTATGTGATGATGCTGTGTCTCCAAACCAATTTCTGCAGGATTTTGCCCCTGCACGGAGTGATTTGGAATCATGTGTGGCTAATTTATCAGCCATATCTCGATATCTGGCACCATAATCCTCTCAAGGTGTCTCTGATCACACATAAAGAACTTGTGCTGCACTCCTGTGGTTTATATTGCAGTGGGCATAGGTGAGCACCAAAGTGGACCTTGGTGACCCATGAGAGAATTGTTCATATTAAACACTGGGCTTCAAATGATATATATTTAAAAGCAGAGCTCATGCCAATGTCAATTACCAGAAAATAAGCTCTAGTGGTGTCCATTTACTCCATAACAGACTTTGGGGCATATGTAGAAGAATTGGGGATAACAGTTTTTTTATCGCCGTGTACCGCGGAAAACTGTACAAGACGTCGCTATATGGCGATAGCTTCAGGGATCAGCGGTGAAAACTGCAGCTAACATTAGCGTGATGGCAATAGAAATTCCGGCGTTAGCGGGCAAAAACCAACTAAAAGGCCAAGAGGGGCAGTAAAACGCACGTTAGTCAGACCAACGTGAGTTTTTTTTGCTTCTAATGGAAAAAATAGCCTCTCAGTCGACCTCCAATAGAAAATAGGCCTAAAAAACAATGAAATGCAGAATAGAGCAGCCAGGGCCAGGTGCAGCACACACCAACAAACCCCTCAAGCCACCCAACATCCAGGATGACCAGGATGAGAGCCTGAATGCCTCGCTGGACCTGTGCCTGGAGCCTGGACGCGATGCTGGACCTGAGTCTTGAGCCTGGATGCGTTGCTGGACCTGCGTCGACAGCCTGGATGCATTGCTGGACCTGCGCCTGGAGCCTGGATGCGTTGCTGGACCTGCCCCTGGAGCCTTGATGCCGTGCTGGACCTGCGACTGGAGCCTGGATGCCTTGCTGGACCTGCATCTGGAGCCTGAATGCCTTGCTGAACCTGGCCTGGAGCCTGGATGCATTGCTGGACCTGCGTCTTGAGCCTGGATGCGTTGCTAGACCTGCGTCTGGAGCCTGGAGTGGGATGCAGAGGATCTGTGGAGTCGATGAGCCGTGGCGGTAGACATTGAGGCGCGGCGACCAGTACATGGTGGTGAAGTCTGGTCGATCGCATGGAGACACATTGCTGACCTGTGTGAGAAGATCGCCTTATGTCCGTTGGAGCTGTGAATGGTAGAGGCGCTCCTGTGCACCAACGTAGAGAGGTCTTCATCACATACTATGTTCCACCACTACACCGGGGTGCACAGAGAGGATTACCAAAGGTGGGCGGCACCTCTCTGCAACACAGGCCGGATGAGGTTGCACTGGCCGGACGCTGTGGAGGGTGAGGCCCCTGAGCTTCGCCAAACTTGTGTTTTGGGAGCGCTGCAAGTTCACGCCTAAGGGGCCCCTGCTGCATCAACTGCATTGGAAGGTTCACCAGCGGACTTGGTGACGACTGCCGTACCCTTGCTTGTGAAATCCCACCTGGCTGAGGCTCCTGCTGGGTGAGTCACAGACTTGGAGAGAGTTTAGCGGATTGAGCCACGGTGTCAATGTCCAGGTAAGGAGAAGGTGGGACACGTAGCGGAGGAGGCCTGGGGTTGAGTCACCCAGGCCTAGCACCAGTAGATGACACACCCCCATTGTCGGCTCATCCGCTATGGCGATAGAGCGTCGCCCCACTGCTTCCATGCAGTGCAAGAAGAGGAACAATCATCACATGATGATAACTTCCTGATGTTATGGTGCCATTTCCGTTGCGGGCAGGAGGGTGTGTAGGGCTGCTCCACTCATGGAGCAGGGCAGGGGCGGAGTGGCATATGCACTCAAGTGCGCAGTGACTGTCTGGTCAGCCCGCTCAGGCCGCACAAAGCAGTCATGCGCACCGTCCTGTTCGCAATGCAGGCTGCATTACAGCCTGCATGGAGAACATGCCCACACCTCCAGCCCCTGGCTGAACGCCTCCAATGACCAATTCCAATGCCGCATTGCAGCGTTGTGATTGGCTACGGGGAGGGAGCTTGGCTGCCTACTTCCTGTTCCTGGAAGCAGATTCAGGAGAGCAGGAGCAACGAAGACCCGGGACCCGCCCTAGAGGTAAGATTTCTCTCATTTAAATATTTACAACACCTGTCCACCCCCCCCCGCGTCCACGGCCTATCCAGTGCTCTTTCGGCGTTTCCCACATCCCAGCTGTCCAGTCCCCCCGCAGGACCTTTCAATGGGGGCCGCTGTACGGTCATGCGCAGCAGGCGTACCAATGGTGTGTCAAAGGTATATATGGAGTTACGAGGCATACCATTATATCGCATTCCATTACAATGCATACTAATACTAGGCATGTTGCAACAGTAGGGAGTGCAACCCTAAAACTGACCCTTGCACCCAAAAGTAAACCCTGAACCCTAAAATACATCTTTGAGCCCCCAAAATACACCCTAAAAATCATATCTAACCCAAATGCACACCCCAATTTTCATATTTGACCCAAATGCACACCCTAATTTTCATGATTGACTCCAACACACACCCCAAATTTCAAATTTTACATTGTTATACACCCCACATTTCATCTCTGACACCCGAAACCCATACCCACCCTAAAAATAAAAAATACCCCATTACGGACCTCACAATGCATTGTAATGGAATGCAATGTAAAGGCACCTGAGTTGTTGGATTTGCGTTCTAAAGACATTACGATGTAATGCCTGTGTTGTAATGGAGGTCTCCCTTTCCAAAGGCAAGCCATAGGCAAGCCCGTCTGCGTCCGTCTGCCCCTGGACCGCACTCAGCACCAAGGACCCTTCCTCTCGGACCAGCACCCGCCTCGCCATCAACCCTGCACCCCACATCGCCTGCCAGGACCAACATCTGCCCAGTCTGGACATCGCCATTGCCATCACTGATGGGCACTAAATCACCCGCAAGGACCATCCCGACCGTCCAGAAGGCGGCATTGCCATCACCTACAGAAGCTCAATCCGACAGACCACGCACTCAGCTCACCCAACCGTGACCATGCAACACCTCAACTTCCAGATCCCGACCAACCCTAACCCTATCCTCTGCGGCACCCTCAACTGCAGGCCCCCCAGGCCATGGACCTCCATTCTCCGATACCATTGTAGACCTCATTGCAGACCAGGCTCTCCCATCCACTGACGACATCCTACTCGGCGAAATTAAGTTCCACCTGGACAACCCCAGTGACCGGAACACTACCCCCTCCTGGGGTAGCTCCCCAACATCAGACTTAAGCAGCTTGTCACCGCAGCAAGCCACATAGCAGGACCCACGGTCAAGCATGTCTCCTCCACCATCGAGACCTTCAACTACAGCCACACCACCGTACTCCACTGGGCCGACCACCATTGTATACATCAAGGCTTCACCTTGCCCACCGTACTCAACCGCCATCATCGTCCCCCTCGCAGCTGGATCAAGGCCACCGAAGTACGTCTCGTCAACTCCCTCAGCACCACCACTCTGCCAATGCTTACAAACGTTGACACCATAGCGCGCAACTGCCACTGATGGATCTCCAACTGCGCCGACACCCGGGCACCCCTCAAGAACGGCACTGTGTCAGTACCTTACGCCTGCATGATGGCAGGCGTGAGGGTGACACAGTGCCACAGGTATAGACTGTCCCCATGCATTGCTGGAGTTGCGTCCTGGTTGTGACGTGACTGCAGCAATGGGTGACTTTAACGCAGACAGATACGTCAGGATTCCAGACGTATCTGTCATTACTTGCGTCATGCAGTGCTGTCCAGAAAATACAGCGCATCTGTGGTGTAGCAAGAAGGGGGTAGTGACAAGTGTTGCAACGCTGTCTTGTCACAGCGCTGCAACACTTTTCATGAGTGAGGGCCAGGAATGTGCACTATCTTATTGATGGTGCGCAGTCCTGCCCTGTAGTTTTGTCGCGGGGCAGCGCAGCAACATTGCTTGCAGCGCGGTCCAGCAACAAGACCTGCTGAAATGAGGCCCCAAAGGTAATCTCCATTTTTAAGACCAGCTGTTTTCTGGTCTTAAAAAGCTGCCTCTAGCTGCAGTTAGAGTCAGTTTTTTTGGTCTTCCAAACTTAAGGAATCCCCTTGTAAATATCGCTATGTGGGGTTAGCGGCCGTTTTTTCACTGGAACGCCTCCCTTGCATGTCATTATCGCTAACGGAAGTGGCGATCTTTATAATGGACGTTTTCGCTGGAAAACTACCGCTAACAGAGGTTAGTGGCAGCTTGTACGTAAGGCGATAAAAATCTTGCCGCAAAACCGTCGGAAAAGTGCCGCTAATGCGGCGTTAACTCCATGTACAAATGCCCCTGTGTACTTTATGAAACTGCTTTTTTATCACATGAATAACTAATACTGTTTGTGTATGAACACTGTCGATTGGGATCAAAATAGACCTGGGCATCCCAAAAAGGTTGTCTACCATTTCATACCATGCAATTCATGAAACGATTCTTGGGACTTATTTTTATGGCAAAAGCTTTGATAAATTAACCATTTTAAAGCTTGAATAAACCATTTTAAAGTTTGGAGGGCCATTCATTTTGGCCAATACTTGAACTGTAGCTTTGAAAGCTGAATACTTACTTGTTGCCTCAATGCCTTTTTAAGGTAGTGAAAAGCTCACACTAGCCCACTATATCTTGGACTCTGTGTATCACATAAATTAGAAATCTAGTAGAGAGCCAAGGGGAAAGGGCAAGGTCAGGTTTTGTGGGAGTAGAACCTTTAATGACAAAATAAGAAAAACAGATCTGCCATTCTTTCTTGCCTAATGATTCACAATGGAGAGAATCTGTAATGACAGAGAGTAAATGCCACAAAACACTACAAAGAAATAAAATCTAGCTCCCTCACATATTTTGATCTTTTATCTCAAAGTATGTATCCTTTAATCAAAGTCTTCATGGTGCTGCCTATGTAGGGTCGAATGGTATTTTGGTAACAACAGCCCTTCCATTCTTATGAATAATAGCCCTGTCATGAACCATTCGCGAGAGTCTCCGAGAATAAACTAAGTGATGACAAAGAGAAGAAAAAATACAAGTCGCCTACAGAAAATAAGATGTAATGCTCTCCGAAATAAATTCTAGGTCTCTTAAAAGTCTGGTCTTTTACCTAAAAGTATATAGCTTTTGCACAAAGTATTCACTGGGTCATATCCATAAGTTAAAGTGATCCTTAAGACCTTGAAACAATGGCACTCACATTTCTATGGCTCCTTGTCATGGCTTTACAGGATTGACGTTTTGAAGAATAGAACCCGTAATGACAGAGTAAATAAATTATACTTCATTTGGATTTACCAAAACAACCAAATTATACTCCAAAAAATCCCTAAGCAAAAAAAATCTAAAGCCAGCCAAATTGCTCATCCTTTTATCAAAAGTATGTCACTTTTCCCCAAGCCTTCATTCTTCGTAGTGCTGGAGGGATTCCGTAAAATAAGCTGATACTCATGTAAATAATTTATGTAGAAAAAATCATTTGGGAGGTTCTTTGTGTTCAAAGTATTTTATTAAATTATATAAGTAAATTAACAGGAAACAGACAAAAATATCAGCAAAAGTACATTACACATTTACAAAAATTATATATAGAGCATATTTTGTCACATGTAGTATTGATGAATATAATCCTAATTTGTGAAGGTCCATTGTAAGGATTTCAGGTAAAGGAAAAGGAGGTGCAACATTTCTCTCAATTTGGACCCAGTTTGGCGTGGTATTTGCGTCTGGGTTTGTAAACCAATGAATACTTTGTGCAGCTAAAAAAGAGAATTTATACTTTTGAAAATCAGGGAGACCAAAGCCACCTTCTAGTTTTGAAAGTTATAAAGTTTTAATTTAATTCTTGCAGGTTTATCATTCTAGATTAACTTAATGAGAATTGTATTGAGGGTCTTGTAAAAAAAAGGTAGGAAATGACAGAAGCAACATTGACAGCATGTACAGTATTTGAGGAGTAATCACCATTTTAATTGCTTCTAGCCTCCCCCACCAGGATAAACTCAAAGAAGACCGTTTTTCAACTTTTTCTGTATTGCGAGAAATTACTTTTTTACAGTTTATATCAACAGTGTTCCTGATTGAATTTATGAAATAAATTACTAAGTACTTTAAAGTAGATGAATTCCAAATAATGTTGGTATTACTAAGCATATCTGGGGTACAATAAAAATTACGTGGAAACAAATTTGTTTTGTTAATATTTAATGTGTATCCTGAGAGTGAAGCATAATCTTGTATAATGCACAAAACACTGGGAATAGTGGTTATGGGGTCACTAATGTAAAGTAAAACATCATCAGGGTAAGCAGGAGTTTCAAAAATAGTATTATTAACTTTAATTCCTGTATTATCTGGTGAATTACGTAGTAGGCACAACAAAGGTTCTATGGATAGCAGAAATAATAGGGGTAAAAGAGGGTAGCCTTGTCTTGTACCTCTGTTTAAGGGAAATGATTTAGATGTGGAGACATTACCATAAATAGTAGCTTGAGGTGCAGAATACAAAGCTTTAATCATAGACAAGAATGTCGCTCCACAACCAACTGCTTCAAATGTTTTAAACAAAGATTTCCAATTAACTTAATCAAATGCTTTTTCAGCATCCAAAGCCAAAAGGCCAATAGGGTGCTTTAGCTTGGATACTGAAGCAATAGTATGGCATACAAGTCTTCCGTTATGTGCAGATAAGTGTCCTTTCATAAAACCAGTTTGATCCGGGTGAAGACGTTGATTTAGTACACAGATTAGTCTAACTGTCATGACTTTTGCATATATTTTGCTTTCTTGATTAATAAGTGAAATAGGGCGATAGTTAGAAATTAGAGTATGTCCTTATCCAGTTTGTGGAGCACAATAATTGTGGCATCTTTAAATGTTCCCTCAACAGAAGCATTTAAAGCAAAATCTTGAAACAAGGAAAGGACAACCAAGTCTAATTGGTAAGAAGCTGTTTTGGAAAAATCTTCTTGGATTCCATCAGGACCGGGAGCCCTTTTGGAATTAAGGATTTAATGGCAGACTAGACTTCTTTAATGGTTAAGGAAGAGTCAAGAGTATTTCTATCTGTAAGGGGAAGTGATGATAAATTACAATGAGAAAGGAACTGAATAATTAAATCATCAGTAACAGCGTGGAGTTTACTGTATAGGTTTGAATAAAATTCTTGATATTCATCAGTAGTGGATAAAAATAGCATAACACTTGAGGAACGCATGGCAGGGATCAGTATCTTATCTCTATTAATGCATAGGTATTTTTCAAAAATACGACCAGCTTTATTAGCATTAAACTGGAAATTAACTTTCTGCTTACACATGTAAAGATTCACACGCTTACTAAGTACTGTAATGTATTTATATCGAAGGGATTGGAGTTTTAGCTTAAATTGTAGATCATTAGACTATTGTTTCGCTGTAATAATTTGGTTCTCTAGCAATGATAATTTGGAATTAAATACCTTGTTTTCAAATGCCTTTATAGATATGGAAACTCCACATATGCAAGCTTTAAAAGCATCCCAATTATTAATTTTGGAAGTATCTTCAATTTTATCATTTTGGAAATAATCTGTAGGAGCAGTTGCCGATTTGAGTTGATTTTGTTCCGATAGTAAAGTATCCGTTTTCATTCTTCACCTATGTGTATTTTGAGGAGCATCAGCTAAGCTTAATGAAATCGAAAATAATGCATGATCAGATATAGTGATTGGTTCTATTTTAGAACTCGAAATCATATGCATTAAATGTCTGGGGGATAATAAATAGCCAATACACGTATATGTAGATTGAGAATTGGAATAGAATGTAAAGTCTTTGTCAGTTGGGTGTGTGAGCCACCAATGATCTAACTATTTTGTGGCAGATAGAAAGGTTTTAAACAATGCATATGATTTTGTTAGATGGAAGTTAGTTTTGGAAGCTCTATCTAAAAGTTGGTCTGAAATTATATTAAAGTCATCTCCCAAAATAATAAGAACAGGTCCTATAGCTAGGATTTCCGATGAAATCGATTGCCAAAAATTATGGTCATCTTGAGTGGGATCATAAATATTGACTAAATGGAGAGAGGATTTATCAATTTTAATATGAGCTTAAATGAAGCGTCCATCTAAATCAGCTTTACGATTTAAAATGGTCAATTGTAATTTGCAAGATAGGATAGCAACACCATTTTTTCAACCCAACGCTGGCGAAGACACTATGACTCCTACCCACAATTTAGACATAGATGCTAAGATATCATCATCAATATGTGTTTCTTGCAGATAACCGATGTCAGCTTTACATTTATATAAATAATAAAGAACTTTGACTGGATGTCGTAGACCATTATCATTAAGTGAAACAAGTTTTAGCCTACAACCACTAGCCATAACAAATTAAAAAGGATAGAAAAGTACAGCAAAAAGTGAGCTATATATAGGAAATAGAAAAGATAGAAAGAAATCGAACAAACAAGTAGCCCAGGGACAAGAACAGACTCACGAACAAGATAAACAACCATGGAAAACATTGAAATACAGAACATGTAAAATTAAGTATTGAAACTATGAAGGTCTGATCCAGGAATCCAATGAAAAGCGTGTAGCTTGATAGTGGGAAAGAAAATATAGTTGATTATGCAGCAACACATATCAAGTAACATTTGTCGAAGACTGAGATTCCATTGCAATCGGAGCATGAATATCAAGATACATAAGTTAATCAGAAGGAGATGTGAAGGACTTGGTAATGTCATTTTCCCATATACACATCACTGCAGGATCAAACAGGCTGCATTTATTTCCAGCTTCTCTTAATCTAGGCTGAAGATCAGAAAATTGTGTGCGCATAATACCAGTTTCTTTTGCAAAGCCTTGATGATGTAAACTATATGACCTTCAACCAAGAGCGTTGGGATTTCTCTGACATCCTGTCAAATAAGAACAAGTTGATGGTGACACAGAACTTTGAAAATCATTTGTCGCAACCTAGATTGAGTTGGTTTGTGAAATGAGCCTCGATGGCCTTGTCAATTTCAAACTTTTGAGAGAATTTTATTTTCCAAAGTGATGGCAAGAGATTCTCCAAAAAAGATCTAGTTTTGTCCATCAATATTTTCTGGCAGATTAAAAATATGCAGATTATTTTATTGAGGATTCCTGTTTTCTAGATCAAGAAGCTGTTTCCTCAAAGGCACAATAAGACCGACCCACGACCTCGAACATGGCACAGACCTGAGCACTTCAGGCTTTGTCTCCAGACTTACGCTGGATTTCTCACCCCCAGGCTTCTTTCCTGAGGCATGCCCGGTCCTATCTTGGAGGTTCAATATAACTATTGCACCTTCCGAAATAAGCCACGGTCCTGCTTCATTCAGCTCCTGCGCTCTGTTTTTTGCCGCACCTGCCCCTGGATTTCTCCTTGGAACCTATCTCGGAGCTTCAATATAACTGTTGGACCGTCTGAAACAAGCCGCAGTCTTGCTTCATTTAGTTATTGTGCTCTGGTTTTTGCCGTCCCTGCCCCTGGATTTCTCCGTGGAACCTCTCTTAGAGCTTCAATTTAATTGTTGGACTTCCCATAACAAGCCGTGGTCCTGTTTCGCTCAGTTTCCGTATTCTGGCATTCCCCATACCTGCCCCTGGATTCCTCCTTGGAACCTTCGTAGGCTGCTCCTGGCATCCACATGTGCCTCCGTTGATGCAATTCCCCGTTTTGGATGTGAACTGACCCAGCTGCCAACTACCGCAATCCTTGACTGTTTTACTCTGTCTACAAGGATTACCTGCCATCATTACTACAGCACTGACCGATTCTCTGTAACACGGTCCTGATGATGACCTGAATTTCTTACAAGTTGAAACACCGTCAACCATTCAGCGCATCCTTGGGCGTACCCTTGGTTTCCTAAAAAAAGTCATACTTTTTAAGAATTAGCAATATACTGTTTTGTAACCATTTCTCAAGTTATTATTTGTTGTGCCATTCTTCGCTGTTATTTCACTTCTTTTCATGTGTCACTTGCGCCATTCACCTTCTACATGACCACATTTGTGTTCACCAATATTTGGGTTACAATTGCATACAATGATGTAATTTAGTGCTGATATACCTTCAACTGCCTAAATACACACCAACTGCTCAACTACACACCAATTTACCTGTTTCTTCTTAATTATTGTGGTCTCCCTTTCTTTCCTTTGCCCTATAATTGAGTGGTATTCTTTATGTATTTGTCTACTAAATAATTACCGGTTGAGACATTGTTGCATTGTTAAAGGAACCTATTTATGGACACTGTTCCTTGAGAAAGTCAAATTTCTATCTCTTGATCACAATTCCTTTCTTTAAAGTCATTGTATCACATTCTGCTGATTTTGTGAAAGTGAAGTAGGCAGCATCAAAATTTCAGAAATTTGTGGCAAGGACTTTTATAGTGTCTGTTAGAAATTGGGGTCTCTAGTTGACAGATGTAGGTACCTTTCTCCAAATAGGGACCCTTTCTTCTAGTCAGGGTAAGGGGGATACACTCCTAAAATAACCCCTGCTCACCCCCTTGGTAGATTGGCACGAGCAGACAGGCTTATCTCAGAGGCAGCGTGTTAAGCATTTGTGAACACAGACAGTAATTCAATGAAAACACTACAAATGGACACCACACCAGTTTAGAAAAATAGTAAATCTTTATCTAAACCAACAAGACTAAGTATGATAAAAATCCAACATACAATACTCTTGAAAAATAGTACTTGGGCAATATAACCTTTAAATTACAGGAAACTCAATAAAACACAGTTCTTTGCCACGGTAGCTCCTCCTGGGTCTACCGTAATACTGAATACGACAAAGTCTAACAATTCCAGCCGACCGCATCGATACGGGCCAGCTAAAGCATCCACAGAATTGTACACAGTACCTTTCGGGTTGCGACCAACACATCCGTGCGAGTTGGGGGGCAAACGTCGCGGTTGCGTTGTGAAGCGGAGCGTTGTGGCGGGTGGTGCCCTCACGATGTTGGCAAGATCCGGGCTTGCGTTGAAGGGTGAGACGGTGGTCACTGCGGAGCTGGCAAGTCACGGTGCGGTGATGGAGCCGGGCAATGTTAGGGTCGGGCAGTGACAGAGTCGGTGACATCCTTGTAGCGTGTAGTGAAGCGTTTCGGAGTGCGGTGCCCTCAGGACGCGGTGCAAGCAGAGGCTTGTGACAGAATCGGTGAGACCAGGGTTGCATTGTGTAGCAAGGTGTTGCTCTCAGCGGTACCTTCAGGACACAGAGTCCTGCGATGGACTCGATGACAGAGTTGGTTACCATTTTCTTCTGCGGAGACGATCATAGACGGTGCCCACAGACAGGGTGAGGTCTTTGCTGTTCCGGAGCATTGTTGAAGGCAGACCAGGCCCAGTCAGGTGAAAGGAAATCTCCTCCCCCTTCTCTAAATGCAGCCCAGATCTATCAAGCCCAGCTCTGACTCATCAGACTCTGGAGCCACTGCCCCTCTCCAGCCCCAGTCATTCAAAAGCCAGACATGCAATACACAAACCTAGCAGAGGCACACTGGATAGTTAGGCAAGAAAATACCTCATCTCTAAAAGTGGTATTTTCAAACACAGAATGTAAAAATCACCCTCACTAAAAGATGCCTTTTAACATTCTGAGTTCAGGCATACTAAACTTTATTTTACTACCTTGTTCCCAGGGCCAATTATGTTTAAGATGTTATAAACAAACTCCCCATTATGTCCTATGGGAACAGGTAGCCTTGCAATAGTGAACACACACATCAGGGCATGGCCTACCTTTCACATACACTGCAACCTGCCCACAAGGGTACCTTGGGCCTACCTTAGGGGTGTCTGACATATACGAAAAGGGAAGGGTGGGGCCTGGCAAGTGGGTGCACTTGCCAATTCGACATTGCAGTACCAGACAGCACCCAGGCTCTGCAATGGCAGGCCAGAGTTACATTTTACAGGCTGCTTCTGTAGGTGGCACAATCAGTGCTGCAGCCCACTACCCGCATTTGATTTTACAGGCCCTGGGCACACACAGTTAACCCCTTTGCTGCTGCGGACATTCCGCTGCAGCGCTGGGGGGGGGGCAGGGGGGCAGCGCGGTGGGCCTGTGCTCATGACGGAGCCGCTCCGTCATGAGCCACGGTTGAGCTGTGCTCATGACGGAACGGTTCCGTCATGACTCCGCCCATTTGCGTTGTCCCCCCGCACAGGCGGGGAAACAGCGCCGCGTAGGCGGAGCGGCCACCAACGGTCGTGTCATGACGGAACCGTTCCGTCATGAGCACACGGCAACCGTGGCTCATGACGGAACGGTTCTGTCATGAGCGGGGAAGGGGTTAACTGTACTAGGGTCTGACTAGTAAACCAAACATGCCAATCATGAAATTACTAATCCATAACAACAATTTACAAAGGGAGCACTTGCACTTTGACACTGGACAGCAGTGGCAAAGTGCCTAAAGCATCTAGACCAGCAAAGCAGAGTCCAACAAACAGAAAAAACACAGGAGGCAAAAGCAAAAAATGCAGGGGAGACCCACGCTAATGGTGCCAGGTCTAACAGTGTCCAAACAATTTGCTGAAGGATATCCAGTCCAGTGTATCCCGCCATCACGTGCCATCTTACAGCACACATCCACAGGTCCATCCTTTTGTAATCTCCTGAAGAAAGACTGCACAAGAGACTAGCAGGCAAAAGAAAGTGTTGATGTAGTTGAAGCTAGTGTTGCAACAACAAGTACATGTTTTCATAATTGTTTTCACAACTGTGCAAAACACCACATTATATGTGAAACTTCGTTTAACCAAATATTCTTATCCATATTATTGGCTTTGCATGTTGGTGGCACCATCTGTTGACTTACCAATACACTCAGTTTTGCCAAGACCAGTCTGATGAATTTCTGGTTTCCTTCAACTCGAACAATCATTTTCTCATTGACAAAGGGCAATTTTTGACTGCTAACAGAAACAGTGTCTGTGACATCCCGGATGATAAACTGTACACTGGTGAGTAGAAGTTATATATTGGGTTGAGTCTATCTGGATTGAGTACATGCCTGTGTCTTATGTTTTTAAAGAGTCTCATTATGAGTTTAGAAAGTGCTTTACTATTATCAGTTTAGAAAGAGTTCTACTGCATAGACATGAAGGTCCCAGGTGCACCATGTTAAAGGGACAGGTCATAACTAGAAAGGCGAAGAGTGAGTTCAAGAAAGTACCTATGATCAAGAAAATTATTGTCCAGCACAAACATAGGGCCTGATTATGAGTTTGGCAGTAGGGGAACCGCCGTCAAAACGGTATCGGAAACCCTGCTGCCTAGTTAGTGGCCTGCCTGCTGTATTACGATGTCTGCAGATTGCAGAACAAAAGACCGCCCGAGCACTGTCGCCACAGCCAACCATTTGCCGACCTCTTCGACGGTGGCAGGGGGAAATCAGCTATCTGAGGGCAGAACAGACAAGTTCACCGCTGTTGGAGTTACGAATTGCCTCTCCGTTGAGCTGACCATGGCAGGAAGATCTTCTGCTTCACGTCAGCAGAGTCGAAGGAATTGGGGTGCATTCTCAACAATTTCATTTTATTGATTTCAGCCTCCCGCATGGATTCCTTTCTCCAGGGCCTGCCTTCACAGCAGTATCTTGACCTCGAAGAAAATAACCCTGTTGGTGCCAAAATCCAGGTAAGTCCATTTTGTAGAATTTACCCATTGACTCGACTGAGTACATATGGTCCGGACACGAGCAATGGAAAAGTACTGGTAGCAGGTATTTTTTCACGTGTCATGCACATGTGTACATTTAGCACTTGTACAGTCAAAATATACACACATGCATCAAAACATATTAAAAAATATTCCCTGCTGTCAGAAAGACCGCCGCTGGCCCAGTGGGAACATCGTAATACGGCGGGAGGGAGACCGCTGCGGCAGCGGTATGCAGTAAAACCGCTGAACTTGTATTCAGGCCGATAGACTCTGATTTCCCACTGTCTTTAATAATGTCAATCACACAGTTCAATATTTCGCTCCTTTTTCTATTTTGTACTGTGTGAGCTCATGTCTGATGGAAAAAGACAAGACTGTGATGTCAATACTAGAGATGGTCATCATGTAGGAATCAGTGCATCATTTGTGGAACTGGGAAGCCTTGTGTGTAATATCCATGCATAACTCTCTACAATTTATCACCCACCATGTTTGCTAAATGCAAGCAAATTCTTCAAAAAATCTTTTTCTTTACAAGTTTAATAAGTGTTGCATGTTCCTATCTTTACTCGTACATGCCATGTGTCAATTAAACTACGGATGTTTGAATGGTTGAATTGTGTGAAACTGAAATAGCTCAGAAAGTTGATTGGATTGCGGGCGTTTGAAAAAAAGTCACCTGTATATAGTTTGTCTATTCTTGATGTGTCTTCTATAGCTTGGTCCTAGAGTCTGGCAACATCTGCAAAACAGATGAAGATACAACTTACACACTTGATTTACTTGTTTGCTTTATAGTGATATCTTTTATGCAGGATTGTCACTGCCTTCACGTTAATTACTTCACCTTTAGATGCCTGGGTAGACATGACTGTTGCTTCCACTGTGGTAAGAGCTGCCATTCTTTCAGAGTGACTATGTTCTGTCACTTGGGAGTGGAGTCTTTTGTATAAAATAATGGGCATAAACTTACCTCTGAATATAAGTGGCTCTTTAGATGCACCATAAAGGTTCTCATGTACGATTTTAGTTTACGTTGTGAACCTATCACACATGTTCGTCAACACAATTTTTTGTCTTCCCTCTCGATTGTTCCACAACACCTTTTCTGTTCTTCTGTTCCATTTCTTTCCCTAGACAATGACTCATCCTTTGAATAGAAATCCTATCTATCAATCAATATCCAGCCAATTTACCTTCTGCAGAGGAGAAAGAGAGCAGGAGACAGGAGAGACTGAGAAGTCACAGCCAGTGAGGAGCAGGGACAAACAGTGAGATATGGAGACATAAAGAGATAGGCGAGTCAGAGAAGGACAGATATGAAGAGCTAAAGAGAGGAAGGAAGACAGACACAAACAGACATAGTGAGACAAAGAAAGACCAGGATCGGGAGAGATAGGAAAATTCAATGAATGACAGGGTGAGGTTGTGAGAGAGAGAGCAACAGGGTGAGGCAGCAAGACAGTGAGAGAAAGGCCGGAAGACACAAAGATTAAGAGAGAGAGATGGGGAGCGAGTGAAACAGCAGGAGAAAGAGCGAGAGAGACAGAAAGAGAGGAAAAGATAGAAAGAGAAAAGGAGAGGCAGGGAGAGTTGGGGAGATACACATAGGTAGAGGCAGAGGGAGATGGTCAGGGAGAGAGAAAGACAGGGTGAGGCACAGTGACAGTGGTGAAAGAGACACAAAAACAGACACAGAAAGAAAGACAGGGGGAAGGACACCCTGGTATCTCTCTCTCTCTCTCTCTCTCTCTCTCTCTCTCTCTCTCTCTCTTCTCTCTCTCTCTCTCTCTCTCTCTCTCTCTCTCTCTCTCTCTATTTGCCTCTGTCTAGCCTCTAGCTGTCCACCCATCTCCTTCCACATTGATCCATCTATCTCTGTTTCTCTGCCCTGCCTCCCCTTCAGTTTATCATCTATCATTCTGTTCATCTGCATATCCAACTGTACGTGTATCTGTGTTTCTATTTCTATCTACCCGTCTATATCTCGATTTATCTCTAGCAATCTCTATGAATACATCCCTATGATAATGAGATGTTATGGGGTTCTATTGAGCCCTCATGCTGCATGCCCCTTCCCTTTTATATTCAATAAGGCCCTGGGGAATGGGGTCTAAGCCGGGCCCGTGTGAAGGGGGGCACATGCCCCCTCTCTTTTTAATAAATCATCGTCCCCAGGGAATTGGATCACAGGGGTCCAACAGTGGCTCAGGGAGGTGTGCTGCATGCCTCCTCCCGTTTATATTAGAAACAGTCCTAGGGGATTGGGCCTCAAATAGGGCAGGTGTGTGCACCTCCCTCCCCTTTAAATAAAACACCGGCTCCGGGAAATGTAGTCCCTGGGGCCTCAAGCAGGTTCTGGGAGGAGGAGTGCATGTGTTTTTTTAGCCCTTTAAAACAAAAATGTTACAGTGGATTGGCGGATCTACCACAAATTTGCAGATCCACCACGAATATAAATTGATACTTGTATAGCACACTACTCACCCGCAAGGGTCTCAAGGCGCTTGTACGAATACCGCTGTGGAACCCATCCTGGCTTTCCCTGTGAGGCGTCCACTCCTGGGCACCCCCAAGGTGGAGGCCAGGCATCCTTAGCGTTGTGGGGGCCGTTGTGGAGATTAAGCAAGCTATTGCCCAGAGTTGCAGAGTGGGACTCCATGATTGGAATGGCACCGAGGCGAGAATTATCAGGTCCGTGGAATTTTTGAGCCCAAGACCCGCCAAGGCGGGGAATTGAACCCTGGTCCCGGGCTAGACCTCTGCAACAGGGTCTGCCGCTCTAATCATTGAGCCACACTTCTCTCGAATATGTGGTAAAATGTAGTAAAAAAATGCTTTATGATTCGGAGAGGAGGAGTCCCTTTGGGACTGCCCCTACCAAGCCTAGTGGGGCAAGTTATCCCTACCCTGCCCCCTTATATCTTTTTTTAATGTTTTTTGTAGGACACGGGACTGACTCCTGAGACCTAATATGGCTGCTGCCACATCGTTGTTGATGTTTTAGCAGCCAATCAGACTCTGTGGATCATCTGTGGCGTGATATATACATAAATGTGGAACCTTAATTATTTTAAACCTACTGAACAATTTTCACAAAATCATAAAAAGCACTTTTTCTGGACCAAGATCTAGCTTTCTGCCAAATTTGATGTAATTCTGTTCGGAGGTTTTTGCGGTATCGTGGGTTCGATTTTCCCATAAAAAAGTGAATTGAGAAAACACATTTTGGGACTCTCCCTTTTTCTAGGTCTATGGTTGACAAAACACCCTGAAACTTTCCAGGAAGAAGCTGACGTGGATAATACTTTTTTGTGGAAAGTTTAGTGGAGAATCGGCAAATGGTGCAAAAGTTTTAGGCAAACCAAAACAATGCTTTTCAATGGAAACTCAGACCTAACTGTAACTACCCAGTGGTAGTATGGCTAAATTTAGGGTTTAGGGGTGGATAGTGGTAATGGGGACTAAGGGAAAATATACGGTTTAGGGGTAGGTGCTTGTGATGATCTGGGTGTTATAGATGATATGGCTGTGGGGCCTTATCGTGGAGTACTCTCGTAAATACTGTCCTAGGTCAGTCAGTCTTGTTTACTTAACCAGGGCTCAACACAAGTCTGCTGTATCCGGGAGCAGTAAGGCTTGGCAAAGTAACAGTGTAAAGCATTTGACAGCACCAAACAATGAAATAAGAAAGCCACACAACAAGAAAGAGACATAACAACATAACATATTTCACATTTTTAGAGTCCTTGATCATCAAACTCCACCAGAGGGTTCCAGAGATACAGATTTTTGAAGCAAGAAATAAACACTGCTCTTCCAGTCTGCAGAGGCAGGCTGGTGACCATTTTGTCATTTGTCACACTCAGGGTGGCACAAACAGGGCTGCAGCCCTGGGTGGAGACTCTGCCTTAGATGCCCTCTGTACCTTGGGTGCCATATACTAGGGACTTATAAGTAAGTCAGTACTTGACAATTGGGGGAATTCAGTTTGACACACGTTTTGTAATGGGTCAGAACACTGGCCTGCGATCTGGTTAGCAGGCCTCAGTGTGCTCTCAGAGTCAAAATTCCAGCAGCTAATAGTCCGAGTTGGGGTACAAAGTGGGGGGAATCTGCAGAAAGACCTGTTTCCTTACAGTGGTGGTGAAGAGTGTTATTGTACATTTAGGATTTAGGGATAGGTATTGAGAAAGGGGGGTAAGGGTCATTTTAGAGTATACGGGTGGGTAGTAGTAAAGGGTGCTAAGGATAATATAATGGTTTAGGGGTAGGCAGTAATAAAAGGTGGTAAGAATAAATTTAGGGTTTAGGGTATAGAGATGGGTAGTGGTAAAGGGTAGTAAAAGTAATGTTAGTGTTTAAGGGTGGGTAGTGGTAGAGGAAGGTTAGGAGTAAACTAAAAAAAGAGAGAAGGTTTTTATGCTACACTGAAGCTCCTGAAGTTGCATGTCCTCCGGAGAAAAAGCGTTTGAGGGGTGCACAGAGTGTGGGTGCCATATTAATAGCCTCATGTCTCAGAGAGATATTTTAAACACATGAGTAGAGGCAAGAAGGACCACGTGACCCATAAAGCCACAGGACTCTCACGAGACTTGCAAATGGTGGCAGCCATCTTGAAAAACTATAGTATGAAATCCTTGTGGTCCATAGCATCCTTACTAGGCAATCATGATCCACAATTGCTGCAGCCTGCAGGACTTGCTGTTGGAAGTTAGAATTCTTGCTACCTGTTATTCTGAAAAGTTGACAAATGACATCATTGCTATCAGACAGAAAAGTTGCAGACCATATGTTCAAAGAATATAGAGACTTGCACTTTGTCTTTCCTCCAGGAGTTATCCTTTCTGTTGTTTACATTTCTTTATTAAACATTTTTAAGTGTGCTCAACATTACGTCACTGATAAATATGATTACAGCCACTGAATATTGACAGTATACAGCAAAGCTGTAAAATGTCTAGATTGCCAGTTCCTTATAATAGCATCCTGCATATCTGCCCTTAACTGAAGTAACAAGAGAACTAAAATAAATTGCTCATTGATTGCAGTATTATCTGTGCACAGCCATTATTTTTTATGCTTATGTCACATAAGCATAACTGCATTTATATATCAGAGGCGGGAAGGGGGGGGAGAAGGAGGGGAACGACCAAGAGAGAGAAAGAGAGAGATAGACCAAAGGAACCCCTACTCTTATGGAACAGCCTCCATTAGGAACAATATAGAGACACTGACCCACCCAAACATTGCCCATCGAAACGCATACTCCCTCTCAAAGCACTCTCTCAACAAATAGTAACAGGGACAGTGTCCCTTGGCCCTGTGGTACATTGCTTATGCACCCTATCGGTGATCTTTCATCAGACTTTGCTTCCAATTTGTCTAAATAGCCACCCCAGTAGTCACATTCTGCTCCTCTTCCTGATATGTGTTAATGTCTTGATAGCATATCTATTTCAGCGTGGACCCATCTGAGCATATCTTGTAGCCACTCTCTCCGCAATGATGCTGCAGGGAACTCCCATGCCATGGCAATACGGCGCTTGGCAAGTAAAAAATGCCAGGATGATGAATTTATATTTTTGTTCTCTTTGTGCATTTAATGAATCCTGGCAAACAAAAATTAGCCTCACCTGCTAATGGATGTTCAGTCAGCTCTGAAACACACAACAATACCTTTTCCAACTATCTGGCCATGGCCAGGCAGTGTCACACCATATGATGGAACCCCACATTCTCCTACGTGAAACCTAGAACACACACTTGAAGTGTCTGGGATCGTACACATTATGCAATTAGGGGATAGCTAAGTGTGATGTAGGTAATTAAATTGGGTGAATTTTAGCCTTGCATTCCTGGATATTCCCTTCACATTAACCAAACATTGGGACCACTCTGTTGGGTCGACCCACAAGCCAGGGCCCACATTACTTATAGGGCTCACTTTCCATGTATGTGCTACGGCACACCTAAAATCAGGTGCGCCAGGTGTAAACATGGAACGTGCGTCCTATCACGAAGAATGTGCTGCCCTTGGACCACCAGCGAACTCGCGCAGCCCCCGGGGCATTCAAGGGGAAAACAAACCAGTTGCTTAAAAGCTGCTCTGTGACTAACTCATTGCTCTACATCTTTGTTTATTATGTCTTTCCTATTATTACTTGCTCTGTCTCTTTCACTTTTCCCATATTCTTTTCTTTTTACTTCCCCCCCCCTCCTATTTTTCTACTCTACCTTTCCGTACTCTGGCTCCAACCCTCCACATTATTCTTCACATTTTATTTTCTTCTCCTTTTCTCTTGCTTACATTATTCTACTTTTTTCTCCCAAATGTACTTTGTCTTAAACTTTTTCAAGGTGAGTATTTTTCTATGATAACATATTTCTCTATGATTATTATGCTGATCTCACGTATAGTCACTGCCTCATATTTATCTTTGATCTATATATATTTCATCAATTAATAATATATGCTGTATCAATTTCTTATTTGTCATTTACATATTGATTAATTATTATCCTTCTTGCCTTCTCCTCCCCTGCCCTCCCCTTACTACTTTCTTCTTCTTAGCTTTTTTCCCTATTTATCTATTTATTTGTTTAACTATTTAATTATTTATTCACACTATGCCTATATATATATATATTCCATAGTTATATGCTTTTTTTCATCAACAAATGTATTGTATCCATTATTACCTTTTATTCTTATAGAATTCTTATTTATTTATTAACTATGTTCATATGAACTATGTTCAGGCAGGTCGCTTCCCACGCCGAACAGCTAGCTCCACCTGTCGGTGCCCGAGTCCTTCCTCCCGCTGCTGCCGCGAGTTTGTGCCTCCTGTGGCCGCTCCTGTGCCCTCTCTTGTTTTTACTCTGTAATTTGCCCTCTCTTCTGGGCTACTGTGTTGCCTTTTTGTCCTTTGTTTTTCCTGCCCTCCTCTGGGCTACTGTGTTGCCTTTTGTCCTTTGTTCCCTGCCCTCCTCTCCCCGTAACTCCCTGGTTCAGTTTTTCCTGCCGCTGCATCCCCTGTGGCCCGCCCGCCTCGCTCGCCCATTCGCCCTTCCACCCGCCACCCAGCTGCTCCTCCCTCCCACCTACCCTTCTTAATGGCGGCCGCTGGCAAGCCTGTCTGCGCCTGTCTAAGCCTGGACCGTGCCCAGTGCCAGACCCCCTGGCCCCTGCGAGCACCACGACACCCGACGCCGCTACAACGCCAACCTTCTCCACGCACTCAACGCTGGACGATCAACCACCTGCTTCCAGGCCACCCCGAAGCTCACCCATGGACCCTTCATCTGCCGAAACTGCAGCTTCACCAGCCAGCAAACACCTGCACGTTCTGCCCCTCCCACCAGCGCAAGTCGAAACCATCTCAGATGCATACTACTCAACACCTACTCCATCCACAAGCACGCTGTCGAACTCTGGGACCTGCTCGACTCATCCTCCCTGGAAGTCGCCTTCCTGACTGATACCTGGATGAACCCCTCTTCGGCGCCCGACATTGCCATAGCCATCCCAGATGGCTACAAGATTTCCATGTAGGGATCGCACCAACAGACCGGCAGGAGGAATCGCCATCGTCCACCGGAATACCCTTAGAATCTGGACCAGCACCGAAGACACCCTCAGCACCGCCGAACACCTGCACTTCCACATCGATCCCAACACCACCCTCAGAGGAACCCTCATCCACAGACCCCCCCCCGGACCCCAACCACAGTTCAGCGACTCCATCACAGACATCGTCAGCCCGCACGCACAGGCCTCCACAGACTACATCCTCCTCGGTGACCTGAACTTCCACCTCGAGAATGCCAACAACAGCAACTCCATCACCCTGCTCGACAACCTCACCAACCTCGAACTCAAACAACTCGTCACCACACCCACCCTCTCCACCAGACACACGCTCGACCCCATTTTTTCACCAGCAACCAGGTCACCTTCAGCCACACCACCGAACTTCACTGGACCGACCACCGCTGCATCCACTTCTCCTTCGAGAAAACCACCGCACACAACCACCTGCAACAAATCCCCCACCGCAGCTGGAACAAGGTCACCGAAGACCAGCTAATCACCACCCTACCCCTAGACCCACCAATCGACCACACCGACACAGCCGCCAGTAACCTCAGGCAATGGATCGACGACTGCGCCAACACCCTTGCCCGATCAAGAAACCCTCAAACAGACGCACCAACAGAAGGGCCATCTGGTTCACCACCGACCTCCAGGCATCCAAGCAGACTTGCCGAGGACTCGAGAAAAAGTGGCACCACGAACAGACACAGGACAACCACGCAGCCCTCAAGAACGCCAGCCGCAGACACCACCAACTCATTCGAACCTCCAAAAGGACCTCCTTCAAGGAACGCATCTACAACAACGCACACAAAAAGCAAAGAGCTCTTCACCATCGTGAAAGAACTCGCCACCCCCAGCTCCAGCTCTGACAACATCCCGCCATCACAAGACCTCTGCCACTCGCTAGCCACCTTCTTCCACCGCAAGATCATAGACATCCACAACAGCTTTAACACTCTGACCCCCCCGACAGCCGCCGACACCTCAGACTCAACGCCCCCCATCCACACCGGCCTCCTGCTCTCCTGGAACCACATCAACGACGACGACACCATCATAACCATGAACACCATCCACTCTGGCTCACAGTCAGACCCCTGCGCCCACCACATCTTCAACAAAGCAAGCTCCATCATCCAACCCCAGCTCTGGAAGATCATCAACAGCTCCGTCGAGACCGCCATCTTCCCGGAGAGCTGGAAACACGCAGAGATCAACGCCCTACACAAGAAACCAAAGGCAGAGCAAACGGACCTCAAGAACTTCAGGCCCATCTCCCTGCTCCCGTTCCCGGCGAAAGTCACCGAGAAGATCGTCAACAGACAACTGACCCGCTTCCTCGAACAACACCCTGGACTCGTCCCAATCTGGATTCCGCTGCAACCACAGCACCAAAACCATCCTCATCGCCGCCACCGATGACATCAGGACCCTGCTGGACAAAGGCAAAACCGTGGCCCTCATCCTCCTGGACCTCTCGGCCACCTTCGACACCATCTGCCACCACACCCTACGCACACGCCACCACAATGCGGGGATCCGCGACAAAGCCCTGGACTGGATCACCTCCTTCCTCAACCGACAGAACCCACAGAGTCTGCCTCCCTCCATTCCGATAAGCAGCCACCAAGGATCCCAAGGATCATCCCTCAGCCCGACCCTTTTCAATGTCTACATGTCACCGCTCCCCAACATCGTCTCATATGCCGACAACACCCAGCTGATCCTCTACCTCACAAAGGACCCCGCCAGTGCCAAGACCAACTTCCACGAAGGAATGAAGACCGTCGCAGAATGGATGAAGAACAGCCGCCTGAAGCTGAACTCGGACAAGGCAAAGGTCCTCATCTTTGGCTCCACCCCCTTTGCATGGGATGACTCCTGGCGGCCGGCCTCGTTAGGAACTGCACCGACACTCACCGACCACGCATGCAAACTGGGGTCCATCCTGGACTCATCACTGTCAATGACCCAGCAAGTCAACACCGTCTCCTCCTCCTGCTTCAACACCCTCCGCATGCTTCGCAAGATCTACAGATGGATCCCCACCGAAACTAGAAGGACGGTCACCCAGGCCCTCGTCACCAGCAGGCTGGACTACGGCAACGCCCTCTACACGGGAATCATGGCCAAACTCCAGAAAAGACTTCAATGCATACAGAACGCCTCCGCAGGCCTCGTCCTCGACATCCCCGCCACATCCACATCACTGCCCACCTGAGAGACCTGCACTGGCTCCCCGTCAACAAGAGGATCACCTTCAAACTCCTCACCCACGCTCACAAAGCACTCCACGATGCCGGACCAACATACCTCAACAAACGACTCACCTTCAAACTCCCAACTGCCAGCTTCGCTCCGCTGACCTCTCCCTCACCACTGTCCCACGCATCCACCGAACCACTTACAATATGTGTGATTGGGAAGGATCTATCCAAGCAGATGTTAATGTATTCTTGATTTGTTGGGATTATATTTTCCATAAATATTGTGGTGTTAACACCTGACCATTTAATGGAAATTCCATTTTCTCCTTGTGTTTTGATGTCACAAGCGGGTTTTCGCACCTTTTTTTGTTGGGGCAAACTTAGTTTCAAAATCAAAAATAACGGTTGGTGGTCACTAAACGGGCTTGCCTGAATATACATTTTTTCCACTAGTCCCTTGCAATTCCCTGATACTAGGACATGATCAATGTTTGATGAGGATTTAGCTCCTTCATAAGTTTGGATAATGTTTTATCCCTCATGTTCACCTAACTCCATAATTTCTACGTTTTGTTTATATATAACAGTGTTAATAGCTTCTCCATATTGATTATGGGGGAAATAGGGACTTGACTCGCCATATTTATTGCTTTGACCACATTGTTCCCCTGTTGGGAATTAGCACTTTTCACAATTATAATCACCGGCCCAGATTAACAAATAATCTCCCCCCAACCCCTTCAAAAAATCATCCAGTTGTTCTTCCAGTGACAAAATTACCCTATGTCTTGTGCTGTCAAAAACATTATTATAAAAATGGAATATTAACTTTCCGTAACATTAACGGTGGGGTAACTAAGATTAAGGCCGCTAAACCTCCTTTTGCTCTCCCTGCCTTTGAAGGAATCACTTGTGTGTGGATCGTTTTAAAACCATTGATTAAAAAAAGATTCTATATGACATGTTTTTTGTAGCAAAATTAGAGCACAATCCTGTATAGTTTTAAGCCATTCTCTTGTTTTTTACCCCTGCAACATTCCATGACGTATTGGTTAAGTGCCCTTGTGGTAAAACACCATTTGGGTTATTATTTACGGCACTACTAGGGATACAGTCCTGGTTACTAACTATCGGACGCACTGCGTCCTCCCCCTGTGAATCAACTTCGCTACAACCTCTTAGAGAAGCAAACCTAGCATACCAAATTGAACATTTTACAAAGTAAAAGAAAGAACGGAATAGAAGAGAAAACGAGAGGAAAGCAAGAAAACAATAAGTTGCAAATTGAAATCATCATCATGCAATATATATTTTTAAAAAATTATCTGTGCCATCCCAATGGTTAAAAGACCCAACAGGTTTGGGAGAGAGTTCTTCCAACAGGGACCCCACGACCTTCGAACTTCAGAAATATACAACTACCCAACTAACTCTTCTTAACATTATTATATTCTGATAGAGTATGTTAGCACTACAGTTACTGTTTGAGGCGAACCAATGAACAACCCGATTTATTAGAATCCCCCATGTCTCAGTGGTATTATCAACCAGTTTCGGGACATTTTTCAAAACTATTACATAGGTGGCTGCCTGAGGTGGTAGATGAAGTATAGCCTCACCAGACTTCTCTGTGCAACAGGAAACAGCCATTACATCGCATGTGTTACAACGCATGTTATTACAATGCGGTTGTTACCACGATGCGTTGTTACATTGCAGTACATTACAACACACGTTGTTACATCGACTTGCTGTAGGGGGCACGCTAACCTAAGAAAAAGTATAATTTACTATTCCAACACCTTCCCTACTGTTGTGCACACTAGAGTTTGAATAGTAAATTATACCAGAATACCAGAATACAAAAGGTGAACCATGGGAATCTGATCTCTATTCTGTTGATGGGCAATGTAACTCGACCAGCAAGTGACCGATTGTCACTTGTGGTTTTTACCGGTGACCACAATAGTAAAACTTCCCGGTATTATTTTGCACTGATTTTCTATTGTTTCTAAAATTCATAACTCTAGGTATGTGTGTCTGATTAATTTGTTTTGGTGTCTAAGATAAAATTAAAACCACCTTTATTTTAATAAATTGATGTTGGATCTCTTTCGAGTCATGTCAATTACTTATCGTTCATGTTGGTACTCTGAAATGATTAGCACATGTTCCTCTAGTAAAGCCTGACTGCTCTTTGCAACACTACCAGGACTAAGCTAAGGAATAATTTTTGTGAATCCAAGGACCATCTTTGGGGTTTGTGACAGTATTACATGGTGAGGCCTATCCAGCAGCATTATCGTATAATACTCCATCTTCCCACAAGTTACATGCCCAATCTTCAGGCAGTCTCCTTCAGTTAGTTAGACATTCACAATCTGCTTCCAGAAAGGGCAAAATGGTTGTCTGACGTCCTTAATGATTGTAGAGAGTTCCTTCTAGGTGCAGGTTGCTCTCATTGACTCTATGATGTTATTGATATTATCTTTATTGAAGGATTTAAACTGGTTTCAAATAGCCTCATTTTGGGATTTTTGGGGCTAATTGGGAGTACTATCCATCTGATTAGTTGACCTTTCTCCCATGGACGGATATTTGTTTGGATTCAGCCCCAGTTTCGTGTCCATGTAGATTGTGATAGACTCTTTGATTTTCATTATCTTTTCTTTGAAAAAGGATGAGAAGGCATCACACCACTCTGTCAAGGTTAGCATGTTCATGGTGAGGTTTATGGTTCCGATTTTGTTGCTTGACAATTTAGATACGTTTTCTCTGTCGTTTTTTTGTGTCATATATTAGGGATCCGAAGAAGGCTGTTTTGCCATTCCATGTGTTCATTTTGTAATTGTTCCTACTCTTCTGAAGGTGTTTCACTGAGGGATTATGTCTCCATGATCTCTCAGCAAGTCTTAGAGCCTTCCTTTGTTCATTGAAATGTTGATTGGACCTACGGGTGTTCTATTTTTTATTTGTGCCTATTGAGTCGAAGTGGGGCCTTGCATCCATTGTGACAGTCATTGTTGTGTTATAATGATCAGTTAGTTCTTAGATTTCTAGCAGTCCACTTGAGGGGCTAAGGTTGCTTTGTCAAAGAGTAACAAGGTCCTCTTTGTTTAGATTTCTGATGTCCCTAGTCTAATATTTAGGTTTACGTCCTTGGCTTCTAAACCTCTTTTCCTTTGTTGGTATGTGAAAAAAGGTTTGATGATGATCTGACAGTCAGTTGGGATATTAAAGTCAATGTTTATGGCTCCTTTCTTGGATATGATTAGACGGTGTTGTGATATTGCATGGAGTATACTGTGATTGTTTCCACTATTTGATTGAGGAACTCTTGGTTGTATCCATTGGCGGTGCTAGATCAGTTGCAGTTTGGCTATTTTTCTGCCTAGTGTTAAGATTTCTACTCCCATGTAGTCACAGGAGGACAGGTCATCCACTGGTAAGTGTTTTGTGTTCATTTTGTTTCGGTGGGCGACTGTAATCCCTCCTCCCTGCCTCTGTTGATGGTATGTCTAAGAGGAGGTGGAGGATTGATTTAGTCATTTTTCTGTTAGGATTATCAGGTACTGCTTGTAGGAGAGTAGGATCTGCTTCCTATAGTTACCCCCACCTTTTGCTGATGTGACACTGTTTACGACTTAGTCTGACTGGGATACTGCTATCCAGGACCCCAGTCTAGCTGCTTTCTCCTCTAAATTGATTGCATGTAGTTTAGGTACACTTCAGATTGGATTCTGGGGTACCCTTATAAGTCCCTAGTATATGGTATACTATGTAACCAGGGCATAGGTACCACAGAGGCCTCTCAGGGGCTGCAGCATATATTATGCCACCCCTGGGAGACCATTCAAAATGACAACACATGTCTGCTACAGCAGCCTGTGTAAGGTGGTGCATGCACCCCTTACTCAGATATAGGTTCACTATATCTATCCTAGATCACTACACATATAAAACTATCAGTCACCCCTATGGCAGGCCTTATCAATCCTGAAGGCAGGGTGCTGGGTTTTATGTGAGAGGGTGCACCTGCATGAGCAGAGCCCCTCTGTAGCCTTCGGATCCTATATTCCGGGGTTGTTTGTGATGCAACCAACCATATATACTTAGGTGCATTATAACCACGCGGTAAATGCTAACTTTAAAACGGCGGCATGGAAATATGTCATGTTTGGTGTCAAACACCTTGGAATCATACCTCCACACCAGTAACTGGTGCGGGAGGTATAATTACACCCTCCTAAAGGAACATATGCGACACACTGGTACACCCAGTACCAGCTTTCTCGACCCTGGCATCACAAAATGAATGCTGCCAGCCACAGACACGAGTCTGCCCTCCTGCTGCAGGACGAAACTCGAGCAGAGGAAGGCCTAACAATAGGTTTCCTGTCACAGGGAGGTGTGACCACCTCCGAGCAGGCTTTAGTGTATTGGGGCTGGGTGGGTGCACTCTGAGAGTGCTTTGATGTCTGCACTGTGGGCACATTTGGTGTCTCTGTGCATAGTCCAGCTCAAACCGGTTGCAGGAGCCATTTGCTCCTACTCTGGTGTGAAAGTGGACAAAGGGTAAGGGTGTAGCCACCCCACTGTCCTGACCCTCCCATAGGTGGGTCTCCAGAGTTTTTCCTACCCCTTCCTTGGGTACAAATAAGGAACCCCTGACTACAGGACTTTAGATTTTACCTGGACTAAACTCTGCTACAGAAACCAAGTACTTCGACGATCTGCACGACGCTGGATGACTGAAGAATCTCCCTTGGAGTAAAGGAGTTACTCCCCTGCAAGGCAGGCACCTAAAATGCATCTGACCAGTTTGTATCTCGCGAGCTCCAGAGGACTCCGAATATTTCTGCAACACAGGAGGTGGGTTCCCGAGGTCTCTGAGGTTGATCTGCGCTCTCAGCAATTCTGAGGCCTGTATCCCTGTGCACCACGTACATTTGCAGTAGCATATGCGTTTTGGCGATCCCTGAGGCTGTGCTTTGGGCTACTTGTAGTCCTGACCCCAAGTAGTAATTTCACCGAAAATTTCCGACCTACACTCCATGAGTGTTCCGTGGGCTGGTATTTTGTGATTCAGCTTCAGGTCCCTTCGCGATCCCTGGTCCGTTGGCCTGTGCGTCCCTGTGAAGGTATCTTTGACTTTCTGTGGGCTTTACTGGTTGCTCCAGATCTGCCCTGACTCTCCCTAGCTTGGAGGGTCCCCAGGACCTTGCTGGTCCTTACCGAATCATCTTTCCTCTGCCCGCGTGGGTTGTAGTTGACAAGGCTTGTTGGTGTTCAATCCGGACACTGACCAACCAGCACTCGATATCCTTTGTGGGACAGCTCACCTCAGGACTTTGGTCATCATCGACGTCTCCTGTGGTCCCCATGGCTGCAGAGTCACGCTTCACCTCTTCTCACCTGACATCGATGGGCATTCGTCTATCGTGCCCCTGGTCACTGTGAAGTGACCCAGACTCTGTCCCCTCTACTTTCAGGTTCTTCTCAGCTCTGATCCAGGCTTGGATCACACCGGACACTTTTCATATCCACGGCAGCAGCACTTTTCCGCATCAGGCCATTGAAAACTACAACGGTTTACAACATCACTTGGCCCCTATGCACCCGGCTCCTCTGAGATAGGTAACACGGGTATCTCGGTACTCTCAAGGGTGCTGGCCTTAGAACCTTCTATGTTTAACTGGGTTTGCTTGAAGTCCTCTCCAAAGTGTCCTTAATCTGTAAAATTCCAACCGCGACTTTCCCAGGTTGGTGTACGGAACTCGCGTCTGTGTTCTCACACTGCACCCGTCCTCCGTGGGTCCCCTGTGTCACTACCTTGGGTGGTTCCTTGGGGTCCCAGCGATTCTGCGTGCTCTAGGCACTGTGTCTAGTCAAGTCATGGTTGTTATACCACGGCTTTCTTAGTATATGGTTTGGTCTCCCCCTGGAGCCCACTGTGTATTGTGCTATTCACTGTCGTTCTAGTGATTTCATATTGTGTGCTATGTTCTCTAATCACATAAAGAGGTTAGTAGAGAGTGTTTAGTAATAAATACATATATTTTATATATTCCTGGTGTGATTCGCCTTTCGTTTGGTCATTCAGGAGGTTATAAACTGGTAAAACAAGCTGCTTACATTCCTTCGAGACTTAACCTGATGGCTGCTCTCCATAGCTACCACTAGGATAGCTTTCAATAAAGGTTGCATTTAACCTAATCATCAATAAGGGTTGTTTGGACTGGTACAAGGTGCCCACTTTAACTAGTGGACAGCATATACCAGGCCAACATCTCACATTGGTGTGCAGCGGTTGGGATTCAAGCTTGCTATTGTTTTACCAGATAATCTCATTGAGTGACTAACTGAAAACCACTAAAGGTATTAGGTACATATAAATCAGAATAGAATAAGTAAGTTCTACTGAACTTAGAGTTGGGTAAGTCAAGGGTCTAGCACACCCTTTTTCCAACTCAAGAGAGTTTAGTAGCTCCCACTAGGTTAGGTAGGTGCCTACACCACACAACTCTAGTATGTCTTCTAGGCCTGAATCCAGTGGCTCCTTGCCAACTAAGTATGACCATCTCCCATTCCAAGAATTGAAAAATATGTGTACATCTAGGAAACTGAAGACAGGGAGACATCCAAGCACTCAACGTCTCATAGAGACTTTGCTTTTAGATGACCTCAGAAAGACCCCAAGGTCTGATGAGGCAGGCAAGTTGGGTGGGGCAGCAGAGGAAGAAAGGCCAGGAAGTGAAAACTTCTATGACATGGACTCCGATGCTGACCAGGAGGATCAAATGATTCTAACCTGGAGTTAACAGTTTACCAAGAAGATCAAGATCTCCTTCTCAGGAATCTAATCATTCTGGTATTTCTGTAGGGACCTCTGCTTCTCATAAAAGGGAGTCCTCCTATGAGAAGAAGGGCCAACTGCTTGAGTTTGAGAGAGCTAAGCTCAGAATCAAGAGAGAACAATTGGCCTCAGATAGGGAATCCCTGGAGCTTCAGAGAGCTTCCAATAGGTTGGGATTAGAGGCCCATGGTGGCAGCAACAGTGTCTCTAGAGGTAGAAACCATACTCATGACCATAGGAACCTGAACAAGATTATCTCTCCCTACCAGAGTGGGGATGACATCCACAAATGGATAACTGCACTAGAGAGGGTCTGTCAAGTACAGAGGGTCCCTCAGGAGCAGCGGGCAGCAATCTTGTGGCTCTCCTTTGCAGACAAAGTTAGAGACAAGCTCCTCACTGTTAGAGAAGAGAATGCTGATAATTACACAGTCTTGAAGAGTGCTCTGATTAATGGGTTTGGCTTAACCACTGAACAATACAGGATTAAGTTCAGAGATACCCAAAAGGCATAGACTCAAGACTGGGTTGACTTTGTAGATTGTGCTACTAAGGCTCTGGAAGGCTGGTTACTTGGCAGTAAAGTGTGTGATTTTAAAGGATTGTACAATTTAATTATGAGGGAGCAGATCCTTAATAATTGTCAAAATCAGCTTCTGCATTAGTACCTGGTGGACTCTGATCTGACCTCTCCCCAACAATTGGGCCAGAAGGCAGACAAATGGATCAGAACCAGGGTGAGGCAGAAAGTTCAGAACCAAGGTGGTGACTCCAAGAAGCAAGATTCTAAAAACTCTGATAAGGGTAAAGACCAGACGTCTTCTCAAGGGCTGCAAAAATCTGCATCTGGTGGGGAGTCACAATCCAACATGGGAAAAGGAAGAAGAAACCATGGTGTCAAATCTGTAAACAGAAGACCCATTGGACAAGTGATTGTAACACGTCCAAGGACTCAACTCCAACTGCCACTGCCCCTAAGGCAACTGTTCCCCCTAATTCAGCTCCAAGTGATGGTACTCAGAATAAGGGTGTCGTAGGGTAAACCCTGGGATCTGAGGTGGACTCTGGCCTAGTCAGAGTGCCCACTCAGGCTGCGTTGACCTGTGATGGAGGCCAGGATATGGCCTCCTTACTTGTCAGTCCCAGTAATCTGAGCAAATAAAGAGAGCAGCCTTTGATAAATGGAAAAGATGCCTTGGCATTCAGGGACACAGGAGCAAGTGTCACAATGGTGACAAAAGATCTTGTGGCTCCAGATCAAATCATACTTGGTGAGATGTACCAAGTGACCAATGCTAGCAATGTCAGGACAGACCATTCATTGGCAGTTGTTAATTTCACCTGGGGAGGGGTAACTGGCCATAAGAAGGTTGTGGTAAGTGCAGACCTCCCTGATGAATGCTTGTTGGACAATGATTTAGAAACTTCAGCTTGGGCTGAAGTGGAACTCAGGACTCATGCAGAAATGTTGGGAATCCCTGCAGATGTTTTTGCTATGACTAGGTCACAGGCAACAATGTCTTCCACTGAACAGGCCCTGGATCCTGGAAAAATGGACCAGGTGCCTTCCAAGAGACGGAGCAGTAGGGGTAAGGTGGTGTCTCCCTCCCTGCCTCAGAATACAGATCAGTCTCTTGAGAGAGATGATCTAAGTCCTGAAAAAGGAACTGTCTCAGAGGAACTTGAGTCTGATCAGGTTGAGTTCTTGGGGACAGGGGGCCCTTCCAGGGCAGATCTGAGCCAGGAGCAGCTGAGCTGCCCCTCTCTTGAACCCCTCAGACAGCAAGCTGCTGCTGAGGCTGCTGGGAGTGCCAGTGGGTCCCATAGGATCTACTGGGAAGATGGACTCCTTTACTCAGAGAGTAGAGACCCCAAGCCAGGTGCCACCAGGAGGTTGGTTATACCTCTGACGTTTAGGGGCTTCCTATTGACACTGGCACATGACATCCCATTAGCAGGTCACTTAGGCCAAAACGAGACTTGGGACAGAATTTTCCCTCACTTTCATTGGCCTCACATGTCTGAAGACACCAAGGAGTTTTGTCGCTCCTGTGTCACCTGTCAAGCCAGTGTTAAGGCAGGTGGTACTACAAAGGCCCCCCTGATACCACTACCTGTGGTGGGGGGTCCCTTTGAGAGGGTTGGGATTGACATAGTTGGTCCCTTGGATCCTCAAACTGCATCTGGCACAGCTTTATACTGGTGGTGGTGGACCATGCCACTAGGTATCCAGAGGCAATTCCCCTTAGAACTACCACAGCTCCTGTTATGGCTAGGGCCTTCCTGGGAATCTTTTCCAGGGTGGGTTTTCCTAAGGAGGTAGTATCAGACAGAGATGCAAACTTCATGTCTAGTTACTTGACTGCTATGTGGAAGGACTGTGGAGAAAATTACAAATTTACCACCCCTTATCACCCACAATGCAATGGGTTAGTTGAAAGATTCAACAAAACCCTCAAGGGCATGATTAAAGGTCTCCCAGAAAAGCTTAGGCACAGATGAGACATACTTTTGTCCTGCCTTCTCTTTGCCTACAGAGAGGTTCTTCAGAACGGGGTTGGTTACAGCCCTTTTGAACTTCTGTTTGGACATCCAGTTAGGGGTCCTTTATGTCTAGTGAAGGAGGGATGGTAGTTACCTCTCAAACTCCCTAAACAGGATATTGTGAACTATGTACTTGATCTCCGCTCCAGGACGGTTGAGTACATGAAGAAGGCAACTAAAAACCTTGAGGCTAGCCAGGAATTGCAAATGGCCTGGCATGACCAAAAGGCTGTGTTGACTGTTTATCAGTAGAAGGAGTACTTCCAGGAGACAAATCAATGTCTCCAGAATACTGGGAAAGGTGCACAAGAAAATAAATGTTTTCTTTTCTTAAGAAGACCCCTCACTCACCAACCTAGTTGGTGATATGCTTCATCATCAGGGTCCCACCCGGATAGCCAAGTGCCATCTGGGTGTGCTTCGACACCTGATTACAGTGGAGCTGGTAGTTTTTTTGTGCAAGTGAGTGAAAAGTGAATTTAAAAATTGGCCAGATATAACTCACTTAAAAATGTTATTCTGGAGCAACTGGACAATATTAAAAATGTTGGTTAGATACCTTACTTGTTTAAATTGGCCTTTGGTATCTAGTAGTGAAGAATTGTGCTAACAAGTACATAAAAACGGTCCACATGTTTCAACCTGTGGAATGGTAGTACTAGGTTTTCTTCAGGACCAGGACCAGGGTAAGGTGTACCCTACCCTTGATCACTGCAACCTGACCATCTACTCATGGTCAGGTATCCTATCATCCAATTTGTAGACAGGAGAAATTAAAAAACACGAAATTGCGTGCCTCATGGGAGTCAGGGTCGTGGTGCTTGCTCAGTAACATGATTTTGTGGAGCCAGTCACCGGCTGATACGCCTCCCCTAAGCGACCCGTCTCAGCTTCCCGAGGGTCGCTTAGAGTAGGCGCATCAGCCGGTTTTTATGCACTTGTTAGCACAATTCTTCACTACTAGATACCAAAGGCCAATTTAACCAAGTAAGGTATCTATCCAACATTTTAAATAATGTCCAGTTGCTCCAGAATAAAATTCTTAAGTGAGTTATATCTGGCCAATTTTTAAATTCACTTTTCACTCACTTGCACACAAAAAACTACCAGCTCCACTGTAATCAGGTGTCGAAGCACACCCGGATGGCACTCGGCTATCCGGGTAGGACCCCGATGATGAAGCATGTCACCAACTAGGTTGGTGAATGAGGGGTCTTCTTAAGAAAATAAAAAAATTATTTTCTTGTGCACCTTTCCCAGTATTCTGGAGACATTGATTTTTCTCCTGGATGTACTCCTTCTAATGTTTGCTTACTTCATTCCAAGGGGACTAAGAGTATTTCCCTCCATTTGTGACAATCCCTTTCTCTCTCTCTTGTTTTTGTATATTGACTGTTTATGAGCCAGGACAGAAAGTATGGGTGTTGGAGCCTGTGGCCCCAGCAGCCCTCCAAGACAAGTGGAGTGGCCCGTATACCATTATTGAGCAAAAGGGAGAGGTCACCTACCTGGTGGACCTTGAAACTCCCAGGAGCCCCCTTAGGGTGCTCCATGTGAACAGGCTCAAACCATATGTTGACATGGCAGACATGGGCTTGCTCATGGCTACTGATGAGGGGCAGGAGGAAGAGAGTGATCCACTCCCTGACCTGTTCTCACACAACCCTGATGATAGTTCAGTTGACGGTTAAGCCTTGGCAGGCAGCCTCACTGTCCAGCAGCAAACTGATTGCAGAAAAGTTCTTAATCAGTTTAGACATATGTTTTTACTGACTCCAAGTCAGACTACCTGGTGCACTCATGAAGTGGACACTGGGGACAATCTGCCTGTTAAAAATACGATTTACAGGCAACCTGACCATATCAGGGACTGCATCAGGACTGAAGTCCAGAAGATGTTGGAGTTGGGAGTGATTGAACCCTCAGATAGCCCTTGGGCCAGTCCTGTAGTCTTAGTGCTCAAACCTCACACCCAGAATGGTAAGAGAGAGATGGGGTTTTGTGTTGACTACAGGGGTCTCAATACAGTCACTAGGACTGATGCCCATCCAATCCCTAGGGCAGATGAGCTTATAGATACTTTGGCCTCAGCCACGTTTCTGAGCACATTTGACCTGACAGCTGGCTACTGGCAAATCAGACTACCTGAGGATGCAACGCCAAAAACAGCATTCTCAACCCCTAGTGGACACTACCAATCTGTGGTGATGCCCTTTGCTTTTGAAGAATGCACCTGCCACTTTTCAAAGGTTGGTGAAGAAAGTCCTTACAGGCCTGGAAGCCTATAGTGCAGCTTATCTAGATGATATTTCTGTCTTTAGCTCCACCTGGGAGGATCACCTGGTCCACCTGAGAAATGTTTTGGAGGCCCTGCAGAGAGCAGGCCTCACTATCAAGGCCACCAAGTGCCAGATAGGGCAGAGTCACCTTGTGGGTGGAGGTCAGGTTCAACCATTGCAGAGCAAAATCCAGACCATCATGGACGGGGTTGCTCCAACCACCCAGACTCATGTCAGAGTATTCTTGGGCCTGACTGGGTACTATAGGTTTGTCAAAGGTTATAGATACATAGTGACCCCTTTGAATGACTTTACTTCCATAAGAATGCCAAAGAAAGTTCAGTGGACAATTAGCTGTCAAAGGGCATTTGATGACCTGAAGCAGGCCATGTGCACTTCTCCCATTCTGCAAAAGTCCTGACTATTCCAAACAATTCATTGTCCAAACAGATGCTTCTGAGTTGGGGGTAGGGGCTGTGTTATCACAATTGAATGATGAGGGTCAGGATCAGCCAGTAGCTTTTATTAGCAGAAGGCTGACCCCCAGATAGAAACGTTGATCAGCTATTGAGAGGGAGGCCTTTGCTGTGGTTTGAGCTCTGAAGAAGCTGAGGCCATACTTGTTTGGCACTCACTTCATTGTTCAGACAGACCGACCATAAGCCCCTCTTATGGCTAAAACAGATGAAGGGTGAAAACCCCAAACTTTTGAGGTGGTCCATTTTCCTACAGGGGATGGACTATACAGTGGAACATAGACCTGGGAGTAACCATGCAAATGCAGATGGACTCACCAGATATTTCCACTTAGAACATGAAGACTCAACTTGTCAAGGTTCGTTTAATGTCCTTACGTTTGGGGTGTGTGTGTAGGAGAGTAGAATCTGCTTCTTATAGTTACCCCCACTTTTTGCTGATGTGACACTGTTTTTGACTTAGTCTGACTGGGATCCTGCTATCCAGGACCCCAATCTAGCTGCATTCTCCTCTAAATTGATTGCATGTACTTTAGGTACACTCCATATTGGATTACGGGGTACCCTTATCAGTCCCTAGTATATAATGTACTCTGTACCCAGAGCATAGGCACCCCAGAGGCCTCTCAGGGGCTGCAGCATGTATTATGCCACCCCTGGAAGACCATTCAAAATGACACCACAGGTCTGCTACAGCAGCATGTGTAAGGTGGTGCATTCACCCCTTACTTAGATATAGGTTCACTATATCTATCCTAGATCACTGCACATATAAACTGATCAGTCACCTCTATGGCAGGCCTTATCAATCCTGAAGGCAGGGTGCTGGGTTTTATGTGAGAGGGTGCACCTGCATGAGCAGAGACCCTCTGCAGCCTTCGGAACCTATATTCCAGGGTTGTTTGTGATGCAGCCAACCATATATACTTAAGTGCATTATAACCTCATGGTAAATGCTAACTTTAAAACGGCTGCATGGAAACATGTTTTGTTTGGTGTCAAACACCTTGGAATCATACCTCCACACCAGTAACTGGTGTGGGAGGTATGATTCCACCCTCCTCAAGGGACATATGCGACACACCGGTACACCTGGTACTAGCTTTCTCGACTCTTGCATCACAAAATGGATGCTGCCAGCCACAGACACGAGTCTGCCCTCCTGCTGCTGGATGAAACTCGAGCAGAGGAAGGCCTGACAATAGGTTCCTGTCACAGGGAGGTGTGACCTACTCCAAGACAGGCTTTAGTGTATTGGGGCTGGGTGGGTGCACTCTGAGAGTGCTTTGATGTCTGCACTGGGGGCACATTTGGTGTCCCTGTGCATAGTCCAGCTCAAACCGGTTGCAGGAGCGATTTGCTCATGCTCTGGCGTGAAACTGGACAAAGGACATGGGTGTAGGCACCCCTCTATCCTGACACTCCCATAGGTGGGTCCCCAGAATTTGTCCCACGCCTTCCTTGGGTATAAAGTAGGAACCCCTGACTACAGGACTTTAGATTTTACCTGGAGTAAACTCTGCTACAGAAACCAAGTACTTCGATGATCTGCACGACGCTAGATGACTGAAGAATCTCCCTTGGAGTGAAGGAGTTACTCCCCTGCAAGGCAGGCACCTAAAACGCTTATGACCAGTTTGCATCTCCCCAGCTCCTGTGGACTCCGAAGATTTCTGCAACACAGGAGGTGGGTTCCCGAGGTCTCTGAGGTTGATCTGCACTCTCAGCAATTCTGAGGCCCGTATCCCTCATGGGGACCTTGCAACCCGAACCCATGTGCACCGCGTACATTTGCAGCATATGCTTTTTGGCGATCCCTGAGACTGTGCTTTGGGCTACTTGTAGTCCTGACCCAGAGCAGTAAATCCACTGAAGATTTCTGGCTTACACTCCACAAGCTGGGCTGGTATTTTGTGATTCAGCTCGAGGTCCCTTCGCGATCCCTGGTCCGTTGGCCTGTGGGTCCCTGTGAAGGTAACTTTGACTTTCCGTGGGCTTTACTGGTTGCTCCAGATGTGCCCTGGCCCTCCCTTGCTTGGAGAGTCCCCAGGACCTTGCTGGTCCTCACCGAAGCATCTTTCCTCTGCCCACCTGGGTTGCAGTTGCCAAGGCTTGTTGGTGTTCAATCTGGACACTGACCCCCCCCAGCACTCGACATCCTTTGTTGGATAGCTCACCTACGGACTTTGGTTGTCATCGACATCTCCTGGTCCCCGTGGCTGCAGAGTCAAGCTTCACCTCTTCTCACCTGAAACACCCGACATCGGTGGGCATTCGTCTATCGTGGTCACTGTGAAGTGACCCAGACTCTGTCCCCTCTGCTTTCAGGTTCTTCTCAGCTCTGATCCAGGCTTGGATCACACCGGACACTTTTCATCTCCACGGCAGGAGCACTTTTCCGCATCACGCCATTGAAAACTACGAAGGTTTCCGACATCACTTGACCCCTATGCACCCGGCTCCTCTGGGATAGGTAGCACGGGTATCTCGGTACTCTCAAGGATGCTGGCCTTAGAACCTTCTATATTTAACTGGGTTTGCTTGAAGTCCTCTCCGAAGTGTCCTTAATCTTTAAAAATTCCAACGCGACTTTCCCATAGAGTTGTACGGAATTCGCGTCTATGTTCTCACACTGCACCTGTCCTCCATGGGTCCCCTGTGTCACTACCTTGGGTGGTTCCTTGGGGTCCCTGCGATTCTACATGCTCTAGGCATTGTGTCTAGTCAAGTCGTGGTTGTTATACCACTTTCTTAGTATATGGTTTGGTCTCCCCCTGGAGCCCACTGTGTATTGTGCTATTTACTGTCGTTCTAGTGATTAAATATTGTGTGCTTTGTTCTCTAATCTCATAAAGAGGTTAGTAGAGGGTGTTTAGTAATAAATACATATATTTTATATATTCCTGGTGTGGTTCTCCTTTCATTTGGTCATTCAGGAGGTTATAAACTGGTAAAGCAAGCTGCTTTACATTCCTTCAAGACTTAGCCTGAAGGCTGCTCTTCATAGTTTCCACTAGGATAGCTTTCAAAAAAGGTTGTCTTTAACCTAATCATCAATAAGGGTTGTTTGGACTGGTACAAGGTGCCCACTTTAACTGGTGGGTAGACAGCATATACCAGGCCAACTTCTCACACTGCTCATTATAAAGGGTGGCTTTGGCAATGTCTGTGGCATGTTTAGCCGCTGATTCGCAGTAGTGTAGTAATCACTTTAGGGTCTTCACTTCCTGATGGGTAGAGATCTGATCTGCTATCAACGGGATAGAGATCAGATTCCCATGGTTCACCTTTTGTATTCTGGTGCGTGACCTACAAGCAGTAGAGTTAACCACCCACCACTGGTTGAGCATATTTCGGTACTGGAGGGGGCATCTTTACTTCCTAATTGTACGGCAGCAGGGCTCCAATATTCACTGTGGATACCACCAATTTACAAATTTACTCCTGTCTCACACTAACCATATTTCACCCTGATTATGAGTATATTTCTCTCTGTGTTCCTGACTTACTCTATTCCCTTCCCTCCTGTAGCCCTGTTACTTCATCACTCTGTGATCCTGTTTGTATTTCTGAATCTGATCTCCTTTGCAGTCTTTCTTGACAAATCTAATTGGGAATAGTCTTCTTGGAAATAAATTAAATAGTGACAAATAATAATAGAGAAACAACAAATATTTTTAATAGAAGAAATAGAAAACTTTATATTGTTAAAATACTGTTAAATACTATATTCAGCAAGCATTGGCAAAGCCAATGAGTCTGTCAAGGGAAGATGTGCCATGGTTATTTTTTTAATGCAAGCATATAACACAAAAAAACAGAAAAAGATTACAACCTAAACGTGGCTGCCACATAAACGTATTGAAAAAAATTACATGTAAAACATGTTCATGATGTGGTCATATTTCTAGTGATTTTTGTTTTAAATAAAAAGCCTTTCAATTGTGCTGTACAATGTATTATTAGTGTAATTTGTGAAGGAAACCAGAACTAAGCAGAAAGACAACATTATTTCGTTTCTCATTTCTTCACCTGATGTCTGTCATACACCATCTTCAATTCTCTTCGTTTCTTATATTCTCCCGTGCTGGTTGTCTGTTCTCAAACTTTTTTGACTACTCTATCTCAGTTAATGCTCATATAACGAAAGTCGCCTTCTTAAGAACAACTATTCACATCTGAAAGATGTGTCAATTTCTTTTTTCTTTTTTTTGTTCCTGTTGTGCCCTTTATTAGTTGCTTTTAGTAGACTTTCTTGGAGCTATTAACAGCTCTATAAGTCTTCTATCCACCTCCTTTTCAAACTTCTTTCCACTACTCACACTTCTCTATAACTTGGCTTTCTTTGCTAGTTCCCTTTCCCTCCTTGAATAAAACATAGCATTCTTGATATTTTCTAAAAATCTGTTCACAGCCTTGCTTCCATATGTTTTTCTTCACATTGACTCTCTAACCCTGAATATTAGCTCAGCAACTCTGTTCCTTCTATCTTTCTTTAGTCATTCATACATCGCTTCTTGTTTTCATTCTTTTTGTTGGTCGGGGTTGACAGCACAATGGTCAGCAAAAACTATTGCAAACAATATACATATAGACAAGCAAGGTAGTGAGACTCACCTGGAGTGACTGAAAAGGCCGGGGCAGCAGCTTGGTGGGTGCCGCCACCAGCAAGGCCTCAGCATCCACTAGGTCAGCAGTAGCACCACAGGCATCAACCACCACGGGTCAGCGGAACCAACCGGTGCAGAAGAGGAGGGTTTTGGAGTTGGGCTGTAGCATTAGAGCTCCATGACCTGGCTTGTGCTCCAGACAGGCCGGTTTCCACTGGAGTGATGGTACTCCGCATGCCGCATGGCATCCTATTTGTAACTCCAGGAGGAGCTCTGGAGGGGTTCCCGTATCCTCCGCCATGTTGGTTCTTTGCTTGAATACAAAGTGACATATATAAACATGTGTTTACTTGCCAGCAAATGGTATCTGCCCCTTACTAAACTGATGATTTATATAACAAAGCTCAGTTTGAGCAATTTATTAAATCGAATAAATGGTTTGTCATTTGCCTGAGCACAGTGTGCATCTCATTCGCATGCTCATGGATCTCAGTGACTAAGGGGCTGATTTAGATTTTGACAGAGAGATATCCCACCCGCCTTACAACAAGTGCAATGGGGTATAATACACTTTTAATAAGGTGGGGGGCTGTCCATCACGTGTGCCCTAACAGTGGTTATCTTTCATCATGGGATGTGGCACAGACTTTGCTTCATGGATCTTCAGAATACGTTGGACCCAATCATGATGGGTCTGCTCATCTCATTTCGGGCGAGAACTCCTGTTTTCTCTCAAAATGGGATTACAAATTGGGCACATATCATGGGTGTCTATACGTGTGCTTTGCAGCAGGTGTAGAGAGTGCACATGCACTGCTTGCGCACCTTGGGTTGGGGGAACAACACATGCTGCTGATGTGTTATTCCACATTCCCAAAATGGCAAACTTGGAATCAGGTTCAAATTGTGCATGTGCTAATGTGTGCTCTCTGCTCTAGCACAAATGAACAAGTGCACAATTTACACCTGTATTTTGTGACACCATCACATAGAGGCCTTCAGAGATACATTTTCTATTCTGGGAGGAGCATTTCAAGGTTGAGTTGCTATGTATAGAACAACGTGGTGTGCAGCATTGGGTGGATTAGAGATTAGAGATTAGAGATCAGATGCTGGATTACACTAATTCAGCATGTGGTGCGTCTGTGCCTGGTGCGACCTGGACTGTGTTTTACATGACAGAGAAGCAGGACCCTTTACAGCAGCAGTGCAAACTGCTGGAGCACATGTGCGGATGCGAGCAGGGCCGGCCTTTCCTCAGGCAGCGCCGCGGGCGAAACTAAATGTGGTGCTGGTCCTAATCGTCATCCTCTACTCCTCCCCATCCCCCCTCTCCCATTGAAAGAAAACAAGATTTGCATACAGCTTGAAGGCAATAAACTGAACTGGTGGAGGAGAATAAAAGATTTATTCAAAGCAGCCCATGAAGCCAGCTACCAACTGGAGGCACCCTGGATCTCGGTCCAGCATGCCCATGCCAAAAGCTAGCCCTGGGTGCAAGCATGAGGGTCACAGATGGAGCCACAAACTCCACCTATATTTCAAGATGGGGCATAAATGTCGTCAGGGCTAAAGTGGGGGGAAAAACAGGTGCTGAGACAGGTCTCTCTGTCGGGCACTCCCTTTTAACCCTTACCCTCATCATGAAAAATAGTCTTAACTCGGTGGCAGTACCAACCACAAACGGCCTTTGATGTAACATCAAAGACATTCCTTTGTTATGCATGCTGCTACGATCAGGAGGTAATTGGCAGCGCTTAATTTGAGCCGCTGCTTTCCGTTGCTCGGCACCAGCACTTAATCTTCAACATCAGTGCACAAACTCGCCCCAAAGGAATTTGAGCACTTTTCAAGAGAACCAGTAAAGGACACATTCATTTTTGGTAGGCACGGGGGAGATAAAGTGATTTGCTCAGAATCACAGATGTTAATCCTACACCGAGAATAAAACCTGGTTCCCCAGCCCCAACGTCGGCAGGTCTGGCCATTACGCCACATCCTCTCCCCACTTGTAGGGTTTCATGGTTAATAGTGGGTTCTGTTATAGTCAGCGCTAGTAGGAGCACTTGGTTGGTGCATTCTGCCTCCTGACAAGAGCCTGGCACTTACTTTTTCACAAATTAACCATTGCTAATCGAACGATCACCTGATAGTGATCTTAAAGTTCACACTGTGGGAATCCATAGTGGGACAGGAGGGGTGATAAGCAGAGCTTAGGCTCTAAATGTAACACCTATACTGTCCTGACCTGCTGGAGACTGATAACGCTGCTGCACAGGCTGCTGCTGCCCAGTTCCAGCTTTAGACACTTTTCAAGCCCACAATAAAAAAAAGTAAATATTTTACAAAGAGTTCATTTAGCATTCTTAATGGAGTGTTATAGTTGTTTCACGTTCTCATAATTTCAGAATTGAAGAATTGAAGTATTTTCAATATTAATCATAACAAAGTCATTGTTGTTACTCATTTATCTTGTGCAAGTAACAACCACTGACAAAGCCAATAGTCCTGGCTTGTTTTAGGTGTAATGTGAGTTGTTGTATTATATATTTGGATACAATAACAGAACGAGATAGCAAAACAGTTGGGCGGAACACTATGGTAAGTACAGATTTATTACTCACATGTTTAAGACGCACCCTTAATTACATAGGCCGCGCCCCTTTGAGAGACCATAGTTTTTTCATCCCATTTAAAGCCCTGAATGCCCTGCAGACAAGTGTGGCTGCACCCCTCTGTAAGCTGATTTTATGGAGAGTCCCAGGAATTTAGAGGTTCCATCCGTGGCGGCCGGCATGGCGGAGTTGGTCGCGGAGGGGCGGGGCAGGTCACTTGGGGGGGGAGGAGGAGGAGCACAATATAAAAAAATAAAAATAAAAAATTTAACTTACCTTGCCGCTGGTCCTGCGTTTCTGTTCCTGCTCTCCTCGTCAAACTTGAGGAACAGGAAGCACAGCCAGGCCCCACTGACCAATCACAATACTGCAATGCAGCGTTGTGATTGGTCTGAGCGTCCTGGTTCGACCCTCAGCCAGGGAATGGGGGCCTGGGTATGTTCTCCATGCTGGCTGCAATGCAGCCGGCATGGAGAACAGGGAAAGTGCGCATGACTTTTTTGGGCGGCCCAAGAGGGCTGACCAAACAGTCATGTGCACTTAGGAGTGGGCAAAACCACTCCTCCACTGCCCTGCTCTGAGAGCAGAGCAGTACCACCCACCTGCCCGCCCGCCTGCAAGGCAGCACAAGCATAAAATGATAATAACTCAAAGTTATTATCATTTTATGTTTCTAATTCACACTGCTTAAAAGCAGTGGGGCGATGCTCCTCCGCCGAGGAGCCGCCCACCCTCCTTTAAAAGGCACCCCAGGGGGGCTGCTAACTATGCACCATTTACATGAGCTGGCATGCCTCACAATATTTACTTTGCTTCTATGCCTGGTTCATTAATATGGCCTGGATGTAGGGTAAACTCATTCCCTCATTTGTATGGGTCCACACTCAAATGCAAATGATAGAACACTCTCTTGAGATAGAGCTGTTGCACCCCCGTGGCTCTTATGTAATACGTCCCCAGGGTGCAATGAGATCATTTTCTGGAGACAATGCCAGATATGACTTTGAGCTGTTGTCTTTTAACAAATTACTTTATAAATGTCACTGCCCAGAATGACACTATTTGTTGTCAGATATAAAATCGAAATTAGTGTCCTGGGGCCAGATTGCATGACTGTGCACTAGTACAAAAATGCAACAAATGCTTTTTTGAATCGTTTCCGCCCCTTTGAGACTTTGTTTCATCTTTCATATTTCAAAAGTTTAGAAAATGTTGTTACTTTTTGTATTAGGTGAACACAAAGGGGTAGAGTACATTGTATTTGCTACTTTTTTGCCCTAACGCAAAATTTTATATTTACCTTTACATATTCTCTTCTGTCCATTCTCGACTGAACAAACAGGAATTGACTAAGTGCTCCATTTTTCACAAATGTGCTCTTAGGCCCTTATTTTGGGGTTTGCTGTATTTTGGTGAGGGGATCCCTGAGGTCAGGACCGTTTCCAAGTACGTTTTCCCAATTCTATGTGCAAATCCACTGACATTGTCTGCCTGACTAGAGAAACACAAAATGTTAAGACTGGCGGGGGTCAGAATTGGGGTGCAAGGCAGGGTAGGTGTAGGCTGAGAGGAGTGTTGTACTCATCGTTGTAGTGCAACAGGAGTTGGGTGGGGGTCAGGCTGGGCTTTTGCCTGTAACCCCTGCAGCAGTTTAACCAGTTGCACATACGCACTCCATGAATCCAGACCTTGAGCCGGGTCTGGGTGCTTAGTGGACTAGTGCACCCACTGTAGGGGCCTGTGTTGGACCTCATGGTCACAAGTTCAAATCCCAGCGGGTCAACTCAGCTTTTCATCCTTCTGAGGTCGATTGAATGAGTGCCAATGAGTTGGATAACAATAAACATCTGTTATTAAGTGCCAAGATACCCTTGGGTGAATGTGGACTTTACAAACACACGTTATGAGTCTTGAGTTCCAGTATAATCTGGTTCAGAAACACTGACCTACCTGGAATTACTGGTGGTATTACTTCCCTACTCACTCCTGCGTCACTTCCCCCACCCGTTGTTAATGCTCTGGGGGAAATCTTTCCAATTGTAAGGAGTCTAAAACTTGCTATAGGTCTATAGCTTCTAAAGCCAGCATTTTAGTGCTAACTTGCACATTTCGTTCTTTACTTGAAAAGTGTTTATGTATTGGCTTGATTAGCTTTGGAAGTGTTATGAATATGTCATCAATTAAATTGCATTTCAGATTCATTGAACAGCACTTGTTACGTCCCTCTTCAGTTAATGGAATCGCCGCAGACAATCACTTTGATAGCAAATAATATCGTAATGCAAGAAAATAAAGCAAAGACCTCACTCGCATTGCTACAGTGCCATTAATGTAAATTGGCCATTAGCTGCAGTAGTTAGATCAGCAACACCAAACATAATATTATTTCATAAAATACAGTTCGCCCTATAAAAATAATGTGAGACGCAAATTGCAAATCAGAGTGCACCAGTCGTCGAATAATTGTTTCCACATAATTAACATATTAATTAGTGAATTACGGCCGTGTCTGTATCATTTGCATTTACATCAAACACCCTGACACTTTGAATGTCATAAGACACACAGCACGGCCACGAGTTTTTCGCTCATTAAAATTTCTACATATAAGGGCCAAAAGCATCAAAATAAAAAATAAAAAGAGCCCAGAAAATAAGAGCGGAAAAGCTAATCTGTGTTTGGTTTCTATTATGTCTTGACGTGATTGGGCCCTTGTTGGGCGGAAGCGGAAGCAAGTGCAAGGGATGCAGGGCCGCTGGCACTGTGGGGAGGGGGCGGACGCTGCTTGCACATACACGTCCCAGCCCTGCGGTTCAAACAGTTAATGAGGGGATCAGCAGCGAGGCATGGCTAATCTGATAGAGCTAAGAAGAACGTAAAGCTAACACCAGGGCTTTGCCGGTAAATCACCCAGTCAGGCAGATCGCACCAATGGCCAATTACTGAAAGAAAAAAAACACAAGAAATAGCAAAAGAGGCAGCATTCAGCAATTAGAGGAGAGGCTCAGGGGTGCTTAGAGTAGACGGAGCTAAATGAAGATATTGGGAGAGCACTTCAAATGCTATGAGCAAAACTATTTGCTTTAAAAGGCTGAAAATGAAAAACGAGTGAGGATATTTTGTAAAGCATTGCACAAGCACTCAATGCAATGAAGGTCAATGCTGACGTTAGGTACCACAGTAATCACTCTAGAAGGGGTACGTGTCAATGCACTTCTGCGCTCACCCACTATAGAATAACTAAATTGAGGGCTGATTGGGCTTGCTGTAAGGGTCATAACATGGATGATATTATGCAGGGCACAAGTCCTGAAAAAAGAAGTAGGGGGACTAACCAGGTTCGGCAGTATGCAAGTGAAATCATGACGAGTGCCATCACAGCGCATGATGTCACGACACGTGCCATTGCACGTGACATCACAGGAAGTCTCAGGGAATAGTAATAATGGTGAGATAACTGGTGGTTAATGCACTTGCTGGAGAGATCTGTGTTTTGTAAAGTCCCAGATTTAAATCAAAGCGGTAGAGAAGGTAAATGTGTCTCTTGCAAAGCACATCATCTAACACGTAGATGACAGAGTTTTATTTTATGCAGGTAGCAAAGTGGGTTACTGCTTTTAACACAGAGATAGATCCTTTTGTTACCTGCAGCTCATAAATTGTAATCCTTCTACTATAGCACAGTGACGTGTGAAGGACATGTGAGCCCTACACCTTGCAACCCTCACTGTCTCATGTAACTCATCTTGTACATTGATTTACACATGTACATGATTTATTGTCAATATACAACGTGTGTGTTACGTAAAGAGCTCTGAAACCCTGCATTGGGTTGCATAGTGCTATCAAAGAAATACAATAGTGCTATTGAAATTGTTATTTGTGTAGATATTGGGACAGACCAACACACCTGACATTCTTACAGTGCATGCATCTATTATATGCAAGGACTGAAAAAAGGCTAAAGTCGCCTCTCAAGTACTTGTGAAGAGACAACAAGCTGTGTGCCTTTGTTTACCCTCAGTGGCATTTACATTTAAGTGTTAGGTTCCAGGCCGCCTCCAGTCAGGATATTCAAACACAAGGAGGCCTCATGGCCCCTTAACTTCGGCCCAGTTGGAAGTGAAACAAGCATTGGCATAGCCAATAGGTCTCGCCTTTGGGACCTTATAAGTGTTTAGCCATGCAACAGTTGCATAACTAAATACTTATATGGTCCCAAAAGCGAGACCTATTGGCTATGCCAAGCGGCCGTGGGGCCGCGAAAGTGAAAGCAATCGCGGTCAAGCGCGGCACGCGCACCCGCGCACATGCATTGTAGCTCTAGGCTGGCCTGGTAGCACTTTTTGGAGCCCTCTCAATAAGTCTCGCCAGACCAGCGCATGCGCTGGGTCAGGCGAGACCTAAAAAAGCTCCCTCACTACCTGCACGTTGCTGCTAGGAATGGAAAGCAGACTATATGCAGGCGCTGCTGAACGTGTCTCGGTGTCTGAAAATGACACCGGGACAAGTTCAGCAGATTTCTGAGGGGCCCAACTTCTTGGCAGGGCAGACAACGTCCACCCTGTGAAAAGAGTGTGTGTACGCCGTGTACCTGTGTGTACCCCCGACTTGTGCACTGATTTTATGGTTGATGGCTGCAACAGGTGAGTGTGAGAACACCGTCTCCAATTTTGATGACAGCAGTGGAGGCCAGTAGGGAATGGTGGCAGGGGGCATGTAGGGGGGGTTAGAATAATAGAAAAAAAGAAGACTTACCTGTTCATCGCCAGTCACCAGCTGCCGCCTCTCCTCCATCCTCGCTGTTCTCCCGGCAGCACCCAGTCTCCCAGACTCCCTTAGCCAATGACAACGCTGCTGTCACCAGCATGACAGCTATGTCGTGATTGGTCTGAGCACCATGGTTCAGCGTTCAGACAAGGAGTGGGAGCCTGTGCATGTTCTCCACCCATGCTGTGTGGAGAACATGCTAAGTGTGCATGACGGTTTGTCCAAGACAGCCCGCCAAACCGTCATGTGGACTTAAGGTGCACATTATACAACTCCTCCTCCCTCTGATGCGGCAAGCCCAGCCCCGCCCTGGCTCCAAGCTCCACTAAAAACAAAATGATAATAATGTTCTGTTATTATGATATTAATTTTCCTTTTCACTGCTCCTAGAGCAGTGGGCGATGCTCCTCTGCCTAAGCGGAGGAGCCGACCACTGGAGGACAGTGCAATTTCGGAGGCATTTGTTGTTTGTTTGGACGCTTGGCATTTCGTCCAGTTTTTTTGTTTGCGGGTGATTTGGTATATGACCAATTTTGGAAGAAAATTCCTGTTTAGTAAAGTTAATACCATCGCCAACTGTTTTGCTTCACTTTTCTCACATGGTATCTTTGGGTACCAACTACCCAGATTTTATAACGGTTATCCCATTGTGCATGCTTATTTTGATTAAACATATCAATAAATTCTTTATGTATTTTTGGAATATCTCCTCTACATGTTTGATGGTGTTCTCGGTATCTGCTGAAGGCATACACCCAGCACCTTTGCAGGAGACGCTTGTGTTGCCATGTACTTTGCAATGCACTACCACTACCCGAGTGACAACAATGCAATTAAATGAATTGTGAAAACAAAGTTTTTTGCCATGCTTGTATCAGACAACTTTGACACCAATTTGGCAACTGGCTGCAATTGGGCCTGACTGAAATTTCCCCTTGGATCAAATCATACAGCACTCCCCTGGTCTTCAATTATAGTGTAATCATTTTGGTTTGCCTAAAATCCAAAAGCCATTAACAATCTGTCATTTCCAGTGATTTAAATGAAAAAAGAGAAGTGCCGGTACTCACCAAATTGATTGGGGTGGGTCTGGAAGGGGCATGTCTGGAGGGGCGCGACTTCGAGGCAAGCATGTCCACTAGCAGCATTTTCTTCTTGAATGTAAGTGCCCTATTGCCCTTGGACAAGTTCAGCTCATATGTGCAGGGCGTAATTGTTATTTTTTGTCGTTTTATTTATTTATTTATATGATTTCTATAGCGCCCGAATCACCCCCATCGGGGTATCTCCGCGCTGTGACTACTTGTGGCTTTCTCAATTAGATAGTTTAGAACAGTTCTGTTTTCAGTAGCTTTCTGAAGGCCAATAAGTTGGAACATTAGCGCAACTGGAGGGGGAGTTGGTTCTAGTACCGCGGGGCAAGGTGGGAGAATGCTTTACCGCCCATGCGGGCTAGTTTGAAGCGCGGAATATGGAGGAGTCCTTGGTGGCTCGACCGCAGGGTTCTGGATGGCACATATCTGACCAGATTTTTGGTCAGATAGCTGGATCCCATGTTGTTTAAGCATTTGTAAACTATGCAGCAGATTTTGAATTTTATTCTCTTTTTCACTGGGAGCCAATGAAGTTTTTGAAGTAGCGGAGTAGATGTGGTTCTGGGAGGGGCATTGGTCACCAGTCGGGCCGCAGTATTTTGAACTACTTGCAATTTACTAAGAGAGGATTCCTTAGCAGAGATCAGTAGGGCATTACAATAGTCCAGGCGACTGAGGACTAGGGCCTGAACTAGAGTTTTACGTACAGATGTTGGTAGGAGAGGGAAGACCCTATGGAGGAGGCTAAGTGTGCGATAGCATATCCCGGCAATGCTGTTAACATGTTCCTCTAGTGTAAGTTTCTGGTCTAGTTTCACTCCTAAATTTTTCACCACCTGTTTGGGGGGAGGGGCTGATCCGTTTTATATAGCATTAACTTCGCCCGAGGGCATGAAAGCATTTTATCTGAGAAGCAGAAGTTTTACGTAAAAGCATACTTTTTTTGTTTTTGTGGCACAGGGAGATTTAACTGATTTGCCCAGTTTCACAGGCTGTTGAGCTGACGCTAGGATTTCACTTCCCTTTGCCTTAAAAACAAAAAAGTATTCTTTCATGTAGAACTTCTGCTTCTCATGTAAAGCGTTTTTATGCTCTCATGTCAAGTTTGCACTATATATAACTGCAAAAAAGTATCCTTTGTGCCTTGAACACACAAGCCGAACTTGGCTGATGGGCGGTAGGCGCTCTGACAGACAATGGTGAGTGTATTACAGAGCTGCAACCTTACACTATAACTGACAGCGTGACAGTTCCAGTGTCGGGAGCTCTAGTCGTCAAGCCACGTGTCCTTATTCCTGTTGGGCTGCCAGTTAGAGTGTAAGGCTGCAGGAGCAAGCCGCTTCTGGAAGACACTTGCCATTAACAGTCAAATGCCCATACGCCAGAGCCTGACCCCAGCATGCCACTAGGAGTACCGGTACTCTCTTGAAACAAGGAGAAGTCCCGGGACTCAATGGAAAAACACTGAGAAGTGCTGGCCCATTTAAAGCACTGGTCGTTGTCCTGAAGGACACTGCTGAATAGTAAGATGCTGCATGTACTCCCTGAACTTGTGCATAACAAATAAATACAACAAGCATGCTCTTAGGAAATATTAAAATAGAGAGGAGAGACAAATAAATGATAGTAGAACTATAAAAGGAGAAAGTTGGAAACTAAAAGACTGGCTAACCTGCCCTGATACTGTAGCACACTCATTTCCAGGTGGATGTACACATGTGATCGGAAAATTCCATCATTCACAGGGCAAAAGAGCCAATGATTGATGCAGAATGGGCCATTACCCCATGCAGTTCGCTGTCACGGATGGAAGCAGAGTGTAAATCGCAGTCAGGCAGACTAGTAGCATAGAAGAGTGGACTCAAAGGCCCTCAATCTATCTATATGGCTATGTACTTGTGTACATGGATGTGCATTTTATTTAATTTTGGTTTTATTTCAAGGTCCTGGCAGATATCTAAAAAGAGATTCTAGCAAGAATTATAACAGTGGAAATTTGCTTCCCTTAGATTTTATCAGAGGCAGTTACCAACACCAAAATCCTTCACTACAAATGGTAATTTGACATTTTATGTAGCAAAATACATATCTATAGGCTTTAATACAGAGAGATAACAAACTACCCTTCTATACCTGTTGATTTTAACATAACCTAAAGGACATTCAAAATGTCAAGCCTAACATGTTTATTGTAAATTTCCACAATAAACAGATCAGACCTATGTTAACAGAAATATTTCTCCTTAGTGAACCAATGAGGGCTGTAGCTCATGTCAGTGGCTTATCACCATAACCAACTGAGGTCTCCTGTACTGAGCAGAAGCTTTCCCACAAGGCAACCATCAGGCAGAAAGTCATAAAATTACATAGTATACAAAATTACAGTTGGCAAAGCAAAATAGTATCTCGCTAAGAGGGGATGCTCAGACCCCAGGTTTGTGCGGCTTTGAAGCAGGAGATACTTTTTTGTCAAAGACTGCTGGAAAACTATCTCCTTCCAGCTCAGTGTTGATTACTGGTGGCTACTAGTTCCCTGGGAGCAGTTTGCTTGCTTCTCTTCCTAATATCTCAGAGTGTCCATTGACCAGGAGATTGATTCCAAAGAGTGTGACTTCTGCATGGGTTATGTGGGAAACCACAGATGATCCAATCCTCAGGGCAGTGAGGGAGACCCTGAGGCTCATTCAACACACATTGAATATTCTTCCAGGGCAACTGTCTCACTGATTTACCTTGCTTCAGGGGGTACACAGACAGACACCATAGAGAAGAGGGGAGAGGGGTCTAACATTGTTTTCCATATGCTTCCATGGAACAACGCTGGTCTGAAGAAAGGCTGGGGATGACGGCAGGTGACACAGAGAGCTGTTCTCAGGAGAACAAAAGTAAAGTTGGGGCATTTCACCCTGTCAAGGGAGAAGGCTCAGTGACCAGGCCATCCACCTACAAAGACTCTTCTGAGAAGCGGGATGATTCTTTTGTGAGCTGTAGACCCAGGCCTGTTATGTCGAAAGAGATTAAAAATGAGAGCAATTCATGAAATAAATCACATTTTTAAGGGTAATACTGAGAAAACCAGTACTCAACATAATGAAGCCTTGTAAGTGACAAAGACAGAGGATTACAGTGGAATGTGTTGGTCTAGCCCAACGGAAGAGAAATTACAGGCAGGAAAATAGACATATGCTGTTTTGCCTGATAATGAGTTTGAATGTAGATTAGTTCCAGAGTACATAGTCCATTCCTGTTTCCTAGAGTGGGACCCCTCACAAACAGCTGGCAAGATACTTAGACAGGGACATGCGCAATAAAATAATACTAAAATGGTCACAACTGGGGATTGAAGGTAAAGAAGTTGCATCAACTGAGGTCTTTCAAAGTTTTTTGTTGAAATATGCCAAAGACCCCAAAAGAGGGAGTGGGGGGGGGCTAGAGAGAGAATGATAAAACAACCAACCCCATATCTTAGATGGCTATGGCTTATTGGCAACACATTTAGTTTCAACAAAGTGACTGAAAATCCACTTGATCTGACTGGTTTAGTAGGACGGCCTCAGAGAGCAGTCTGCTTTCAGGTACTGTGGATTTCATATTGTCTGCTGTAGATGGAAGAATTTCCTTTCCCATAAATTTTCACAGGTTGAGTCCACCAGGATAGGTGAAAACCTGTGAAGACTAGAAGAAAAGAGAGCAGTGGTTCTTACAAATCCTGATCCAAAGGATTTTTGGGCAACACAGTTTTGGTCCACCAGAAGGGAAAGCGAGTTGAGACATCAATGGCTGGTGTATTGCACTTCAAAATGGTCGGTACGCTCATTCTCAGAGACAAGTTGTGAGGGAATGAATTGATGGCGAGGTCAGGTGTCAAACTTGCACATTTAACAGTCCCCAGTTTGTAACCTTATCACAAGGGTCTATGCTTCAGGTGAGGTGGTCAGACGCGGTCATTTTCCAGTCTGTCACAAAGCTTCTGAAGCTGGGACAAATTAATTCTAGCCGCGGTGCAGAATATAAAGTTCCTGCATTTCTCAGTTGATTTAGTGGCAACAACAGTACTTAACATGATCTTAGAAGAAGATTCAGGTTGTCACCAATATTGGGCAGATTCTCGATCCATGTATTTCTTAGACTATTCTATGACATAGCTCTGTAATGAGTGAACGGCTTTTTCATATATCTCCAAGCTTAGGGTTTTCAGAGCATGTTCTCTGGACAGCAAGAGCCAAGACAGAACTCGATTGTGGTTGGACACGTGAAGGCCTAGAAAGCGCGTGCCATTTTTATGGCCCAGACCCGAAGGGGTGATACAGCCGAAAGCCAAATGATAGGGTCAGCAGCTGGGTTTTTATCTCAACTGTAAAACACTCTTCAGATGATTTTTGCTACAAAGTCGACAAGGGACAAGGTGTGGCACAAAGGCATAACTTTGAAATAGCATAATGAGTATCAGGCTGGCATTGGAGGCACAGCATTGCCAAATTTGCAATTGCAAAGGTAAGAGGGAGGTCACTCAGGGTTGGAATTAAGTCGCAGTTGACATTTAAATCTGGCCGGAACCAAGCCTCGCTATACTCCCACCCCTCCTGTCCTCCCTGAAGAATGAAGAAATATCATTGGTTGAGGCATGTGCCGAAACTTCTCGGCTGTGTTTATTTATTTGTCCAAGCTGCAGACACAGTGCACTTACACAAGGAGATAGAGTGATGTTTACTTTTTCTGTGATTATAATCAGGTATAAGCCAATTTTATCACGTTTTAAGGGAGTGAGCACAAGCACTTTAGCGGTGGTCAGCAGTGGTAAAGAGCACAGAGGCCTAAAGGGAAAAAAAACGAATTCAGCAAAATAAAATAGGAGGGGTGAAGGCAAAACGTTTAGAGGGAGACCACCTTAACCCCTTGAGTGCCCGCCCCTTTCCCCGCCCTGTGCCGGGCGTTTCATTAGCGGGCGGGGTTTATGACGAGCTGGTCTCGTCATGGGCACAGCGCAACCGCGACCCATGACGAGACCAGCTCGTCATGGGCACTCAAGAGGTTAAGGCTAACTGATCTAGCAAAGTAAGTAATCATTTATTATTCTTTACTATGGGGTGTTATATATAGTTAGTCCCTGCCTCTATCATTTTCTATGGGTGAGTGTTACAGTATCTGTGAGGTGGCTTGTGTGGTGCTAGACTTACTCCAAGGCTGGAATGGAGGAAATGTTCTACTGTTCGATTTTTTACAGTTTTATATAGCACAAACTTGACCTAAGGTCATTGGAGCACTTTACATGAGCACCAGATTATGTTATACAAGATCAGATTACTATTATTTTTCTTTTTTTAGCCACAGGGCAATTAAGTGATTTGTCTAGAATCACAGAATGTTGAGCCAACATTGGTACTCAAACCTGGCTCCTCTGTTCCAAAGTTGGCAGCTCTGGCCTTTAGAATACATCTCCTCACCAAGAGGGTGTTTGTATTAGCATGTCCCTCCTCCCTCCCTAATTTCCCCCTCAAATTTCCATAAACCCTTTCCATTTAGTAGTAAATATTTCCCTTCTTCCAGCCACTCCTGGTTCCTCCCACAATTACTACAAAAATTAATACATTTGAGTGGGGAGACCTCTGCCATGTTGGAGGAGAGCTCCACAAAGAACAAGCATTGGCAAAGCCAATAGGTCGCACCTATGCAAGAGATGTTGTACATCAGCGTGGCTGTTCAGCATGACTAAACTTTAGTGTGGTAAAGTAGAGTGACATGGAGTGGACTGTTGTAAAGTGGAGTAGAGTGGAGCGTTATGGAGTGGTGTGGAGTCGTGTAGAGTGGATCGGAGTGAAGTGGAGTGTCATGGAGTGGCGTGGAGTGTTGTGGAGGGAGTAGTATGTTGTAGAGTGGAAGAGTGCAGAGTGGAGTAGAGTTGAGTCGTGTAGAGTGGAGTACAGTGTCACAGTGCAGTGGAGTATCTTAGAGTGGAGTGACATAGAGTGCATAGTAGAGAAAAGTGGTGTAGAGTGCATTGGCATAGAGTAGAGTGGTGTAGAGAGGCAATGAGTGAAGTGATGTAGAGTGATGTGGTGCAGAGTGGAGTGACATGGAGTTGCATAGTGTGGAGTGGTGCAGAGGAGAGTGGAGTGGGGGAAAGTTGAGTATGCATGGTGTGGTAGTGCACTGCCATTACAGATAACATATCTTCAATTGAAATGACCATTACATTTGCCCAGACATACCATTTTACTGATAACAGTATACACCGCTCAAACGATAATGTGTGGAAATGTCACCTTGCGTAGTGTTCAAATATTTTTTCAATCACACTTCAGAATCACCCAAAAATGTCCTTTATTTGTGCTTTTCTAAATCTGATTTATTCTGCAATATCTGACATTTTATTTACAAATATTTAAATTTTGTTGTGTTCTAGAAAAGAAATAACATTGTACAGCCTTCCTCAAGCACAATGCCAGTAGCCAGCATGAGTGTCAAATAAATCCTCTCACTTTTAAGTCAGAGAAAGAACAGCAAACACCAAGCTCCCTGGAATACAGAGGCTGACATTTGGACTCTGCCTTTGAATGCACAGCAACTGTGACAGGATAAGAACAAGATTTAAAGGTCTGTTTATAGAAATTCAGTACTGATGGAAGGATACAGTAAACAGGGTTTGAGCAGCAGAAGGGACAAACTCAAGCTGGACAGCCTAACACAAATAGAGCCAGCAAATGTGAGTTACAAATCACAAAGCCAATGGTAAGCATAGGGTGGAATGCATTCCTTGGGAAGCTTTCCGAAACTCCCCAAGATGCCATTAGCAAACCAGATAGCTGCTCTGACTGGTAGGCTTCGACCGAAAACAGGCAAAGTGAAGGTGTCCACGTGTTCCTTTTGTAATCACATTTTATAGAATGTATTTCTACCAGTCGCGGCTTGCATGATTTGCGGTTTCGGGTCGCGCGGGGGTTCGCGCAGGAGGTGGGGGATTTATAAAAAAAAAAAAAATACCTTACCAGGTCCCGTGCCACCTCCGCTCCTGGACAGGTACTGTACCCGTGTTTTCCTGCTGCTTTCATGCTCAGGAACAGGAAGCAAGCATCCGCCCTCCCCTCCCCTAAGCCAATCACAACGCTGCAATGGCAGAGTTGTGATTGGTGCTGACAGCGTCCAGCCGGACGCCTGTAGGGAGGCTATTTTCTCTATGTAGGCTGCATGCAGCCTGCATAAAGAAAATCCAGAGTGCGCATGACTGGTCTGGTCGGCCCCAGAGGGCCCACCAAACAGTCAGGGCCCATGACATTGGGCAAGCCACTCCTCCCAGACTCGCCCGCCCCCAACCAGGCATACCCTTCTGCTTTCTCGCAGAGCCAGAAGCAGAAATATAAAATGGTATTTCATTTTTCTGCTTCTCGCACTGTGAGAAAGCAGTGGGGCGACGCTCCTCCGCCCTAATGAAGGAGCCACCTGTAGTTCTGCTTCATGTTTTGCAAAATGCGGTTTGTGTATTGGCTCCTGCGGGCTCAAATAGAATGTGGCCATGTCACCATATGTATTCCATGGCTCCTCCTAGAGCGGGAAAGGCCTAGCACCTAATATGTTTCTCTGTGGTCACACTTCAATATTCAAACACAGTGGTAAGTATTTCACCAATATTGAATAACCTTGATTTCCCACCAGGGATCAAGGATAGAGATTTCTAAGGATGGTTGTGACGAGCAGAATTGTTGCTTCGAAACTGGAAATCCCAAGGACATTGGCCACATGCCTACAACAATGGCAGCTTTCACATGCTGAAATAAATAGATGCACACAACTCACTGGCTGAAACAAAGAGAAAGAAAGACAGCTGCTATTGGAGATTTAACAGGCAAAAAACGTTATTAAAATACCATTGTACAAAAAAAGACATAACAATGCTATACAAACTACTAGGAAGCTTGCAGAATGTACCGGCTGAGCATGTGACATGTAACTGCATCTATATGCACTCAGCATAAAGAAAATGGGCCCAGATGAGGTAGTTCTTAAAGCTAGCAAGACTCCACACGATGTTTGGCTCACCTGATGTAATGGAAGTGCAGAAAAATACAAAAAGTTTGGAGGGAAATGATAGACTAATCAAAGCAATAACAGTATTAGGATTGAACCCTGATTCGTTGCTAATTGGCTATTGGGTAAACGGGTGAATGCTCAGAGTACCCTCTCACTACTACAACAGGCAAATCGCTCCCCCAAGACTCACCGTAGCGTACTGTTGGAAGCTGCCCAGTACTCTTGCATTGGTGATGTGGTGGTCTCAATGCAGTCCATGTATACAATGGAAAAGCTAACATCCATCATACGCAACAGAGTGAATACATTCGAAAGAGTATGGGCTCCCTTCAGCACATACACACAAGAAACGGGCCAACACATGGTAGGTGCAGGACACATCGCCAGTGGGATTTAGATCAGCTGCTTACCAACTCAGATCACCTTTGGAAACACATTCCTCCGAGGAGCAAGAAAAGAGAAAATTGGTGGAAAATCAAAAGAGAGGCATTATGTTGTTATAAATCACCATAACATCCTGCCTAGTTTCCTTAAAACGTATAAGGGTGTAGAGATAAGTAGCCTTGTATACATTTCAGTGTCTCAAGAAAACTCTAGTAATGCCAACTTTGTAAGGCAAATCATGCTGTTTTCCTTTCTACCTATGCTCTTCCATGCTTCTTTCTCTCTAGCTCACTCCATGCCAATGCTTTCCTCTTACCTTTTTTTTATTTTTTATCCTGTCTGACTCCCTTACTTCAATTTTGATCTATCTATTTCCTTCTTCCTCTATTTATTTTTCTTGTCTTTCCTCCTATATTTTCCATTTCCACTTCTTTCCCATATTCATTTACCCCTTCTCCTCTCCCTCCATCCTCTCGCCTTCTCAATGAGCCATGAGAATTTAGTTGAATATACCACATCTCAACACTGATATCACTGCTCATACATTTAGGTAGTCTACACGTTATGACTGGTTCTGCATAGAAAAACATACATGATAAAAAGAGACTACGCCATTCTGAAACACCTTCCACCTGCAACGAGTCACTGTCGCATAAAACGAGCAAGGGTGATCTTTTTTTTTACAAATAAAGTGGCTATTATGGTGTGATTTTTAAATACCTTCAAGAAAACATGCCACTGCGTGTTGCTCATATATTTGAGTCTGCGAAGTTGATGCGCTGTAAACTCATCAGCACAAGACCATCTGTCAAGTGTTGCTAATTCTGGGAAGTCGCCCAAGGATAGGCAGAAATATCCCAGTTTATAAAGATGTATTCACAAGTTATCAAAAAATACAACTGTGTCACAAAATTATTAAAACAATACAACAACAGGTTATACACGAAAAATGAGAACTAGATGATTCCATATTTAAAACATTACAAAGAGCTCATGGATTTTGAGCTCCCGTTTTCTGAGGATCGTTGGACCATCATCGAGAGGGTATGTGGTCTTAAATTATTTCGACACTCGTACCTGCTTTGGATATGAAGGGAGGGCATTTTAGATTGTGAAGGCCTTCAGACAGCGAACTTGCTAAACTCCCCCATTAACCCTACTCCTGATCACGAGCATATAGAGACTACAAAAAGTGGGTTTTTGTTCTTAGAAAGAACATGCTTGGAGTGACTATATTCACACCCCATGAAGAGGACGCGCACAGTTTTCAAACCTATAACCGGTTGTTGCTCGGCATTGTTTTAACTTCGGTCACATGTAATATGCAAGACCTCCTTCCACCCCTCCTATTACTAAAATGTTCTCAACACTTTTTTCTTAGACTGAGCATCCATTTTGTTATCTGCTGTCCAATGACTGAGATAGGAAGTGACATCAGAGACGAAGGTCCGGTTGGAAGAGCATAGAGGACAAGTACCTAGCGGAAATGGTATTTTACAGCTGTAGGATGTAGGAGACGTCTTTAACCCAATGAAGATAGCTGTAGCTCTCCAGAATCAGAAATCAGGTAAAGCACCAGGCCCCGACAAAATGTCAGCTGATATGTTTAAAAACAATCAGGACTTGAGGATCGGACCTTTAGCCACGTTATTTAACCCTGTAATGTCTTTTGGTGTGGTTCCAGAATCGTGGAAGTCTTCCATAATTGTGCGATCCGCAAGAAAGTGAGGAGAGATGACTCTTCTAGGTATTGGCAAATTGTCCTATTGGGAAACTGCAACTGTCACAACTCGAGATCAGGATGAAGGAGAACAATATTCTATTTCACCTCAAGGCCAGATTTAAAAAAGGCCAAAGCACAGTAGACCAGACGCTGAGGTTGAGTCTGATGTGTATGAAGTATGTGGCCCTGCAAAACTCGGCACTCTTCTTGGTCTTCATAGACCTGGAAACAGCTTTCAATTCTGTTGATCGCTCAGTCCTTTGGAGTATTCTGGAGGAAGGAGGCTTCTCGTGTGACTATTAGAGTATCCCAAAGGATCTGCACTGTGGCAATAATTCTAGAGGAAGATTTGGGGTGAAAGGAGAATGCATGGAGAAGTTTGAAATAAACATTGGTGTTAGGCAGGGTTGTATACTTGTCCCAGCTGTATTAAACATTTACATCACCATAATTGGGCAGTCCCTCAGGAATCTTGGTCTTGATGTTTGGATATTGGAGTAAGAGCATATTCCGATTCTGCTGTTTGCGGCGATGCATTAAAATTAGTGTCTCCTGAAAAATCAATTCATTGACTTTTGGAACGCTTCGAGTTATTCTGTAAGGAACTGAAATGAATAATAAATACAGAAAAAAACAAATATATGATAATTAATCCTATAACAAAGTTACTGTTGACATTCGGGATTTATGGTAAACCAATTGAGCTAGTTAAAACGTCTGACTACCTAGACATACAAATGGATGACCATTTACATTGGAAAGCTCATCTGGCAAAGTCGGAAACAATCTTGATGCAAAACTCTGGCGCAATTCTATGTTTTGCTAACTCCTGCAGCAAGTGACTTATAAAATCCGGCATTGGCTACATTCAAGACAAAAGCACTGGTGGCCTGGTCTTATGGTGCTGAACTTTGGGCTTTTATGAAGTACAGGCTCTTTAAAAACTGGAAGACATTTCTTTTTCAACATATACTAAACTTGGATCCTGGTACCCCAGTAATAGCATTAAGAGCTGAGCTGCGGTTGACGACACTGGGGGACCTCATCGCACTTTGTCCCGTAAGACACTGGGTGTGAGTGTGGTCGGGTCCAGCTCTTGCATCATATATTAGTCCTGCAGGAACTATGACGATACAAGAATTACAATAGTTTACCCATGTTCTAGCATGTTAAGAACATACTAACATCCATTGATTGCATAGAGCAATGGAATATCCCGGAACTGATGAATAAGGCAACCCTAGAACTGGTTTAAAAGAAATATTGGGCATGCATGTGGCACAAGCAAAAGGCCAAAAAAAGCATCCTCCTGACTAATTGCCTGAAAGTAAAATCTGAACTGCGTGGGGAGTCATTCTTGGACTTGCTGTTCCATCCTGAGGAAAGGGCTTTATATCTCATGTTCAGACTAGGAACTCTTCAGGTGAAGCCCTCAACGAAATCATGCGATAAAGCCTCCGGAGGTAGATCTGAAATGTGTCCCTTTACACCAGGGGGCCCTAAGACAATTAGGCATTCCATGTGGCTTTGTGATATTTCGCTGAAAATCCGAAAGTACTACCTACGACCAATTTTTCTAAAACGTAATCTGAGATGCAGCATTTTTATTATGTTATAGAACTGATCGTATGGAGATATACCAGGCAGTTGCTTCGTATATACATACTGCTTGGAAGGTCACAAGACCTTCTACAGACAGAGGAGAAGAATGTGGGTTTAAACCATAAGCCAACTGCAGGTAATAGTTTTGCCATTTTCTCTTTGCCTCTGGAGGCTGTGCTGAGCATTTGATATCTCTGCCCCTCATAAAATGGAGCTTGGCCTGACTCCCGCATTAAAAGAACTAAGGCATAACGGATGACCTGAAGCACCTTATTGACTAGACAGGGCACTGAGAGTTATTATTACACATTTCTACTTGCACCTGCACTTTATAAAAGCTGCTAGGTACGGGCTATCTATTGGCCCATATCTTAGGGTTATTTCCATTTGGCTGTCGTCAAAACAGTAATTATTTGGTCAAATCGTAGTTTTTTAAATATAATAGGTAACTTCTGCACAACAGATTTGCCCTTATCTTTTACTTTTGTTGACTATAAGACAGTTGACAGGTTTCCTAAGAGGTATGCTTGCTCTGAGTAAGTAAATAGCAGTTGTAGACTTAGGTATTTGCACCTAGGTACCTGTTCATTAGCAAACCAATGCATAAACTCTCAACCCACCTTAGATGGGATCATTTCACCGAAACAACTATTCCAGATAAAATGTACCATATCCTTTCCTCAAGAGAACTGCCATACACATATATATCAATAGTATTTAACACTGATGCGGCCCGGGCGCATGTTCCCCTGGCTGCAGATACCTGCTGGAAGTGTGGGCAGGTTCCTCTGACGTACATCTACCTATGGTGGTCTTGACAAGTTACACAGACATTCTGGAAAGAAATCCTGGGACATATCAAAAGCACGTTGGGTTTTCAGGTCCCAGCTGATCTAAGAGCTATTTTACTGGGTTTGAGACCTGACAGTTTAGAGAGGATGTCTTCAGCAGATTGTGCTCAAATCAGACACATGACGGGAGTGGCCAAACAGCTTATTGACCTGTATTGGTTCAATAGGCTCTGGAACCCTCTGGCCAGGGAGCAAATAACACAAAGCATATCTCATTTTTTGAAGAAATGTATAGACAAATGGAAGCTGCTCTTAGACTACTTCTCTAGCATTGAACTTACCTTATTCCCTCCCCCTAGTCTGTGGGCGCTGCATCTGTTTGACTACTGTGCTCCTCTCAATGGCTGCAGGAACCAATGCCTTACTCTGACGGAGGAATGGAGGAGTCCCTGTCTTGTGCCCCTTTGCCATGTATCTCACGAACAATGGGTGCCCTCTCCTGGCAGTGTTATTCCTGCACACGTGTGATGCACACACCTTGCTTTCTCACTCCTTCTTATAGGTTGTAACGATTGGGGGGAGAGGGGGAGTTATCATTATAGGGGGTCCATGCTCTGAGTCAAGACCTGAGGACTCTTGTTGGCGGGTTTGAATGATGTGGTATTTTCAAAGAAATCTACCAAAGAGTTGGTCTTAATAACGTAAAACCCAATAAAACGATTTAAAACAAAAACCCAGGTCTCCAGGTTCCAGGCAGGTCACATCACATTATACCTTGGAGCAGCAGTGACACACCTGAAGTTTGTGCTGTATATTTTATACTGACACTAACACTTCATAAACATGACCAGAAGGTATTTAAAACATGACAACACTTCATCATTGAGCTGTAACAATGTAAACATAATTACATCGAATTAGATTTTGATTGATAGCACGTTTGTTCCTCTACAATTTGACTGGGGCAGAGGCAGCACCCCATAAATTATCGCCGGTGTTTACACCAGTGTTTTCCAGTAGAATACTTCTTTAAAAGTGAAAGTGGTAGACTCAGCATTTTTCTTAGGATTCTTGTGCAATAGTTTTATTACATAAGTGAAACCTCACCCACATCACAATTATTGGCCTTGTTCTTAGCCGAATGTTCTTCTTTTTCTATGTCTACGTCCTTATGTACTTTTTTATAGGCAGCGATATTTTCTTGTCAGTGTGGGTGGCGCTGAAAATTGTGTAAATAATACAGGAAGTTCACGAGAGGACAACTTTGGAGCCCGATTGTAGCCACTGCCACACACACAGAAGGCCCTGGAAAAGAGCAAACCAGGCGCGGGCCCACGCGTTCACACTTGCTGGGCTTAATTGTACCTTTCCCTACAGCAAGCGAAGACACATATAGATACACATAGCTGCATGAAAGGAGTAGACAGGAACCCCTGTTGAGGGAGTGACTTTCCCACTCAATTCTGTGCCATGCTTTCGTGGAAGTTTATTTCGGTGCCGGCATTCAGTCTCGGGTACTATTTCAAACGCCCTTCGAGAGCAGCCTGTGACACAGGCACGCGCCGGAGCCATCCGCACAGCCACGCGCGTGGTTTATGGCTTGCAGGTGCTGCCTGTTGGTGTCACTTCACGGCTCTCCGCCATTTCAAGCGGTTTTTCGTCAGGTATCGCTTTCTAAAACCGCAGGGGCTGGGCTGAAGAACGTGCAGCGATTACGACAGGGTCTTCTTTCCATTCCTGGCTCCCCGTAGTCTCACATAGTCCAGAAGTTATCTGCTCTTTTAAAAAAAAACAGATTTCAATCTATCGACAGTATCTCTCTTGTAGATTACACTATTGGCTCATTTTTTTCCACTTGTTCTCTCTCTCTCTCTCTCTCTCTCTCTCTCTATATATATATATATATATATATATATATATATACATATATATATATATATATATATATATATATATATATATATATATATATATATATATATATATATATATATATATATAATGTAATTGGTTTCTGAGCTTTCACAGCTCACTGGCTAGTCTACTCAAAATAATAGTCTTTACTGGGCTTTTTGGTACAACCCCCTAGTGTCACCCACCAAAAATTCATTAAAAGTGACTTTTTACCCTATTGAACATACAACTCAAAAACCAAATCAAACACTGGTCTGAAAAAGAAGGCACTGCACTACCACTGAGATATACAATTAAATTACCAAAATGTAAACTACTTTAGAGCTAACCTCTGCAGAAAACAGATTCATGAAATCTGCCTTTTTACTTTTCCAACTGAGGAGCTAATTTGGGCTGTAGAAACACCCAAACGTACTTCGAAGTAGAACCAGTGAAACAGGCCGAAACCAGCACGAACTTGCTGAAATTCCTAAACTGCTTATAAAAACAAGCATTTGCAATGCAAATAGGTCTCGCATTTGTGAGTTAGAGCTATTGACATTGTAAATGGCAATGTTTTTTACCTACCTTGGAGTGAATGTATGTAGTGTGCAAAATCCCTCGGAAAGGTCCTGCACTTCGTAATAAATATATTGAAAAAGAAGCAAAGTGTGGATTGTGTCAACAATTGCTTGGCACGTACCTCATGGGTGAAGTGTCGCCACACATGCACACTGTGGGGCTTTACTAATGCGAAACTCATAAATAAAAGTAGTGCTTACAGACTAACCAACGCGATCAGAATCAGAGCATGTGAATCCGAATCCCGGCTTCTCTTTCATTTTCTAGACTACTTGACTCACTCTCCTGCATCTTGGTTATCCCCCAAACACTAGGAGGCAATGAAGTTTGCCAAGGAGGCGGGGGCAGGGGGGCTTCGGGGGTACATGAAAATGTATTCATTGCCGAGTTGTCAAAGGTCGCCCGGTGCTATTAGTTAAAAGTGTGCAGATTTTATTAAGGTATTAAGAGTACTTTACTTGCATCTATGAAAAAATCGACATTAACTAAACAAAATGCCAGAATGCGTGTCAGTTTTCACAGTGTTTTAGACAGTACTGGTTGCTTAGTTTTACTGCATTAATTTTTGTATTTACTCTTTTACACAGCATCCAAAGTAGGTTACCTAACCCCAAAGCCCCGAGTTGTTAAATGACCCATAGAAGGGAGTGTTTTACAGTTGAGCAAATGTGCACAAATGTAATTTTGGTGGTGCCATGGAATGATCAGCCAATGAGGTACTCGATGAGCAGGTTTTTAACTACACGTTCAAAGCGTACGGTATTTTGGCTGTTGTTTGTTTGTACACAACCACCTCTCTGAATGTGTTTATTAACACAGAGCTTCATCTACCAGACAGTGCTCACAGAGGGGCGACTAAAGCACAGTACAAAATGTATTCATTTATCCTGAGTGTGAAGGCACCCGGAAGGCTTAGGTGCCCGCCCGGAGAGGCTAGGGATCCCAGCGCTTCTACAGACTCTGCTGTGATCCTCTGCACCAGCAGGGCACAGCTCAGAATCTGCCGCTTCTGCTAAGAATAGGTGAGGGGGATGAGGTTGGGGCATGCAGGAGTTGCCGGCAGATTTCCAGGTTATTGAAAGTGATGATTTTGACGTGAGGCAATGGAGACTGACCTTGTCTGTTTGTCTGCACCAGTCTATTTCTCTACCATCTACCGGGCTCACTGTCATGTATCCATTCATCTGTCTTTGTTAGAGGTGTGCAAGCCAATATATTAATTAACAGGTAGAGCCAGCCGGAGACGAGCCAAGCGTATATGAGCCAGTGGGCGAGCCGTGAAAATGATCTGTATGTTAATCATACAGTAAACATGATGTAAATGTGAGATAATGTCTCTTCAGAATTAAAAAAAGTGCATTTCTTTAGCGCGTCACCTCAGTACACAAGATTATAGCACTGAATTGAGAGGACGTTATTAAAAGTGCTCGTTTTAAGCATGAGTTAAAACACTACCGCTCCTCCTGCCCGACAACAGTGCAATTTGTGAACTAAGAGGTGTCAGTTGCCATGCATACCCGAATGTTGCCAAGAGTCTTATTATATTTAGAATAACATTAAAATCTAGTTAATTAAACACGAGAAGTTTTTGTACAGTACGCATCTTGAACTCGCATATTTCAAGGTGGCAATAATAAAGATGAAAACGGAAGTGCCGGCAGGCAAGAAAACATGAACGGGAGTGGGGGGGGGGGAGGGTGAGAAGTCACAGACTGAGGGAGGGGGTGCTGGGGTGAGGAGAAGGATACAAATGATGAATGAGGAGGGACTAACAAGCCTCAAACCAATCGGAAAGCAGCATTTAAGACAAAAGCCAATGGGCAGAGAGTGGGCGGAGCTTCCACAAAGCTTCCACACTACAGTATATACTGCATGCCTCGCAAAGCGATGGCAGCGCATTCACGCTGTAACGCTCGGTGAGACCTAATGAACTGCTTCAAACCAGTAAGGTTGTTGCATTTTGTGGACTACTGTAAAATTACCTAGAGTTAGCCTTTTGCTTTTCCGTTGTAGGCAAAGACATTATGGTGAAATTTGTGGATCCACGTTATGATTTGAATCTACTTACAGTGGTCACAAAACATATGTTCCCCAACCCTAGATGCCACACTTATATATATGTTCTACTATATAATAACAACAGGGTGAATGATCTGAAAAACAACACCATCTGTAATGTTAGAGCTTCCTTTAGACATGCACGAGTCTTACTGCTGTCTGGAGTTCAGCTGTCCCAACATAACACAATGCATCCCACAAAAACCTGCTATCCATTGGCATGCAACGTTCAGACTGCACAGAAAATGTCTCACTCTGCTAAAGATGCTTGCAGCTTATAGGGCCTGGCAAACTCTTCTGTTCATGGTGGACCCTGAAGACTGACTTGACGAGAATCTACACCTTTCCATTTCCTCTACTCCAGCAGACCATCGCAATACTATTGGAAGTAGAAATTTAGATAAACGGGGTGAAGGAATGAGACAAACAACAGACCTGTCAAAAGTTCCAGGCAGTTCAGATTGTATCTCTGTAACGTGCTTCTCAAAGTAACCAATCTTGGATTTTCACATTGTAGCACAACAAAGTGTTTTAGAGAAGACAAAGCAACATGTGGTATAAGGTTCCACAAACTATAGCACAATGTCTTCCTGGTTCCCAAGCAGATAATTATAAGGATGAAGCACAGAGAGCGGCCGGGAGGAAGGAGCCTACTGCTACCCGCGGCAGGGGGCAGAAGCCTAGAACCCCAAAGAATATCCCAATAAACCAAAGGATAAGCAAAATGAAGTGTGGGAACAGAAACTATTTTTTTTAAAACTCTTTTCTGGGATTTGGTGTTAAAGGCAACAACTTGCAACGTAGGAACTGAAACATCTTGGTGGGTGGGAAGTGGTAGCGGCAGTGGGGGGACCAATGCAATCATGTAAATCATTGACAGGCATGGAACTGCAAGTGAGTTTCCTATTTGTGCTACAGGTGTCAACGTGCTCTGAAGTCCCGTTCACAACCTGGATGCTCTAAAGTGGTCAGTATACACTCATGTCTATTGAGCTTCCCTGGACAGTCATCATCTTCCAGTTCTCCATAGCCCTGAAGCCTGACCTACACTTCCCTTAGATAGATAGAATTTTCTGGGGAAACAAGTCCTCCTTTTGCAGCTATAATATGCCTATTCATCACACACCAGTTGGAATGGAAAATTGGCATCAATCTCTGTTGAGCATGAATTAAAAAACAATTTTCCTTGGGGGCATATGTCATGAAAACTGCAATAAAATTAAAACTGTTAAGGTGATTTGCTAGACACGATTGATTTCGCAAATGTACTGCAAGAAGCCTCAGTACAGTGCGGCATGATACTGCATCTGTCCTACATTAGTGGCACAGATACTGCCAAGAAATATCCTAAGCCTATTGAGCCTGCCCACCACTATCACATACCGACCGTCCTTGTCAACATGTGTCCTTAGGGCCTCCAAGGAGGTTCCAGACATGACCCAGATTAACAACCCACCTAGAGAAAGCTGAATAACTGGTCACAAAAATCTGGCCCCTCCACCTTCTCTGTAACTTAATGATTTCTGGACTCGTCAGGTGGGTCTCCTGGAGGAGAGCCACGTCCACGCCCCTACATTTCAAGTAGGATAGGTCTTTATACCTTTTACTTGCTGAGCCATTCCCCTCAAATTCAATGTAAGAAACGTATTACTCATTGGCCTGTCAGGCATGTCGGGTGCAAGTGGCTACGTCTCATCCCTTCTCAAACCCCTCTCCCCCCAAAATACAACAGCACAGCCATGTACGCACACTGAGCATAAACAGTAAAGTAATTCCCAACACACCTCCCCAGGTCAGAATCACAACAGTACCCTGGCCAAAATCAACAGTCAAACACAGTGGTAGAACCCAAACTCCCAATGTCAGCATGTCGTACTGGGGTTTCAAGAAAGGGGTGGCCTCCATCTTATTCTGGCTAGGAAGCTTCTCCGCCACCAACCCTCCTCATGAAGAAAATGCAGGATCATATGAATCCAGAGCTGGTCTGTACGGTAATGCAAAGGTTTGAGCTGCCACTCGGGTAGGCTTCATGGTCAGTCATACAGAAAATGTCCCCCCACGTGGAGGGCCATTCCATTGAAGTTAGGAAGAATGTACAAGAAGCGCCATTCAGTAAGACAGCTGCCTTCTCATTTATTGTCATCTGCCATCCTGGGGGTGATTTGCGGCTAATCTGCAAGTCCCTCCAGTAAAGTGTCAAAGTCCATAATGTTCAGATGACGTCATTGCACTGCCCTCCACTGAGGATCGTCCTGATATAATTGTCAAAGAGCACGCTGAATCTAGCGCCGCCATCCTTTCCCTTTCAGGTTGTTTACAGTCTGGACATGATCCGCTGTTCTCCACCCAGCTCCCCCATTGTCGGCAATTCGTTTTTGGCATCTCCATGCTCTCCCCTCCTCCCATTCCTGCCTTGTAAGATTCCAGCCAGTCCCACGCCACTGGTGGGTCATTAAAGAACAGCGTTTTGCCCCCTACCATGACTTTGAGGCGGGCAGGGAACAAAAGCTTTTACCTGAATCAGTCCCCTCTCATCTCCTTTTTCACAGCACTGAATTAGGTGCGCTGTTACTGAAGCAGCACAGAATAGTCTGGGATTATCGCCATTGAGGCCTGGCCAATGCGCAAGCTACATGCCTCCCGGGTTTTCTAGAGTATCAACTCTCTGTCCCAGTGATGTAGCAGTCTGGCCACAACAGGCCAAGGAGGTGCTCCCAGTAGCGGTGGCCTCGCAGGCACCCTATGCGACCATTCCAGCGCATAGAATGGCGACCATCCCTGGGGCGCAACCTCCTTCCTCAGCCATGCCTCGAGGAAGACCACCATGTCCGTTCTCTCCATCTTCTCGGGCAGGCCAACAATCTGCACATTATTTCATCAACTGCACCCCTTTGCATCCTTGGCTCACAGATCCAGGAGCTCAATCTGTGCAAGCTTACGGTGATCATCTCATAGAATGCCCAGGTCTATAGAGACTCTGTCAATGTTACCCTCCATCACCTCTTAGGTAGCAATCACAGTATTCAGGATCAAGTCCAACTTATTCAGGGTGCCAGGTTGCTGCTGCAGCACTGCCCTGACGCTCCCTCAGAGGTCATGGGGTGCTCACTCACTGTACTCTCTCTAGTTGCCTTAGTGTACCCCATGACATTACAGCGCTCCCTTCTGAACTCCTATTTAACAATCCGCGGAGGCTGGAGGTGCCGACCCGCTCCACATACCGGAAGGGATGCTATCAACAAAGCCCGTTCAGTCCTCTCAGACTAGGGGCAGCCTGTGTACTCCAGAGGAGGGCAGTTCTTGTCCTCGTGTCTCACATCTTGTAGAGGGCCACTGTCTCGTGCCTCCCTTGGATCACCTGATGCTCTGGCCCCACCCATCGTACTGGGCATCCTTCTACTCAAGGGCAAGCTTGCCTCATAGGGCCATAGACCCTCTCAGCATGGGTAAGTCTGCTGGGAGAGCCATCCGCTGGGAGGGCCACCAACAAGGGGCCGCAAAGGCTACTCTCCACATGGGGCTCCACTAGTCAACTCCACTGCTGCTGCCTAACACCTCAGTACAGGGGGACCCCCTCGTGCAGCACTCCACACTCTCCTGTCCAGAATGGCCATGTAAGGGCTCCGCTTGTATCCCTCAGCAAAGCCCAGTCTCATCAGGCACCACTATATCTGTCATCCTGGGGAGAGAGAAAAGTCCTGTGCACTTCTCCTTAATCCCCTAGGGCCTTATTGGCAACTGTGCCCAGGAGTCCATGGTTTCACCACCAGGCCCAGATGCCACAGCCATGGCCACCGATCATCATACCAGGAATAGTGGAGTCGTCATCACGGAGCTCGAGCTGCTACAAGGGCACCTGCCTATGCCCCTAGAAAATGTACTAGTGTTTCCATGTTTAGCATAAATATATAACTGGAGTGAAATAGAGACATGGGGGTTATATTTGAATGAGAGTGTTGGAAGATTTGAGGTGGCCATCTGGACACACTGCAGACTCTGAGAACAACGGGCAACCGTTTGAGGACTATGTCAGAGATGCATATATATGTGAAGACTAAGCTAGGCAGAGAGTGACGGTTGACAGTATTGAATGCCACTGGGAGGTCAAGGAGAACCAGGAATCAGGGGTGCTGCAACGAGGAGAGAAACCTCTAGGTTGGTAGTAGATTGTGTTGGTTAATGAGCGGGGAGAGAATGTGGCTGAACGGCTAGGGCAGTTGGCCTGGTGGGCCGCCAGGGTGGGGGCTGGTTTTGGGCCCCTGGGTAGACGTTTTTGTTACAAGGGCTGGCAAAATCGGCCCCCTGTAACAAAATCGCCGAAACCGGCCATAACAAACAGCACGCCCGCAACGCCCCCCGTCTCCCCGCTCCAGCAGAGCAGTTTGCCAGGGCTGGTTTTGGTTCCCAGTCCAGCCCTGTAGGGAACCGGGTTCGAGTCTCAGCAGGGACGCTCAACATTCTGTGCTTCTGGGCAAATCACTTAATCTCCCTGTGCCTCAGAAAAATAAATGTGTCCATCTGTAACCTAACCGGTGTTCATGTAAAGCTCTCTGATACCTAGTCTAGTTAGCACTATATAAAACTTCACAGAAAAAAACGGTGGTTTCAGAGTTTTAATGCAACTGCTTTTTCAAGGATCCCGCCAAAGAAAGAAAGGTGAGTAAAGGATTGGTAATTTGAAAGATCTGTAGCCTTCTTATTTGGCTGGTTTTTAGAAGTGAAGAGAAGGTTACGTGTGGACAGACGTCTTGACGATATCTAAGTTTGGGAAGATAGTGGCATGAGACAGGGATTTGCTAGTGGGTGAATGGATTACATTATTGTCATCTGATGTTGTTTTAAGAGTGTCAAAGTCCTATTAGGTTCTCAAAATTGAGTGAGGGAAGGAAATCCATGGGATGTCTCAGAATGGGATGTGAGCCGTGGTTAATTTAAGTGAATTAGCAAAGTTCTTGTTGTTGACGATTGTTTTGATCTGGTTAATGAAGAAGTTAATTAATCCTAGTTACTTTTTCTGAAGAATCAGAAATGAGCTCTGAAATGAGTGAGATCCCATTTTCTTGACTGCTTTGAATTGTACTTTGCCACTTTAGCTCTTCCGTGATGGCTCAGCTGAAGTGGTCAGGTCTAGTCTGAAGGATGGATTGTTTATTTTCATGCATTCCTGGGGGTTAGTGTCAGGAAGCAAGTCAGATGGTATGGCTTACTGCCTAGGACTCGGCAGGTGTAAGGGAACACTACTCCATACCCACTTGCGCTGAATCCATCTCAGGGATGAAAAGGTTGGTGGCCCTCACAGTGTGGCTGTGCAATCTGGAGTGAGGCTTCGCTCTATATGATGGCTCCCCAATGTTGCAATAAAGCAGGCCGTGAACTCTCACATAGTTTGGAGATGTGGTGGTCATTTTGGATATTTCAGTATAACTCCTCTTATGTTCCTCAACCTCTTTACAAGGAAACTTTGAAACAATGTTGATACCAAGAGGACCTTGCTACCAGGACTTAATTTGTAAAAACAGCAAGTGCCAGGGCCAATGTCAGAAGGCTTCTGCAGCTTGCACCACCAATTGCCCCTACCAGTGCAGACAATAACAGTACCATTACAACTAACCATCACACTCATACAAGTGTGACAATTCAACCTTTAAATATACATTAAAAATGACTAATGCATGCTGCCCACGCTATTCTTAAAGCTTTGGGTGGCAGGTATTAGTGATTTTTATGTATGTTTAATCAGTAAACAACTGTTGTGTTCCTCACAAAATTATACAAACAGTGCCACCACGTGATAGGCTGTTATAAACGCCGGCATTACAATAAAGTGCCGGTGCTGAGCACCGGAAACCACCTGCTCAAATTAAGTACGGCTGGCTACTTAAATCAATGATTTCCTTTGCAAAGAACAGTTAATTGCTTTGGAGTTGTTTGAACTTTTCTAAAGACTATAGTTTTGATGCATTTCACTTGAGGTTTATGCTGTGGTGGACCAGGAGAGGTTCTTGTCAGGACTAGGTTGGGTATGCTATGTATATATGATTATATGTAAGATATTCAGAATATTATTCATACGTATAAGTGCTGCTAATATAGGAATCACATACTATTGCTGTTTGCTAATTGCCTTGTAATGACACAAGAGTCAATTAGAAACTATATCTCAAAGAGACAATTGTTCTTGAATATATATTTAAGATACACATCTCTTGTAGATTTAATTTCAACATTAATAAGTTCCCCTTCAAAGTTCAGAGTTGGTTAAACAGAGATATCCCTAAGGTATATCCATTCACTGTTACAGGTAGATGAAGGACTTTTCTGGCAAGTTAGTACAGGCATCTCTTATTTCCTTTGGACAGCTATTATGTTTCGCAGATCTCAGTGGCCAGCAGAAGGGATGAGTCAGAGTGGTGGAATCCAGTGCCTCTGTTGTTTTCTCTTATGTCATAACCCTTTTCTGGTTTCTACCACTGGCCCTTCTATTCTTGTGTGTATGAATATTGGTTGAGGTGGTGAGAGATGGAAGATCGCATAGCTCCAGTTGAAGCCAGGGTACAAGATTAATGCTTTTTGATAACTAGGAGACATTCAATTGACTAAGACGTTCACCAGATTCTTTTAGTTTTCTGATTGTTAGTTTGGAGTAATTTCTTTGTAGTTCCATGTGTCTTCTGAGGTTTTTTTCTCCCTAGTATGACACAAAGGGTCCATCTGCCTCATTTAGGAAAACTACCCTCTATGCCCCTGCACATGATTTGGGCTCCAAAATTCAAGTTTAGCTATTTGTCCATAGATCTTTTAACAGTTTTACTATCAGAGCTGAAAATGCATGCTTGGAACATAGCTAGGGTGGTAAAATGCTAAAATGTGTTTCTCTTCACAGAAAGAAAGGGTCCACATGTCCGATTCTGGAAAATCAGCTGCATATCTCTGCACAAAATATGGGCTCCAAATGACATGTTTGACTAATTGTCGGTGAGTTTATAGGGTTAACCTTAATTATACATGCCAACATTTTAGAACAAGAAAGTGGGAGATTTTGAAATAAAAATCGGGGGTATTACTTTTCCCCATTAATTTCTATTGCAGCAGAGACAATTTTAGGCAGGAGACAGCTAAAATAAGCCATTTTTGGCATCAAAACTCAGGATTCTTCCGCCTGAATGAGGTCTATTGGCATGCATGCCTTAACCCCTTGAGTGCCCATGACGAGATGGTCTCGTCATTGGCCGCGGTTGCGCTGTGCCCATGACGAGACTATCTCGTCATGAGCCCCGCCCGCTAATGAAACGCCCGGCACAGGGCGTGGAAAGGGCGGGGCACTCAAGGGGTTAATGCAGAGTGGTACCATTAAGGATAAACATTACCAACATTTTACCTAAAACAACTACTGGCAAATCGATGACCTATTTCAGAGGCTGCCTTCCACCGTCTCAGTTATTAACAGCACCTTTCACCAATATTTCTTAAATGTGTACATTTGATATTATATTATCTTATGTTTGTTGGTGAAGTGATTAGGTCATGTTAATTTACTGAGATGAATTTATTTCGCTCTCTAGTGGTTGCCAAATCAATTGTGTTTTGCACAGTTTTGTGTCAACAAATGTATGGATTAATGTCCTAAACAATCTTAGGTATATTTGCACTCATATGAAGACACCTATCTAGAAATAGCACATGTCTGGTTTGAGTCTCTCCAAAGGAGCCTCTCTTTCTACACCCAGATTCCTAGGAAGACAGGGCTGGGCCCTTTGTCTAATACTAGTTCTTTAACACAGAATACTTGGCAGAGTTGGATCTCGGAGGAGTCTCCAGGGTGTAATACGTGGGTCTGTCCTTCTACAGATGATACAGTGCTTCAATAACTGCAATGCTAAATCCTAATGTCCCTTTTGCCTGCTTAAGAGGTGCAGGAATGGCCATGCAGTGCATGCAGAAAAAGTGAGGGGGGGACGCTGCCTCTGCCATCCCAGCACCCCTGCAGACACAGTGCATGCATGCTGACTGCCATGTCGTTTACATATTGGTCATGAACATCAACTCAGCAAAAGTTCAGGGGTAGCGGAAGTGACATCATGCGCCACTTGACCTTTAGATCACTCACACACACATGCATACACATGCTTTCACACATACGGACACTATCGGTCACGTAAACACACTCTCGTCTGCATGCATGCACACAACTTGCATTTAAAAGCATTTTTTTACTTACTGTTGCTGCCAGGAAGGATCATAATTGTACTGCATTTTGTATTACACTAGTAGTGAATAATATATTATTACTCACTATTAGTGTCAGTTGCGTCTTCCCTGCTAAGGCGGAGGAGCGGTGTCCCACTTCTTTTTAGTAGTGAAATAAAGGAAAAATAAAATGATAATGACTCAAAGTTATTATAATTTAATTTTTTCCTGCTGCGGCATCTCTGTGGGGTGGGGCTGCTTTGCTCTTAGAGCAGGAGGAGGAGTTGTAGGCACACTCTGTAAGTGCGCATGAATGTTTGGCCGGCCGTCTCGGGCAGGCCAAACATTCATGCACACTTTGCATGTTCTCCACCCAGGCTGTATTGCAGCTTGGGTGGAGAATATGCCCAGGCCCCCACTGACGAACCAAGGCACTCAGACCAATCACAACACTGCATTGCAGCATTGTGATTGGCCATGGGGAGCCTGGGTGTGCTTCATGTTCCAATTGGTCTGTATACAAAACAAGGGGACCCAACTATGGAGCAAGCCGCTCACTCGCACGCCATCTGTAGCGACAACTGAGGCGGAAGCTTCCCTGACCCGACCACGAGTATATTTCGAGCATCCTGTGCTAAATTTCAAGCGTCCAATGCTTCGACAGCATCTCTTGCGATTGATCTCGTAATTTAGGCTGCTTGTATCCACTTATCATGCAGCGAGGATATTTCTCCACCGGCGGCACCTGCTGACATACAGACGCGGCTCCTGTGTCGAGCTAATTTTTCATTTGAATCGAACTGGAATCTTAGGGTCAAGGAGCCTTATATTTCAACACGGCCATCAAAGGACACACTGTGTTTTTTCCCTCAACTGTAGGGTCCCTATACGGGCATAATGTTTCTCAGGCACCCTATTCTCTAGTCCTGATGATGATCCAATATCTCACAGACATGGATCGAAACACCGTCGACACAATAGTCAACCTTATACACATTGATTCTTGTATTTAAATATTGTGTAAAGGTGACTTTCTTGCATCTGTTGTTTCACAATTTATGTATGATTTTACAGAAACAACCGAAAATTGCCTGAGCTCTTTTACTTTGTTTGTCTGTTCTACGTGGGTCTATGGATACAGGCTTGTATCCCACTGTTATCTGACTCGCATTTTTTGTGTTCTAAATTTGACTTATTTTGCATATTAAAAATTGCCTTTATCAGGCTGGATACTGGCACAAATATAGCACTGACTGGGGATATATTCATTGAATTCACATTCTTTATTTTCCAGGGACCACTGTCTCTTGTAAAAAATCCTGTTCCGGCTGGAGCAGCGACCACATAGGAGAGACCGGCTGGAGCTGGTGACTGCCGAGGAGAGACGCAGTCAGGAAGCTGCGAGAAGGTAAGCTCTTTCTTTTTTTTTAAAGCCTCTTAACCCGTTACACCCTTTCCCGCCTCCCCGATCCGTGCCGGCCACCACTGATTAGTGTAATAAAATTGACAAAAGACAAGGAGCTTGTAGCTCCAACCGATGTCCATAAGGATGAGCTACCCCTGTGTTCCTGGCACTGATTTTGCTACCTCTGAGGCCAGGGGTCACAAATACAGTGCAAGTGGGGTGCATGGTGTAAGCCAGAGGACACAGCTGCGACTTCTGGTGACCCCTAAATGATGTCCATGATATTGGTGCTGCTCTGCTGCCTTGCTCAGGGGCATGAACAGGTGATACCAGGAGTAATAGATAATAGTGGTGGCAGTGTTTTCTGTTACCTCTTGCAGCTGGGACCCTCTTCACTGCAGTGCCCAAGGAGGCATTGCTAGAAGTTGTGCCTCATGCAGGCTCCTTTCAAAGGCGATGATGTATGTGCAGAGGAAACTATTGGTGCAATCAGCTCACTGTAGCACCATCATGTACACCATCTGTGCATACCCAGTCCCCTGAGACTCTTCTTATGCTGGCTCATCCTCCTAGTAGTGGAGGACACTTTCGTCAGCGGTCCATCAACTCTACAGTCTGCAGAGGAGATCGATAGACTTTTCTCCATGAAGAACTGAAGCCTGCCTAAGGGATTGTGTGTGCTTTACTCCTGTTCTGAAGTATCAGGGACATAAGGACTTCACCCACAGCTTCCTTGAACTTCACTGTTGGGAGTTCTGACCTGCCAGGAGGTTCCAGTTCTGGGCCTCTGGAGGTTGTTCCTGCAACAGGAAGCTACCAAGAAGTAAAGTTTTGAAGGAAGTCAACGCTTCGCTCTCCTTGCGGCTGAATTTTCTGACGCCGCACCGCTGTGTGGGAGAAAGTCCCGACACAGTTCCGTGCTGCTGAAAAATTGCCTGTCCGCAGCCCAAGAAACCACCGCACGCCGAGTCCTGCGCACTGTTCTCCAATGCCAAAGATCACTGCACTGACTCTGATGCAGGCTCTGCTGGGCAGCAAGAAGAACCAAGGCATCATCGGTCGGCGGCTGGAGAAAGCGACGCAGCCCCTGGTTCGCCGTCGCCATATCGCCTCCAGCGTGTCTGGATTTTCCACGCATCTCACCTGTGCGCTGAATCTACAACAACGTTGGGGCCGCAGTAAGAATCTGACACATCACCTTCCTGCACAGTAAGAAGCTGAGGCATCACATCCTCTCAGGCAAGGAACTGACGCATCACCTTCCCTGCACGTAAGGACCCAATGCATCTCCTTCCCTGCGGCTGTTTTTGCTTGTGATTTTGACGCTTCCCAGGTACTTTGTGTTGAAAGTGACATATTCATAGTCTCCTATGGACAGAATTGTTTTTACCTTCGCAAAGTCATATTTGGTATCTGTAGGTTGGGTTTTTGTCGTTTTGGTCTTGTTTGATTTAGATAAAGATACTTCCTTTTTCTGAACTGGTTTGTTGTATATTTGTGGTGTTTTCACTATATTACTGTTGAATATATACAAATGCTTTACATATTGCCTCTGTAATTTAGCCTGACTGGTCTGTGCCAAGCTACCAGTGGATGAGCACAGACAAACTTCAGTGTGCACTTTACTCATCCTGACTAGAAGGAATGGTCCCTACTTGGACAGGGTGTATACCCCTTCCTACTAGAGACTCCAAATTCTAACACGTATTACCGTTTAAAGCATATTAATGATGCTCTAACAAGTGCACCAGGATACATAGTGATACCCTCAGACATTCTTATAGAGACAACATGTGCCCCTTGGGGACATACAATTTAGAAAGAGTAGGTCATTTTTCTCCTTTTCGCTCACCCTGACTGTTCACAACCACCAGAAGAAATGGATTAATTAGTGAATTAATAATCAAACATTGATTTGGCCCAGTGAAAAATTCCACATCTACCTTTGCAGATTAGATTTTGTAACTCAGACATTTTTCTTATGGGAGTTGTAATTGTTTTCTGTGGGTTTATAGGCCAGACATAAGCAGTCGCAACCACATGAATTCGGAGAAATAGCTTTTTGGAAGTGCCATTTTCTCTGAACCCAAACCTTTTTTGACAACTGTAGGACAATAGTTTACCCCAAAACTAACTAGAGTCTTTGGGGCAGATTTACAATAACTGGCGCATCCCTGCATATTAGCAGGGATGCGCCAGTTATTTTGCGTGACTCAAGAAACACCTTGCGCCACCATGGATGCGCCGCATTTACAATGCGGCGCACCGTGGCACAAAGATAGACAGATGCGTGACGCATCTGTCGGCGTAAGGGTGACGCAGTGCTGGAGTCGTGTCGCAAGCGCGACACAACTCCAGCACTGCTCAGGGGTGCCCTATAGTTGCAGTGCTGCGTCACTCCTTACGCCTGCTACAAGCAGGCGTAAGGTTTTGACGCAGTGGGGATGTAAAAGTGGCTCAGTGAAATCTTGTAGATTTCACTGCGTCACTTTTACGGGGCTTCCTTGCGACGGAACGCCCACCCTGCATACATTATACCTGACGCAGGTATAATGTAGCGCAGGGCTTTACAACGTGACGCATCTCACTAGATGCGTCACGTTGTAAATATGTCCCATAGTTGCGCATTGTTTACGCCGTTGCTGCGTCACAAAAGTGACGCTATGGCGGCGTAAAAGTGTAACAAGGGGCTTGTAAATCTGCACCTTTGTTTCAGCATTCAGGGTCCAGGACTGTCATAAGCAAAATATCTTCTGACACAAAATACTGGTATTATAATTTAATTATTGCCCCATTGGAGTTAAGAAAAGAAAATCTACACCAAATGCGACAATATTTTAGTAAATGATATTTGATCAGGATATTTCTATCGTGCGTTACTTTTGCTATTTAATATTATGACATATAATCAGACAATAATGCCAAACATGCACAATAAAGAAACTGGTAAATAAATGCATTATTTATTTTAGCAGTGGAACGATACATTTTTTTCTAGACATTAAATAATGTTGTGATGTGATAGCTTCCCACAATTTGATATTTTTCTAATTGAACTGCTGCATTAAAATCACAAGTAAACTGAATTAACTGTATGATCACCCGTCTTACACCTGCCAAGTGTCATCTTTCTTAAGTGCATGGTGGTGAGCAATGCTTCAGGGCACAGAGGGTGGAGGGCGCAGCCGATCGAGAACTCGGGCTGAACACCGTCGGGAGCGTATCTGTGACATTCCCAGTGTGCTCTCGCGCACGTTTCCCTTGCAGGGTGCCAGGCAGGGCGCCATGCCATGTCTAACAGCAATGCAGAATGGCAGCGATGGCGAGGGCATATCACTTATAGAAGGCGAAGCTCTTGTGTCTCGGGTTAGCCTAGCGGCACATGACAAGGTTTTTGTAGTTCAGACTGAGCTGGTAACAGTAGAGCAGGATAAACGGAAACTGATGTGGAAAACGACAAGAATGCAGCTTAAAAGGAAATTCTCATTTCGAGGGCATGCCGCAACCTGGCTGAGTGCGGCGGCTGAGTGCGTTGACTTATCGTTCGATGTACACAAGGGGGCAGATTTACAAGCCGCTTGCGCCACTTTTGAGTAACTTTTAACATGGGAAAAGTGACGCAAAAGTGGTGCAAGGGGCTTGTAAATCTGCCCTAAGGTGTCCTAAATGCCCCGCTGTCTCAATTTGTGGACACCAGATCAACTTCTCTCTGTGAGTAGTTTTTGGCCCCACCTTGGCAAGCACAAGAGCTACATGTTGAAAACACTCACTGTTATCCCTATCTGTTTTCATGATGCCCTGGGTTTGAACTTCGTATGCTTTGTGCTGTCCGGAAGTAGTCTTTAGACAAATGCATTCCTTTTTTATCATTCTTGAATCAGCTTGAATGGATCAACACTCCCCAGCTCTAGTGAAAGCGCCAAATGCTCTCCATGCCACTGGAGTCAAAGTAGCCTGACTGACGCGGGGTGATATCCCAAAACTGGTCTCAGTATGCTTGTTTCCAGACCAGGGAGAACCTGGCCTGGCAGTTCAAGCTGGACTGTTCCCATGGGGAGCAGGGTGAAGACTGATTTGCATATGGCTGGGTCCAAACTGGAGTGGCGTGGTGAGCAAAACAAGGATGGATTTAGGCCCAGATCTCTGTACTGGACTTGAATATTTGATATTGTTCAGCATACTGCTCATCAACTGTTCTTTTTGCATTTGTCACCCTAAGTGGGATGGGTATGCCCAGACGTGGGTCCCATGCTCTCCATGCCACTGGAGTCAAGCTAGCCGGGATGATGAGGGATGATACCCCTAAACTGTTGTTTCCATGGAGGACCTGGCCTGGCAGTGCGGGTTGGACTGTCCTTATGGGGAGCAGGGTCAAGAACAATTTACATATGGCTGGGTCCAAACTGGAATGGCACGGTGAGCAGAAACATCATGGTTTAGCCCAGAACCTGCACTGGGGGAGAATGTTTGTCTTTGTCCATCAATTGTTCTTTTTTAGTAGTGAAAGTGCTGGAGCTTTATTCATTGCTGTGCGGACCGGGCGGATTATTTATTAGCACCCAATTATGCTCACCTGAAGGTACGGACATGCTCACCGTGGGCTGTGCTGCTTGTGTGGGGTCTACCATCACCTTCACTAGGGTTGAAGGGGCTACTATTCTATGCCATCAGAGCACAATTGTCTGTCTTTTATTTTCATGACTACTGAAGTGGAAAAAAAGACAGAGAACTGCGTTTAGTTCAATCGTTCAAATTAGTTGATCGCGCCGCTGTCGCCCTGCAGCCCGGCTGTAGTATATTTGATGCCAAATACCCCCGGGAGGCTGGAAAGTGGGCCGGTTTAAAGTGAATATTGGCCCTCAAAACCAGCCAGCTGGAGCGAAACCAGCTACCAGTAGCTGACAAAACCGGCCCCTACCCTTCAGCCTCCTCCTGGGAAATGCCTGGTGCCCAGTACTGCCAGTCTGGGCCTGCTACCTGACACTACTTAAAACTGAGAGTCTCACCTCTTTCACTCCGAAAAGCTCCCTCTCCCACAGCATGGCACTCTTCTATAACATATTTCTACACACTTGCCTCCTATGGCACCACAGTTTTCTTTGTTCTAATACAAAACCTTACGAAACCTCAAGAAGATGCCACACAGTGTCCCTGGAACTTATCACCAGTGGCGGCTCGCAGAGGGAGTGCTGCGGGCGGTGGGGCGGGGAAGGGGCTGGGTGGGGGGTAGTGGAGTCGGACATACGACGGCAAGTAGTAAAGTAAGTGAATAAAGAAATAAAACTATTTACCTTGCGCTCGCTGCCTCACCGAGTTGGCAATGCAGCGAGGGCAAGGTAAATAGTTTTATTTATTTATGTACTTACTTTACTCCCTGCCGTCGTATGTCCAACTCCACTACCCCCACCTTGCCCATCCCCCGCCCCGCCCAACCGCTTGCAGAACTCCTTCTGCACGCCGCTACTGCTTATCACCCAATATTAGCCCTAAATATTTTTTGCAATTACAGTATTTACATCTTATTTTGTCCTTCATTACGTAATAAATGTTCTCCTGTCAATTCATCTGTAGAACGGTGTGTTTCGAAAGCCAGCAATAGTCTACATCAGCTAGTCTAGTGTTCCTGGAGGGCTTTGGCTCAAATAAACTTCTCTCTCTTTTCTTTCACTTCAGCTGGCGATGACTACAATTGGCGAATTGTTAAGACCACATGATCCCCATGAGATGTGTTACATAACAGCCAACACCAGCAGGGATGGCCTTGATGTAGTCTTACATCAGAAAGTGGATGGCAGAGAGGAAACTATTGGATATACACCCAGGACGTTACACCAAACATAAAGATTATATTCTTTAATACAGAAGGAGCTGGAAGAATGTTGTTGGACCATTGAAACGTTTAGGGATGTTGTGTGGGATAGGAAGTTCACTCTGTTAACTGATCACAACTTCATGGGTATATTCTGCGTGATTTGAGATCATACTCTTAGGATTGCTAGGTTAAATTCCAAGTTATTACAGTACAACTTTGTTGTTCATAACATTCCAGGAGGAAAGAACATGAGAGCAAATTACTGCTGAGGATCTCCTCTTCAAACTGACGATAAAGAGGAGGTGAATGATGATGACGAGTGTTTAATAGCAGTAGTCGACGTGGTAAGATCAGGTGTAATGAGAAATGAGGAATGGTTCGAGACTGTGCATATAACGAAGAACTTTCAGTAGTAAGGAAGTCTGTGATGGATGGGTGGCTGAGGGATGTTCACTTTAGGTGAAAATTGTTGACAGGCTATCATTGGAGAGTGGGAACAAGTGGATGTGAGTTGAAGAATTAGTTACTTCAATCAAAACTGAGAGACAAGATCATTAGGTTGGGTCATCAGGGTGACAGGCTAAACTGTAACTAAACAGAAATGGTACCACTCGAGTTCTGATGGGCATGGATTAATAATAAAACAAATGCATTAGTCAGGGATTATATGATGTGTGCAGAGTGTGATAATCAACTTAAAAAAGTACACATTTCCCTCAACTTGTAGTGTTACCGAGGAAAGTGTGGGGAAAAGTTGACTGTTGATCTTGTGGGGATGTTCAGTGTGCTAGGTATCAAGCATAGGTGTGTGATTGTACTTGCAGACCATTACAGCAAATGGTTATTAGTAGAGTTCATCGCTGAACAGAACACTACAGTAGTCAGCAGGTTCTAGAAAAGATTCCTCGTGATTAAGGATTTTCCAAAGGAAATTGTATTCGACAATGTGGTGCAATTTGTGTCAAAAGAGATGTTTTAAGAGTGATTTAAGAGTGCATCATAGGGTAGCACTTATCTCCCTCAAACAAATGCTTTCATTTAGTGCATGAACAGAATACTGGCATGCTGTGGTCATATCACACTAATCAACACTCAGTGTTAGGTTTTAGTCCGGTTGAGCTCTTTAGATTTTGATTGCCGTATTCCAAATTATGCCCAGCATGGGTGTGAATGTGGGTAAAAAAGGGAGGTTGACATGAGAATGATGGAAGGAGTCATTTGCCCAAGGATTGAAAAGAAAGCAAGAAAAGGTGAAGGAGTACCCTGATGTTATCTACAATGGTAGATTGTATGTGGAGAGGTTCTAAGTAAGAGATTGGATGTGGGTGAAATGTCCATTGTTCAGCACAAAAAGGAGCAATAATTTCAGATCTCCTATGAGGGTGGAAAAAGTAATGGGTAATGAAGTGAATAATTAGGAAAGGAGTGGTGAGATAGGGAAATGATAGTGAGAGTGAGGAATGATGGGTGTGAGGTCCAGAGAAGAGATGAGAAAATGGGGAGGAAGGTTCTGAAACAGGTGAACTGGAATTGCAAACGAATACCAGAGTATTCAGGAAGCACATAACACTTGTCATAGTGTGACCCTCTGTCATTCATAGGCCTCTATTTTCAGTTTATTGTAGGAGAATATATCTACATCTTATTTATTAAATGCACTGTTCAAGTGATTTTTTTGTTGTAACTCTGTTTTGTTTTTCTTTCTCTTTGTAGTTTGATTTTTATGGTGAAGCCTGCAAGAGCATACACTAGCGCATACGTCTTGCTTGTGAGACACTGTTGTATACAAGAAGGGTTTGGAGCCAGCCCACTGCTTACCATTTGTTGGCTTCACTCCACTCTTATTTACAGCCTCCACAATTGGCCAGTGCAGGCGAAACGTAATTTCCGTTCATTTCTGTGGAGCAGGGACCAAGCACAGACTGATTCAAGTTAATCTGTGCCCGTCTGCTACAACTGACGTGATTGAGGTACTATTATCCCCTATCGCCTCTCCACTCAATGTGCCTGCTGCTCCATCTATAGTGTTTGTATTTTGTTCTTGCTATTCTTTTGGGGTGTCAGATTATCTGATAGGTTCCACTAACATGTCTATGACAGGCAGTTTATCAGTTTATCTCCCCTCATAAATCTCAGTCCAGTAACTGCATCATTCTATGAACAGCTGCCCCATGCACAAACATGGGCTCAATGCTCTGGGCTAGTTAGGGAGGGTGTGCGGTGGGGCCGCTCAGCTCCATGGACAGCCCTCCCAGCATTACTCGTCTGGGAATACAGCAGTGGAACTACGAGCAGGAGGTGCATGCGAGTGCTAAAGTTGTTTGCACTGCTCTGACATCAAATTAATATATAATGTTGTTGTTTGTTAATTTATAAAGCATTCAGAAACAACAAAACATGGCAACAACCGGGCACATGGTGCAGTTGCACAGAGTAATACGTGAAGGGTGGAAAAACTTAAGCCAGCGCTCCTTAACCACTGATGCTTCCGCTGGGAGACTTTCCATTACATTGGTTTTAAGCTTACAAGAATTACAGAGCACAACCACTTATATATCTTTTGTCTGACTTAGTAGTCAGTATAGTTTTAATAGGCCCAAGTTCAGATACAATGTATGTAAAAATTGTAAAAAACAAATACCAATAACAATTTGACAAAACGTTTGAAAGTCCTTATGAGTCTTAATGTAGTTGGCTCGAAGTATCAGTTGGAAGAGCGGACAGCCGACACGTGTTTCGTCATTTGATACGACTTTTTCAAGGCTGTAGAAACACTATACAATTGTTTGACTTTCAATTAAAAGCATCCAAGTTGTAAGGGTGCAGGTCTTGGTGCATTGTATCAAGATTGGACAGTGAAAATTAAGGTAAGACCAGCTATAGCATATCGTGTTGAGATAGCAACAGTGCTAACATTGTTACCATCACCTATATGAGAAAGACGAATCTAACATCCGTCATTGAGAAAGCATATTGAAGTTAGTATGAGTGGTTATTACAAGGGGATTTGGAAAAGATGAAAACCGCGTGAAAATTAAAAGAAAAGGAAAGTGGAAATAGGATGACTGCTATTCAAGCGTTCGTGTTCTGCCATAGAAGAGTATCACTGCAAGATTAGTGCAAAAATGGTGTATACCAAAACATGAAATTGTGTAAATGAAATGTTTGACCAAGTTGGTCCACCCATGCTTAACAGACGAGGAGAAAGAGGGGGCGTGGTCTGCAGCCCAAGATGGTGGTCACTTAAGTGACGAGCCCCGGGCTTCAAATCCGAGCAACTATCCGACTCTCCCTACCTTGTCAGATGGTGGAAAGAGAGCGGCCGGCATATCCAGACAACAGGGCTGCCGCAACAGAGTTTTACAGACATCTGGAGCCCCCAGGAACAGTCCTTTAGACGGCGGTGATTTCTGGCCTTCCTAAGGCCTGCTGAGAGTCGGGAGCCGCAAGATTTCCTGTGGCCTGGCAGAGCTGCGGGAGTCTGATCCTGGCGGTGGCGCCCACGCGAGACCCCGGCTCTGAGCCCGGACTTCACCATAGTAACTGATCCCCCTGTGTGGTGTTCTGCCTGAGGGTGCTGGGGGGGCATCGGGTTCCTGCTGCCGCCTGTGTCGTACTTTAGAATTTGGGACCGCGTAGGAGGCAGGGCCCTACCCCTGTCTATCCCGGTATTAGCGAACCGCGAATGGTCAATGCGGTATGTACAAGTGCTTCGTGTAACGTTTTAGCTATAAATGCACTTCATATACGTTATTATACATTGACTCCCTGGGTTCCATCTTAGAGCGGTGGCCATTTTATGGTTGCCCTCACATAGGCTACATATCATGAAGCAAATACGGGCCTTTTAGAGCACATGTGCCTTCCTCTGACTTCTCTGTGACCTGGGCAGCTTGGCTCCGCTGCCCCAGGTCAGTCCGGTCCCACGAGCTCCCCATTCTTCGGCCACCTGTGATTAGCATCAGGGCTTGACACACCATAAAGCCTTTTCATCCTACACGAGCCTCCAGCTAATCTCTTTCACGCCTGGCTGTTCCTGCTTTATGGCTTGTTTTCTAAACAGGAGATGCTCGTGTTTATTGGGGCCTATCGATATCTGATGTGGGATCTGAGCCTTGCTGGGTAAATAATTGTGGGCTGACTTAACTGGAATGTGGGATGGTCATCATGACTCTGCCTTTTCGTTTGAAATGTATACATATGAATGACCATGCCATAAAACAAGGAATGAATGCCTGAAGCAGGATATTTTGTATTTAAGGAGAAGCCCGTTTCTGTAATTTTTAGCAGTCTCCTGAGAACATACACGCTGTTGTACTTCTAGGATACCTGTGATTGGTCTGCAGCCAATAAACTGATCTTTGACTTCACCCAGAAGACTCTGTGTTTCTGTAGGTCTGAAACAGGAAGAACCCGAAGTCATAGGGTGTGTTCCCCTGCACCGCTGGGCTTAAAATTCCCAGTACTTCAGTTGGCGCCCAACGTGGGGCGATTTCAGCGGTACCGGTCCAAGCCAGAGGTTCGTGAGGAGCTTCGTGTGGAAATTCTGGAGGAAGGCCGCCACTTCATCGACCCCTGCATGTCGACGTGGTCCGAAAGTCTTTTCTGCGAGGTTCTCCGCGTCCCGACGGCTACGAAGGACTGCTGCCCTGATTAATCGCCCTGTTTTGGACCCTTGACGATTTTGGTAGAGCGAAAAAATCGAGAGAGTCTTCTGGTGACGCCATTGATCATCGATATTCAGTTAAGTATAAGTGGAGCGTCTCCCAGTTTGAATTTGGTATCCTTCGGGATTATTTTGATTTGGAGTTTGCAAACGCCAAAGCCAGAGGACTCGTGTATTCACGAGGCTATCGTAATCGATAATCCTTTGAAGTTTGGAACTAGACTAGTGAGCGAAGATGCCTGGTGCTAGTGTATTTGGAAGATTATTTTGTTTGGGTTGTGGAAGGGATTTCCAGTTAGAGGATTCATGTCCGGTTCCTCCAATTGGAACTCCAACTTATGAGCTTTATGTAAAACATGGCGTGGGCCCCATTGCATATAATGAAGTATGGATCCGATACACCAGAAAGGACGGTGTTTTAAAATGGCCCCAAAATGGTAGTTTCGATACAGATATCTTAGATAATTTGGAAGTGAAATTGTTTAAAAAGAAAGCCCGGCCGGCGATGTTTGATTCTTTCCGCCTATGGCGAAAGGAAGCCAAACAGAAGGAAATTAAGCTAGCGAAAAGAAATAAGAGAGAAAGAGGTATGTCAGTGATGCAAGCAGCTGTGCAATTTAAAGATAATGAGGAGGAACAAATGAATGAGCAATTGCACAGACAGCGCAAACTAGGGATTGATAAATGTTACCCTGTTTTGTCACCCCTTGTGCAAGATGAGACAAAAGAGAATGAGAAAGATTCCCTAATGTCCAATTTGCTAAGTTCGCCACCCCCATATGCGCAAAATGCCACAGCACCTCCACAGCTTGTAAATGTGCAGCCTCCAGTACATATGCCGCAAGCCTTCCCGCAGCCGCCAGCTCCTCTTCAGCTGGCTCCTATCCCTGCAGTGCAGCCCTCTCAAGGGTCGCCAGTTTTGTTACCTGTTACGCCCGCGCTTCCTGCGACTTTGCCTAGCACATCAGCGGCTTCCCCTGGCGCTCCTTCTTACACTACCCAGGTACCTGTATCTGAATCCGTTTTTCTTCCCTCTGTCTATCCCCCTGTTTTCGCCTCAACTTCTCCTTCAGCACGACAACGACTAGCTAATGTAGTTACTAGTTTAATGTCGCCTCTCTTTGGATCATCTAGTGCGACTCCTGGCTTACAGCGTAAGCAATTGCGCAGTCAGCTGCCTGATCCGGAAGAGAAAAAGACATTAGATCATATGGCGCGTAGGTGGATTATTTTTTCTTCACTCTATGATGTGGAGTCAGTTGTTGACGTTTTTCACCAATGGGATGCCCCGAAACAGAGGTATGTGTTCGAGAAAATGTGTGAAATCCTCTGTGAGGAATTGGATGATCATGGTAGAGATCCAAACCCGCAGGAGTTGTGTTGAGTGAGATTCGATTTTGGAAAAGGTACGATTGTGGGCCCCGATGTAAATAGAGCAGTTGCGATCTTATTATCCTTGAGGAATGATGATTGTCAACAGTCGTTGTTTGAACAAGATTTCCCTGTGGGGAGAAAGGGAAAAGCGCGACAATACCCTATGAGAGAAGTCCCTCCGGTATGGAAGGAAGCTGTTGCGGCTAATGCCGCTAATGGTATTGCTGCTATGCCAGCTCATTTTCAGCGTGTTTGGGTGCATGTCCCTTGGAAACGATCTGAAGTAATAGCGCTTAAACAGACATTGCCTGACCCCCGTAAAAACCCTGCAGGATATTATAAGGAGTTATCACAAACTGCAGGATCATGTATCATGAATCTAGCTGACATTGATATGTTGTTTGGAAATGTTGTTCCACAGCCTTTGTGGGGGTCAATTCGTAATGTAGATCACGATGCAGAACTAGGTGCTACATGGGCTAATATTATTGCCGCAGACACTAGACAAGTTGGTGGTGCAAAACCTGAGCCTCTGGTAGCAGAACTCCCTGGCAGAATTATTACATATATGAAAACTTTAATGCCCGCGATGCGCGTAAATTGGGATAAACTATCCGCATGTAAGCAGAAGAAAGATGAGACAGTTTCCGATTTCTTCACCAGGTTTGAAGAAACGTTTATCGACCACAGTGGTCAAGACATGAGCACTGAAGGTGGCCAACGGTTATTTGTTGATAAATTTGTGCAGAATCTACTTCCCGAGTTGTGTAAGAAATTAAAAGACTCAGAAAGTTCCTGGGCTGTTTCCTCTTCAGCGCAAATACTGGCTACTGCACAGTATTATGAGAATAGAGACAAAGATGAGAAGGATAGAACAGATAAGAAAACGAAAGAACTGAAAACAAAGGTCCTCTTGCAGCAGGCTTATCCACCACGTGGGGGACAGAATAATTATAGGCAAACACAAGGTATCTATCAGCAACCCCAACAATTTCAGAATAATCAGCAAATGAATGGGTATTATCAACCACGAATCCCTGTAGGTCCCAACCAATGTTCATATTGCAAAGAGGAAGGTCATTTTAAATATAGTTGCCCTAAATTAATGCAGCGTAACAGTAATGCGTATGGCACAAAGTAGAGGTGGTCAGCAAGCTCCTAGATGCAGAGGGCGTGGAAATGTTCCCCAGAACGCGCGTCCTCTTCCGCCTCAAAATACCATAAACAGCTTTGATCAGCAAGCCAACGCGACTGGTAATACAGCTCAGTACTACAATAATGATTATTATGCAGAAGACGACAATGTAGAAGATAATGATAGATAGATAATGAACTTTATTCGATATGTAAAAACAATATCATAAAAGTACATACAAATAAAAAATTTGTTAAGAGAATAAAATTTCAGTTATTTTACAACAATCTCAAATTCAATTAAAATTACAGATGCACGACAGAACATTATACATGTGTCAACTAGATCTGCATTGTGGCCCTCAGCTTCATGGTCATTTTTAAGTAGGATGATATGGCTGCCAGGGCTAAAGGGGTATCCAAAGTTTTTAGTTTATGATAAGCCACTCTATGTGAGCGTAAGCCCCATGATTTGAGCAAAGGTTTCAAAAAGATAGCCCTTGGGAGTTGATAAAATCTACAGAATAAGATACAATGTATATTGGTTTGCATCGATAGGCCATCACACGGGCATTTCTCCAGGTCAATAGACCAACAATTTGGGTTAGGAAAGGTTAAAAATCTGAAAAAACAGTCAGTACGAAAACGGGTCAGGAGCATGCGAGTAAAAGGCGATGGTTCTAAGAGTAGGTATTGCTGGATCCCATTTGTAATGGTCGAGTGATGATATTCCACAATTGAACTCTTTTGTTTTTCAGAGGACCATCGTTGGCTGCTCAAATGGTTTAGAACAAGACGTTTTAACATAACTCTTGCTATTTTGCTTAGGGCTGAGGGGTCAGAAAAGAATTCGTGATGCCCTAAGTCAGAAGACAAATTCTTTACATAATTCAACCATTTAATATTCCTGACCATATCCAGTTTAAGACAGTCTTTGATAATTTCTCTATTAAAAGAAGTCTCTTGGTTGGTCCAGACTTTATGCCATAGAATGAGTGGGGAAGAGTTAATCATATCCGTAATATATGTAAAACCTAATTCAGCGTGTACCAGGCGGGTAGATGTACCAGGGGGGACAGCCAAGAGATAATGCAGAAAAGCGTTCTCGAGGCGTTGAATTTGGTCTACGGAGTCAATCCCCCAAATCCCAGCTCCATAGATGCCAACTGAGATGCACTTTGCCCGATAAATCTGGAGTAAGGGGTTAATCGGGCGGCCCCCAAGTTTTTTTGAGAAATTGGTCAGTGCACCAATGGCTTTGGACAAGGCTAACCCCCTAGCTTGAGCTGCGGCACGCCAAGTACCCCTCTTGTTAAAGATGATGCCCAAATAAGAGAAACTATCGATACTGTCCAATTTTTGACCGTTTAAAAAGATAGAACATGATTTTTTCCCAGTCCCCAAGCCGCATGACATTGTAAAAGTTTTAGAAGTGTTGACATTTAGGCCTCTCTTTGACATAAAGTCAGTGAATTCATTTACTGCCCTTTGTAGCCCCCTTCGGGTCTGGGACATAATTGCTGCATCGTCTGCGTAAAGCAGGATAGGTATGGGTTTACCATTTATTATAGGATAGTCATGGAAAGTTCTACTTAAGTGATGTCCAACAGAATTGATGTAAAGGGTGAAAAGCAGGGGAGCTAATATGCCACGCCTGATGAAAAATCTGTCAGAACATTCACCAGTTCTGCCATACCTAACGCGGGCTGATGCATCCCTATACAGCTCTTTAATGAATGAGAGGATAAGGGGGTCTAGTCCTATCTCTGTAAGGGAATCCCATAAGAGCTCATGATCAACACAATCAAATGCCGAGCTGAGATCGACGAAGGTAATAAAGAGATTGCCTTTTTTGGCCTGAGTATATTTAGCTATTATGAGAGTCAAATTCAGGCCTTGCTCAATAGTACCCTTCCCGTGCCTGAAGCCATATTGCAGATTAGAGATGATATCTTGATCATTTATCCAGTCGTGTATTCTAGTTAAAATAATTCGCCCGGCTACCTTCATGAGGGAATCTAATAGTGAAATTGGTCGATAGTTGGCGGGATTATCTCTCTTGCCTTTTTTAAAGATTGGGACAACGACTGCCTCAGGCCAGGTGGATATAAAGCCTGTTGTGTTCAGTGAGTTCAGGACGTTGGTAAGCAAAGGTGCCCAAAGGTCCGGCTGCGATTTAAAGACGTCTATCGGTACGCAGTCAGGGCCTGGCGCCTTCCCGGAAGGACTTTCTTTTAGTGCCATCAATACTTCGAGATGGTCGAAGGAAATGTTCAGTGGAAAAGAGGTAGAAATATTTGAGAAGATAATGATTACTAGGACAGCCGTAGACAGAGAGAGGGAGTTGTTTCAGTGCCAGTGGATCAGAGTGGACCCTATGTTAAAGTAACTACAGCAAATGTAACGGAGCCCTTTCTGCTGGATACTGGTGCTGCAAAGAGTTCAATCATGCATTCAAAACTCCCTGGCGCGCCTTTGTCTGGCGAAATTAATGTCTCAGTAGGTTTTTCTGGCGCCCAGTTAGGAACCCGATTTCTAGTCCTATGTCGCTTTCTGTTGGACCTTGTGAGCTAAAAGCACCCCTCATTCTAACAACAGGTTGTGGTGAAAATTTGCTAGGATTAGATTTGCTAAAAAGATTGCATGCAACACTATATTGTTCTCCCTCAGGAGTACAACTTACATTAGGTAAGAAAGTGATTTCCCCGATGTATTTGTCTAAGAATGCAATGCCACCTGAATTGTCATCCCTTCCGGATGTCCTTTGGGCTACTGGTCCCAATGATGTGGGTCTTCTGGAAATACCGCCATATGTGGTCACTTTAAAAGCCAATGTCAGATTGCCACGTATTCCCCAGTACAAGATCTCCAATGAAGGTCAGAAAGCATTGTTAGCAATTGTCAGTGATTTGATTAAAAAGGATGTAATTGAAGAGACAAGAGGCAACGTTTGCAATAGTCCTGTTTTACCTGTCTTAAAACGAATGGACCCTTCACAGCCACCTGTTTACAGATTTGTGATTGATCTTAGAGAGGTTAATAAGATTGTTGTGCCACAGTTTCCAGTTGTCCCTGATATAACTGCCTTGTTAACCATGATTCCAGCCTCCGCTGCATGGTTCTCAGTGATCGATTTAAAGAATGCTTTCTTTAGCATCCCAATTGCAGAGGAGAGCAGAGACATTTTTGGCTTTAGTTTAGGAGGCCGAAGCTTCCGCTTTAAACGCGCTCCCCAAGGCTACTGTGAAAGTCCATCAATATACAGTCAGGCTTTAAAAGCGCAGCTTGATGCACTTGTTTTACCGAGTGGCGCTATGCTTATTCAGTACGTTGACGATTTACTAATTGCCGCGGATACTGAAAAGATTTGCAAAAACGCTACCTTGTCATTGTTGCGTCATTTGTCTGCCTTTCATCACAAAGTGTCTCTCTCAAAGCTGCAATATTGTCGACAAGAAGTGACCTACTTAGGTCATCTCTTATCAAAGGAGGGGAGGAAACTGACCCCAGAAAGAATTCAAGCCATTACACAGTTGAGTGTGCCTAGAACACAGAGAGAAGTGCGTGCTTTCTTGGGCATTACTTCATACTGTAGGCATTGGATTACCAATTTTTCCTTGTTGGCAAAACCTTTGTTAGCATTAACATGCAAAGACACACCGAATCCTATTCCATGGTCTGAAGAGTGTCAGAAAAGTTTTTGGGAATTGCGTAATGCATTGTGTTCAGCTCCTGTGTTGGGTACCCCTGACTACAGCAAGCCTTTTACATTGTATGTTCATGAGAAAGATGGTTGCGCATTATCAGTGTTAACACAGCCTTTTGGCGACAGACCGCGTCCATGCGCATATTTTTCGTCAACCTTGGACCCGGTAGCGAGGGCATTGCCAAGTTGTTTGAGAGCTACAGCCGCCGCAGCTATGTCTATTCGACAGTCTGCTGGCCTAGTAATGGATCATACATTGATTGTTATGGTTCCACATGCTGTGGACACATTGTTAAACAGGACCAAGACACAACACTTAACTAGTGCGCGATTATCTGGTTATGAGCTGACACTGTTAGCAAACCATATACACATAAAGAGATGCAACACGTTGAATCCAGCTACACTATTGCCAATTCCAGCAGACCTAGATGAGATTGAGCAACATGATTGTCTGTTCAGAACAGAAGAAGAGACGAAAGGGAGAGTAGATCTTAAAGATACTCCCCTGACTGAGTGTGATGGTACTTTATGGGTGGATGGTTCGTGTTTCAAGCTTCTGAATGGTGATACGACTGCTGCATATGCTATCACGAATTTGCACACGATTGTTGAAACTGCACGTGTGCCACAAAATTCGGCTCAAGCAGCAGAACTGATTGCCCTTACGAGAGAGCATGCGTGTTGTCTGAAGGAATGAAAGTGAACATATATACGGATAGCCAGTACGCCTTTGGCGTGGCTCATAGTTTTGGGCGAATGTGGAGAGAACGTGGGTTCCTGACTTCGCATGGAGCTAAGATTCAGAATGGCAAGTTGGTGAATGATCTCCTTGAGTCGCTGATCCTACCGTTACAAGTTGCGATTATGAAATGCAGTGCACACAAGAAAATCACTGATGATGTTGGTCGTGGTAATGCGTTTGCTGATGAAGTCGCGAAAGAAACAGCAAAAGATGTAAAGACTCGAATGTATGTTGCAGGCCCTGCAAGATGGGTTGGTGATATTGGAATGTGTGAAAACACAATAGAGAGTGTAAAGTCCCTTCAAGCTGAAGCCACAGAGAAAGAGTTGAGCAAGTGGAGAGAAAGTATGGGTAAGTTGGATGAGAATGGTTGTTGGATTGATCTGTCAGAACATAGGCGATGGTTGTTACCTGATGCATATGTGCTTCCAGTGGTTACTATGGCACATGGAATGGCACATATCAGTACAAAAGGAATCTGTAAGTTGTTGGCTCCAGTATGGCAGAATGCTGGAATTCCCAAGTGTGCAGACAATGTGGTCAAGAATTGTATGGTATGCTTGAAATACAACCCTGGTAGGGGAACCCCAACTCCTGCTGGTCATTTTGCGCCTCCATCATATCCATTTGAAGTTTTGCAGCTAGATTTTATCCACATGGAAAGGTGCAACAACCTGAAATATGTATTGGTGGTTGTTTGCGCTTTTTCAAAATGGATAGAAGCCTATCCCCTAAAGGACAACACTGCTCTATCCACAGCCAAAGCCCTTGTGAAGGAATTTTTCCCTAGGTTTGGAATGCCAAGAATGGTGTGGAGTGACAATGGGAGTGAGTTTGTGGGTCAAGTGATGAAGAATGTGTGTGAGGGATTAGGGATCAACAGAAGTTCCACGCTGCAAATCACCCCCAATCAGCTGGATTAGTAGAGCGCTACAATGGCGCTCTAAAACTCAAGCTGGCTAAAATTCAAGCGAGCTCAGGTCTTAAATGGCCTGACGCTCTGCCTCTAGCACTCCTGTCCACCAGAATGACCGTACACTCACGAGTGGGACTTAGCCCATACGAGGTTATTTTTGGCCACCCGGCCAATGTATGGGGTGTGCCAAGACCGGCGAAATTCAGTGAAATCGAACATCCAGTACTGCTTGATTACTTGTACGAATTGACGGCTAAATTGCGTGTTTTACACCAACAGGTGCACGATACTCTTCCCCAGGCATCTGAAGCTCCAGGACACCCTATCGACCCTGGCACGTGGGTTCTGGTGAAAAATTTCCAGCGCAAAAGCAACGAGGAGCCTCGTTGGATCGGCCCTCATCTCGTACTTCTGTCTACAAGATCAGCTGTTCGAGTAAAGGGGAAGAAGAACTGGATCCACGGCGCCCACGTTAAAAGAATCCCTTTGCCTCTGCCGTATGACCAGTGGGTCCAGGAGGGTATCGCAGACTCTGAAACAGACACTGTACCTCGTTTTGTGCCGTTCAGTGATGCACGCATAAAAGGCACAACTTCAGCACAACAGAGTGACGATATTTTGCAAGAAGCTGTGCCACCGTCAATTCGATTGGACACTACAGAGCCTGAACTTTTGTTTCAAGATCAGACAGTACCTGGCCGTCTCCACTACAATCTGAGACCAAGGCCTATGGACAAATAAATATTCTTTTTCTTACCTTTTTATTTTTTGATAACCAGAGCTCTCCCATCTGAAGGACTTTCTTGATTTTTGTTTTTCGAACCACCATCCGGGTTCAGCCGCAGGGTCGCGGTGCCAAGACTTTGGGGTACAGGCCGAAGACGTTAGGTCAACGGTTCTGGGCGGTCTAGGGCGTTCCCTGGACTGACAGGCGTACTCCTTAGCAGAAGATACTCATCCGCCGCGAGCGGCACGATTAGAGGATGGAGTTTTTCAAGTTGGAGAGACTCGCTGAGGAAATGAACTTTAAAGCAAAAATGTGTAAAATAATGAAGAGCAAACGTTTTGTATTTTTATGTCTGTTTGTATTATGTAGTATGGTAGTGTTTACTGTAGGATTTGTATTCTTCTCCTCTCAAGAGCCCATTGCAACCACTGAACAGCCTATACCTCCTCCTACTGTCTCCTCACACTCTTTTCACCCTCTGCCTGAACATGAACAAGCTAGACGATCAGAGTTTGTAAACAACTTGTTTATTCAGCTCCTGCACCAGCACCAACTAGTCATGAATACAACCAATTGCTGGGTGTGTGGTTTAATGCCACATACCATTAATAAGGGTATTCCTTATCTAGTGCTGCCGTTTAGTTACAATGGATCGTCATGGGCATTCCAGACCATGTTTCTCTTCGCATTAGACGCCTACTCCCCGCGACAACCGCGTTCCATCAGACCTAGCACCAATAATAAAGCTTTAATGAAAGGAGTTGCCGATATGAGCAGAGATATCGACGCATACTCATCTATTCCCAAAGAAGAGTTGAGAGCTTATGTAGGGTGGAACGCGATGGGGTATAGTATTAGTCTGGGTGAAAGACAGCGAAAAATCTCATCCCCAATCTGGGTCGTACCCCACATAGGTCGGTTCTGTTTACAAGGTAATGGTCAGAATCCAAGAGCTCAACTGGGGAGAAGTGACTGTACTGAAACGTACACTTTTCCGTCACAGTTTTCCCCTGCGTTTTTGGCTGCCAAGGGTACATATTTTATCTGCAATGACCGAGCATATACATGGTTGCCCCCTGATTTCTCGGGCACATGTTATATTGCAAATCTGCTACCGCCAACATTTACTGCTGCCTCTGACTATCACAAGACCAGAGTTGTGAGAGGCGTGATTAGTAAGGAGGATACTGCCGGTCAGAAAGCGGGAGATTTCTTTTTGGGTTTCCTGCCGTTTTGGGGACCTATGGTTAATAGTAGGAACCTGAGACAACTGACTCGTGTGGTTGAATCCACTGTTAATGTTACGGCTGGTGCCCTTGGTAATTTGACAGCTGAGCTCCAAGCGGATCGCCTCATGACTTTGCAGAACCGCATGGTTCTAGACGTCATACTTGCAGACCGCGGTGGGGTATGTAAGGTTATCCAATCTAGTTGTTGCATTTTCATACCAGACAACGCTCCAACAGTTTATCAAGCCATCTCCAAACTACATAAAATATCTGAGTCCATACACGTGGATAAAGGAGATTGGTCACTGGTGGGGTGGTTCTGGGAACTGATATCTGCCTGGGGTTGGGAAGTTCTGATGGTCGTTGGAATGATCTTAGCCATCCTTTTCCTGTTCTGTCTGTGCATACAGTGTGCTCCTGCGATATGTGGCCTCTGTGCTACATTATGTGTAAGGAAACCTGTATCGAGGGACGAGCTAAGTAATAGGATGATGCTACAGCAACATCTCCATGACTTCGTGAATATTGACCTAGACTCGGATTGAAATAAGTGTAGTTATTGCCTATGTAAGGGCAAAAGGAGGGTCTGTCGTACTTTAGAATTTGGGACCGCGTAGGAGGCAGGGCCCTACCCCTGTCTATCCCGGTATTAGCGAACCGCAAATGGTCAATGCGGTATGTACAAGTGCTTCGTGTAACGTTTTAGCTATAAATGCACTTCATATACGTTATTATACATTGACTCCGTGGGTTCCATCTTAGAGCGGTGGCCATCTTATGGTTGCCCTCACATAGGCTACATATCATGAAGCAAATACGGGCCTTTTAGAGCACATGTGCCTTCCTCTGACTTCTCTGTGACCTGGGCAGCTTGGCTCCGCTGCCCCAGGTCAGTCCGGTCCCACGAGCTCCCCGTCCTTCGGCCACCTGTGATTAGCATCAGGGCTTGACACACCATAAAGCCTTTTCATCCTACACGAGCCTCCAGCTAATCTCTTTCACACCTGGCTGTTCCTGCTTTATGGCTTGTTTTCTAAACAGGAGATGCTCGTGTTTATTGGGGCCTATCAATATCTGATGTGGGATCTGAGCCTTGCTGGGTAAATAATTGTGGGCTGACTTAACTGGAATGTGGGATGGTCATCATGACTCTGCCTTTTCGTTTGAAATGTATACATATGAATGACCATGCCATAAAACAAGGAATGTATGCCTGAAGCAGGATATTTTGTATTTAAGGAGAAGCCCGTTTCTGTAATTTTTAGCAGTCTCCTGAGAACATACACGCTGTTGTACTTCTAGGATACCTGTGATTGGTCTGCAGCCAATAAACTGATCTTTGACTTCACCCAGAAGACTCTGTGTTTCTGTAGGTCTGAAACAGGAAGAACCCGAAGTCATAGGGTGTGTTCTCCTACACCGCTGGGCTTAAAATTCCCAGTACTTCACCTGAGGAGACGGGTGATGCAACGATGAACTGGGGCTGCTGTGCCCGATACTAGGGGAGAGCGCTATAGGTAAGCGCTGTGACTCTTGTCCTTGGCCCTCCCAGCGCAGGGTGGTACCTGGAGATCCTTCCCGGATTGCTGGTGAGGCTGCGGAGGGGCGGACTATCACGAGTTGGTTGGTGTGGCTCCGCCCCGGTCCTGCCTCCTAAGCTGGGAGTTCTGGAAAGGAGGCGATTGTATACCTAAAGGAGCCCTGTCACTCCACGTTGCCGCAGCGGTGCCTTGCCTGGACCGGTGGTACCTGGTGTGGAGGCGTGGTGTATGGACAGTGGGGACACCTGGCTGTGCAAAGGCCTGACTGAGCTGCTGGGACTTGGTGAAGCGGGAGCTGCATGAGAACCTGATTGATGCCCTTTCCTCTATTTCCTGTCTGGTGAGCTGGAGGGGGCTCGCTGTTCCACAGGATAGCGGCTGCCATAGTCTGCCAGGGTACCTGGGTTGCCCATGTGATTGAACTGACTGGATTCCTTACTACTGCCACGGGCTGTTGACTGGTGGTGGTCGCATGTTTTCTGGTGCAGCTCATCGCTGGCTGAGGTGTAGTCGTTGATGTCCAATTGCTGCTGCTGGGTGCTCGTTACCAGGCCATACCATGCCGCCGGCTATGGGAAAGGGAAGCTCTAGGGTGCCAACAAGGTCCGGGAGAGCAGGATCTCTCTCTCCGACTTCGGGTCATTCTTCTGCCATGTCCCGCCAGACGGAGGGGGCTGTGGAGACCGACACCTCAGGGGACAAGCTGGACATGATTTTGCGAGAGATTCAAGATTCCCGTTCTGTATTGGAAGCGCGGCTGGGCATAATCTCGGTGGATCTCAACTTGCTAAAAGATGATCATAAGAAATTGGCTGAGAGGGTTAGAACAACGGAGCAGAAGGTAGACACCATGGTACCCCAGGTACAGGCCCATGAAGAGCAATTACAACATATGCGTCAGCAGACTGATTCCCTCCAGGCGCGGGCTGATGATGCGGAAGGCCGGGCATGCCGAACAGCCTCCGAATCGTGGGTCTGTCGGAGGGGACGGAAGGATCTACGCCTACGGAATACATTGAGAACTGGTTAGAGACTACTGTGGCCCCCACCGGACTGTCCGCACATTTCACAGTCGAGAGGGCGCATTGGGTCCCTACACGTCGTCCAATACCAGGTGCTAACCCGCGTCCCATCCTGGACAGGATTTTAAATTACAGGGATCGAGATCATCTACTGCAGGCGGCAAGAGATAATGGCCCTCTACAGATTGATAATACCAAGATTTCAATATTTCCGGATTACACTTTGGCAGTCCAATGCAGAAGATTTTCCTTCATGGAGGTGAAGGCACGTGCTCGAGCAGCGGGCCTGACATTTGCTTTATTGTTCCCTGCAAAACTGAAAATCCTATATGACCAGCATTCCCTGTTTTTTGATACACCTGACAGTGCGTGGGAGTGGCTAAACAAGACGTTCCCCGATGTCCAACCTATGAGACGCATGGACTCCTCACTGCCCAAATCGCAATGCCCCCCTCGGAGGCGTAAGATGGGCCTTCTCACTCAAAGTTAGATCTCCGGCTCCTTGAGTCGTCAGCAGGTATTGGAGGGCAGGCGAAGGGCTCTACACACTGCCTCCACTTTTCGCACCTCTCGCCCTGATATCAGCTCTAGCCCGTCTGAAGGTTTGAACACAGACATTGAATCTGATGGTAGGGTTGCACTGTTTCCTTCTGCGACCTCGCGGCTCAGCAATGATCCTCTAGCCTCGCAGACTCTTAGTTTTTTGTCTTAGGACTTGTGGGATATGCTTAGCCTCTTGTTGTTTTCCTGTCTGGATTGAAGAGCTATAGTTCACTACATGCGCATTTGCCCGACTGGCAGAGCATCATAGAACATGTATGCCGTTAAGTAAGTTCCCAGCCCGGCACACGTTCTGGGCGCTCTCATGTGTGCCTTACTGCTTTTATGCGGCTGTTAATGGTGTTAGCGACCTTCCCCCAAAGACGGTAGAATTGGTTGTATGTGAAGTATGTTAATTTTGTTTGCATGGTTTGGTCGAACGATGTTTGGGCATTGGACACAGTATTGGGACTTTGTTAAATTTGTTGTAAATATGCTGCATGGTCTGTGGGTCGAGGGGGTGTGGGTGTGGTTGGATGGGCGGGGCTGGGATCCGGGGGGGTTCCTTATTCTATTTGATGATGCCTGCTGTTAATTCTTATACCTTGGTTTTGTGGAATGTGCGAGGTATGGGTTCCATAGCTAAACGACATAGAATAGCTGATCAATTACATCGCTGTAAAGCTCACATAATTTGTTTTCAAGAGACTCATTTGATCCCCACTGAAACTACGAAACTACAGAGGAGATGGCATGGTAAATGTTTTGCGACGGCATATTCAGCCTTTTCCAGGGGGGCTGCCATTTGGGTTCGGGCGGGCATCCCCTTCTCTCTTACTGAATGCAGAGTAGATTATCAGGGCCGGTTTTTTCTTCTGTTGGGAACGTTAGATGGTAGACAGGTTGTGCTGGGGTCCCTCCATGCACCAAATACAGACCAAGAGGCATTCTATACGCGGGTATCCCGGGCACTTGCTGGCTGGTCCCATGTCCCGTGGCTTCTGGGTGGTGACTTAAATGCAGTATTCGACATTGGCCTGGATCGTTCCCATGCTCCTTTATTTAACACGGCAGCGAGGGCACAGGCCAACCCTGCGCCGGGCGCAGGGGTGGGGTTTATTAGACATCTGGAGGGCAATGCATGTGAACATGAGGGAATATTCATTTTATTCTTACCCCCATAAGTTACACACACGTCTGGATCATTTTCTTTGCTCCCCGGATCTCTCCTCTGCTATTAAGTATTGTGAGTTTCTGGGCAAGACAATATCTGACCATAATCCTATCGAATTGCGGTTGTCTTGGGGCCATTTCCCTGCTCCTATTCCAATGTGGAGGATGCAGCCTCTACAACTGGAAGACCAGGTCTATCGGGCGACATTGACTACAGCTATTGACGCATTTTTTGTGGAGAATGAAGGTTCTACCTCATCCAGGGTTATCGAATGGGAGGCCTTCAAAGTGACTGTACGTGGGGTTGCCATGGGGACTTGGGCAGGTTCATGGAGGGAAACAATCAGGGACATTACTGACCTGGAGGGGGAGTTGCAGGCCCCGGAGATGGCGGCTCAGGAGAGTGTGGACGGCGCAGAGCCACTTCAGTCCGCTAGGATTAAGTATGCGGAGTTGTTAGAGCACTTACGCCTGTTAGATTTTGCTGCTTATACACAGCGAACACACTCCGAGGCGGATGGGGTGGGTACACTATTGGCGAGACTGATCCAGCCTACGGTGAGTCCTACTCCAGTTCTAGCTGTGAATACGGTTAATAATGTATTGGTTACATCTCAGGGTGAGATCAATTAATGCAGCGTTTCAGGAATACTGTGCTTGTTTGTATGCCGCCCCATGTTTAGATGTCTTGGCTCCCACGCTTTCCTTCATGTCCGAGGTCCAGCTTCCCACGGTTTCTGATTCGATGGCCGAGGAGATGGCTGCTCCGATTACTGCTGCAGAAATTCGGGTGGCGATAAAGGCGCTGGCCCGCAACAAGACGCCAGGCTCCGATGGCCTCCCTGTGGAGTTTTATTCCACTTTTGCCGATAAATTGATTCTGAGGTAGTTGCAACTCTATACTACTTCCTTGGAGAGTGGGGTTTTGCCTCCTACTACCAGTGAGGCGATAGTCACGTCCTTATTGAAACCAGACAAGGTACCGACTGATCTTCTATCTTACAGGCCACTCTCTATTCTGAATACAGAATATAAGATACTCAGTAAGGTCTTGGCGTCGCGACTCCTTCCACTCCTTCCCTGTTTGATCCATACGGACCAAAGTGGATTCGTACAACAACGCAGTACCTCTTTGAATATCCGCCGGCTCCACGCCTCAATGCACGTGGCGTCTGACTCTTCCCCTCTTGCTGGTTGCTTGTCTTTAGACGTGCGCCAGGCTTTTGATACTCTCAGCTGGCCGTATATGCTAGCGGTGTTGTCTAACTTTGGCCTGCCCCAGTCCTATTGTGCATGGATTAAATTGCTGTATACTTGTCCCACAGCGCGCGCTAAGACGGGTAAGACCATCTCTTCCTCTTTTTTAATATCCCAGGGTACTCGCCAGGGATGCCCCTTATACCCTATGCTTTTTCTGTTGGCCCTTGAGCCTCTTGCACAGTACCTGCGTCAGATTATGGTCCCTTATGGCATCCCGCTGCATGGGGTGGTACATTCAGTATCCTTATGCGCGGATGACATGCTATTATATTTTCGTGACTTGGATGTTATAAACACATGATAGCGGCTGCCTTTGCTAGATTTGGGGAAATTTCGGGCTTGGGTCTTAATGCCTCTAAATCAGTAGCCTTTGCCTTCTATAATACATATGCGTCTCCCACTCTACAATTTGGCCAAATGCATTTCCGAGTTGCGCCTGTCACTTTTAAATACCTGGGGATTAATATCTATAGATCAAACGCCGATACCATAGAAGGTAATGTAGTTCGCACCATTAATTCACTGCGCTCCCAGATTGCCTTTTGTAATTCGTTGCCTTTGACGGTGGCGGGCCGCTTGGCGGTGTCGAAAATGGTTATGCTACTCCGCCTCCTTTATTACTTTGTGAATACACCGGTGGTCCTGCCGGCTTGGATTTTTAAATTGCTTGATACGTTGTTATCATCTTTGATATGGGGGGCGGGCAGGCATCGATTGGCGCTATCTAAGCTGCAGCTGCCTAGTGCAGTAGGGTGCATGGGGGCGCCTGATTTTAGGATATACTGCATAGTGGGACAATTACAGTGGCTGGCATATTGGTTGGCGGGTAAGAATTTATTTGAAATTGGGTACTCCTCGGAATTTTTAAAACGTGGGCTTCTTCAGTCGCAGCTCTGTCCGGGTGCACAGAAGTTGCGTGATCCTCCTTACTTGTTGCATGTTGCATTACAGTATTGGGCACAGGCGAAAAGACTGGCTAGGTTACCATTTCCGTATGCCACGAATATCCCACTATGTGGACTGCCTAGTAGGTGTGGAGTGCTATCGATGATCCAAATACAGGGGTGGACTCGGGAGGGGGTGGGGACAGTTGGGGATTTATTTTTCGAGGGCCAACTGATGCCGCATGATGAGTTTGCACACGCCAACTTGGTGCCTGACACCTTGTTTCTCACGCATGCCGCTGTAGTGCGTTTCATTCGAACTTATCGGTATGCGGATCGAGCAGAACCCCCAACTTTCCATTACACATTATGGGACATGGCCGACACTTGGTGCGCTGGCTTTACCGAGGTTTGAGAGAGCATTTGCATGTTCCACTGATACATCTTAGGCAGAGGTGGGACTTGATCTTGGGGCGGGATTTGGAAGATAGGGATTGGGCACAAATGCTAGAACATCCCCGGCGAGTCTCTCGGAATTGCTGTTTAAAAATGATCCAGTTATTTATACTACATAAAGCATACCTTGCCCCATCAACAATATGAAAAATGTTCCCCACGGCGTCCGCGGTATGTCCGCGGCGCAAGGTGCCTGAAGCTGATTTCCTACATATGATATGGTACTGTCCAGTGCTGGGGGTTTTGGTCAGAGGTTGTCCTGGGGCTGGAGGTGTTGACGGAGCGCACACCATGGGACACAATTGCCTTTTGGGTTTATTCCCCCTCCCTAAGAAGGCAAAGTTGCTACGCAGATTTGCAGGGTTGGCTCTGATATTGGCAAAACGTATGATAACAAAACGCTGGAAGTCTACCCTAGCGCCGCAAGTGGGCGCTTGGCGCGAAGAAGTGGGCAGATGGGCAGTTGCTGAGAGGGAGGCTTTATACCGTGAAGAATACAGGGGACTGCGAAAGCGACCGATTTCGCTGGACTGGGCTCACCTAGTGGAGCAATTCAAGGCGATGGAGGAATTTGACCCCGTGGTATCGCAATATGGTCTGCAGGAATGTGGTGCAGTTGGCTAGGAGCTGGCGGACTCATGCCTGTCCATACTCTACCTGGGTCCCTCCCTTTCACTTCCTTATCCCTGGCTCTGTTTCTTTATCCCTCCCTCCCTTTTGTCCCTCCTTCCACTTACTCCCCTCCTTGTTCCCTTTCCCCCATCCTCCCCCCTTCGGTACACGCCCCTTGTTGGGGTTCTTAGATCTGACACACACCAGACGCAGGAACATCACCGAGGTGTTTAGTCTATATAGCGGCATTTAAGTTACTTGTTTCGTTGGGGTATTGTTTAGGGAGGGTTATTTTGGGTGGGGGGTGTAATGGGTACTACACTGGATATCATTTATTAGAGTTGTTACTAGCTGTTTGAATCTACAGTTTGAACACTTATGCTGCAAGAAATGCTGTACTCTCTTTAAAGTCCTATCACTTCATATATGCTTAGTTCCAACATGTGGACAATATTCATACCGAATTGTTCTTTTAGGATGTTTTTAAAACGCTTATAACTTACTGTGTACACCTGTATATTATATGCAGTGCTCAATAAAAATATTTTCAAAAAAAAAGCAGACAAGGAGCAAACTAAATAAAATACTGAAGACAAATACCTCATGAGTAACTCTACAACAGTAGCTGGAAATATTCTTTAGAGAGACCCTGTGAAGTTGTCTCGGGATCCTCAGTGCACTGAATCGAAGCAAAGGTTTCATATTATATTATATACAAGATGACTATCACAATAGAACAAGGCTTGTTAATACATTTTAGGTAGTCGATTTATAATTAAAGTATCACAAAATATAAAAACAATATACATAAACGGGTCTAGCTTAATCTGCATTACCACAAATGCACATTAATCTTCTAAATCACGCCGTTTGTGCAGAGATCAGTTACTGTGCACTCAATACTCTTGTGGAAAAATACTCTATGTCAGAGGATGTCATTTTAAAACACAAGTAGAGTTATATAGAATTGGCCCACCACAGGCATGTGATATGACATACCTCAGATCGTTCAAATGTCACCAACGATCCTTTCTAGGTGAGATGCATCCAAAAGAAAAAACAATTCTTCAGGATAAGTGGTGGTTCAAAAACCCGTATTCTGCAGAATCCAAAAAGAACCAATTTAATTAAGAAGTTCAAATATAGCTCAGAAAACCTAGGTACAAGTGTAAGACGGACATTACAGCACTGTAGTGCAGAGAAATGGATAGTGGTTGACAATATTGGTGAATTATAAGTGAAGAAAGTGGAAACGCCCATAAAAATCTATAGTAAAAACATTGAGCCCCTACCAAGTCATCTAGTATCAAGTGCCTACCTGTTACACTTGGAGTTTAAATTCAATAGTAACCGAGTTGTCATATGTTCGACACTAGTAAATGAAGTTTCTAAATGCCGAAACGTCCGGTGCAGTTTGGAGCATCTTCTAAAAATCAAGTATAAGATAAAAATATATGTGTATATTACACAACTTCACTAGCACGCCTATCACCTTTAGTGAGAAACAAAGAGTTGAATCTGAAACGGTATAACCACTTAGTAACTATTCTTGTGGTTATCTTATCGGATTATAGGATCGTAGGGTTCAACCCAATAGATAAAAAATCACTTTGATCAATATTCTTTGTTACCCTATTATAGTAAGTAAAGAGGAGAGGAGTATCTTTGGTAACCACTAGTATAGCTGCGTATAAGCCTAGACCCCCTATGGAAAATGGTAGTCATTAAATTCCTACCTGGTATGGAGTAGATGAATGCTAAATCGCGTTCGAATTATGATAAATTCAAGGAACGTAGTTGTGCTTCACAAAGTCAAATCATACAGTGAAGAAAACCCGATCATCTAAAGGTGAGTAAAAAAACATTTGTTAACATAATTGTCTCAGGCAAGCGGTTGCCATCGCGCTTCTAGTCTTGAAAGACCTAAGTAAACAAATGGCTTATTCGGTAAACAAGCCTAGCTTTCACCCGCAAATATTAACTGCTACAGAAGCCTAGCTTCCACCCGCAAATATTAACTGCTACATAAGTACTCTAATGGCATACCTTCAACGTACTCCGCGCGTCGCGTCTCCAAGGAATGGCGTCCTCGAATTGTATGGACTACCCCTTCTCCATAAGTACTAAACCTGAACGTCACCTACGTGATTATCACGCTACGTCTAGAAGAACCGATCACGTAATGTTTAGTAACAAGGAAAATGTAAAAACAGCAGCGGCGCCATCTTGTAATATAGTGTGCTCTTAGGATGTATGGAGAGAAATCTGGTGGAAGGCATTTCTGCCATTCCAAAATTGAAATTGAGGATTAAGAAACGGTTGAGGTTATGGACAAGTGAACAGAGTTAATTTCCCAAGGCAAACTATGTGCTTTGCCGAATAGTCGATCTACCTTTTTATACTCGGTATTGACATCGTGCCGTCATCATGGAGAAATGCACATTTTCAACGTGTTTACGGCGTCAATCCAAATTAGTTACTACTATTAAACGCTACAAACCGTAATGTCTCTGTTTCTGCATTTCAAAAGTATATATGACATAGATTATGGACATGTGCCAAGTAATATATCCATAACGCTCAACATGGCTTTGTTGTCTGGCGCAGAAAGCAAATTTCAACATCATACAAGCCTAATGTAAGTAAATGTGAAGAGTGAAAGGTTAGGAACCAGCCACCATAGTAGTATGGTTAAGAAGAGGTAAAAGATAATCTTACATGTTTCATTTCACAGTATTTAAACAACATTTTTCAACTTTAAGGATTATTCGTAGTACATACATTTGCAACAAGGTAGCCAAAAAATTCAGCTTGTAATTTCTTTACATCACGTTGGAATACGGTCCTGCTCAACAAAGTGTTGAACATCCAGCTACAGTCTACCGTTTTATCAAAGGCAAATTAAATCATTATTTGTTAAGAGGATAACATGGTTAAAACCTAGTAAATTTTCATAGGCATTTCCATGTGGATTGACGACGTAAAAGCGTTGAGAATGTGCATTTCTCCATGATGACGGCGCGATGTCAATACCGAGTATAATAAGGGAGATCGACTATTCGGCAAAGCACATAGTTTGGCTTGGGAAATTAACTCCGTTCACTTGTCCATAACCTCAACTGTTTCTTAATCCTCAATTTGAATTTTGGAACAGCAGAAATGCCTTCCACCAGATTTCTCTCCATACATCCTAAGAGCACACTATATTACAAGATGGCGCCGTTGCTGTTTTGACATTTTCCTTGTTACTAAACATCACGTGATCGGTTGCTCTAGAAGTAGCGTAATAATCACGCAGGTGACGTTCAGGTTTAGAACTTATGGAGAAGGGGTAGTCCACACAATTCAAGGACGCCATTCCTTGGAGATGCGACGCACGGAGTATGTTGAAGGTATGCCATTAGAGTACTTATGTAGCAGTTAATATTTGCGGGTGAAAGCTAGTCTTGTTTACCGAATAAGCCATTTGTTTACTTAGGTCTTTCAAGACTAGAAGTGGGATGGCAACCGCTTGCCTGAGACAATTATGTTAACATATGTTTTTTCACTCAACTTTAGATGATCAGGTTTTCTTCACTGTATGATTTGACTTTGCGAAGCACAACTACGTTCCTTGAATTTATCATAATTCGAACACGATTTAGCATACATCTACTCTATACCAAGTAGGCGTTTAATGACTACCATTTTCCATGGGGGTCTAGGCTTATACGCAGCTACACCAGTAATTACCAAAGATACTCCTCTCCTCTTTAATTACTGTAATAGGGTAACAAGGAATATTGATCAAAGTGATTTTTTATCTATTGGGTTGAACCCTACAATCCTATAATCCGATAAAATAACCACAAGAACAGTTACTAAGTGGTTATACCATTTCAGATTAAATTATTTGTTTCTCACTTAAGGTGATAGGCGCGCTAGTGAAGTTGTGTAATATACACATATATTGTATTTAGAAGATGTTCCAAACTGCACCGGATGTCTCGGCGTTTAGAAACTTTGTTTACTAGTGTCGAACCTATGACAACTCGGTTACTATTAAATTTAAACTCCAAGTGTAACAGGTAGGCACTTGATATTATATGACTCGGTAGGAGCTCAATGTTTTTACTATAGATTTTTATGGGCCTTTCCACTTTCTTCACTTATAATTGACCAATATTGTCAACCACTATCCATTTCTCTGCACTACAGTGTTGTAATGTCCGTCTTACACGTGTACCTAGGTTTTCTGAGCTATATTTGAACCTCTTAATTAAAATGGTTCTTTTTGGATTCCACAGAATACGGGTCTTTGAACCACCACTTATCCTGAAGATTTTTTTTTCTTTTGAATGCACCTCACCTAGAAGGATCATTGGTAACATTTGAACAATCTGAGGTATGTCATATCACATGCCTGTGCGGGCCAATTCGATATAACTCTACTTGTGTTTTAAAATGACATCCTCTGACATAGAATGTTTTTCCTCAACAGTATTGAGTGCACAGTAACTGATTTCTGCATAGACTACGTAATTTACAAGATTAGTGTGCATTTGTGGTAATGCAGATTATGCTAGACCCGTTTATGTATATTTTTTTGATATTTTTTGATACTTTAATTATAAATCGACTACCTAAAATATATTAACAAGCCTTTTTCTTTTGTGATAGTCATCTTGTATATAATATAATATGAAACCTTTGCTTCGATTCAGTGCACTAAGGATCCCGAGACAACTTCACAGGGTCTCTCTAAAGAATATTTCCAGCTCCTGTTGTAGATTTACTCATGAGGTATTTGTCTTCAGTATTTTATTTAGTTTTCTCCTCGTCTGTTAAGCACGTGTGGAACAACTTGGTCAAACATTTCTTTTACACAATTTCATGTTTTGGTATACACCACTTTTGCACTAATCTTGCAGTGATACTCTTCTATGGCAGAACACGAACGCTTGAATACCAGTCATCCGATTTCCACTCTCCTTTTCTTTTCATTTTCACGCGTTTTTCATCTTTTCCAAGTCCCCTTCTAATAACCACTCATACTAACTTCAATATGCTTTCTCAATGACGGGTGTTAGATTAGTCTTTCTCACATAGGTGATGGTAACAATGTTAACACTGTTGCTATCTCAACACGATATTCCATAGCTAGTCTTAGATTAATTTTCACTGTCCAATCTTGATACAATGCACCAAGACCTGCACCCTTATAACTTGGATGCTTTTAATTGAAAGTCAAACAATTGTATATTATTTCTACAGCCTTGAAAAAGTCGTTTCAAACGACAAAACACGTGTCGGCTGTCCGCTCTTCCAACTGATACTTCGAGTCAACTACATCAAGACTCATAAGGACTTTTAAACGTTTTGTCAAATAGTTGATATTTGTTTTTTACAAATTTTTACGTACAATGTATCTGAACTTGGGTCTATTAAAACCATACTGACTACTAAGTCAGACAAAAGATATATAAGTGGTTGTGCTCTGTAATTCTTGTATGATATTGTATATGGGAAAGAGTTTTCTTTTCTGTATATAGGACGGACACTGATAAATGGCACAGTGTTCTACATAGAGCACACCTAGTATGTGTATACTGTCAAAACACTGGGATAAAACTGTGACGGAGGTGCTGACTTTTCTTGTAACCACTGCCATTTTCACCTATAATTGGTTTTAAGTTCATCAGGCCTTTACATAAGGGAACAAACACTATGCAAGGTTCAGCTTCTATATCTGGGCACAGAGTGCTCTGCAGATAAAACACAATGGTGGTTGCGAGGGTTATGAGGTTGAGGTCAGGATGGAGGAGGTTGTGCCTGGAGGAAGGATGGGAGAGGAGCTGGCCTAACGGCTAGGGCTGTCGACATCGAATCTGGGGAACTGGGTTTGAGTCTGAGCAATGACGCTGAACATCCTGTGATTCCAGGCAAATCACTTAATCTCCCCGTGCTTAACAAAAAAATGAATGTGTCCTCATGTAACGCAACTGGTGCTATGTAAAGCACTCTGATACCCGATTCGGGTCAAGTTCGCGCTATATAAAACTCTGAAAGAAAAAAAAAGGATAACTTGTTTATTAAAGTTTGTTAACTCCTTAGCTGCTATGGCTCCGACGAGTGATGAGTTTTTGTATGTTTGTGTCACTTTACACCTAATTTTTCATAACTTCTTTTTGACAAATTGTATCCTGACCAAATGTATGCCCCTTTTTAGGTCTTGCCTGTGGCAGTACATTCACCCTTGCTTGAGAGAATTATTGTATACAACAAGGGGTTGCAGTCCACCCACTGCTTACTATTTGTTGACTTCATTGTCACTCTTATTTGTTGCTTCAAATTGACCAGCACATGTTGGCCTCACTTACTGTTCTTTCGGATGGAGCATGGACCAACTCCTGATTGCCTCATCTTGATTGCTGTCTTTCCGCTGATTGTGCGCTGTGTGCGGTACAGTATGGCTAAATATAATAATAAACAAGCATTTGCAATGCAATAGGTCTGGCATTTACGCAAGTTTGAGCTATTCGCATTGTAAATTACAATGTCTATTATTTATGTTCTGGTTTTTAAAACAAATAAAAGTCATTGTCATTTGCAATGCTAGTAGCTTAAACTCTCGCAAATGCGAGACCTATTGCATTGCAAATGCTTGTTAGATATTAAAATGTACCAACAGCAGTGTGTGTGTACATGTGGCATTGTCAGGCGGTGCTTTAATTAGGAGAAAGTTTGATGTTGAAAACTGTGTGGAAGTAGAGCTTGAGAAGACATTCCTCCTCACCTCTCGATTCCTAACTATGCCTGGCGCACATGTTTGTTGATACAACTGGAGCAGCAGGTGCGGTGGCACCGATGCTTATAGGTCCATTTAATCCTGGTAATTCCTATAGTTTATTACCCATACAGCAGTCAACGGGAACATTTCCGTTGCTTGCACCAGGGCCCATGGCATCTCTGCTACAGTACTGCCAGCCTGACCTCCAACCATTCCTCCAGGTAGACAAGTTGGGTGGCCATTGCCCAGCATGCCCTTGACCATTAGTCTACTGTCAGTCAGAGTTGTTGCTGCTCATGCAGTGCCAAAGCATGTTCAATGCCGGAGCAGGAAACTGCATGGAATTCTGGAGTGAGGCGACATCACCAGTAGCCTCTTCTCTCAGCCACAAATGAGCAAAGTGCAGGAGCTCCCGTGATGGCTATCTGCTCCCAGTGTTAAGGCAGCTTGCTGAATGCACGTGTAAGGTCAAAGCCTAGGTGTAATCCCTGCATGTGCACTGGACCACATTGTAGGATCTTCTGCCAATCCCTCGATCTCGGCTCTCGGAGGCAATAGCACTTGCAACTATGCAAAACAGTTTAAAAGGAAACCAATGGTTTTCTTTGCAAGGTTAAGCTCTTTCAGGCGCCAGTCATAATTAGGACAGGGTCTAAGGGATGGGCGAGTACAACCAGTGACGAGGTGCCAGCCGACACCCATGTGGAAGATGCATGGTGGGGTCTGTAGGTCAGGGAGGGCACAGAGTCACAACACACACCGAGAGAGAAAAGGGGCAGTGACTAGCCCCGGCAGGACATTAACAGTCTGCGGGTAGACTGGAACAGGGCGACAACATTGCCCAAGAACACCAGTCACCCCTCCCTCCCACCACGGGCCACTCCCACCTGCACACAGCCCCTCCCTCCATGAGCCATAAGTCCCTGGCTGCCAACATTCACAATACGTCCAGGCTCTGGGTGCTACCACCTCTCCGGTTCAGGGGAGCGATCCAGGGAAACCAGCTTGGAAATCAAGGGAGCCAAGTGCATCACCCCCAAAACAGCACACACAGCGTAATGCATCACAGGCTTGTAGCAGCTGTGCTAGTCAATCATCCTCGTACTGGAAGTCGATTGGAGAGCGCACCTGTGATTTAGGCCCTGTTTTTTCCAACAACTCATTGTTGAAAATCGAAACACCCAGGCAATGTGATTTGCCCGTCTGCGTCATACATCCGTGTGGCATGTGAAAGTGAAAGAGACAATTTACAGTAGAAACAATGGGAGGGGATCAGCAGCGCCGCACAGAGTGCAGGGGAGAGAAGATTCTGACAGACTGGAAGAAGGAGGATGCAGCTGCAGCCCTAGGAGAGGGAGTGAGCAGCAGTACCAGGGGTGCCGGCTAAAGCAGGAGGAGGAGAACAAGCAGCGCCAGCACAGAGCAGAAAGTAAAGTAGAAACAATAGCTCTCGCCTCTAGTCGATCCAGCAGTTTTGAAAAGTCCACAGGGCCATGAATTTGCTAAAAGTGCAATTTTAGCCAATTACGCTAGATGGCGTCAATGTCTTTAAACATCTGGCAGTTTCATTGGAAACTGAAAAAAGAAAGCTGGTGATGATGTGTAAACTTTGTTAATGATGTATAATTACTACTACTAGAGCACCACCAAGAAGACTAATGGGGGCAAGAAATGTAAACGTTGATAAGAGAGAACATATAACATATTTGCCGATTAATAATTGCCTAGGGACCATACCATGAAAATACGGGTCGGAGATCCAGAAACGGCTCCGGGAGTTAGCCCTTCCGACACAGTACCGAATAAAACAAGCAACACGAAGGGCATAGGTTGGGGAGATGGGGGATAATGGCGCCACAGAGGAAGGGGAAGAGAAAATGCAGATTTCTTTTAACAAGACGGCGCCTGCTACACGGAGCCTGAAGCGCGGCCGGCCGTGATGCAGGGAGGGGAAATACTGTGAAATCATTAGTAACAGGATACTGGATGTATCCTGAGGGCACCACTCAAAGGAATTTCAGTAGCGCACGGCAGGAAGTCCATGGACAGCTTTTACCTTGTGGTAGCGAGCAGCGCCAGGCGCGATAATTGCTAACAGATGACGCTTGCTCGCTCCCGTAAGGTAAACGCCACACATGCACGAGGGCTCACTGGGAACAGTGCAAAACATGCACGAGTTCCCAATAAAGCCCGGAGCGATTCCAAAAGGTCTCCCTAAGCAGTGCTTGCGCGCTGCGTAGGTGAGACCTAAAAAGAGACAATGATGCATCCAGCACTAATGTACTAAAAACAAAAAAGTGCATTAGCCCTGGCTGTGTAATAGCACTTTTTGAGATTAGTTTTACCCACACTTCAAAGTATCTGCACTGCAGTATGGCATAGCTACAAAACATTGCCAGAGCCAATAGCTCTCAGACAAGATCCATTGGCTTTGCCAAGGCTTGCTTAGAGTGTCATTAAGAAGGGGAAGGCATATGTGCAGTATTTGTGTTGCTCTTGGTGTATAAGAATGTTTTAGAGTATAACTGAGAAGGGGAAGATAGTGTAATTGCAGTATTTACATCTCAGTTATTGCTCATTATGTAATATAATGTTATGCTGCCAATTGTCATGCTCTGATGTTTCTGTAAATGGTGTCATTTGAATGTTAGTAACACTCTGCATCAATTGCTTCCTATCATTGCCCTAGGGATATGTCTCGGATACTCTTAGCTCTCTTCATTTGCAGGGCTATGTTTCTTCTTTCGTTCACCACAAAACTCTCTGATTCTTTTGAGTCTGGTACTCTCTTCTCCTGCAGCCTGACCGACACACAGGGTCGGGCTTGCTTATAGAGCAATTAGGCGAAGGGCTAGTCTAATAGGACAGTGTGTGGCCCTTTCTTGACTGTTTCTGGGCGTGTCTTATGGTCTCCTCGGAATTTTCATTGTTTATTTTCCTAGATATTATGATAAACATTGCCTGAAACAAGCACAAATGCATGCAGTCTTTCATACAGTGTGTCTTTATAAGTTCAAAACTGTCTAAATTTGTAAACATGCACCGTTTTTTAGCTTTCAAATCAGTAATGGAGCCACTTTTATTTTAGTGCCCGGCTAAGTTTCTGACCCTAGTGACACACTCCCCTTGATACATCATTGCCTCGTGTTGCATCTGATTCAGTTGCCTAACCGAGCCTGAGACTCCAGCCTCTTACAATTTGTGACCCTTTTATCTTGTAGAACCTGAAAATCCCTCCCGGAGTTTCACATACACTCATTGAGCCTGACACTGTTGCCAGTCTGGTTTCCTGTAGCCTTACACTCATTTGTCTTGTGGCCAGGCTTTCTATTTCTCATAGTGAAAAAAGTGATGGGTGGAATACTTTAACTAACCTCAGCTGCTGAGATTTTCTCGGGGCCTTATTCTAGGCCATCGCTTTTGTCCCCTGAAGCACTCTTATTGGATCCGGGCCAAGGAAGATCTTCATAAGGTTGGTTCCTGTTTTAGGGGCACAGTGAACAAAAAATAATGATGTACTGGAATGCAGACACAAATAATTACCAGTGGCTGAGATTAATTCAAGCACCATACCCATAACTTTGAAATGTTTTTCTCTGTTTCCCAGAGCCTGACATTCTCCTTCCATACAATCTTGTAGGCTCTAACAGCCATTGGCGCTTGTCACCTTTAACCATGTGACCCGTGCATTTGCTGTTGTACATGTCCTCGGATTGCGCCTACATTGAACTATATCCAGCAAGCAACACCCACAGGGTGTCCCTCAGGTGAGCTGCTGTGGTAAGTACTTGAACTGAATTTAATTGAATTTAAATTTGTAGGGTGCACAACTATCCCGAGGGGTATCCCGGCGCCGACCCGGTAGGACAGCTGAGGTCTAGCAAGGAGGAGTCTAAGAATTGAAGAGCCAAGGCTTCAAGCTTCTTCGTAATACACTATTAATGGTTTCCTCACATAGTTAAATGGGTATGGAGTTCCACAGGGTTGATCCTAAATAGAAAAAGGACCGGCCACGCATGTGAGAAAGTTTGAATTTCAGGGCACAGAACCTCATCTGGTGGGCTGAGCGCAGAAGACGAGAGGGTTGGTAGCGTTAAACTAGTTTTTGCAAATGTTTGGGAGCCACTCCAGTTTTAATTTTCAACATTTAGCATAGGACTTTGAATTTTATTCAGCTCTCCACCATCAGCCAATGAAGGCTACGAAGCACTTGATCCAGTAGCCTAGCAGCCGCATTCTGCACCACTTAAAGTCTTTGGATTAAGGCTTTATTGGAGCCTAGCTAAAGAACATTGCCGTAGTCCAGCCTAGAAGTGACTAGGGCATGGACTACCGTTTTCTGGGTAGAGAGGGGGATCATCCATGAAAAAAAATTCAGCCATTTTAAAATAGTAAAACAGATGGCGGATAACTTAGTGACTTGTTGTTTCATAGAAAGATGCTCACCAATGATGAAACCCAAATTGCGAACATGGTGTACCGGCTAGGGCAGCGCATCCATTTCGGAGGGCCAATGCTGAGGACCACAAAGAACATGTGTTTTTTCCCCTAAAATCATAACCTGTCTTTCCACCATTCAGTTTGAGTAGATTGAATTGCATCCAAGACGCAACTTTACTCAGTCCTGACTGAAGAGCAGAGTGGTCCGACCCCTTAACAGAGGAAAGCGAAAAAATTATCTGGGTGTCATCAGCATAGGAAAAGAGGGAGAGACCGGCCTCTTCCACAACATCTGCCAGAGGATGAACATACACATTAAACAGCAGTGGGCTCAGCACAGAACCTTGAGGAACTCCATAAGGGGACGAATAAGAGTTGGAATTAGCTGACACAGAGAAAACCTGGAAGGTTCGGTCAGCTAGAAAAGATCCGATCCACTGCAAGGCTAAACCGGTTAAGCCCACAACCTGCATGGTTCTCAACAAAACAGAGTGAGACACCGTTTCAAATGCGGCGCAAGGTCCAGCAAGATGAGGGCCACTGTTTCACTCTCATCTAACCTGTGGTTTATCATTTCTGTAACTCCAAGAAGAGTTGATTCGGTAGAGAACCCAGCTCTAAAACCTGATTGAGAGGTGTGGAGAAAGTTCTGAGATTCCACATAAGCGTCAGCTGACCGTTTATATGCTTTTCCAGAATTTTAGAGAAGGCCGGAAGCAGCGAGATGGGACAAAAGTTAGATGGCTTGGTAGGGTCGGCATTGGCTTTCTTCAGAAGAGGGAGCACCATAGCATGTTTCTATTCCCGCTGCACTACGCCCTCCATAATTATCGAGAGTATGGGTGCGGCCAGCTGTTTGATCACATGAAAAGGGATTAAGTCACGGGGGAACCAGATTTCATGTTCGCCAAAAGGTGGCCAAAGGAGCTAGGTTCCAAGAGGGTCCAAGTTTCCAATTTATTGGAGGGAATGTAATTAAAGTGGGAGCCTAGTCTCACAGACTTAGGGGTGACAGTTGTAGTGGTCTCGGTCTCTAGTGGAATATTTTGTGAGTATTTACTAAGCAGCTCAGTGTGTATTTGTTCATTTTTGTCAGTAAAGTAGAGGGCGAGTTCTTCACATTGGGCGCCGGTAAGAGCAAGGGGGTAGTCTGGGTTTCCGCGCTGGATAGTTCTTTTACCACCTTGGAAAGTAGTTTGGAGCACTTTATGTGTAATGAACTCAGCTCGAGCTGCTTTGCAGAGAATGTGGTATTCCTTAAGGGCTTTTTTTATATGCTACTTTATCTTCTTCATGATAATGTTTCCTCTAACTTCTTTCTAGGATTTTACACTTACATTTTTCATTCTTAAGCTCCTTTGAGAACCAGGGAGCTGGTGGCAGTTGTCTTTTGACGCACTTTTTAGACAGAGGGAGGCAGGTGTCTACTGTTTGAGCAATCCAATTATGGATGGAACGAAGATCAGTTATAGTAATCTGTTCTGCAGCTGGTTTACTGTCAACTAAGAGTTTGTTTAGAGCCAGGACATCAAGCTTAGCCCAATTTCTTCTCTTTTGCTCAGGCACCAGGCAGGTCGCTGGAGGAGAGAATGGAACTTTCAATGTGAATGCTACAGCAAAATGATCGCACAAACATAGGGGAAGAGCAGGGACACAGCTAATATCAGGTAGATTGTTAAAAATAGGAACTAGCAAATGATCCGCTATATGGGTAGGGCCTGAGTTACATAGACGAACATTCATTGCTTCTAAATCAGCTATGAGTGACAAACTCTTAGTACATTTTGGATCATCTAAGTGTAAGTTGAGATCGCCCAATATGGTGAATTTTGCAGCCTTCAAGATATGAGGGGCTACTCGATCAGGAAAAGAATACGCCACGGTGCAGTCAGGCCGGGAGGGCGGTACATCAGAATTCCCGAAAAAGTAAAATTAGGAAGGTACTTCCACTTCAAAATCATTTTCTGGATGAGTGTCTTGTGTGGGGTGCAATGGGCACTGGTAATGCAGGAGTGTGTGGGAAGAGAGGGAAGATTATGGCTGCATGCATTTTGCATGGGGCTCAGTCTTCTGCATGCCAGGTACATTGCATACTAAGGGCAGGGTACTGGACACTGTGTCTTGGGAATGAGGCAGTTTTTGGTGTCTTTAAGAGGCATTGCTTTTGTGTCTGCCAATTTGGTCCAATCTCATGTGCAGCAATTTCAGATTTCCTGACTTTTAGATAACCATACATAGGCATACTGAAACTTCTAATTTTGCTATCCACCTGCTAAAGATAGACATAAAAGTCACAACATCATGTAACATGCAGTTGAATAAAAACCTAGAACTGAATTGAAGTATCTCACACGACAAGGAACCACTAGATAGCTGCATATGTGTGTGTGACATGCTGTCGGTGTTGTGTGTGTATGTATGTGTGTGTGCTTATTGTGTGGGTCGCCCTGTATTCTTCTTGATGAATGGGAAGTGGGATGGGGAACTTTGGTGTGTGTGTTTGAAAGGGCTGTGTGTCATGTATGTGAGAGTTCACTGTGCCCTGTGTTTGGGGGTCATTTGTGCAAAGCTATCAAGAAGTCTTTGGTTTTGTATCACTAGCAGGTTGCATTCTTGGATTTCTTGTTTCCTTCTTTAGATTGAGCCTATCAGACAGCAAAAGCTCTATGTTTGAGAAAGAGTTTTTTTGAGCTTACACCCATTGCTTAACATTGGTTGACTTTATTGTTAGTCTCTTTTGCTTGCCTCTTATTCAATGGCTTTCCTTCCTCTTCTTGTGTTAGTCCCTCCCCGGAGCATTGCCTCTTCACGATTCTTTTGATTAGTTGACGCATATCCTTCAGCTGCTCAAATTTTACTAACAACTTTTTTCTTTTTCAATTAGCACTCCAGGTGAGTTTGTGTGCCTTCTAGCTCTCTCCCTCCTGTAATGCGTCATACCTTAAATATCACCCCTCGCACTATGTTGCTCCTCACTCTTCCTACCTTGTCTGCAAACGCAAGCAATAGATATTATAGATGTGGTATGGCTGATGAGCAGACCGCAAGCATTCTTTTAGTTTTATCTCATACATTCCGCATATTGCATGAAAACACAAGCTTTGGCTCACAAACGCTTCCATGGAGCTGGGAAAGGGCCATCTGCTACACTCACTCAGCTGGTGTCTGAGGCAGAAGAAGTACTTAGCATGACACTTCTCTTGGAGTCCCATAAGTCTGCTCTCTGGTCTACGGCAGGAGCAAATGGTTGAATCCTAAGGAAAATTAAATGTGGTCTTGGCAAGAATTTCCCTTTCTGATACTTCCAAATTCTTTTTAAATTCTAACCAGAGTTTCCTGAGTGAATAGTATTTGAAAAATAAACCATGCTAGTTATAAACATTGAAAACATTGAATTCTATCTATAATTTTGAGATGCCACAAACTATGTGTTTGTTTTTCCTCCAGCATTTTGATGTATTTCTTTTACTTTATTAACAAAACATTAGAAGCAAACATTGGACAAACCAACAGCTTGGCACTCGCATCATAAAGGCAAGACCTATTGGGTTTACCAATGCTTGTTTTAGGTTTTGTTATAAATGTTCAGGGAAAGAGCTGAGGGGTGTAGAATGCCAAGCAGCACTTCAAGGTACTGCGATAAACTTTCTGATGTCTGGCTAGAGCAGCAACAGTCTCCAACTATTTTGGAAACATTGAACTAAAGAGTATAAGCAAGTATTCCAACATAATTGTGGGAGTGAGGAGTGAGGGGAATGGGCAGCGTGACCAAGAGCAGGTAGTACACCCTCGGCTCAAGTCTTAAAAAACAAGGTCAACATTTTTTAATCTGCAAACGCTTCTTTAAATGGGTGTTTTCAAATTAACAAGTGTGTGCCTTGAAGCTGAGTGTGGGAAAGCGAGTTTCTCTTCATGTGCAGAAAGTTTCCCCTGCCCAAAATTAAAAAAAGCATTGGCAAACCCAATAGGTTTGGTGTTGGGTGCCAGCCTTTTGGCTTTTCAATGTTTGTTTGGTTATGGTGTTCTCAAAACAGTATTGATGGAAAACATGCTGTGCCCTCCTCAGTCTTAAAAAAATTGGTGAAAATCAAAAATACTTTTAGTCATAAAAAGCATCCATTGCCATAGTAGATCCTAGCACTGATGGAACTACTTTGTGTGTGGATGTACTCCTTGTGAAAGGGCAGAATGTTGTTGCTCACAGTAAAGTCAGCCAATGGCTAAACTGGCTGATGGACTATATGTCATTTGAGATGTCATCAGTGATGTCATCAGTGATGTCACTGACCATGTCATGAGTGATGTAATATGTGACATCATCAGCAGTGCATTGCGGGGGCGCGAGTTATAGTTAGCTCAACTAACTATAATGGCTGAATTTCTCTGGTTTTGTACGAGTGAAATGTCCAACTAACTATAACGTTCCTGAAACATTTTTTTCAGTGAATTTCCAAGGTTTTATAAATGCTAATTTCTAACTATAAGGTAGTACTCACGTTTGCAGAGTGGTGCAGAAAGGGGCCTGGGCATCAGACCAGTGCTCAGGAATTCCACAGCGTAGGACTTACAGGAGGTACCGGGAGGGCTAGTTGGCCACCAAAGTCCCTCAGGAGTAAAGTGGACTTCATCCCCCAACCAGTACTGTGCCAGGAGGCCTGTTTACATAGTGGTGGCCTCCGAAGAACTCTTAGCAATCCCACTGCGTGGGACTCACTGGAGGTAACAGGAGAGGTAGTTGACCCCTCCTTTTACCTCCAGTAAGTCCCACACAGCAGGATTGCTAAGTTGTCATACTTCTTGGTATGGAGTGTTGACAGCCAATCAGAATGAAGCTTGTGATCGGGAGGGTTCGCGGATTCACCGCTGTCCAAAGATATCAATATTTTTTATTTTTTTATTTCTCAGGAACTACTGAATGGATTTACACCATTTGAAGCAAAGAGTGCACTCTGGACCAAGAGCTACCTCTCTGTCAAATTTGATGTAATTCCGTCCTGCAGTTCGGGCTGTAGCCACGACAAAATTCCTATGGAAATTAACATGAAGAAAACGCTTTTTAGGACCCCCTGCTTGACGAATCACTCGCAAACTTTCAAGACAGGAGCTGATCGGAGCGGGCCATTAGTTTTGAAAATGTTGCGAAGATTCGTAAAATGGCGCCAAAGATATTGGGAAATCAACAAACGCTTTTCCTATGGAAACTACGGGGCCTATTTGGATGGCGGGCGGACCTGAGTCTGCGACATGTGGCGGTCCCACACCACCCTGGCGGTCACATTCTGCATTTTAACATTGCGGCGCCGCAATGTCAAAATCGCATGCCTGGCATTTACCTGCCCCACGTGGCAGGCACCACGTGGTGCCTGCCATTTGGTGCAGGGAACTGCATGGTACCCCCCAAGTGCACCCCACCCCAGGGGCCCGCAACGGGCCCCCAAAACCAATCGGCTCCATGGAAGGGCCTGAATACCACCCACATTGTAATATGGCTGGCGGTGCCTGCTAAGCACTGCCACCATATAACTGGCCCAGCACCACCAGGCTGGCAATCGTAACAATTGATGGGCGGCAGAAAAGCGGCGGATGGACTTTGCATCTGCTGCGATACCCCCGCCAATTTAATATGGTGGGGGTATTTCATGTTATGATGGCGTAGCGGTCGCCACCGCCGTCTTGCCATCGTAATGAGCCCCTAGGTCCTAGCTATAACTACCGACTGGCGACTGCAAGTAGCGTGCAATTACATTTGTTTTATTTATTTATTTACATTACTCCGGTCTGTCGTGAGCTGGAGTTTACTACCCCCCCACCCTGCCCCTCCCCTGCCCCACCGCCCCGCAGCACTCCCCCCACAAGCCGCTACTGATTGATATATATATATATATATACACACACACACACACACACACACATACACACACACACACACACACCCATTGGCCCATGACATATGTGGTAGTGGGTGGAAGAAAATGGTGAATGGCACAATAATAGGCCAATGGATGCAGAGCGATGAGGTAAAAATAGGTGTATTTTACACATCATTTTAAGTAAAATGAAAATGTCTTGTCTAACCCCAAACCTAAAAATTTCACATGCTAAGTTTGAAACTGGTTTTTTTCAGGAATCAAAATACCTCTCTACGTTTAACTTTACCGGATTTTGAGAAAGTAGGCTCTGCCATGTGAAAGTCCTTTACCAAATGGCCTTTCTCTTCTATGACACCAGCACATTTGGGAAATCAGTGGTACAGTGTACCTTCTCTTAGTTTGAGCTCTGTATGGGAGTTCCTGCATGGTGAGGAATGGTCTACTCATTCCACTACTGTGAACCAGCCATGCACATCCTGCACAAAATGTGTGAGACCCTGCCATTAATGCTTTCCCCTTATGTAAGAGAACGTGGACTTAAGCTCTGTGGCGCAAAACAATGGAAGTTCTGGATGAAGGCCCATTTCCTCTAGCTCAGGACACTCTTAACTTCCAAACACGCTTTAAATTATTCGCAACACCTTCATCCAGCCAGCAGAGAACACGAGAACTGGATTCATTTAGCTACACTGTACTCTCAGAACTTGCATTTGGTTTTGTCTGTGTTTGAAATTACCTAAGTGGTGTGTAGAGCTTTCAAGCACTCCTAAATATCTTAATAAAAATATAAAAAAATAAAGGATCATATTTTTCCTAATTCCTTAGGGGAAGCTCGGTAACAATAGCTTTGGCCGGACAGCACATTAATAAACAAGCATTGGCAAAGCTAATATGTTTCGCCTATGCGAGATCTATGGGCTTTGTCAATGTTTCTTTAGAAATGTTGCACAGCAGCACAGGCTGCTGTGCAATGTGGCTAAAAGTAAAGACAAAAAGCGCTATCATGCGGAAAGCATTGACCGCATCATAGAGCTTTTTTGCCTTTAAGCCATGGTGCCCAGCAGCATGCTCACCTGTGCATATTATCTAACAAAAATGAGGTGGCGGTAGGGTGCAGCAACACAATGGACAGCAGGAGATGGAGGGAAGCAACACGAGGGAAGTGTGGGTGAAGAGATGGAGCAGCAGCACAATGGACAGTGGGGGAAGGGTGGGGCAGGCAACACAAAGAAGGTCCGAGGGAGGTGGGAGCGAGCAGCAACACAACGGACAGCAGGAGGAGGGCAGGAGGGCAAGCAACACATGTGGGGTACAGGGGAGGAAGGTGGAGCAGCAACACAACCGACAGCGGGAGTAGGGGGGGGTCAAGCAATACGAGGGTTGAGGAGGGAAGTTGGGCCAAGAGCCGAGACGGTCGGAGTGGGGAGGAAGACGGGACGGAGGGAGATTGACTGCAGCCACATACACTTTTATAAAATGCATGAAAAAGAAAAATGTAAAAGTACCTGCAGGAGCATGGGGCCAGTGTAAGGGCACTGGTCACAGACAGAAAGCTGTACTTGGTCCATGCTACAACATGGCAGCGACAGACACTGGAAGCCCATGGAGGAAGCAGGAGGTGAGCAGGAGGCGCTAACCAATAAGAAGCAAGAAAACAAGAGTGATGTCAAAGCCAACCAATGGTAAGTAATAGGTGGGCTCTAAGCTTGTTTTAAGCTTTTTCTTGTTGATAAAAAAGGGTCTGCGACAACTCAACCTAAAAAGTCCAAGTTGTTTAGGTCCCTTGAATGACAATACAACAAATACGTAATCTCAGCTCGTAACTTTCACTTAGAGAATTTATCTCCAGTGCCACACAACGGAGGCCCTGCAGGGATGTTATGTTATGTTATTTATGTTTATAGAGCGCTCGATTACCCTAGGGTGTCCTGGCACTGAGCACTGATTACCTGAGGAGCATAGGCCTAAAAATGGGAAAAGAACCATGTCTTCAAGCCTTTCCAAAAGGAGATGAGATCTGGAGCATTTCTCAGTCGGAAAGGCAGTTTATTCCAGGCTTTAGAGGCACAATAAGCAAAGCTTCTGCCTCCCCAGTTAGTTTTCTTAAAAGAGGGTGTTTTCACTTGTTTGGAGCCTGTTGACCTTAATGTTCTGTTTGGGATATACCATGAAAACTTGGATTTAAGGAACTCAGGACCTGTTCCATTCACAGCTTTAAAAACAATACAAAGCACCTTAAAGCGAGATCTCAAAGGGACTGGAAGCCAATGCAATTTCTTGAGTTCTCCGTTAACTGAGACGAACCTGGGTGTCCCGGTCAGCAGTCTGGCCGCCGCATTCTGGGCCACTTGCAACCTGTTCAGATGTTGTTTTTGAACATTAAGATATAAACTGTTGCAGTAGTCGAGACGAGACATTATAAGTGCCGTCACCACAGTCCTCAGACTCCCTTCAGACAGGAAGAACCTCATTTTCTTGATTATTCTGAGAACCATGAAGCATGCAGAGGTCACCATGTTCACATGGTCCCCCATGGTGAGTTTATTATCTACCACAATACCTAGATTCTTGACTTTTCTAGATAGTATGGGACACAGGCCCAGATCCTCAGGCCACCACTCTGGTGTCCACACCCGTGGATTTTTGCCAAATCTCAAAACCTCAGTCTTAGCTGAGTTATGCTTTAGACAGTTGGCAGATATCCACGTTGAGATGGATCCCATACAATCATGGAAGCGAATGCCTGCTTCCTTTTCTGTTCCTTCCATCATCGACAACACAATTTGTGTGTCGTCAGCAAAGGAGGTGAGCTGGAACCCAAAGGACCTGATGATGCAAGCCAGGGGTGCCACATAGATGTTAAAAAGCGTGGGGCTAAGAGCTGAGCCCTGTGGCACCCCGCGTGGCAAAGAAAAAGGTTCAGAGATGTTACCATCTAGGTCTACCATTTGTGACCTATCCGTCAAAAATGATTTTAACAATTTCCAGGCCGAACCACTTATCCCTATTTCAGATAACCGGTTAAGTAGTACCATATGGTGAACCGTATCAAAGGCAGCGGATAGGTCTAATAGGATCAACATCGCATTTCCTCCCCTATCCACGGCCTCTCTAATTTCCTCGGTCGATTTTAACAACACCAACTCAGTGCTATGAAAAGCTCTGAACCCATATTGTGATGGATCCAAAGAATTATTGAGGAGAAGGAAATCACTGAGTTGACTGTTCATTGCTTTTTCCAACAATTTGGCTGGCAAGGGAAGTCTGGAGATTGGTCGATAGTTGTTAGGGTCCTTGGGATCCAGTGACTGTGGATGGAGCTGACCCTTACCCAGTGAACATCTCACCCTCTTTGTCGTCCCAGGCCCAGTCTCTGAGCGTTCCATATAGCATAGAGAAGGTGATGGCATGGCAGCATTGGGGAGGAAAATAAGGCATACATGGTGCGTTCCGGAAGTAGAGACAAGCAAAGGGTGAAGGGCCCTGCATCCTCTGGTTCCCCATTCCTTCCACATGCCTCTGTTTCTCGGGCTCCTTCCCCTGTGTGCATAGAATACCTTCTCAGTGGTGCAGCCCAGAGGTCATGGATGAAGCTCCTCGTGGCTGCGGCCTCAGCGCCATCCCTGGAGGCCACTGCACTCAGCAGTGAGGCATCACAGGCCAACACTTTCTAGGAAGGGCGAGGAATTTCAGAGAAAACACATATCACAAGCAATGCAGAACACCGCGGGTCAACGATCCTCGTGATAGCTTAAGAGACATGTAAGCGCCTATTAAAGAACAAAATAAGTGTTTGTTGGGATGATGTTGTCCATAGAAAGTTAGCAATTTAAGTTCAGCCTCTCCCGACAAGCAGTGGGCCATACCACAAGCTAAATTGGGTCAAAGCTGTTTAAACATAGCTGTGGCTTATATGAATGAAAATACTGTATCAAACATCTGCCTGTGTGAGGGTCTGAAAGAGAGCATGGAGCGTACAAAAGAGACAGAGGTGCTTACTTGTTCCTCCCCTCTCCACCCAAAACGCAAAATAAACAAAACATAGCAAAGATGTGCAATGCATGTACATTTCGATGTATATAGTGCACAAAAGTTTGCAACAAATAGGAAATTAGACATGTTTTTACCACACTTTGTGTTTGTTAAAAACAATCCACAAATATATAAATTCTGCAGTTCTGCAAGTACTGTAGTTTCTAAATTAATATAATTTATTGCATAGTTAGGAGATGTCTGAAACCGTGTGAAAATCATGTTTTTTTCTTTCCTGGAGCAAGATTTTGTGGAATGTTCTTATTCAACATAATGTAACAAAACAACCTGAGAATAAAGCTAGAGACTGGCTTTTTTACAACTATTTAGCGCAACGTAAAGAAGAACCGGCGAAATGTATCAGATCAATTCAGATATTTTGCAAAGAATTTGAAAGAATACCAAAAATCTGATACCATTGCTGACTGGCAGAGGGCCTTATTGACCTCTGAGTAAAATATGGTATGTAAAAGAAAATGTGCACACACGTTTTAGGGGTATCACATAGAGAATCATAAAAAAGAATACACTACAATGTACCTCTGAGTTTGAAATTACATGTATATCAGTATAATAGATATTCCACTCTTGAGTTCAGTGCCAATGTATTTTCTATAAACTATGCCCAGTTATACGAAATGTTTCTGCGATTGCAAAGCCTGTAGTGTGCTTCTGGCTTTACAATCTTAACAACTAAAGTCGCGTTGTATTAAAAGTAGGGGGAGTTGTACCGTGCTGGGGGGACCTGTTCCCTCATATTTGATTCCCTTGTGCTAGTTTTCTTTGTCCTTTCTTTGGGGCAGATTATCAAGCACGGCGTTAAAATTATCGCCGCTTTAGCAGCACGAAACAGCCGCTAAAGCGGCGATAATGGGCTTGATAATATGCCGCAGAGAATTCCCATAGAAGCCCATGTTGACACCAGAACAACGGCGATAATTTTAACGCCGTTTCTTGATAATATGCCCCTTTGTTCTTTGCAAATCAGGGTAAACCTTCCAGAATGCCACTCCAGGGGAAGGAAAAGGCCAATAATATAGTGTCAGGGAGTTAACTCCTATATCTGGTACGGCCCCTCACTCCTTTCATCTCTGGCATCTAGCAGACTTTTCCCCTCTCCAGGGGGGCACACAGAGATGGTGTGGAGCAGTCGGGTAGGAGAGCCACAGACTCAAATGTGCAATCCTTGGCACTTTCCTCTCCCCTGGCAAGGTAATGATTGGGATAACCCCATTATTGCCCCTATGTTGGCCCCTATGCTGGGGGTACACTCCCACACCTATTTTTTTGTAGCATCTATTTGTCTGGGCTTTCTTGTACAGATTGGGGCTAAACAAAATGTGTGCCTCTGGGAATGGGACAAGGCTATTGATGGCGTGGTTGTTAGGGGATGCAGTCCCTGTGCTGTGGTGGGCACAACTTCCCCATTTCCGATTCTTAGTGCTAGTGGGCTTTATCAGTGAGCAGATCTTCAAAATCATGGTAGCGTGGTAGAGAGAGTTGTCCCATTGACTATGGGGCTGCTGCCCTCAACTATTTGTCTCAGGTGGGTTCTTTGCTGGGGATCTCAGCTTTGCCTTTATCCCCGGCAGCTATCAACAAGCACTGTTGGAAAGCTAAGAGATTCCGCTTTCTAGAGGTATCTTTCCCATGTTGTTCCCTTGGCGGAAAGCAAAGCTGTGCTTCCCAGGCATTCCGCTGTCCTCCTGCGAACATGTGGAGGTGTGGCAGAACAGCTCTGAAGCACTGATGGCAGCGCACGGAGGACCCACCAACATCATTAGTTGTCAGAGTTCTCAGCAGTAAAGGAAGTGCTTCTGCAGCCCGCCCCAGGTAGACCGGTGGGGAAGACCGAGGGGCATATCTACAAGGCGGTGATAAAAAATTATCTCCGCTTTTGCGGCCGTTTTCGGCCGAAAAGCGGCAATAATTTTATCGCTATATCAGCAAGGTCACGCTATCGCGTGAAACCTTGCCCAGTGCCCATCTTTGCATCTCTAATAAGATGCAAAGTGGGCGTTCCACCCGAGGATAACGGGAGAAATGTCGCTAAGCGACATTTCTGATATTATCAAGCCTCACGCAAAGCAGCATAGCGACAACAAAAGTAGCGATAACCTCTGTTATCGCTACTTTCCTTACGTCTGCTTTGAAACTGACTTAGCCATGATATCCTATGGAAGGTGGATATCATGGCTAAGTATGTGAGGCCCTATCAGCAAGCTATCACCATACTTTGTGGGATTATCGCTGGGTTTCCAGCGATAATCTCCCGTTTGGCAGTTAGCGCTAGGATTTTTATCGCTTTTGAGATAAGCGTTGCTAATAGCACGCTATCTCAGCGATAACAATCCATGCTAGCTGGCGATAATTATCCTAGCGCTAAGTGCGCTTAGCGATAATAATCGCCGGTTGTTGCTGATATGCCCCCCAGTCTTTCATGCTGCCTTATGCTAGAATGTGATCTCCGCATAATGGCACTAGAAAGGTAGCTCTGGAGATATGGGCCACTCATATGAGTATATTAATAATATATTATAATATATTATTTCACATTACTCTATGTGGCCATTAATTGTAATTACAACATAGATCCATTAAAGCTAGTTGCTTAGTGGGATTGGCCATAAACTCTAAATTATTTCATGTGGCCACTGATGCTTATACTATTTTGGGCTATAGAGACATCTCTCTTTGGGTCTGTTTGAGAAAAATCAAGTGAGCATACATAACAAGTGGATGCTAGTGGACATGCGTAGCTACAATCTTATGGCAACCCCTCACCAGTGCCTGAGTTATGGAGTGCAGCATGGCCAAATAATTGCATTTGGAAATGCTTGTTTTATTTGTTAATGACAGTAGGTACCATTAGATTAAAGGTGGGGTGCTTGTAAGGCTTTGGTAAAAGTCATCTCTACCACTTGCTGTATAACATGGGAATAGCCCTTGCAAACCCTGTTTCTCAGCACTTACAGGATAGGTCATTTGATTTTTTGATTTCTAAGGGTATATTCTAGTTGATATCCGCCTCGCTTCCATGCTTCATTGTGTGTGCTAGTGCACATCATATTTTCTCGCTGCCACTTGAGTGGTATGTTTGGCCCTAAATCAAGCGCCGTGGGTGAAGGTCTGGAATCCCAGCCTGTAAAGTGAGTCAACTTTAAAATAGAAGATTACTGTCAGCAACTCAATGTCTGTGTCTGATGCCTGAGCCATGGCTGGGTTCAGATACTGTAAGGCCCCTGGATTTATGGCATGAAGAGGGGATTCTCGCATGGTTGCAAGTCAACGATACCTAGCTAGGCTTCTTACCCACTTGGCCGGACATCAGAGCCTGGGATCAAGTTTAGAAATGACAGTCAGTTTTTCAACCACCTTTATTTAGATTTTATGAAGATGCATACATGACTGAATGAAGGAACGCGTTGAAAAGCTTTCAGAGAATTCTAAATATTTGTAAATAATGTAGTAAGAAGAAGAAGAGCTTCTGTTTCTACAGGAGAGTGACAGCCAAATAGAAGGAAACTTTGCAGGCAGCGTAGGAGGTATATTATTAATTTTACCATGGCATCAGTTCTTTGTTTTGATGAGATCATAACAACATATAGTTGTAGCCCAGATTACATAAAGGGCGCACTGCCTTAGTTCAGTTACCTACCCTTACCTGGGTGCACAGGGCTCAGACGTGATCAGAGTGCCCTATTAAGGGTAATCCGTTGCCACAGGGCACTCGCAAACATGCCTTGGAGGATTGCACATTAGTGAAATGCTTTCGTTTGTAGGTGTCAACTAAACACCCATGTTCCAAGTGATGTGGTTGTAGTGCTACCCCACGTCTTCCGTGAAGATACCTGAGCCAATTATGGATGGTTTAATTCCAGGTGTGCCAAAGTCCCACAACTAGGCAAACGTATTGGGATTTTTCTTGAAAGTATGCTCAGTTATGCAAAATGTTTCTCCTGCACCTCACATCAACAAAAAGACGCTAGAGACGCATTTTGTGTACAAAAAAAATAGCGCAATCGGCAGCCCAAGAGCACAGCCATTTTGTTTTACTCCAGCCTGCTCCTGCCTAGATATCCCTTGTGTTTACATCTCTGTAAACTTCATCCATCTCCAGCCACCCTATTTTGGACCGCCTATCCCCTTTTTTCAACTTTGGGGCAGATTTACAAGCTCCTTGCGCCACTTTTGCATCACTTTTAACATGGGAAAAGTGACGCAAAAGTGGCGTAAGGGGCTTGTAAATCTGCCCCTTTATTGTTACCTTTTGTTACTTTCTCACTGTGCCTGTGTGTTGTTTATTTGAATTTTGTGCTCTTTTTTTGTAGGTATCTTCATTCACCTTCCCAGCTATCAGTGGCAGCTCGCCGAGGAAGTGCTGTGGGGGGGGGGGGGGGGGGAGAGGCACAGGGTGGGGGGGGTAGTGGAGTCTGACATACGATGGACAGGAGTAAGGTAAGTAATTGAATAAATAAAAATGTTTCCTTGCGTGGGCTGGTGGCGCTAGGGAGGGGGAAGGGGCTGCGGGGGTAGCAGCGGCGGGAAAATAAATGGGAGAGAGGTGTACAGAAAGAAGTGAAAAGTGAAAGGAGGATGGAAAGTGATAGAAAGAGATTGACAGTAAAATGGTGAAAAAACTAAGGTGAAAGGGAAAGGAAAATACCAGCAGAAAAATGAAGCAAGAGAGAGAGTGAGAGGTCCACTGGACCACCAGGGATGAGGCGCAGGTATAGCCTGCGGGTGGAGGAGGGCCTCAAACACCAACACTGAGAGTGCAGGGGCTCAGGAGGGCCTCACTTGATGGTGGAGCTGGGAGGGTGGGAGAGCAATTTTACTGACAATAAGTCAGTTCAAACGGCTCAAACGTTACTAAAAATGCATCGACAAGTGTTACAGTGTGGTGGAAGGTCCTTTGCAAACCTAGAATGGTCACCTGTTACTTATTGCTAAATATGGGTGTTAAATTGGTACTAATGGTGTGCAAGCCACTCTTGCTTCTTTCTGCACCTCTCTTGCCTCCTTCTGCATTTCTGTTGCTTCTTTCAATACCTCTCTTGCTACTTTCTGCACCTCTCTTCCCTCTTTCTGCACCCCTCCTGCCTCTTTCTGCACCTCTGTTCCATCTTTCTGGACTTCTTTTGTTTCTTTCTGTACCTCTCTTGCTTCTTTCTGCACTCTTTGTGCCTCTTTCACACCCCTCTTCCCACATCCCTCTTGCCTCTTTCTGCACCCCTAATCCTTCTTTCTGCACTTCTTTTGTTTCTTTCTGCACCTCTCACTTCTTTCTGCGCCCCTATTGCCTTGTTGTGCACCTCTCTTCCCTCTTTCTGCACCCATGTTGCCTCTTTCTGTACCTCTGTTCCTTCTTTCGGCACTTCTTTTGTTTCTTTCTGCACTTCTGTTGTTTCTTTCTGTATCCCTCTTGCCTCTTTCTCAACCCCACTTCCCCCTTTCTGCATCTCTGTTGCTTCTTTCTGCATTTCTGTTGCTTCTTTCTGCACCCTGTGTGCCTCTTTCTGCACTCCTCATCCCTCTTTCTGCACTCCTCTTGCCTCTTTTGCAGCTCTGTTGTTCTTTCTGCACTGCTTTAGTTTCTTTCTGCAACCCTCTTGCTTCTTTCTGCAACCCTTTTGCATCTTTTTGCACCCCTCTTGACTCTTTCTGCACCTCTGTTCCTTCTTTCTGCTTTTCTTTTGTTTCTTTCTGCACCTCTCTTGCTTCTTTCTGCACCCCTCTTGCCACTTTCTCCACTTATTTCCCCCTTTTTGCATCTCTGTTGCTTCTTTCTGCACTTCTGATTGGCTGGCCTCAATATTTACAGAGATGTTCCCTTTTCCTGAGTTTTGAAAACAAATGAGGCACACGGGGGCTGGGTAAGGGTACCTCGACCCCCCATCCTTTCTGGGTGCTACCACAGGAATCTCCCTGGGGCCAAATAAAAAAAAAATTGTACCATGGGTCCCACAGTATTCCAGTGGGACCCTGCAAGGCCTCCTGTGAGGTCCCGCCAAACTTCCACAAGAACCAGTGAGGCCTCCCGTGAGGTCCTGCGGAAGTCACTTGGGACCCAGCATGGCCCTTGTTCATGGTGCAGTGGGAGTACTGTGGGACTGTTTAAGAATTAAAAGGTGAAGCTTGCACTGTCCTGTGGTACCTTGGAGCTCCACTTGTATGTCAGTGTTGGGGTACTGTGATTTAAAAAAAAACAAAAAATGAAAATGTGGGGTGGGAGTCTGTGGAAATTGCATGACCATGGGTGAATGTCCACCAGCAGAGCGTTGGCCATGCCCTGTGGCCAACCCCGAACAGTGCATGGCTGAAGGCTGTTTGCAGATGGGGGTTTGGATGCAGGGCCTGGCCAGGTGTTCACTGAAGTCCCCGGTTTGGAGGTCTTGCGGGTGGTTGAGAGCAAGGTCTGGGAACAGGCGAGGCTCTGTGGCCAACCCCTCATGACACATGTCTGAAAGTCATGCAGGGTGGAAGGTTGGCTGCCTGGGTGGCTGGGGGGTGTCGGGTACGAGTCCTTGACTCAGACCAGGCCCTGAGCCCAATCCCCTTCTGGGCTCGATCAAAAGTAGTGGTCAGTTTCATGGCAAATATGATAAATAAAACTGAAATTCTCTGCAAAAAACAAAGGTCAAAATGATTTTATAGTTAGATATGGTAATAAAAAGATCTTACTTTACATAACAAGGTTAATGTGATGTTATAGTCAGGTATTGTAAAAATATCTTAATTTACATTAAAAAAAACTCATTGAAATTGACTAAGAAAACCAACTTTTAAAGTGATATTAAACTATGGTTTGAAAACAAAACAAAAGCTGAATTTCACCAGTTATAGTTCACTTAGGTAACTGTAACTCACATCCCCACCATGCACTGCTTATAACCTCACATATTACATCACTCATGTCATGTTAAATTACATAATTGATGATATCACTGATGGTATCTCAAATGACGTCATTGGTGACTTATTTGTGAACATAGCCTTCATAGTTGGTTGTTGTGAGTGTTTTCCTTGTGATGATTCCCTAGTACTGACCTATGTGGAGCAGGTAGGCTGCTTGGGAACATTCAGGTGATTATACCCCTCTGTCCTGTGTGCCTTTCTGAGGTTCCCTTGGCTGATGACTGCAGCCCCACTTGAGGCAGTCAGAGGCCTGCTTCGCATGATGCTGTGGGTGTGATGTCCCCCACAATTTATACACCCCAAAACTTTACCTCAATAAAACACCCATGGTTTGATGAATCAGAGATGGTGTTTAACTTCAATTTCAGTGTGTCCCGAGGTAAGGCACCTCCCAAAACATCAAATATCAGAAATACCTTTAATTAAGTAAAGGGCTCACTCAATAATTGAGTTTTAGATTAACAAAACTGCCTTTTTAACATTCTTAATGATGCAGGAAAATATAAATGCACAAACTCTTTACCAACTTACCCCCTCTGATTATTCTATAGTCACCCAAACCTACAGTTAATATAATTATTCTCACAATTATAGCACAGACTGCACCCCTTTCTGCTTCTTTTGGGTTGATTTTTCCATCAATTTCAGCTAATTGTAAACATGTTCTCTGGCATCCTACATCTCAAATTCTTGTTTTTCTTCTTTGAGGATTCTCTTTTCTCTTTACAATCACTTTTTAGTTTCAGAAAATCAGAAAATTTGAACAAGGTGAACCGGACAATTGCACAAATCAATACAAAAATTACAAGGGTTAGAAACAACCTAAACATACCCCTGCCTAAAGTATTGAACCTTTCACCAACTTTACTAAGCCCCATTCCTATCTCAATAACTCAGCAACCCACTGTTTCCCACAAGCCATGCTCTTCTAAAGCTTGGACTTTACAAGAAATATTAGTAATTTTTATAAACAGGCGTTAATAACCCCACTGTTCTTGGGAATGAAGATAAAACACTCCCTATCCTTCAAAACCCTACAAAAATTGCCTTCCTTCATGAGAAGGATATCTAGCGTTAAGTGGTTTTATATAATTATTGCTCACATTGCTATTAGTTCAGAATTAATCTGTGTTACGGCCCGAGTGTTAGAAACAAGTAGATACACAAGCATGGACAACCTTCTAATTTTGATCTCATTTATATTCACACTTATAGATGGACTCAAAGCTCCTAATATATCTAATTCTATCTGCCCAAAAACGTGTTTCACTTTCTTTAAATCAACACCATCATTCTCTCCATTCACATGATAGGAAACACTAAAGCTAAATAACAGTAACCTAGCCAATTATTAGGCAGGTTGAAATAAGCAGTACTACTACAGATATAATAGATCTTTCTCAAAATTGGTTCTTCAGCAACCAGGAAATCTCCACTAACAAAATAACTTCTTTCACACTCACTCTCATGTACATATTCAATATACCTAACTCTTGTAGATTCACGACGCATTATGTAAAATCCACCCTTTCTCTCATGCTCCATTCTCAATAGTGGATGAGCATTTGAAAACCTACATTCTTCCTCAGTATTAATCTGTCTTCCTGTCTTCTCCTCTTTCAAATCTCTCACCATTTTCACTATTCTTTTATAATATTCCTTATCAAATTCATGCTCCTCTTTACTCAAACTGCACACATACTCCTTCTTAGTCTTGTTAGTTTTAAAGTTAGTTGTTACAATTGTATGTGGAACTGTATCATATTTGACTCCATCTTTAGCATCCTCAGAACAAGTATAGCAATATAAATTCATGCTTAATACTAAAAACAGGACAATCCGTACAAGACTGGAAGCTGTAAGTAATTAAGCCTTCACCTACCGAAGAAGGCAGAAAACAGTACACACCAAGCGATTTCTGACCACCTGTATGTAAACATATTCAGCCAGAAGTTTGATATATTATCATGAAATTAAACTTTCCTTATGTGTCAATGTATTAGTTCCAATACTATTATGTACTGTAGTTAATTCAAATTCTGTTACATCATATCCTACCTGAGAAATGAGGCACAACAGTAAACCAACTAAATCTGTTAGTGCCTTTATCAATGAAATACATATTCTGCTACATGCCATTTGTATTGAGATAAAAAACAAAAGGAACCTGTAACTTGAAATATTTAGTAAAAAGTCATCTTTTTTCAAAATAATAGAACTTTTTTCTTTCTTTAAAAAAAAGAAATTATCAAAAATCAAAATAGGGGTTTCTCAGCTCTCTTGTTCAGTTCATACAGTTCTCCTTCTAAAATAATTTTCTTAATTGGCATTCTATTGCAAAGTTCAATCTCTAAATCATCATTGACACATTATTCTTTCAGAGTTCAAGGTGGCTCTTCTAACTCATTCTCAAAAGTTAATTGTCAATAGTTTATTGGACTGCAGATGTCTGTATCTTACTCTTCTTCAGACACAGATGCTAGATACACTAATTCAACTGAAACATACTTTCTATTTGAAATTCTCTTTCTTGCTGATTTTGTTTAGCAACCAGTGCTCCACTATCACTGTAATCTGAGTCAATTTCATATTGCATATTCATTTGTTATTAATGCTGAATCTTCTTCACTTACTAATGGGTTTGTGCTGGGCGCAGCTGTGTGGGTTGAGGTCTTTTACTCCGATGTCCTGGCGCCCGACCTATTATGGATCCTGAGCAACTGGGCCAAGTACCCCTTCAGCACTTGACTCTCAGTGGTAATACATGTTTGAGTAGTCCAAAGTTTCTCGGGGTGAGGGAAGTTGTCACAGGGGAATAAACACAGCCTCACAATTCAAAAGACATTCATTAGCAGCAATACATGATTGTCCAGTCAAATACTTGCTTTTATGAAAAAAGGAATATTTATATACCAACACAAAGTAAAATATGTCATTCATTAACAATACACACAGCCTCCAGTGTATCAATAATTGGTTCCTGAGTCCCACTCCCTTCTTGCTATTATTAATGGTTATGTCCCATTCACTACAGGCAATATTCAGGATAGGGCCCACTTTTTGTTCGAGTCTCAGAAGTCCCACTCTGCCTCGAATTAAAGTCAAAAGTGTTCCAGCGCCGAAGCGCTACATGGCAGGTAAGTTTCCCTGAGGCCTTATACGCTGTTAATTAGTCTTACCCACACCAGCAGGATGGTGAAGCTGCAGAAGTTGTCTTCAGTGAGATCCACACATAGGGCCATCAGGAGCAGCAGTTGTGTGTCCTTGAGTTCCTCATTTGCTGTCCTGTGTGGACAGCAGACGGAGGTGCTTGATGCTCCTCTAATGCCAATAAGTTTTGTTAGATCCTCTCCAGAGGTGGGGGGGGGGGAGGATGTTATGCTCCTGGTGCTGATCCTTAGTTGGGACTTGGGCCCGCATGGGTTACCATGGTGGCCTCTTCCTCTTGACGACAGTCTAGACTGGACCACACTCCTTTCCTTTTTCCAGGGTAGCCCCACCTGGTATACAGGGTTACTGTCCTCACTATGCACACGGGTCACCGATTTCCCTCTGTACAGTGTTATGACTTAAGTGATGCAGAAGCTGTCTCCTCACACTTCGCTTCAGAGATCCAATTACCAGGATCTCCCACTGGACCTCACTCCCTTCAGCTTTCTCCTCTTCACCAAAGTGCATACTGGTCTTGGCAATCAGGCAGGGAATGGTGCTATAGGCGTTAGGGGCAGGGACTCTTGGATTTTTGGGGTAATGTCCCCTCACCCTGTTAGGAGACTGGCAGGCCTTAGCTTCCAGTCCCATTAATATAATCTAAGATTCGGAACAGACAAGCCTCGTTCTCTTGTGAGGGTCATGAATTTTAACACCCTTCTGGGTTTTGCAAAAGCCCAGAGAAAATGTGATAACATCCCATCCAGCTCTTTAAACCACTTATTCCCCACCTCTAGAGGAATGGCTCAGAAGAAGTATAACATTTCGGGTCGGAACATCATTTTGATTATTTTACTCCTCCCTATTAAGGATAGCCTTGGATTATTCCATCTCCCAAAATCCATCTTAGTTTTTTGGATCAAGGGAGCCAGATTGATTTAGATTATCTTTCCAATATCTGCCTTGATGGTGACTCCTAATTAAACCTCTGGCTTGGCCACCCGTCTATCCACAATTTCAATTTCCTTATTAATGAAAACTTGCGTCTTATCTTGATTCAGCAAGTACCCCAAAAAGCTTCCAAATCTACCAGCCTCCCTTTCAAATTCTAAAAGAGTAATCCTAGGGTCAGGGGTAACACTGGCCAACTCATCGGCATAAGCTAGAATTTTTGTCCCCCACCCATAAGAACACAGTGGTAGGATTACAGAGTTGTTCTGTATTTGTCTAATAAGCGGGCCAATATAAAGACCAAACAATAAAGGGCAGCTGGACATCCTTGCCTTGTGCCCAGTTGTATAATCACTGGTTCTGAGTACCCCCCATAAATGAGATCTTGGCCCGTGGCTTACGATAGAGAGCTTTAACAGACTTCAAAAACCCTGGGCCTATTCCTCTATTTGCCATAACCTCCCAGATATACAACCAGGAGACCCTATTGAATGCTTTTTCCGCATCCAAAAGTATTAATGCCATAGGGTATCCTGCTGTTTCGGCCATATCAAACCAAGCAATAATCCGGCGGATATAGTCAGTAGTCCCACTTCCCAGAATAAACCCATGCTGTACAGTGGAAACAAGCGGGCTAATTACAGACACTAATCGTAATGCCAAGATCTTTGAATATATCTTGGAATCACCATTCATCAGCTTAATCACCCAATATGAGCCTCGTTCATGAAGTGGTTTATTTTTCTTCTGGAAGACTATTATAGTATCCATAGCCCATGTCTCAGGAGGATCTGCCCCCCCCCCCCCACCCCCTCTGGTCTTGTTGGAATAAATCCCAAATATACCCTTTAACGGTGGCTGAAAAGTTCTCATAAAATTCCCCTGATATAAGATCCGACCCAGTAGCCTTCCCTGAGTTTAAGCTAGTAATGGCCAGCCCTATTTCTTCCTCTGAAATAGGCTGTTCTAGCAACTCCCTGTCATCCTCGTCTAGAATATCGCCAAGAGCTGAATCTAGATAACCCTCCCTATCGTTGCTTCTTTCTGCCACTTTCTTAGAATGCAGCCATTGGTAAAACTGCTGTAAGACCGCCTGTAGTCCCTCTGAGTCCAATATTAAACCGAACTGAGGATCTCAAATTTATTTAAACTGGCCCTGGATGGTAGTTTCTCTTGTTCTAGTTGCCAAAAACTGCCCTACACTTTCATTATATTCATAAAACTTTTCTTGCCAGACAATATATTTATCTGCTGCTTTTCTTGTAGAGATATCTGTAATTGCAGATCTGCTGATCAACACTTTCAATTGAGCATTCTCAAACTCTAATCCCGCTGATACTGCATCGATCAAAAGGGCCTCCGCCTTTGCCAGTGTCTCATGCAAATCCATCATTTGGAGTTTCTCTTTCCTTTGGCGCTCTACACTAAACTTCAAGGTCTCTCCCTGCACATCAGCCTTAAAAGTATCCCAAATCACTCCGACTGAAGCGCTGCCAGAATTTTAAGCCATGTATACTGGGATCCACTCCGACATATATTTTATATAATCTGTGTCCAGCAGCAGTGCCCTTTCAAATAACCCCCTATGACCCAAAGTCGAGGGAAGGGTCATTTAAACCTCCAACACCAATGGGTTATGATCCAACATAAACCTAGGATGTTTAAAGATTCACAAATTCTGCACCAACTCCTCTGAAATATAGAAATAGTTCAACCTTACATGCAGCCGGTGGGGAGCAGAAAAAAAGGTATAACCAGGATCTGATGATACCTTTTCCCCCATACAGCCACTAGTCCATGATTTAACCCCAGATTTACCAGGGATCTATAAACCTTTGGCTTTCTACCTTGAGAAAGTTTAGAGCCCTCTTTGAAAGCCTCAATGACTAGATTAATATTAAAGTCCCCACATACAATAAGTGGGAGAGGCCATAGCGCTAATTCATTGTTTAACCAACTAAAGACAGTTGGATTGCCCATAACCGACCCATATACAGAGCAGAATGTAAAAGAGCCTGAGGGGGGAAACATTCTGCAAGAGCCCAGTGGCCAAACTTATCTGCACCAGACCAAGGAACACTACAAACACCCTTCCTTGTCAGTATAGCAACCCCCCAAGTACGATTCCCTTGAGAAATGCAGTAAACGACTTGAAAATCCAAACCATTAAAAACATATCGCTGTGCCTTCTCTATATGCGTCTCTTGCATGCAAATTATATCTGCTTTTAACATTCGTAAATCATGGCCTCCCTTTGTCTTTTTTGCCGGTCATTTATCCCACAGATATTTATTGTAGCAATACGTAGATTACTCATAATGAAAAAGAAAAAAAAGATCTAGATGCCACGATATGTCCCCAGGACCTTTCTCTAGTTTCTTAGAGAACAGATGTTTTAACTTGCCAAAACCTCTGTCCGCTTGGCGCAATCCCCCTTCCTCCCCAACCTTCCCAGCCACTCCACCCTCAACACCCTGCCGTCCCCCCTGGTGAGATCCCTCCTACCCCCACACCACCACCGAGCAACAGGTCAATACAGGCCCTAATGATGACACCCACTGTGGCACCACTCCCACTCCCTCCTGGATTCAGCCTACCATAGAGAACCCACCCTATCTAGTGAATAAAAAGAGAAAAACACAAACACAAAAAAAAAGAAAGAAGAGAAAGAAAAGGCTTCCCCCCTTAAACATAATAACAAACAACAAAAAAGAATTTAGGCAACTGCCAACCACCATCCCTACATATCCCATTACTATCAGCCAACAGGCAAGATTACCTGTAATTGCATCAAGTCATATGTTTGGCAGTGGAACCTTTCCATCCAAGCCACAATCAACCCAAAGCCCCTGGATCCTGCTGAGATCTCTTCTAGAAATTCTTGTGCTTTTATTTCGGCGGCATATGTCCGAATTTTACCATTAAAAATAACTTTTAAGCGAGCAGGTTTCAGCAAAAACACCTGACTCCCAAACTCCTGAAAAGGAGTAAACATCTGGCGTAACCGCCACATCCCTACCACTGTGACATGGCAGGAATAAGGGCGGACAAAAAAGGTATGGCCCTCGAACGATCTTTTAACTGTGGGCTGAGCGTTTTCAAATAGAGCAAGAAATTACCAAAATAAATCAAAATCACCCTCAGCTTTTCCACCTGATCTGCTTGCCGACTTTTCCTCAACATCAGTGGAAACGTATTCACTTGCTGCACTTCTGCATCCCAGTTCAAATGAGAGAGATCTGGGAAGGCCCCTTTAAGCAAGCCTACCATAAATGCCTAATGAAATTCCCTTCAGCATTTGTGGCTATGCCCAAAAATCTGAGGTTGTTTTGCCCCTGACGATTTTCAAAATCCTCTAATTTCCTTTGGACATCGTAATCGTCACATGCTCTTGTATCTTTCTAACATCTTCTTCCACCGCCATTTTCCGATCTTCCACCACTGCTCCTCTCTCAGTCATATCTGAGCATATCTTATTAACTTTACACATCTCCCACTGCAACTTTTTGTTAGCCAAATGAGCTCTCCGATTCTTAGATCGGGCTGTCTTCTGCATTTGCTTTAGCGTACTACAGATGAGTTCCATAGAGGGGGGATCTGCAGTTTCCGAGCCTGTAGAGGGCCCATCCAGGGACTGGCCTCCAGCCAGGGGGCCTTTCTCTTCATAAACTTGTTGGGTTGCTGAATTATCCGATTTTAGCTTCTGGGGGACACTTAGGGTTGTATCTGCCCCTCTGCCAGATGATCTAACCTTTCCTTTCCATCTCTTCAAGGTCACTGGTCATTTCTGAGTTACTGGTTTGTTAAAACCCCTGCTAATGCTTCCACCAGAGGCCCTTGGGCCAGAGTCTTCATCAGATAGCACATCGCTTAAACCAGACAGATCAGACTCATCTGTAAGCGAACAATACTTATCGCCTTGCTCTGGGAAGGCAACATCAGCCACCCAGCCGGCGTTCCTCAGGGGTTTCTCAATTCCAAAAATATAAGTATCTAACGTCAAAGCTCATTTCACCTCCTGCACCTTACGATCCCCCGCTCCACAGTACTCAAAGTCCTTGCAGGCACATAGGTTACTTCCCCTTGTGCTGAGCTTTCCCCCACAGCATCCATCAGGTTGTGCACTAGGCATTCATGGGTATTAGCTATTATTGTAGAGCCCCCCCATGCAGCGGCCCTAGAACGTTACTCACAGCCTCCTCCGGAGCCCGACAATCAATCTCTTCACTAGTTACCTGAGTGCTTTACAGCTCAGTTCCCTTCAGAGACTGTCGTGCACCCGCAGCAGTGAAGATCGCAGGGATTAGTGGCTGCTTCTGCCCAACCTGCCCTGGTTGTCCCACAGCACTCTGGGGATCTTCCTGCGCTCCCAGCGTCTCTCTCCCAGCTTCTGTTTCCTCTCCGCGTCCGGCTCCATATCCACCACTTTCCTCCCTGTAGCATGGCACCAGGACCACGTCTGCATGCACTTTCTCCTTCTCCCATCCAGGCTTTGCCACTGCAATGCCGGACAACCTCGCCAATGCCAACACCGCCACCAGACGAGCCTTCACCGTCCGTACCAAAGGACCAATCAGAATTTAAAAGTGGCCAAATGCAGCCTCCCGCATATCCTGATGTAGTGGAGTAATTTCTCCTTACTTCACCACCATTCCATCCATATATGGCTGGAGCCTCTGAGAGTGGTCAGCGCAGCGTCATAGGTAGATGCCATCTTGCTCACTCCCTAGACTAGGTTTTGACTACAAAGAAACCTTTGATCATTCTGAAGAGCTGTGCAACCTAATTTCAAAATGTCATTCTTTAAATGGGAGCCATGATCTGCTCCAATATACGTCATCAGGCCAAAATGTGGTATTAACTCCCTCGACAAACGTTTGGCAACTGTCATGCTGTCTGATCTCTTGGTGGGATAGGCCTCAACCCATTTAGAGAATAAGTAGACAATCACAAGAATATACTTAAGGCCGTTGTAAACTGGAATCTCTATGAAATCTTCTTGAAGTCTTGTAAATAGGCCTTCTGATTTGCCAATGTGGTTCATAAGAGCGATAGTTTCTAGACCCGGATTATTCCTTTAAACCAACTATCCATCTCTGGCACAAATCTTCTGCAGCACTTCTGAATTTAGAATTTGACCAGTGGTTATTAAAGGTTCTGTACATAGCATCCCTCCAGCATGTGACTGATTATGCAAAGTTTTGGCCATGGGATTCAGCATCAAGTCAGGTAAGATATATGTATACTCAGGAGGTATTCACACATCTTGGTAGTTCTATTTAAAATCCCAACATTTCCCATCTTCTTTTCTTATCCTTTGGCACTTCCCACTGGATGGCCCTCAATTCATTCAAGGAAGTCTGTATTGGAATTAGCAAAAAACTATTACATTTTTCTACACTTTGAGCAGAAATCTCAATTGATTCATTTAGTTCTTGTTCTTGAATCGTAATTTGCTCATTTGAAAAAGACCTATCTTTTTATGTGTGGAGACTCTGCACTCGTAAAGATGCTAAGCGTAAATCCCTTTGTGAAAAATAAACAATTGCAAACTTGCACAAAAGTGTAACTTTTATTTTGCGAACCAGACCCTGAGTCTTCATCTTGGGTTTCAATTGCAACACCATCTGATGTGCAATCAATCACACAGTTCACCTTGCAAATCAAGTCTCTGCCCATCAAACCGACCAGACTTGAGTTGTACAATATGAACTGATGATTATTCTCCATTGATCCTTTTTTAACAGAAACATCTGCCATAATCTGATATGCAATCTGCTTGTTACTAATGCCTAGAAATTGGACTTCTATTCCTGAGAGGGATATGCTTGAACCTTCCACAGAAGAAACTATAGAGGTGGTAGCTCCTGTGTCTATCAATTAAGGCACCAGGTGGCCTTTTCCCCACACCATCTAAATGAGGAACACTTTGGTCTACGTCCTGTACTGCACCAAGTAAGCAATCCTCCTCTCTTCTCAGGCACGTGATTGGGAATTAGTCTCTGACGAAACACTGAGGAAAAGCATTATTCAGAATCAATGGATTCTATTAGTATCAAATTGTAAGGCATTTTGTTTCTCATATTTAGCGGCATCACTGGAACTATGTGCATATTCAAAAGGGACGGCTTTTGATTTTGCACATTCTGCACAGAAGCTGGTTGGTCTGGGGCTATTAACTGTATCTGCACCTGATTCACAGTCCTCTGCATTTGGGGAACAACATTATTTTGGACTCTTTTCTGGATTCTTGCGGCATTCAAGCTTCCAGTATCCGATTTAACCACAGAAATGACAAGCGGTTCTCTTCTTCAGGAAATCAATATTTGCATTCACTCCATAATTATTCCCCTTCTAAGATCTTGCATCTGTACCATCTCGTTTTGCATTCTTACCCCTTTGGATGTGTTTCCTTTCATTTCAGAATTGGCAATCAACACAAAAACCCACATCAGAACCCATCATCTGATTCTTGCCACTTCTTGAAACTGCTTCGTCTGGTCAACCATCAGCTTCTCTTTAATCCTTTTCTGCTTCTCATCAAACCAAGCACCACTGTACTTGGCATACTTTAGGATCTCATCAATACCCTTACTCTGCCAACACATCATACTCTGCTGAATATGCAAACTAAGCTCAGGACGTAAACCCACAACAAAAGCAGATACAAAACTACAAGCATCCTCTTTCTCAGGATCTTCGACCCTACTGAGTTTCTTAAAAATCTGCAAACCTCTCATAATAAGCTTGTACTGATTCCTTTGGTTTTTGTAGTGATCTCAAGATATTTGTCCAATTCATTTATTTCTCTGGCACCTTCTTTTTTAAGTGATCTATCACTGCTCTGTACTTTTCCACAATTACATGAGACTGGCCATTATTAGCCACAAATTCTTGCTGGATATTCTGAAACTGTCTCTAACTCTGGACCACTAATAGACCCCTTTGTTTTCTTTCCTGTCTTTGTAGCTTTCTTATTAATAGTAACTTGCTTCTTCCACCTTTCTCTTTACTTTTTCAAATCGCTCCAGCCCTTTTCCTTTTCAACCAGATCTTTAATGTGAGCTTGCAAAGTAACCAAACCCAAAGCAAACCCAACTCTTATTTCTTTATTAGTCAAATCCATTTTATAATTTCTCTGCACATTTCTCATTCTACTGATCTCAAATTCACATTCATACATTGTGTCTCCAAGTTAATCATGTGCTTCATTTACACACCTCACTGCTTCTTTGATCAGGTATCTCAATTCATCCACATCAAATCAATTGTCCATTGCCCAATTTTAAGTCTCTCTCTTTAGGAGACTCAGCAGAAAGAGCAGCAGACATGGCATCTTCAACCGGAGAAACAAACATAGTATCTCTGCTTGTACTTCCCAAATTTGTCCATGTATTCTCAGGTGGGGCACTTGCTGATGCACCTGCAACTGAAAACACAACCAATCCTTGTTCCTGTACATTCGTTCCCTATCCTGCTGCACCCATGCCATGTACCATGAAACCCTGCACCTGTCTCTGGATCCCACCTGTGTATGGAGGAGGTCTGGAATTCAAAAGATCATTTACAATATTATCCTCATCATCTGAATCTTGTTCTTGGCTTTTGTTTCTCTCTGTCCCTCTCATCAGTTGTCTTTTGTCTGCTGTTTCTCTCACTATTGCAAGAACCATCTCCCTCCATCATATCCTCACTCAAACATTTTTCCTGATTATTGCACTTTCCTTCTAACCACTGTCTAAATGAATCCTTCACCTGTTACTTCATTTTCTTTTTCTCCTTCTCTGTAGCCATTCAGTCCTATTTGTTCAACGCCTCAACCTGTGCAGATCTAGATAAGCGCTTTCTCTCATTCATTGTCTATCTTAGGGCACCTAACATTAGAGGTACCCTCCAAAGGAAATTGAAAGTCCTTGTAGAAGAGGTGATTTCATGCCATTCACAAATCCAGGCACTCTTATAAAACCCTATACTAATCATTTTATATGCAGGCAAACCCTCTACAGGTATTTTCTGTCCCTCTATAGCAGGTACACTAGGGTATTCAGACTTTTTCTACACATCATCCATTATTCGTACTCAAAATAATCCAAAACAGCACAAAAAAGCTAAAGGACAATGACCAGTCCCAGCGCAGCAATGCCAAAGGTCACTAAATAATTGGAGCTTTGACTTGAAAAAACCAATGACAGCACAACTACGTGGTTATCTCTCACCAATCACAGCATGGCTTCTTCGAGAATGGGAAAACAATGTACACACACTAGTAAACTAAATAAAATCTTGCCGCTCAACTTAAATAGGAGAAATTCAGGAAGGTAAAAGAAAACATATCTTGCAAACAATAGAAACAAGACCAGTGCCTCTGCAGCACTTGTCAAACTCAATTCATACTAAAGTAGACTCCCGTCCAGCAGGAATCCACCTCTGGCTGGTGTATTTACTCCTGTGCATCAAAAAGCAAATGACACCAACCTAAATTGGATATGCAAACCTCTAGAAAGAAAACTCTTTAGCTCAGGAAAATCCCTATCTGTGGGTATGCAGTACCTCACAAAACCTACAACCTTTCTGGAGACAAGTTCAACAGTAATATCTTGAGGTCTTGGATTTCAATGACTCCGATTACTAAACCAACCAAAGAATAAGACAAAAAGTTTCTGTGCCTTGGCAACTCCATCCTGCCCCTACCCTAACTTCAATTGTCCCATTAATTGGCTGCACAATCCATCCTCACCTGAACCCCAACACCTTCTGTGCCCTAGCAGAATCATCCTTCTCATACATTAACAACTGGTCCACTAGTGGCTGCACACTACTATCCCAAACACCTCCTGTGCCCTGACACCTATGTCACAGCACCCAATCACTATTTTTGTGGGTGGTTCCCATAGTGTGCTGGGAGGCTGGTTTATTTTCTTTAACAGCTGCTGTGGGGTCTGCTGAAATAATATGAGGGTGAAAAGCCGTAAATAGTGGCTGCTGTCATACTGCCCCTTGCAGGAAATCAAAAAATGTCGTAAAAGGTCAACTATTGCCACACTATACTTTGAACGGGCTCTCAACGAGTAACCCTATGTTGTCATGTCCCTCAATAGTTCTCTGGCTGACAATTTAATTCAAGGCTGCACCCTATCCAAGTGGGGACCGTTCCTTCTAGTCTGGGTAAGGGAGTTACACAGCCAAGATAACCCCTGCTCACACTCTTAGTAGCTTGGCACGAGTGGTGATGCCTATCTCAGAGACAATGTGTAAAGTATTGTGCAAAACACACAAAGTAACATAGTGAAAACACTACAAATGGACACCACATCAGTTTAGAAAAATAACCAATCTATATCTAAACAAAACAAGACTAAAACGACAAAAATCCAACATACATAACTCAAAATATCACTTTTAAATGTTTCAAGCAATTCTGTCCATACAATTCTATGGATGCGGTGGTTTTACACAAAGTACCTTGAATGTGTCAAAATCCACAAGGAAAAACAGCTGCAGAGGAGGGAAGTGCCAGAAAACACAGTGATGCATCGGTTCCTGAGTCGTTGGGGAAGCAATGCATCAGTTCTGCTGCATGCAGAAGTGTTGCGTCGGTTCTGGACTGTAATGGGAGGTGATGCGTCGAAATCTGTTGGTTCTGGTCTTGGCGCACAGGTGCAATGTGTGAAAATCTGGACGCATTGGAGGTCGAGTCTGCGGCGGCAAAAAGGCAATGCGTTGATTCTTCCAGCCGCAGACCAGTGATGAGTCGATTCTTTCAGCTGCACAGCAGGGCCTGTGTCGGAGTCAATGCAGTGGTCTCGGATGTCAGAGACATGGTGTGCTGGACTCAGGCTGTCGCAGTTCTTCGGGCCACAAACAGGCACTGCGACAATTTCCTCTGACGCACGGCGGCAGTGCATGGAAACTTCTCCTGCACAGCAATGCTGCATTGGAAAAATGCGCTGATTTTGCATTCTTTTGCAGCAGGAACAACCTCCAAGGGCCGACATGCTGCAGGTGAAGTCTTTATTGGCCCTGAGACTTCCAACAGGAGGCAAGCACACACAAGCCCTTGGAGGACCTTGGAAAAGCAGTATTCAAAAGCAAAGTCCAGTTCTTTCACTGCCCACAGACAGAAGCAGCAACTGCAGGCCAACCCAGCAAAGCAACATACAGCAAAGGGGCAGTACTACTCCTGATGTTGCAAAGTCGCCCACCTGAACTCTGGTTGTTCCTTCTTCGATGTTGCCTGTCCCAGAATCTCCCTGAAGCCGGCCGGCAACGCAAGGAATTATAATTCTTGCGTTTCTGTCTGACCCCCGGGGGTAGGGGGGAATGGGAAGTGAGAGAAAAATATCACACTGGAACCTCGCTGGTTGTATCGTTCTGACAATGACAAGGTGAACTTCTGCTTTTTCTGTTTTCTAGGGTTCAGGAGCACCTGTCCTAAGAGACATTGAAACACAATTTATAACAAGCTGTGTAATTGTCCTTAGTCTTCTCTATAGAACATTGCTACTCTTTTCAGAACATACCGCAGAAAGAATTTGAATGTAGAAACCACCATCTAGATTGTGTCATCGATTTGTGGCTATTCGGTGTTTATCTCTCTAAACAAATAAACAACAACTTAAGTTATGTAATATGCACTGCAGCTTGCTCTAGATATATCTCTTATTGGTCATCTTAAAAATCACAATATACCTGGAAGTCTGTTAGGTATAAACCCTAACCGGGGTTTCTGGACTAGTTCACAAACAAATAAAATAAATAAATAAATAAATAAATAAGTCTTTCCTCAGTATATATATATCAATTCGGTAATACAATATTGTCTCTTTCATAAGCACCAAAGTTCCTTCACAACTGTAGTTCACAAGCTTCTAGATCTCAAAGCCTACTATTGAATTGTGTAGTCCTAAAACATTCTTGAATTTACCAATATGCAAAACATCACTACTTGCACTTTTGTTCGTGAAGGGTTAATCGGGTTTCTCTCACGATGAGTCTTTGCATTGAAATAATACTTGATCAAGAGCTCTTACCTAGTAAGTTAATCTGTTTTTTTAGCGTTACCTTCTCTCGAGAGTTGCTAGGCAACTGACTTGTTGATATTTTTACAAGAAGTTTGCAGGAAGCTCGGTGACGACCTCCAGGAAGCGGAAGATGACACCACTGGAATCCCGAAGGTGAGAATCTCCGGGATGTCAAGGAGTCGGGCGGGTTCCTGGATTCAAGGCGGGAGTCCAAAGCCGACAGGAGACGGAGTCAGGTAAGTAGAGCGCACGGGAAGCGAAGCACTGAATCGAGGCGGGTGGGGTTTAAATAGGGCTGAGCGCGCATGGTTCTGGAGACCGGTAAAACGTGCTCTGAGGATGATTTGCATAACTCGTGTACCGGCACGGCGGTTTACAAACGTGTTGAAAGCAATTAGCAACGTGCCTTAGTACAGTCTTGTGGAAAGATAGTTTTGGTGATTCAAATACAATACAAACAAGAATTGGCAGATGTAATACAATATGCTGTTTTCTAGCAACTGTAAAAGAACAAAATGACTCCTTGACTTTCATAATCACCGGAACAATATTGTAGAAGACACATCCTTGCATAATGTGACAGATTATGAAGGTAACACATGAAACCCAGTACCAAATATATTTCAGAAGCACTATGATCAGAGCGAGTTCTAGGTTTTCGTAACACCTGATATATCTTCAGTTCTCCTTCTTGGTGGAGTCCTCAATCCAGAAGGGTTGTCAAATTGTGGTGTTACAGGTCCAATACTTATACCCCTTTTGGCCTTTGAAATAGGCATACTTCAAAGGAAAGTCTTTGTTGTCCAGAGGTTCCACACTACAGGGGGGCAAATACATCATTGTGAGAGGCCAGGCACAGCCCTATTCAGGTGTCAGTGACAACTCCCCCATCACTCTAGCTCAGGAAGGCCCATCAGCCTAGTCATCGGCCAGAAGGATATCAGGGCACACCTCAGCTCCCATTGTGTGACTGTCTAGAGTGAATGCACAAACAACTCAGCGGTCAGTCTAAACCAGACGTTGATTCCACAGACAGGCAGAGGCACAGGATGGTAAAGCAAGAAAATGCCCACTTTTTAAAAGTGGCATTTTCAAACACACAAGTTAAACACCACCTTTCCTAAAAGACGTGTTTTTAAATCCTGAGCTTAGAGAGCCCAAATTCCAAATATCTAGCTCTTCCCAATTGAAAGTTTCTCTTGTAAAATGCTACAAGGCAGCTCCAATGATAACCCACAAGAGAGCTAGTACTTGCAATAGTGAAAAATGGAATTGACAGTATTTCACGATAGGGACATGTAAAGCACCCCTGTACATATCCTAACTTTCTCATACACTGCACCCTGACAATGGGCCTACCTGTGACCTACCTTAGGGGTGACTTACATGTATTAAAAGGGAAGGTTTGGGCCTGGTAAGTGAATGCATGTGCCAGATCGACTTAGCAGTTGAAAACTGCACTCACGGACACTGAAATAGCAGGCCTGAGACAGGCTTACAGGGCTACTCATGTTGGAGGCACAACCAGTCCTGCTGGCCCACTAGTAGCATTTGTTTTATAGGCCCTGGGCACACCTGGTACACATTACTAGAGACTTACCAGTAAATCAAATATGTCAATCAAGGATAACCAATCATAATCATAATTTCCACAGGGAGTCTTTGCACTTTAGCACTGATCAGCAGTGGTAAAGTGCCCAGAGTACACGAACCAGCAAAAATGAAGTCCAGCACACAGTCAAAAATAAAGGAGGCAGAGGTAAAAAGACAGGGGAAACCACACCAGGGATGCCAGGTCTAACAGCTTGTATCATAAACATCCTAAAAATTAAATTTGCTCATGCTTCCTAGACTGGATTTTTCTGAAAATATTTACTACAAAGATCACCAGGTGTGATTATTATTTCGACTATTGCATTGTAGTTCTGTGCAAAGAATCCTCTGTAGCATTTATGAACAATGTCTATTTGTGTTCAGAGGTCTGCTCCTAAACAGAAGTTGCAGGAGCATATCAGAGCAGGGCCTCTGTGCCTGTTCTTCCAAAGTAAACTATATGGGCTGGATTCTCAATACAATTCTTACATCTGCACCTGAGTTTTATCCTGTTGAAAGGTGCAGATTTGCAATTTTTCAGAACTGGCAACGGTTGCCAGAAATACTCTGGCAAAACAGTGACTTTGGAAGGCTTCCGGGAGTACTCCAGGAAATGTTTTGGTACTACCTAGTTATGTGCATAGTATCACTTGCTTACTTGCCCAAAGTATACAAACAATCATGTGAAAATTGACTTTCCATTATTGAATAAGGTCACCTATTATGAAACCAGATCTACTTATGCCTTTGACATGTGAAAATCTCCTACTGTTTCCAGTGTGAGAATAGTGTGGTATCTTCCTATAAATGTACTGTGCCATCATTTGGAATACTGAGATCTCAGGATTCCAGCAGGAGCTGGTGGTTCTGAGATCTTGGGAGAGAGTTGACAGTTGATGTGCTGTGTCTGAGGTCTCTAACATTTAAGCTCTTCTTAATTTGGATTTTCCGGCGTGTGAAGAAAAGTATTGCAGTTGTCACTCTGGCGACGAGTTGAGGATTTTGGTTATCTTCAAGACCCCTCAATACGTCGGGAGAGATTGATGAAAATGTGGTAACAAAGGAAATCTGGAGGACTCTAGCTGCGGGAGTGAAGGATCATTGCTGCTGAAGTCGCAGTGTCTGATGAGTTGTGGGATATAGCTTGCTGGTATTGTACAGTGCTGTATGCTTGCCATTTCATTGGTCAACCGATCAGTTTCATCACCTATTTTTCACATTTTTGACTGGCAATTGACTCTTTTTTTTCTCTTTCTTCGTTATGCATCACCACTAAGTTTAGAAGGTGTAACACACTTTACTAGTTTAATAATACTTGAACTGTGGTAGTTGATTTGGGTAAACAGTTGAGTAAAGAGCACACAACGGTGTAACACACTTTACTAGTTTAATAATACTTGAACTGTGGTAGTTGATTTGGGTAAACACTTGAGTAAGGAGCACACGCCGATGCGTGCAGAATTGTAAGAAGTACTGTGCACTTCTATGCTCGTGCACTTAAGCTCATGTGGTGTTAACCAGCAGAAGGCCGGAAGTGAACTCTGGGAAAATGTGCGTACCGGCTTGGAGCAGGTGTCGGCAGAGGAAAACAGTGTTTTTTACATACTTTCCCATAAAATAAACATGTCTGCTCACCGGATCTGCTCACTGGATCTGTGTAGAGTAGAGAGTCATTCGGCTAGTGCTTCTTGTCTGTTTGGAGGTCACGTGTGAATTAATTATTTTTTTATTTGACATACACTCATTGGTTTGTGAAAAAACTCGACTATGATTGCAGAGTGACAACTTTGTATGGGAGACAGAAGCAAAATAAACAAATGATGGTCGGAATACTGAACAGTGCAAACATTCACACCCAGTCACAAAGATCTGGGTTTAATCCAGTGTTCTTTTGCTCGCCACACCACCCCATTTTGAAGCAGCCATATGCAAATCAGTCTTGTCCCTGTGCCTCATGGGAACAGTCCAACCCGAACTGCCAAGCCAGGTCCTCCCTGGACCGGAAACAAGTATCCTGAGACCGGTTGTGAACATGGCTCATGTAGGAAATTTTGGAGTGTCTAAAATGAAAAGAAGATTGAGATTGGAATTTTGCTAGCTTGGCTTAGAACTACTTGTAGAAAGAACCATAAGGGTATGTATACCTTGCTGCACAAGTGATAACATTTTGAAATCAAGAAAACCTCCTATGTTTTGCCACTATCTGCCCGAAGGCCCGTGGATGGAAGTCGCTATGGACATAGTGAGCCCTTTGACGGATGAGGGGAATTCACTGTACATTTTGGTCTTTGTGGATTTATTTTCCAGTAAGCCAGAAATTAAGTTTGTCTCTGACATTAGCACCAGTGCCATTGTGAAATTTTAGTGGAAATGTTTATGAGAGAGGGGTTACCCAATGCAATTCTTACAGATAGCGGTGTACAGTTTAGCTCAAAGGATATGAGAGAGTTCCTAGAGTGTAATTGGATTAAACATAGCTTTTGTGCACTCCATCACCCTGATTCCAATGGAGTTGGTGAATGTTTAATAAGATGCCAAAAGAATGTATTCAATTAGCAAAAGGTGTGGGTTGTGTTGTAGGGAAAAAGTTTAGCTGCTTTTGGAAATCCTTCTCTCTCTCTCTCTCTCTCTCTCTCTCACTATATATATATATATGTGTGTGTGTGTGTGTGAGTGTGTGTGTATGTAGATAGATAGATAGATAGATAGATAGATAGATAGATAGATAGATAGATACATAGATAGATAGATAGATAGATAGATAGATAGATAGATAGATAGATAGATAGATAGATAGATAGATAGATAGATAGATAGATAGATAGATAGATAGATAGATAGATAGATAGATAGACGCCTCATGAGACCACAGACAAAACTCCCCTTGAGCTGTTCAGAGTTAGAAAACTAAACTTGAGATTGGTACCAGGGTGGATGAGGTGGAATAAAGGTTGGATCAAGGTACATACTAAGCAATCCTGGCGTTCTAGAGAACTGAAATTACAGATGGATAAAAAGAAAAGATATGTTCAAATAAATCCTACTAAACAAATGGATTTTAAAGTGGGAGACTGGGTGCAGTTAAAAGCTCCCACAAGCACATGTAAGTCGTCAAGGTTCACCAGTCCTATGCCGATTCTGTTCAAATTATGGCAGCCAGTGGACCCGATGCTGCACCACTTGAAGTTGTCACCCTGTTACCAAAACCAAGTTGCCCACCTCTAATGGCCAGCTGCTCATTAGCCATACATTAGAGACATTTACTCCAAACAGAGAGCAACAAACAAACATGTATGCACAAAACCTTTATCCAAAGTAAGACTAGTAGGTCCTTGTCATGTATATTTGTCTTCCATTCAATGTTTTCATCCGAAAGCACACGTGCAGCCAATGCATTTCACCTTAACAAAGGCTTCCTCAGGGCTGCAAACGTGCAAAAGACATACATTTAACAAAGTGCATATACAGAAATCAACACATATTATTTTTAAAAACAAGGACACATCATTAAATTGCAATTCAAAATATGGATTTATAAACCCACACCATGTAGGCCAATCTATGTACCATGACAAATGTGAAAGTGAAATCTAATACAGACATGTTGAGACAAGAGGGCATACAAATAGTAAAAAACAAACAATTAACAGCCTCATGCATCAACCCAAAATCCAGTCGGTAAAATACCGATTCGCTAATAGCTCCCGGTATTAAGTTAAAAATACCCAATCCCAATGCATCAACCCAAAAGCAAAAATCGCTATTTAAGGAATCCTTAAATAGCGATTCTTTAAATAGGGATTCCTTAAATACCGATACCTTAAATAGCGATTGCATTTAAGGAATCCCAAAGTGAGATTCCTTAAATGCAATGCATCAAAGTTAAAAAAATAGCGATTTCGCTAATAGGGGGAGCAAATTACCATGAAGATGAACTGCATGGTATTTTGCAAAAACTTTGAAAAATGCACTTTTGTGCATTTTTCAAAGTTTCATGTTGCGCACACACATGCCCTTAGAGCATGTGTGTGTGCAACATATGTGCACATATCATTTTCAGGGGTGCTATAGGGTGTCATTTTGACACCCTTGCACCCTTGAAATTGCATGAGCAATTTGCGAGAACCTACTGGTACTCGCTATTTGCTCATGCAATCTCCGATTCATTCCTATGGGCCTGGAGGCCCATAGGAATGATTGGGACGGCATTCCTTAATTGCTACTCGCTATTTGCTAGTAGCAATTAAGGAAAGTTAAGGAATCGCTATTTGAATAGCGATTCCTACATGCATAGCCTTTTGCTATTCCTTATTAGCGAATCCTTATTTTTCGCTAATAAGGAATCGCAAATGCTAATGTTGATGCATATGCCCCTAAAACTCCAATTCATCAATCATATTGTCGTTGGTCTAGAAGAATATCCGGGATGTCAAGGAGTCGGGGCGGGTTCCTGGATTCAAGGCGGGAGTCCAAAGCCGACAGGAGATGGAGTCAGGTAAGTGGAGCGCACGGGAAGCGAAGCACTGAATCGAGGCGGTGGGATTTAAATAGGGCTGAGCGCGCATGGTTCTGGAGACCGGTAAAACGTGCTCTGAGGATGATTTGAATAACTCGTGTACCGGCACGGCGGTTTACAAACGTGTAGAAAGCAATTAGCAACGTGCCTTAGTACAGTCTTGTGGAAAGATAGTTTTAGTGATTCAAATACAATACAAACAAGCATTGGCAAATGTAATACAATATGCTGTTTTCTAGCAACTGTAAAAGAAAACAATGACTCCTTGACTTTCATAATCACCGGAACAATATTGTAGAAGACACATCCTTGCATAATGTGACAGATTATAAAGGTAACACATGAAACCCAGTACTAAATATATTTCAGAAGCACTATGATCAGAGTGAGTTCTAGGTTTTTGTAACAGTTCCCCCCCGAAAGGTCATCTTACTGGGTGGGGTTTTTCTGGGTGCAAAGCATGGAAGGCCCTTATGAGGCGAGGGGCATGTACATTTTTGTCTGGTTCCCAGGACCGTTCCGACACATCATAACCCTTCCAATCAATCAGATAATACAGCTTACCACGAATTTGCTTTGAATCCATTATGCGGTCAACCTCATATTCGACGTGATCACCAACTATGACTGGTGGTGGTGGGTTATCCTGTCGAGTGGAAGGATCATGAGGCTTTAATAACGAAACATGGAACACAGGGTGAATACTGAAATCTTTAGGTAGGGTTAGTCTAACTGAAACAGGATTCAGGATTTTGTCGATAGGGTAAGGACCTATAAATCTGGGTTTTAGCTTTCTTGGGCCGTCCATTTGAATATTTCTTGTTGACAACCATACTAGGTCACCTATTTTATAAGATGGTGTTTTGTTCCTATGTTCTTTCAACTGTCAATTTCATTTTTAATTTGTTCTTAGCTAAACTTTGTTTGGCCTTTTCCTGATATTATGGTAAAGTGTGAATTCGATCAGTTACTGCTGGCATGACATCGAAAGTGTCAGGAAGGATGGTTGGTAGGCTTCGTGGATGCATACCGGTAATAAAAAAGAAAGGTGATAGCTGTTGTTGTAAGAAAATTCTGCCAAAGGCAAAGCTTCGTCCCAACTAGATGTTACTGTAGAAGTCAGACAACGTAGACTTTGCTCCAAATACTGGTTAACCCTTTCTGTCTGGCCGTCAGTCTGTGGGTGAAAAGCTGAGGAAAGTGCTATTTCAATGCCCAACCTCTGGCACAATTGTCCCCAGAATTTTGAAATGAAATGGGGGCCCCTATCCGAAATAATCTTGCTGGGAAATCCATGTAGTTTTACAATCTGTTGTATAAAACTTTTGCTAAATTCACTTGCAGATGGTAACTTATGTAATGGAATAAAATGTCCCATTTTGGATAGTTGATCTACTACTACTAATATTGTAGTAAAAGTGTGCGAGTCGGGTAAATCAGTAATGAAGTCTAAACTAATCGTGTGCTATGAGGACGGTGGAATAGGTAGTGGTTGCAAAAAAACAGTGGGAGGTTGGTGGGATGCTTTCTGCCTAGCACAGACTGGACATTTTTTAATATATTGTTTTACGTCTTGACTGATGTTATGCCACCAAAAATGCCTCAAACAGAGTTCCAAGGTTTTGTTTATTCCAGGGTGTTCTGCAGTACAGGAATCATGATTCCACTTTAGGATTTGTTGTCGTAATTCTCCCTGAGGAATGAACAATTTCTTATTGTGGAAAAAATAACCCTCATGTACCGAATTTTGTTTTTGAGAAAGCCACTCCTTTTGATTTAAGGACTGAGTCTTAGTTTTAACCTGAGTGAGAAAAGTGTCTACTTGTGATGTTGCTATTATTTTTTGGGGAGATACGATACTGGGTGGTTCAATCTTTTCATTAGGCTTTTTATCACAAACCAACCTTGACAAGGTATCTGACAAAAGTTGTTTTTGTCCAGGACGGTGAGTGATAATGAAGTCAAATTCACTAAAAAATTACAGCCAACGCATTTGTCTGGGAGTTAGCGCTTTGACTGTTGAAAAGAACTGTAAGTTCTTATGATCAGAAAATATAGTCACGGTATGTTTTGCGCCTAATAGATGATGCCTCCATGCAAGAAAAACTACCTTAATTGCCAACAATTCTCTTTCAGCAATCGTGTAATTTTGTTCTGCAGGCAAGAGTTTTCGAGAATAGAAAGCAATTGGATGGAGGTGTCCAGTGGTAGTATCTTTTTGCATTAAGACTCCTCCCAAGGCTGTTTGTGAAGCATCAGCTTCAACAAATAAAGGTCTGTCTGGATCTGGATGGATCAAAACGGGTGCTGAAGTGAAAGCCTCTTTTAGTTTGGTAAAGGCCTGTTCTGCATCTGAATTCCATTGGAATTTGACGCCTTTTCGGAGTAGTTGAGTGATTGGCGTTACTATGTCTGAAAAGTTAGATATAAAACGCCGATAGAAATTGGCGAAGCCCAACACTCTTTGAGTTTCTTTTACAGAAGTTGGAGTGGGCCAATTTAGGATTGCTTCCACCTTTGCTGGGTCCATTGTAATTCCATCTGAGGAGAGCCAATAATATAGAAATTCAACTTTTTGAGTATTGAAAACGCATTTCTCAAGTTTTACATACAAAGAATTGTCTTTTAATCTTTGTAGGACAGATCGAACATGTTTAGTGTGTTCTTCTTCGGATTTGGAAAAAATCAGAATGTCATCTATGCATACTATGACGCAAACATTTAATAGATCATGTAACACTTCATTAATGAAATACTGAAATGCGTCTGGCGCATTGCACAGTCCAAATGGCATCACAGTATACTCAAAAAGACCATACTTAGTACGGAATGCCGTCTTCCATTCGTCACCCTCTTTTACACGGACCAGGTGGTAAGCGCCGCGTAAATCCAGTTTAGTATAAATGCTGGACCCTTTGACTTGATTAAACAAAACTGTAATCAGTGGTAGAGGGTACAGATTTTTTATTGTTGCCTTATTCACTGCGCGATAATCAATACATGCTCTCAAATCGCCAGTTTTCTTAGCTACAAAAAAGAGCGGCGAGGAGACTGGTGAGGTAGAATGTCTTATAAAACCTTTTTCTAGTAATTCTTCCAGGTAACTCTTAAGGTATTGGTTCTCTGGCTCGGTCAGGGCATAAATTCTGCTGCAGGGTAAAACTGCACCAGGGATTAGATCTATTCTGCAATCGTAAATCCTGTGGGGCGGTAATTTGGTTGCTTGTACTGGATCAAAGACCTCAGAAAAATCTTGGTATTCTTCGGGAAGTTCGGGAACCGATAAAATCCCTGCTGAACAAAACAAAGGGGGTATTGGGTCTTGAATGTCGTGATAACAGTGATTTCTGCAATATGCAGAGTCTAAGGTAATAGTTCTTTTAACCCAATCAATTTTGGGGTTGTGCTGTTCAAGCCAGGGAACTCCAAGGATAACTCCAAAAGTTGGAGTATCAATCAGGTCAAAAATTAGTTCCTCAGTGTGTCCATTTTCATTAACAATAATCATTGGTTTGGTGTGAAATTTAATTAACCCTGATGACAAGGCTGATCCGTCTACTGCCCAGACCACTTCTGGTTCTTTTTTTGGGATTCGTGTTACTCCTAGCTTGCTGGCCAGCTCCAGATCAAAAAAATTGCCTGTAGCGCCAGAATCTATCATGACTGCCAAGCTGTGTCTCTGTTGTATAGTAATAATAAAAGTTAGCCTCACTGTCAAGTGTCTTGGTGTAGGGGTTAAGATGTTTGTTGCATAATGAGAGACCTGAGTTGAGAATTTTCCCAAAGAAACGATCTCTTCTTTCTCCGGGAAAACTAGTTTTCCGTTTCCCTAGAACTTGAATCTAAAACTGCAATTCCCTTTCTTTTATTCGGATTATTTGGACAATCTTTAGCATAGTGTCCTGCTTTACCACAATAAAGGCAAAGATTTCCTTTTCTTCTACGATCCTTTTCTTCTGTTGAAAGAGGGCCTTTCAAAACCCCAATCTGCATTGGTTCAGGGTGAACATTTTTGTCCTCTGCTTCTTTTTTCTCCATTTTAAAATGTAAAGCTCTAAAATCCCCTCTTGGTTTCTTGCTCTTTCGCTCTCCCAATCTACGGTCTAGTTTTACTATTAAATCAAGAAACTCTGTATAGTCATCAGGTAAGTTTACTATGTGTGCTAACAAATCTTTTAAGTAATCTCGGAGGCCTCGGTAAAATAACGAAATTCTTTTATTTTCGGGCCAATGTGTTTCTGACAATAATCTAATAAAATTAGTAATATACGTAATTAGATCTTTTGAGCCTTGACGCAAATTTCAAAGCTCGTTATCTGAAGCATGGATAAATACATGTTTGGCGAATAAACTCGACATGGCTGCCTTGAAATCTGTTAAATTATGTAGTAAGGGGTCATTAGTATCCACTAGGGGCATTGCCCAATTTGCAGCTACTCCTCCAAGGTAAGAAATAATGAAAGCTACCTTAGAAGTATCAGTAGTGAAAATCTGAGGTTTGCACAAAAAGTGTAGTTGACACTGGCTCATTAAAATTGAAAACCGACTAGTGTCCCCGGTGAAACGTTCTGGATTGGCCAATGGAATTGGGCTGAGGGAATGTACAGTAACCTGAAGATTTTGTTCTGGGGTTGTACCTGAGGTTGCGGGGGAGTAATTAAAGGAAGGACCAAATTTGGCTGGCGTAATGAGGGGTTTATTTTGTTCAAGACTAGGATCTCTCCAGCTGGTGAATCCGGTTTTGGTTTTCACAAGTTCGTGTCTAAGAGTTTGATTCTCCCGTCTTAACTCCTGCATTTCTTCAGTAAGTTTGCGGACCAATGTAGTTAACTGGGAGGGATCTAACACTTCCTCTTCCAGATCCATGGTGCAGAATCAAAGAAGGAACGTGGGTAGTTTTTTAGGCTTCGCTTTCTGTTGCAAAGTCACCCACCTGAACTCCGGTTGTTCCTTCTTCGATGTTGCCTGTCCCAGAATCTCCCTGAAGCTGGCCGGCAACGCAAGGAGTTATAATTCTTGCGTTTCTGTCTGACCCCCGGGTGAAGGGGGTAATGGGAAGAGAGAGAAAAATATAACACTGGAACCTCGGTGGTTGTATCGTTCTGTCAATGAGAAGGTGAACTTCTGCTTTTTAGGTCTCGCCTGAGACAGCGTTTTAGCGCTGCTCTTGCGAGAGCTTTTGTAAATGGGGGATCTGGAAGTGCAAACAAGTGCTTTCAGGCCTCCAAATACAGTGCATGTGCGCCGGGCGCGCGCACCATTTAGCAGCCTGCACACCGTTTGCTTTCACTTTTGCGGGCCGTACGGCCGCTTTGATGTGATCGCGATCACTTTCACACAGTGCATGTGCGCCGGGCGCGCGCACCATTTGGCAGCCTGCGTGTACATTTCGCGGGCGCTTTGATGTTCTCAGTGAGCCGCACGGCCACTGCGAACATCAAAGCGCCCGCGAAATGTACACGCCATTTGCCACCCCCTCCCTTATACCACTTCCTGCTTGTCTTGTTTTTTTTCTTTCCACTGCTTGTTGGAGATGTAGGCAGTGGTGCTGCACGGATAGAACATAGGCATTTCATACAGTCATTTCTCAGATGCCGGCGTTTGATCTACGGGCTAAATTATTTTTGAAGATATCCCATTATTTTTGTTATTTCTATGTTAGAAAATTCACGTTCGCACTGCGGTTTTGAAAAATGGCGTATCTGGTTGTTTATTTACGTGCACGGCTCGTGATTAGTCTTCTGTCTTAGAAATTTTGAAAGTCGCTTGGCCTTCCGTAAGAAACCAAAGGCTGTCTAATGGTCTCTTGCAGGCACCAGCATTTCCGGCTCTGAACCAAGAAGCCGCTAGGTGTCGGCGTGCTCTAGAAACAAAGATAAAGAAACTACAAGTCATATGTTGACTTAATAATTACTTTCTCCACCGGTCGTCCCCCAAAAAGTATTGAACGAGTACCAGCCGCCATTAGATGGGGAGCCATGCATCATTATCTTAGGTTCTTTGAAACATGCTTTGTTTCTAGTAGAAAACGTTTCATCCAAGACTTATGAGTTAATGAGTTTTGCTATGATTTTTCGTAATTTAGTCCTAATTCCGAATTTAATTGTTAAAAATTGTGATCTGTTGCCTCCCTGACTAAGTGTAGCTAGGACATTGCTGATAAATCAGTTAATATTGGCTTCTACAGCAGAGCCTGCAGTCCCCCCAGTATGCACTTGGGGTCAGACTTAACATTTACATCTATCACTGAATTTACTGTCAGTCGCTAGGAATTTGTGTCAGGCTCTTGGTGTCTTTTCGTAAATCCAGTTATTTAATGGCTTCTTGATTAGTCGTCTCTGCAATCTCGACTGTTTGTCTTTATTTTCATCGCCAATACTCTGCATTCCTGACTGTCTTTTCAGCGTATCTGCTGAAATGCAAAAAAAGAGCACCCTACATAAGTTATGGTCACCTGCTTCTGCTGCTTGCATAAGCGGCAGTCATAATATCGCATTCCCACTTAAAGCTCCCTTACAGTTTTTACTTCTCTTCCACAGCTTTATTGGGAAGCAGATCTATTTCGTACAGTGTAGACTGTCAACCCTTGCTTCTAATTTGATGGCTCTTATCTTTCTTAGTTCCTTGCTTCTGATTCGGTTACTGTGAAGTTCTTCCAGGTATTGGATGTCACAAATGACAGGTACACCTTGCTCCAAGCAAGTTGCATTTCTTTTCAGGAAAACTCCAGCCACAGCAAGTGCAACAACAGCTTCAGCTCTGTCTTGATTCCAACTCACAATATTTAAACAGAATGGGGAGAGGAATATACCAACTAATAAGGCAATTCCCCCCCCTTCTCTAACACAAACAACATTATAAACAAGCATTGGCATAGCCAATAGGTCTCGCTTTTGGGACCTTATAAGTGTTTAACTATGCAACAGTTGCATAACTAAATACTTATAAGGTCCCAAAAGCGAGACCTATTGGCTATGCCAATGCTTGTTCTGTTTTCTAGGGTTCAGGAGCACCTGTCTTAAGAGACATTGAAACACAATTTATAACAAGCTGTGTAATTGTCCTTAGTCTTCTCTATAGAACATTGCTACTCTTTTCAGAACATACCGCAGATAGAATTTGAATGTAGAAACCACCATCTAGATTGTGTCATCGATTTGTGGCTATTCGGTGTTTATCTCTCTAAACAAATAAACAACAACTTAAGTTATGTAATATGCACTGCAGCTTGCTCTAGATATATCTCTTATTGTTCATCTTAAAAATCACAATATACCTGGAAGTCTGTTAGGCATAAACCCTAACCGGGGTTTCTGGAATGGTTCACAAACAAATAAAATAAATAAATTTAAAAAAAAGTCTTTCCTCAATACATATATATAAATTCGGTAATACAATATTGTCAACAGTGAAGATCTTTCTTCTTTTTAAGGCACCAAAGTTCTTTTGTAAGCACAAGAGTTTGTCTCTTTCATAAGCACCAAAGTTCCTTCACAACTGTAGTTCGCAAGCTTCTAGATCTCTAAGCCTACTATTGAATTGTGTGGTCCTAAAACATTCTTGAATTTACCAATATGCAAAACATCACTACTTGCACTTTTGTTCGTGAAGGGTTAATCGGGTTTCTCTCACGATGAGTCTTTGCGTTGAAATAATACTTGAAACAAGAGCTCTTACCTCGTAAGTTAGTCTGTTTTTTTAGCGTTACCTTCTCTCGAGGGTTGCTAGGCAACTGACTTGTTGATCTTTTGCAGGAAGTTTGCAGGAAGTTTGGTGAAGACCTCCTGGGAAGCGGAAGACGACAACACCGGAATCCCGAAGTTGAGAATCTCCGGGATGTCAAGGAGTCGGGGCGGGTTCCTGGATTCAAGGCGGGAGTCCAAAGCCGACAGGAGACGGAGTCAGGTAAGTGGAGCGCACGGGAAGCGAAGCACTGAATCGAGGCGGGTGGGGTTTAAATAGGGCTGAGCGCGCATGGTTCTGGAGACCGGTAAAACGTGCTCTGAGGATGATTTGCATAACTCGTGTACCGGCACGGCGGTTTACAAACGTGTTGAAAGCAATTAGCAACGTGCCTTAGTACAGTCTTGTGGAAAGATAGTTTTGGTGATTCAAATACAATACAAACAAAAATTGGCAGATGTAATACAATATGCTGTTTTCTAGCAACTGTAAAAGAACAAAATGACTCCTTGACTTTCATAATCACCGGAACAATATTGTAGAAGACACATCCTTGCATAATGTGACAGATTATAAAGGTAACACATGAAACCCAGTACCAAATATATTTCAGAAGCACTATGATCAGAGCGAGTTCTAGGTTTTCGTAACACCTGATATCTCTTCCGTTCTCCTTCTTGATGGAGTCCTCAATCCAGAAGTGTTGTCAAATTGTGGTGTTACAGGTCCAATACTTATACCCCTTTTGGCCTTTGAAATAGGCATACTTCAAAGGAAAGTCTTTGTTGTCCAGAGGTTCCACACTACAGGGGGGCAAATACATCATTGTGAGAGGCCAGGCACAGCCCTATTCAGGTGTCAGTGACAACTCCCCCATCACTCTAGCTCAGGAAGGCCCATCAGCCTAGTCATCGGCCAGAAGGATATCAGGGCCCACCTCAGCTCCCATTGTGTGACTGTCTAGAGTGAATGCACAAACAACTCAGCGGTCAGTCTAAACCAGACGTTGATTCCACAGACAGGCAGAGGCACAGGATAGTAAAGCAAGAAAATGCCCACTTTTTAAAAGTGGCATTTTCAAACACACAAGTTAAACACCACCTTTCCTAAAAGACGTGTTTTTAAATCCTGAGCTTAGAGAGCCCAAATTCCAAATATCTAGCTCTTCCCAATTGAAAGTTTCTCTTGTAAAATGCTACAAGGCAGCTCCAATGATAACCCACAAGAGAGCTAGTACTTGCAATAGTGAAAAATGGAATTGACAGTATTTCACGATAGGGACATGTAAAGCACCCCTGTACATATCCTAACTTTCTCATACACTGCACCCTGACAATGGGCCTACCTGTGACCTACCTTAGGGGTGACTTACATGTATTAAAAGGGAAGGTTTGGGCCTGGTAAGTGAATGCATGTGCCAGATCGACTTAGCAGTTGAAAACTGCACTCACAGACACTGAAATAGCAGGCCTGAGACAGGCTTACAGGGCTACTCATGTTGGAGGCACAACCAGTCCTGCTGGCCCACTAGTAGCATTTGTTTTATAGGCCCTGGGCACACCTGGCACACATTACTAGAGACTTACCAGTAAATCAAATATGTCAATCAAGGATAACCAATCATAATCATAATTTCCACAGGGAGTCTTTGCACTTTAGCACTGATCAGCAGTGGTAAAGTGCCCAGAGTACACGAACCAGCAAAAATGAAGTCCAGCACACAGTCAAAAATAAAGGAGGCAGAGGTAAAAAGACAGGGGAAACCACACCAGGGATGCCAGGTCTAACAGCTTGTATCATAAACATCCTAAAAATTAAATTTGCTCTGCTTCCTAGACTGGATTTTTCTGAAAATATTTACTACAAAGATCACCAGGTGTGATTATTATTTCGACTATTGCATTGTAGTTCTGTGCAAAGAATCCTCTGTAGCATTTATGAACAATGTCTATTTGTGTTCAGAGGTCTGCTCCTAAACAGAAGTTGCAGGAGCATATCAGAGCAGGGCCTCTGTGCCTGTTCTTCCAAAGTAAACTATATGGGCTGGATTCTCAATACAATTCTTACATCTGCACCTGAGTTTTATCCTGTTGAAAGGTGCAGATTTGCAATTTTTCAGAACTGGCAACGGTTGCCAGAAATACTCTGGCAAAACAATGACTTTGGAAGGCTTCCGGGAGTACTCCAGGAAATGTTTTGGTACTACCTAGTTATGTGCATAGTATCACTTGCTTACTTGCCCAAAGTATACAAACAATCATGTGAAAATTGACTTTCCATTATTGAATAAGGTCACCTATTATGAAACCAGATCTACTTATGCCTTTGACATGTGAAAATCTCCTACTGTTTCCAGTGTGAGAATAGTGTGGTATCTTCCTATAAATGTACTGTGCCATCATTTGGAATACTGAGATCTCAGGATTCCAGCAGGAGCTGGTGGTTCTGAGATCTTGGGAGAGAGTTGACAGTTGATGTGCTGTGTCTGAGGTCTCTAACATTAAAGCTCTTCTTAATTTGGATTTTCCGGTGTGTGAAGAGAAGTATTGCAGTTGTCACTCTGGCGACGAGTTGAGGATTTTGGTTATCTTCAAGACACCTCAATACGTAGGGAGAGATTGTTGAAAATGTAGTAACAAAGGAAATCTGGAGGACTCTAGCTGCGGGAGTGAAGGATCATTGCTGCTGAAGTCGCAGTGTCGGATGAGTTGTGGGATATAGCTTGCTGGTATTGTACAGTGCTGTATGCTTGCCATTTCATTGGTCAACCGATCAGTTTCATCACCTATTTTTCACATTTTTGACTGGCAATTGACACTTTTTTTTCTCTTTCTTCGTTATGCATCACCATTAAGTTTAGAAGGTGTAACACACTTTACTAGTTTAATAATACTTGAACTGTGGTAGTTGATTTGGGTAAACAGTTGAGTAAAGAGCACACGACGGTGTAACACACTTTACTAGTTTAATAATACTTGAACTGTGGTAGTTGATTTGGGTAAACACTTGAGTAAGGAGCACACGCCGATGCGTGCAGAATTGTAAGAAGTACTGTGCACTTCTATGCTCGTGCACTTAAACTCATGTGGTGTTAACCAGCAGAAGGCCGGAAGTGAACTCTGGGAAAATGTGCGTACCGGCTTGGAGCAGGTGTCGGCAGAGGAAAACAGTGTTTTTTACATACTTTCCCATAAAATAAACATTTCTGCTCACCGGATCTGCTCACTGGATCTGTGTAGAGTAGAGAGTCATTCGGCTAGTGCTTCTTGTCTGTTTGGAGGTCACGTGTGAATTAATTATTTTTTTATTTGACATGCACTCATTGGTTTGTGAAAAAAACTCGACTATGATTGCAGAGTGACATCTTTGTATGGGAGACAGAAGCAAAATAAACAAATGATGGTCGGAATACTGAACAGTGCAAACATTCACACCCAGTCACAAAGATCTGGGTTTAATCCAGTGTTCTTTTGCTCGCCACACCACCCCATTTTGAAGCAGCCATATGCAAATCAGTCTTGTCCCTGTGCCTCTTGGGAACAGTCCAACCCAAACTGCCAAGCCAGGTCCTCCCTGGACCGGAAACAAGTATCCTGACACCGGTTGTGAACATGGCTCATGTAGGAAATTTTGGAGTGTCTAAAATGAAAAGAAGATTGAGATTGGAATTTTGCTAACTTGGCTTAGAACTACTTGTAGAAAGAACCATAAGGGTATGTATACCTTGCTGCACAAGTGATAACATTTTGAAATCAAGAAAACCTCCTATGTTTTGCCACTATCTGCCCGAAGGCCCGTGGATGGAAGTCGCTATGGACATAGTGAGCCCTTTGACGGATGAGGGGAATTCACTGTACATTTTGGTCTTTGTGGATTTATTTTCCAGTAAGCCAGAAATTAAGTTTGTCTCTGACATTAGCACCAGTGCCATTGTGAAATTTTAGTGGAAATGTTTATGAGAGAGGGGTTACCCAATGCAATTCTTACAGATAGCGGTGTACAGTTTAGCTCAAAGGATATGAGAGAGTTCCTAGAGTGTAATTGGATTAAACATAGCTTTTGTGCACTCCATCACCCTGATTCCAATGGAGTTGGTGAATGTTTAATAAGATGCCAAAAGAATGTATTCAATTAGCAAAAGGTGATGGGTTGTGTTGTAGGGAAAAAGTTTAGCTGCTTTTGGAAATCCTTCTCTCTCTCTCTCTCTCTCTCTCTCTCTCTCACACTATATATATATATGTGTGTGTGTGTGTGTGTGTGTGAGTGTGTGTATGTAGATAGATAGATAGATAGATAGATAGATAGATAGATAGATAGATAGATAGATAGATAGATAGATAGATAGATAGATAGATAGATAGATAGATAGATAGATAGATAGATAGATAGATAGATAGATAGATAGATAGATAGATAGATAGATAGATAGATAGACGCCTCATGAGACCACAGACAAAACTCCCCTTGAGCTGTTCAGAGTTAGAAAACTAAACTTGAGATTGGTACCAGGGTGGATGAGGTGGAATAAAGGTTGGATCAAGGTACATACTAAGCAATCCTGGCGTTCTAGAGAACTGAAATTACAGATGGATAAAAAGAAAAGATATGTTCAAATAAATCCTACTAAACAAATGGATTTTAAAGTGGGAGACTGGGTGCAGGTAAAAGCTCCCACAAGCACATGTAAGTCGTCAAGGTTCACCGGTCCTATGCCGATTCTGTTCAAATTATGGCAGCCAGTGGACCCGATGCTGCACCACTTGAAGTTGTCACCCTGTTACCAAAACCAAGTTGCCCACCTCTAATGACCAGTTGCTCATTATCCATACATTAGAGACATTTACTCCAAACAGAGAGCAACAAACAAACATGTATGCACAAAACCTTTATCCAAAGTAAGACTAGTAGGTCCTTGTCATGTATATTTGTCTTCCATTCAATGTTTTCATCCGAAAGCACATGTGCAGCCAATGCATTTCACCTTAACAAAGGCTTCCTCAGGGCTGCAAACGTGCAAAAGACATACATTTAACAAAGTGCATATACAGAAATCAACACATATTATTTTTAAAAACAAGGACACATCATTAAATTGCAATTCAAAATATGGATTTATAAACCCACACCATGTAGGCCAATCTATGTACCATGACAAATGTGAAAGTGAAATCTAATACAGACATGTTGAGACAAGAGGGCATACAAATAGTAAAAAACAAACAATTAAAACTCCAATTCATCAATCATATTGTCGTTGGTCTAGAAGAATATAACGTTTTTTGTAATGTTCTGAAAATGCATGATCAAAGAATCTGGAATCTTAGGAGTGTGGCAAAACATGTATGGCCTATGCAAAAAACAAACAATTGGGAACAGTATGATATATCGGGATAAAACAAAAGTTCAGATGACAAAAAAGTAGAAGTAAGTAGCTCTAATAGGGTATCTGGACTAGTCACTCAGTTATTTGAAATAATAGGTCATTGACTAAATTGATACATATATATAAATATTAGAAATAGGGAGATTTCTCAATGAGCATGGGTCTTCACGTTTATCGTTTTAAAGTGTATCTTAAAGCACATTTATATAATTAATTGCTACGTGTTATTTTATTTGTGCTTTTTTCCTCATATCATTTGTGCTTGTAGTTAGCTCATAAAAGTATGAGTTGATCCTGTGGTCTTGCACTTATGTTTTATTTTGGATGGTGAGTGGTTTATTGCATTTATTGCTTTCTCTGTATTTAAAGTTATTATACTTTGTCTGACTTGTTTTGATTTTTCTCAAAAAAGAGGAAAAAGTGTGGTATCTTTCTGTAGATATACTGGGCTATCATTTGGAATACTGAGACCTCAGGATTCCAGAAAGAGCTGGGTGGGGGTTCTTGAATCTTGGGAGCAAGGTGACAATTGATGTGCTGTGTCTGAGATGTCTAACATTTTAATTTGGATTTGCCTGCTTGTTATTTGAAGAGGAGTATCGCAGTTGTCACAAATAGGTTGTGAACCTTTTTCGAATACCCACAAATACACGACTGCTCTGGAGAGATATTTCTCTGCCCTTGGCAGAAGATCTACTCATGCATAATTTGACACCCTACTGGATCAAATTATGCATGGGTACATCCCTTCCTGGGTGTATATTCACGTTTTGTGAGGATATGGCAAATGTATTTTGTGATTTAAATTAAAAATAGCGAGGGTTCTAAACCTCGATTTCCCAAGGTGACTGTGGAAAAGTAGAAAATGAAGCCACAAATCAATGGACCTGCTATCTAATCCCAGTGACTGGAGTCAATGATTATTTGTTTTTAAAGCATTTACCTGTAATGGATCTTTTACAAATTAACCAAAGCGATACCATATGATCCAAGTGTACACCTGAAGATAAGGAAACGCCCCTGTGACGGGGAGAGAATCTCTTAGTACACATGGTCATATTCATCCTATACATGGAACCTCCTGGCGTACTCCTAGCTAGCAAAATCATCCAATACACAGATGACACACATCTTTACTTACAAATGCCAGCTAGTGAAATTAGTAGCATAAGGGAATTACACTCCACCATCCTAGTCTGGATATTGAATGCTTTTTTAAACCTAATCCCCAAAAACAGTTCATACTAATAATAAAAACTACAGACAAGCTCAAATACCAGAATTGCTCACTTTTATGAATAGCAACCGACATACCCTCAACTTTCAGACAGTTCCAAACTTCTTGGATTCCATGCCACTAGCAGCCTCAATGTATACACCCACATCACTAAGATGACTAAGAAGACTCAAACAGCCACTTACCAGGTTTCGCCCTGCAAAATCAATTTCAGAACCGCTGCTTAAGCATCTGTCCTGCCCCATAAGGACAGTGACAACCCAAAGATCCCAGTCACTCAATAGGAACCACTAAGTGTTGTGTAGTTCATAGGAATCCCCCAGGACCTGCGTGCTTTGGATGACCTAAACTGAGGCCTTGGTGTCCCTACCGCTTCTGGACACCCCCACAGGATATGTCAGCAGTTAGGCCAGCTAGCTCTACAGTGCCACTACCACCCCCCTGTATTCTACAGTTGCGTAGGTAGTTTCTGGCAACCACTGAACATGACAACCTTGATTCCACAGGGATCGTGGAAATCAGTACAGTACGTTTCCATCAGACAATCGTGCTTGAGTACTTTCAGAAAATACGCAGGATAACGATTAGGACGTTTCAATAAGGATTTATTGGTTCAGCGATAGCCTTGTGTAAAACATATGTGCTGTGACAATCAGGAGACAGAAGCATACAAAAGAGATTGCTAGTACCAATATTGTAAATAGCTGATACATCTCCCCATAGTGCTAATAAGATGAACATAAGCCGTTCAAATAAAAACAGTAGCACTTGCATATTATTAAATGCGCGTCCTAAGTAATTTGCCTAAATGTACCTAGCCTAGATCTGTATCTGTAGAATGTATATGTGCAAATATATGTCTGTAATGTAGGTATGTAGCCAAGAAACCCCTAGGGAAGAACCACCCCCCTCCCCTGATGGTTGAGAATGAAGGACCTCGACTCTGTCTCGAGAATGACATATCGCATGGGATGTCAGACCGCTGCGTGTCGAAGATTCAGCATTCAGGACCCCGTGTCAGCTTGGAAGGAGTTCTCATCTGATTTGCAGGGGGAAATGAGGGTCTTATATATACTAGAGTGGTCACTCCAGGGTTTCTTCTAGAATCGATATGTTTTTAAAGCAATCATAAGTGTTTTAAAAACAATCATCAATGCTTTTCTAAACAAATGCGATCATGCACAGCTGGTTGTTAGCCAAGGTTGAAAAAAAGTGGTGACCCTTATACAGAATAATTCAGCCGTGCCTGTGGACATGTTTATATACGTCAGGTACAGGGATTATGATAGAATACTAAGAGCCTGGTGTCGAAGAGACAGGAGCAAGCTACTAGGTACTAGGTAAACGGTCACCTGTTTGGAATTGTTATTGTTGTGTGGATAGGACAATGCATGTGAAAAGGGGTATACATGACAGGACTAGCCTAAAGGATATGCCAAAAGTTGCATAGCTCATCAAGGTCGTTTAAAAGGAAATTTAACTGGTACATTCAAAATCTGTTGCTTGAACTTCAGGGCTGTCGCCGCCAAAAATGACCTGCTATCAAGATTAAATCCTTCAAGGGTTAATGCAAAGAATACATCCTTGCCATTACTTGGCTTGTAACCAAGAAGCGAAAGACTGAACAGAGGGCCTTTTAGACAGGCCTCTCCAAGTTCGTCCTCCTCTGTCACACTGTAATGCTGTGACGTGATGATGTCGCACTAAGCCTTGGAATTGTAGTAGAGTTGTTGAGTTGCTGGACTGCACACAATTTTATTACTGTAACCTGTTGCTGCCACAGCACCTTTGCAGCCTCTGTGATTTTTTGCAGCCCCTTGGATGGAGGGTGAATTGCCTTGGGAAATTTGCTCCTGATTCCGGTGACCTTGCAGGTGTTACCTGGTTTCTCAAGGCTGTGGTTGTAGAGGCCAGATGACTGGAAGGACAGCTTGCCACATCTCTGCTGTATCTGCTGCATATTCAAAATTGCTGACTGCTCTGAGGGGCCCAAGTGCTGGTCTAAGTAGTCTTAGCCTGGGTTGACTCTGTGTCAGACGTACATGCCGGGATTGCATGCTCATGCTGTCCCACTTTTTAGCTGCCAAACCCTTTGTCATGAGGTCCACTGTGTGAAGTACACTCACTATGTAGATGGTGACAAGTTCACAGGTGGCTGTGGCCTTCACGGACAGGTGGGGTGGAAGCCTTTTGCTCTGGGAGCGGGCAAGTGGTGCCTTGGCTGCATCTGTGTGCTAAGTGCTGAGTGCTGAGTATAGCTCAGCTCATCTGTTGTATCCAAACGATTTGCGAATGCAGACAAGATTTATGGTTACAGCTAAAAACATAAACTCTAGTAGGCCCACACTGAGTCGTCAACAAAAGACAAGAAGGAGGGTTATTTCCTTTTTTTCCTGGGAAAGGTAAGCTTTTACAGCTCTCCCTTTATTTCCCGGTATTTTCGGATATTTCTTACTCCTCAAGTTCTTTCTCTGATGAGAGTCATTACTTGAGGTTCCATCTGTTTCTGGCCCACTTTGTAGCTGACCTTTGTTTTTGCATCTCATTAGCTGCTTGCATCTGATTAATGCTCTGCTCAAGAACTTTTAAAGGAACATCTTTGCATAGGGACACAGGCACAGGGGCACAGGAGCATGGGTTGAAGGGACTCGGGTAAGATGAATTCACTACAAAAACGTCAAAAGACTGTAGAGATGTCATGGAATGTGCTGACATTCTACTGTGGGGATTCTCTTATGAGGATTCCAGGTAGGATCAGTTGAAGAGCACTAAGAGAAGATGTATGTTGCTCTATGCTGGAGATGTCATAAGTAATAAATTATGACTTCAAGAAACCTCAGAAGGCTCTTCTTTTCATGGCGACGAGTTTCCTTTGCAGAGGGCAGGTACCAGAATCTTACCCTTGGTAAGGCCTTTATATTTTTCACTAAAGGATGATACCTTATCTTCTCTGAGTATGGAGTATTTGTGATTAGGGGAAAAGAAGAAGGAATTAAACTGTTTTTATCCATTTAACGCTGTTAGAAAAAGATAACACGTTTTACTCACGCCGGCTGCGTTGCCTAGCAACCTTAACTCCAGAGCTCCTGCACGTGTCAATTTTTGCCTTTGCTCGTGCCACTCGTGCTCAGATGCGTTGGCCAGCAACTGGTTTCCTCGAGCTCTTGTATGCGTCAATTACTGCCTCTGCTCATGGCGCTCCTGCTCAGCTGCGTTGTTTAGCTAATGGATTCCTCAAACTCCTGTATACGCATCAGCTTCCTTTCGCTGTCATCAAGGGGATCTGTGCACCTCCGTCATATCCTGGCAACTGGATTCTTTGAGCGTTTCTGCACGCATTTCTACACATGTCAATTTCCCTTTTGCTACAATCAAGGGAATTTGTGCGTGTCTGTGATTTCTCGAGTGCTTCCAGTACTTCTGCCAGCGTTAGTTTCTCTCTTGTTGCCATCAAGTTTCTGTACCGCATTTCCCTGACAACGTGTGGATAACTGAAATTATTTTTTGGGGTCACGTTTTCTGCCCTAAACAACAAGCCTCAAGTTCAACAAAGGATTTTAAAGTAATAAACAAGGAAAGAATATAACGCGACTTCATGCTAATTGGACAAGGGAAGATATACACAAGAAGATTTATTATTTTTATTTTATATTTTAGATTGTTGCTTTAAATTGTTATTATGAATTGTTATTTTGTGTATTCTTTTATAGGTACCATGTCTGACCAAAGCTTCTCTTCCCCACCTCCTTTCTTAGCAACACCAGGTGACCCTACTATATCGTGGAAGCAATGGGAATTTTTTTTAAACATATTTATTAGCTACAGGGGGACACAAGTATGGCCCTTTAAGATGGCAAGCGATACTTTTCCATCATCTTGTTGCTGAAGGGAGAAGGGTATACGAAGAGCTACCAGAAATTTCTTTGGGGATGGGTGATGGAGAACCCAATATTATATATGATATGTCCATCAAAATGCCAGAATTACATTTTACACCCAAAACTAATGTGGTGTTAGAACGCCATCAGTTTTTTAGTAGACGTCAAAGAGTAGATGAAGATATTTCCTCATATGTGTCTACCTTACGAGGTTTAGCCTTAACATGCAGGTTAGAACAATTAAATGATTCTTTAATCAGGGAGCAGATCGTTAGGTGTACTAGTAATAAAAGATAAAAGAGAAGTTGCTGATGAAGGAATATACTTTAGAAGAGGCTGTTCGGATAGCCAAAGGGATGGAGCATGCTGTCTTACTGCTCAAGGAAATGGAAAATTCCACCGTTACAAAAAATGAGAAAGTCGAAGTTGTTGAGAAAAAAATTGAAAAAAAGAGTAGATGTCAGTGTAAGCAACGAATCTAAGGGGTTACAAAATGAAAGAAGAAATTTTCCGGTTAGAGACATTAAGGTGCCGATTCCGATCCTGTAAAACCCAGGATGGTCGTACGGAGTGTTTTCTCCGTACGACTCGTACCCGGGAATTCCACCTTACAAACCAGCAAGTACGATTTGTACAGAAATACCATTTCCGTTCGAATCGTAAAAAACACCGTACGGCTAAAAAATACATACAATTCTGATCCTGGACAGCGCGTACGCGACGTCCGCACGGAGTCAGGCAGCGTTTTACGGACCAGCAAGTACGATTCGTACCTACAGCACTCCGCGCGGCTATATTTTTACAGGAGCCAAAAAGTGCCAGAAAAGCTAAGTACGCTGCGATGTACGATGAAAAAGGGGCCCGCTATGCGACGTACACACCATCACCCACATCGTACGTGTCATCATGTACGGTGCGTACCCCGACATTGCATATGTACGGACTGTACCCCAGATGTACCCCCCACCTGCGTATGTCTGCACCGTACCCCAGGCGTACCCCCCCACCCACATATGTCCACACCGTACCCCAGGCGTACCCCAATCCTCGCGTATGTACGGACCGTACATACGCGAGGATTGGGGTATGCCTGGGGTACTCTGCGGACATACGCGGGGGGTACGGTCCGTACATACGGGGATGGGGGGTACGGTGCGGACGTATGCAGGAGGGGTGGGAGGCTGGGGGGGCCGTACGACTCGTACCCCGGGCACAAGTGTACTCGGGGTAGGGGTTGTTCAAAGTTCACTCCGTACGGGGCCTTTTCCATGCGCTTGTGTTTTCAGATGGGCGGTACGGATCGTACTTGCGCGCTCGGACTTCAGTTTTCCGATTTGTATGTAAAACTGTCTGGGGACGTCTCGTAAACTTTTCCCGAGGCGATTTGTATGTATTTTTCACGTACGAATCGTACTTCGCCGTTTGTACGGGACTTGTACGATTCGTACGTAAAAAAATACGGATACGAGTCGTACGGGAAAAAAAAATCCAGGATCGGAATCGACCCCATTGTGTTTCCGTTGTGGGTCCCCAGGACACAGCGCGTCAAGTTTGAGATGCATGGCTAGGAGTACACAATGCAGGAATTGTGGGAAGAGGGGGCACTTTGCGAAACTGTGTTGTACGAAGATGCAAAAGAAAAGTAAAGTACAAGAAGTTGATGATATCTGTGAAAATGTGGATGAAATTGTTTCGACAGTCAATGATTTTACAGAAAGCTCTGAAAATGGTGCTGTAGCAAAGACAAAAATGCATTCTAAGGTAAAAATGGAGAGTCTAGGTAAATCATAAAAACCTTATTGCGATGTTTCCTTTGAAGGGAGGGATATAAAATATTGGCAGATTCCAGTAGTCTGTACACACTTATTTCGAATACATCTTATGTGTAAAATTGGCAAGAGGAAAATGGTCCATCTTTGTGTGATTCAGATATTCGAACTGTAGGCTACGCAGGAAAAAATATTGAAATCAGAGGGATGTGTTGGATGATCATAAGGTTCAAAGGAGAAGCTGTTAAGGGAAGAGTTTGTGTCACTGATTTTGGCTCTAATCTTTTGGGGTGGTGGCATCAAAACGATTTAAATATTATAATAAATGCTAATGCCACAGAACCTCTAATGGTAATGAAATAGGTGAATGTGGGAGAAATGAATGATTGTGTTGAGTTAATGAATAAATACCCTAAGGTTTTTTACTCTAATTTAGGTTTACTAAAAGGGCACTCACACAGAAATTTTTTTAAACAAAATGCGAAGCCTGTAGTGCACAATACAAGAAATGTTCCAAATTTGATGCAGGAACCACTGCGTCAAAAAATTGAGAACTTGTTGAAAGAAGATATTATGGAGCCTATTGACCCATCAGAATGTTTTTCTCCTATTGTGATTGCCCCAAAGGATGGTGGGAAAATTCGCCTTTGCATTGATTTGCGTGACTTAAATAAGAACATTTGGGTGGATAGACAACCTCTTCCTCTTCCACTATGGGAGGAGGAAGTATATTTAGCGTCATCGACATGTCAGCCGCATATCATCAAACAATTTGCACGAAGAATCTAGACATTTGACTTCGTTTGCAACTCCTTTGGGTGCATTTAGATATAGGAGAATGCCTTTCAGACTGGAATCGGCTTCTGTCGTTTTTCAAAAAGTGCTGGATCTTTTTGGGGGAGATATGAAACAAGTCAGATGTTTTCAAGATGACATTTTAATTGTGGGAAATAATATTTGCGACCATGATAAAATGTTTGAAGAAGTGATGAAAAGGTTAGAAAAACATGGGTTGACAATAAAGGAAGAGAAATGCCAAGTGAGAAAAGAACAAGTGGATTATCTAGGTCATGAGGTTAGTGCAGGTGGAATAAGGCCCAAGAAAAGTGTTATAAAAGCTGTAACTATGGCTCCTGAGCACTCAAACAAAGACAAACTAAGATCATTTCTAGGATTAGCAGAATATTGTGCTAAATATGTTGAAAGTTTTACTGAGCTTGTGGAACCTTTGAGAATGATAATGAAAAATAAATGTGATGTTTGTGTGGAACGATAATTGCAAAAAAGTGTTTGGATCTATCGAGAAGGCTTTATCAAATGCCCCCACTTTAGGACGTTTTGATGTTTCGGCAAAACATATTTGACCACAGATGCCTGTGGTGTAGGAATTGGAGTGGTGTTATCACAATTAGTGAATGGTGAACGCATCATTGGATCTGCATCCAGAAGGTTGCAAGGTGCTGAACGATTGTACTCGGTCATCGAGAGGGAAGCCTTAGCTTGTTGCTGGGGCGTTAACCATTTTAAATTTTATGTCTGGGGTTTACCATTTAAAGTCTGAACTGATCATAATCCTTTATCCTAAATGTTTAAAGGTGGAAAATGGTTGGAAGGTAATGTGACACCCCGCATATCGAGGTGGTTGTTGTCTGTCATGGAGTATAATTTTGAAGTTGAATATGTGAAGGGTGAAAAGAATGTGTTCGCGGATTACCTATCAAGGATGCCCTTAGAAGAAGATTGTGACAAAATGTATAGCAATTTTGTGGAAGTGATTGACAGTGGTGAAATGGCTTTGTGTTGTGAGGAGTGGGAGAGAGCGAGAGAGTGAGAGAGTGTGATCCTGTGCTACTGAAAGTAGAGGGGAAATTGTCCAAGGTTGGAGATAATGAACTAAGTGAGTTCTTTAGGATAAGAGATGAGTTGAGTATATGTGAAGAAAGAGTTAGAAGACGACACTAGCTAGTACCCCCTAAGGAGATGCATAAACGTATTCTGGATACTGTTCATGAGGGGCATCCAGGATGTAATATGTCTAAGCGTAGGGTCAGAGATTCATTTTGGTGGCCCGGAATGGATGGTGACGTAGAAGTTGTAGTAAAGGATTGTGCCAATAGTGGCAAATCGAAAATTGTGAGACAACCACCTCTGGTTTGTACTGAGTTTCCAGCAATACCATGGGAAAGATTAGCCATAGATTTTATCGGGCCTGTAGGGAAGTTAGGATATAAGGATAGATTTATCCTTGTATTGGTAGATTATCATTCTAAATGGTTTGTGGTGGAGACAATGAGTGAAGTCAATACTACTTGTGTGGTAAAATTCTTGGAAAAGGTTTTCCTAGAAGAAAGGATACCCGCATCCTTAGTGTCTGATAATGGGGTACAGTTTGTCTCCAGGAAGATGGAGGAGTACTTGAAGAGGATCGGGAGTCAAACATGAGAGAGTGGCTCTTTTTAGACCACAGGCTAATGGTTTAGTGGAGAGAGTAAACCGTCTTATAATGGACAACATTCAACTCTCTCTTGCTAATGGGTTGTCCTGGAGAGAAGAGTTAAGAAAAATGATCTGGACACATAGTGTTAGCCTACATTCGGCGACTGGTGTACCTCCGTTCGTGTCCTTGAAAGGGAGAGAACCGGGGAAGAAAGAATGTCCTGTGTGGTTGAGCAAGAAAGATCGGGTCTGGGTTGATTGCAATAGAGGGAAAGAGAGAGTTGAGAGAGGACAATAAGAAATGGAAAGAGCATTACAATTTGAAGAAGGGTGTTTATGTTTATGTTTATGTTTATGGTTATATGTTTATAGACCGCTTGATTGCCGTGGCGTCTTGGCGCTGGAGTATGTGAAAAGGAAATGCGCCCGGTATTACCGGGGGACCTATGTGGAGGTGAACAGCCATGTTTTCAGGTCCTTCCTAAAGAGCTGCCAATTGGATTGAAGTTTTATGGCCATGGGCATTTTATTCCATAGCTTTGCTGCGCAATTCGATAGAGTTCTACCCCCCCCCCCCATCTTGCCCGTCTGATCTTAGTGAACTTGATAAGGCTCAGACTGGCAGATCTAAGGGCGCGTGAGGGGGTGTTGGGTTGGAACATTCTTGGAATGTCCTCAGCCCCGCCACCGTAAAGTGCTTTATGCACAAGGCATAACGCCTTAAATTCCACCCTCTGCTGGACAGGGAGCCAGTGTAGTAATTTAATTCATGCCGAAGTTGATTGTCCTTTGGGTATGCCTAGAAGTAGAGATTGCAATTTTCTCATCTGGGACTTGTCAATGCCCATAAAAAGGGCATTGCAATAGTCCAGCTTGGACAAGAAGAGTGCCACCATCACCGTCTTTTGCAACTCCTGTGAAATGAACGGAAAGATTTTTCTCAGGGTTTTTAGTAAAAAGAAGCAAGAGGAAGTGAGACTATTTACCTGAGCAGAAACATTCAATTGGTCATCAAAAATGACCCCGAGGTTCCTGACCGTGGGGACATTGCACAGGCATTCCCCGGCCTCAGTCGGCCACCAGGAGTCATTCCACAGGGGCCGGCCCGGGCAGAACTCTAGCACCTCCATTGTTGTGAAGAAGGTGTGAAGAAGATATGGATTCAGGTAGGTGATTGGGTGGTGGTTCGTAAAAATGAGTGGGTTCGCAAGGGAGAGAGTAAATATTTGGGACCTTTCCAGGTTAAGGATATTAAAAGAAGTATTTTTCTATTGGATGATGCTTCTACATGGAGTCTAGGTAATATATGCAAAGTATGCGAACCATTAGATCCTATGTGCTGATAATGTAAATTTCTTCAAAGTGTGTAAACCATGAAACATTCATTTACCTGTAATACATGGTTTTATTTTAGCATCTTGTATTTTCATGTACAGTTTCTGAATGATATATCTTTTCTTATTTGAAAGTTTTATTGAATGATATATCTTGTAATGTTGTAAACTGTGTTGTATCTTGTTTATTACTATTGCTTAGATATTGGTTATATTTTGTTTTCTGTTGTGGTGGAAGGGAGATGTGTGGAGATGTCATGGAATGTGCTGACATTCTACTGTGGGGATTCTCTTATGAGGATTCCAGTAAGATCAGTGGGAGAACACTAAGAGAAGATGTATGTTGCTCTATGCTGGAGATGCAATAAGTAATAAACTACGACTTCAAGAAACCTCAGAAGGCTCTTCTTTTCAAAGACACAGGAAATTCATGTTTAGGGCAAGTGTGTATCAATAGTCACCCCTTTATGCAGGCAGACATGGTAAAACACTTAACAAACATCATGCGTCTCCCAACTAGAGCAGAGAGTTGATTGGAACTTTTTTTTCCAAGAAAGAATAGAAGAAAACAATTGTTCACCACTTTTCAGAAAACAAAGATAAAGTGCCTACTTTTGCATCCAGTTTGCTTCCCTCTATGGCTGATAGATTCAAGTATCCACAAATAACTGAGTTATTATCTATAATGGGGAAAATGATTGCTAAAACAAAATCTAAGGGTGATCATGAACATCTAAAATTAAGTACCAATGGCCTCTCGGATGTCCTGCATAAAATTCTCCCTCATGAAAAACTATTAGTGACTACTGCTCTACCACTGGATAACAAGTCAATGCCATCTTATGAGTTCAGATATTGTGACAGATCCGACCACCGGAAGGTCAAACAGTCAAACTACAGAGAGAGGGGCTTTCCCAGTCTATGACCCATGTTTGATAAGTTGATAGCAGTGCAATCTCCTCCATACATTGAAGGAACCCCAGGTTGAGACTTACCTGGTTTCAGGAAATTATCACTTTTTCTGGATTACCAAATGGGAGGTTGCAGATACTGAGGAAGCTGGGGTCCTAACGTTCGTGGATGAATAGTATTGACAAGGATGTTTGGAGTACTGAGAAGGAATGTGATGTAATTTTGAAAAACATCTGAGCATTTCTTAACCATGGTTGGCCTGCCAGGCATAAGTTAGATGAAGTGTAGAAACTATGTTTGCAGATAAAAGATGAACATGGCCATCTAGGAAACAAGCTAGCTCAAGGGTCTAAGATTATACCTCCCCTTTCACCAAGAGAGCAACTAGTTGATATTCCTAAAGAGTGCCATCTAGGGTGAACCCTGGCGATTTCTAGAGTAAGAAGCAGTTGTTGGTGGCCAGGTATGAATACCATAATTGATACCAAAGTACGGGACTGTGCAAGTTGTGATAAAGTAAAGGTCTGTGAATCCTCTGCTAAGTGCAGTTGAAGTTCCCAACTGCCCCTGGCATAAATTAGTGTTAGAAATTATTGGCCCAATGAGAGGAGTAGACTTGGATGGAAGATTTATTTTGGTATTGGTTGACTACTATTCCAAATGGGTGGTGACTACTATTGTCACCTATACTAGCAATCAAATGTTAATCACATTTTTAGAGAAACATTTAATGAATGGCAAGTACTGGAAATTCAGGTAACAGATAATGAAGTACTATTCATTTCTGAACATATGAAAATATTCTTACATGAATTTGTTATTCATCACCAAAAGACTGCTCTGTATTGTCCTAGATTAAATGGGTTTGTGGAAAGGGTGAATCGCATGATTAAGGAATCTTTTAAACTAGCCATAGTAAGTGGCATACCTAGAAAATTTCCATTCGAAAATATGCTCTGGACATCTGCATCACTCCATGTTCAGTTTCCAAGAGTTTTCCTTTTGCTTCTTTGAAAGGGAGGCATCCTGCAAGCAAATTGGCACCCTTGTGGTCACAATTAAATCCCAAGTTGATGTAGACAGGGATGGCATAATGAATAAAATATGTAACCATCAGGATAAGTCCAATGTTCTCAAAGGTGTGAAGTGTAGGGAATGGATAATTAGGGACATTGTGTGGGTTAAAAGAACAGAAACCAAAGATGTTTCTACAACTGGCAAAGATTTTGTAGGTGGGAGGAATGTGGTACGTCTAGACAGTTGTCAGACCTGAAGTATAGGTCATATCTGCCCTGCTCAAAATATTACACCCCAAAGGAAATTGGATGTAAGGCTGCTAATGAGTCTAGAAGTGGGGTCCTGCGCAACAAACTGTGAGGAAGAAACAAACTCCTTAAACATTTAGAGCTTTTATACAGGATGCCTCAAAGCACCTTACTGACTAAAGTACCTGTTGTGATTCTTTTTAAATTTGACATGCTAAACTCTTTATCTTCCTTGTTTCCCATATCATTTATGTTTTGGTGGCAACCTTCTTCGCGTATGTCCTTGGAAAGAGATGTGCTGTAATCGCATGTCCTTCCCCTCAACATCCCATCCCTGCCTTATTCCAAAAGTTCTGTTCCCATGCCCCAAAGTCTACAACTACTACACTCAACCTCTATCACACTCCAATAGTAGCAGCATACAAACTATACACAAATCTGGTACATACTCTTGGTCTCACTAAATACCTGAGGATTATAGCAGAAAATAGGATTGAACATCCATAGGCAACATGGAAAAAAGACTCACCAGAACTGACACTTCAACTGTGAGTCACAGTCTGGTATAAGAACTGTCAGCAGATAGTGCAAATGATCTATGTGCTGCAGAAATATGTGTTCAAGACAATAGGTTGAGGGAATACCTTCAAATTACAAGCTTGGTCAAGGAGTCAGAAGTATGTCAAGTTTATCTTTCAGCAGCTCTGCCATACAAAGGATCGTTCAATGATTTAAACAATTACTTCTCGAAAAAAGCAGTGATAGGCAGATAACTAATTCAAATACTGGTTCAGGTTTCTATCCTCACAAAGGTAAGTAAGTTGAATATTATGAGTGGGTAATAGTAGCATTGTTATTTACAGCTCTTAGAAATGGAGGAAGTGTGCTGAAAACCACTATATAAAAATGGCTTATTTGGAATAACAAGGGTGGCTACAACTGCATATATAAACAAAAGACAGACAAAAGTTGAAGACCCGTTCGCCTTCCTGCCACTCAATAGTATAACAAAATCAGACGAGTCTTCTACCTATTTGACTACTGTTCCAACAAACACTTTCTCATAGTTTTCAAGGGTACAGTGCCTTTGACCCCACAGGGTGTTTTAAAAGAACCTTTACTCACCTACCTGGTAGGTGACATGCTTCATCATTGGGTTCCCACCCTGGTTTCTGAATGCTTCCAGAGTGTTCTGCAACACCTAATTACAGCAGAGCTGTTTTTTGTGCGGGGGGGGCTGATCTGTGACTGTGTGTGTGTTAGTGAAGGGTGTCATTTAAAATGGGCTTGAGATTTCGTATTACAATTCCTGATTTTAATGGTGGAAGTCTCAGTCAATGTTAAAAGCAATGGTGGATCAGCATGGGATATTTAGTTGATCCAATTATCCCAGGTGTGGTCTACATGTGTCAGCCAACTTTTTGCCTCTCAGGGTCAGTGTTGCTTTGGTCAGGACCAAAATTAGAGAAACTGCATGCACACTGTGGCATGCAAAAAAGGGTGTGTGTGGTTTGTACTTACACACCCAAGAAGTTGTGAATAAACTACCTCTTGCATTTCAACCTGTAAAAATTGCTAGAAAGTTGCATTATTGACATATAAGTAGATTTTCTGTGGAGCTGTGATAAGCATGGTCGGCTGCATTTTGGATTGAGCACCTAATAAGCCCCCTTTTTTAAGATCTTAGCCTTCTCCGTCCAATGCAAATAAGAAGGTGCACTGCATGGATCTGGCATCCACGCATGCAGCGATGAACAGCGCGATCAGCTAATTTGACCATTTTTATAAGGGCCCATTTTCTAAGGCGCACATCAGGTTTCACTAATAACACTGCACATATAAATTGACAGCCACGAGGTTTGTAAAAAGCTGGAGATTGCTTCTAGAATTCTGCCAGACACATTTTACCTGATGTTAACAAAAGACGATGAATTGCAATGTCCTTCCTCACAATAAGAAAACAATATGTCTGTACAATGTCTTGATGTATGTCTAGTTTGTAAAGAATGTTCAAGTGCATGTGGAAATCTTGACACATGAGTTTGTATCATAGTGTATGATAATAAATGTTAATGACATAAATGCAACAACTGATCATGGAGAGGAACCAGAAATAAAGCTACTTATCTGGCTCCACATTGCATCTTCCTATTTGTCAATAATGCCACTTTCTCGCAAGTCTACTTTTTACAGGATGAAATGCAAGAGGTAATGTCTTCACAACTCCTTGGGTGTGTAAGAACAAACTACACACACCCTTTTTTGTATGCCATAGTGCACATGCAGTTTCTCTAATATTTGTCCTGACGAAAGCAACACTGACCCTGAGAGGCAAAACGATGGCTGAAAAATGTAGACCACACCTAGGATAAGTGGGATCAGCTAAATATCCCACACTGCTCAACCATTGCTTTTACCGTTGACCGAGACTTCCAACATTAAATTTCCAAATTGTGATAGAAAATCTCGAGCCAATTTTAAAGGACAAACTTTGCTAACACACATACAGTCACAGATTACTGCCAGAAAAAACAGCTCTGCTGTAATCAGGAGTCATAGCACACCCTGAAAGCATTCCGCAACCAGGGTGGAAACCCAATGATGAAGCATGTCACCTACCAGGTAGGTGAGTGAGGGTTCTTTTAAAACCCCCTGTGGGTTACAAGGCACTGTAACCTTAAAGACTATGACAAAGTGGTCATTGGAACAGTAGTTAAATAGGTAGAAGACTTGTTCTGATTTTGTTATAGTATTGATTGGCTACAACTGCAACCATTCACAAGGGCTTCTAGTTTCTATGTTTGAATATACTTTGTGATACAAAGCTTATCGTCAGTGATAAATGTAGGCCAGCATCAATTCCTAGGATTCAATGACTTGCCCGTATTCTGTTCTGGATAATGCACCGGACAGGAACCTTTACACCTTTCCATTTCAACTTCTTGACTTGTTCCTGTTTGACGCACACAAACAGGACTTTTAATATGGTCACTCTTTTGAATGGATCAGCTCACTCTTTGCAGCATCCAATATTTTAGGGTCTTTAGGCCATCTGATATCCTATTTCTGGCAACCACTAATACAATATTCTCCAGTGAGGTTATTAGAGTGAAGTTATCTGAAACAGGATTACATTTGCACTGTTTTTGAGACATAACAACCACATTATGCTTGGTTGACTTTGGACAAAAGCTTATAACAAAGTTGTATCCTGAGAAAAACTTTCCACTACCATGCAGTTAGGCAACGATTCATAATTTGTTACTGTCACCTGTATGATGCCCACCTAAAACAGTATGTCTCCACTTGTTAAAAACCTTTTTTACATCCACTAACCTGCTATGGTATTGTTCTGTTCATCTGGGGTAGCAATGAAGAATAATGGTGAACAGAGGTACCTCTCCTATTGCTGGGTTCTCTTGTGACAGTATAGCCCCCATAGCGACATTGTAAATGTGAACGATAGAGGGATAATCTTACTTTGTCTGGCATAAATCCCTTGCTGAGTTGAAAACTTTCTTCAAGGTAATGAAGAATTCTCTTCCTATTTTGTTGCATTAATCTTCACTCGTTTTAAAAAAAATTCAATTAACGCACTGAGATGTGAACAAGGGAAAAATCTTTAACAAACCCCTTCGAAAACTTTATCCCCACTGTCCACTCAGGGAGGCAGAGCATCGCCTCACCAAGCAACTAGGCATCTAATGTTCGCCCCTACACCCCGCCCCAAATTCCACCAACCTTTACACTTTTCCTTCAGATAGGCAGTGGAAGCACCATGCATGTGACACAAGCTGAACCTTTAGATGACGGTACTAACCAGCAGCTGTGCTTCTCATGAAGAGAATAACAAAGGCCCTTGAGGAAACACACAGTGATGATCTCAGATTCTGAGTTGGCTCGATTAAGAGTCCTTGATTTGCCGTGCCAGGCATGATAACGCTGCCTGTGCCCATTAAAGGGGCCAGAACTCAAGCACATCAATATAACTTGATCAGGCAAAATGTATGTGGGTTAATTAATATTAATATTAATACTGATTCAGTATAAAATGGCAACAACCAAAAAAGGCATTCACAATTGTATTGGTTATTTAAATAGCACTTTTCATAACTCATCTGAGACCGAAAGCGATTCCTTTGGTGATTCGGTTACATTATTTATATAGTAATTCATACCAGGGTGAGGTTGTAAAGCGCTTCGATTGGCATCAGGGTCCTGGATGCCCTGCGAGTGTTGCTTGAAAAGGTGTTATTTGTGGTTTGGCCTGTTTGGGATATGTTGATGGGGTGCACCGTTGTTGCATCCATGTGTATCTTGTTCTTCCGCTTCAGTTTTCATGAACAAATATTTTGCCAGAGCCAATTGATCTGACTTTAATGAGATAACTCGCGCAAATATGAGCAAGCTCACATGCTGTGTTTGCACATGAAAGCCAGAGGTACAGACTTTGGTCATGTCCGATGCTTTTGCAGTGGCGTAGCATGGGGGAGGCCATAGGGGCGGGTGCTCCGGGCGCAAAATTCGTAGGTGCCTTTTTTAGGGGTGTAAAATGTTAAAAGAAAAGTGGAAGGATACTTGCCTTGCCCCGGGCGCCCGAAACCCAGGCTACGCCCCTGCGCTTTTGTGAGTTCCTAACTGAGACTACTCAAAAAGGGCTACAAGTCTGTCGAACAGCCGATTATTCGATGTGGGTGGAATTATTCCACCTTGTTCATCTTTGAGTTGGCCGTGCTCGGAGGTCAGTTGCGCACAGCCAGATAAGAGTGCACCAATCCGATAATTAGACAAACATGAACCTGCTTTGCGAGGAGGGAAGCCACTATCAGGAACCACATGGCGGCTCTGTACAATACCCAGAAGTGAACTCCACAATCTGATCTCTCAGCTAATGTGTGTGTTCTGCAAGTTCAGCCTTGGAGTGCCTGTGATAACCTTGAACTTCAATGCATCTATTCACGCCGATATTTAACCACTGACATGGCTTGTGGTCCTCTGGCTGCCCTCGCCTCTTATGCAGCTCTGTGACAGAGGCTGAATCTAGAACAGTACCACACACTGCTCCACTCGCATGCCTGTGGTCCCCACAGACGAGCCTCAGCCCTAACTCTTGCATGTATATCCAGTCTGAGAAATATCTGGTGGGTCCAAAGTCCTGCATCACTGACATCAGTAACAACCCCTGTACATGGTCTTGCACTGCAGTGCTACCCACCGTGCAGTCAATGTGCTACTTACCGGTTGTCTTGTAGTGAATGTCTTTGGGGTTTCACTAGTTTGTATTTAGCCAAAGGGTATCAAAATGTGACTGTTGGTACCTAAAGACAGTAGACATTTCAGACAAACTTAGCATTTTCCTACAAAAGGCCCACTAGTGAACGCGTGATACAACCTCCTAATAAGGTAAAGTTAATTAATTCAAAAGAACTGGGACGCAGGAACACAATAGTACTGAGCTGCAATGAATAAGCAGGAATCTATGAAAGTTTAAGCAGAAAATGGGAAGGCGGGATGGGCCTGGCTGTGTTCATGTACCTTTAAATCATACAATTTAGTCAATTTTGTAAACAGTGTTTACTGCCTAACGAGGGTTCTTGGGTCTGACAACTGAGCTGGATCACAAAACATTTTTACTCGTCCTTGGTGGTAAGTAAGGCAGTGCTGGTTGTAAACACCTTTTACACCCGTATTAGGAAGGCTGATTTACGGAGGTGGGTTAATAACGTATGACCAGAACGTTTGTGCGTATTTGGTGTGTTGCATTTTGTTATGGTGGTGATCTATTGTATTGTTTTTTGAGCTGCTCTGTTTTTGTGCTCCAGTATGATGTTATGTTGTAGTTGTGTTGTACTGTGATTTTTGTGCTTTGACATGTTGTGTTGGGCCATGTTTTTGTTGCATTGCTGTTTTGCTTTCTGTTGTAATTGTGCTGTGTTTTGTTTTTACAGATAGTGCTACATTCTTTTAAAGTTCTAGTGACAAACAATCATTTTCCACTAAGGTCATAGAATACTGCTGCTTGAGACCTTCAACGATTTAAGGTACCAGAAAGCCCAAAACTGTGCCAAACCAGCCTTCATGTAGGACTTTCAGTGCTCACTTTATTTAATAGAAGCCCAGATATTCATTATGAACAATTCAATGATTCTCATTTTATCAATTTTGAAAGGAAACCGGGCTGAGTGGACCTGCTGGGATTTGAAGCTGTGGTCACTTGGTCAAACACATGAAATTGATAACTTAAGCTATCAGGCCAGCTGTTGTAAACTCTCCATGTCATGAATGACTGGTGTCTGATAACTGTTTGGTTGTGTGTCATCAAAATCAAAGGAGTTTATTTGTTTGGTTTCTGTATGAAATAACAAAGAAGGGTTAACCTTGTGGTTTGAGGGTATTACGTTTGTTTATTTGCATTTGGCATGTCATTCCTCTGTTAGAAAATGACAATTGGCTTTACATGGTTGTACAGAGGTAGTTGTATTAAGCAAGACTGTCAGGCAGTAAGGGGAATCTCATAAGATCAAGTCAGTCCTTAAATAATAGGAGGAGGACTGTCCTATAGAACAAGGATCACAAACATTCAGAGTTGACACCAAAGTCATAGTGCCTATTGCTATGGTTTCGGAAATATTTATATGACCTCACTACTCCTCAGCAGACCTCTTGACTGCATTTGATTGAAGAGAGGAATGATGCTTTCTCTTTCTGTCATCTAAGTATATTGGCACAAATGCCAGAGTCCGGGGCATGGCCATAGGTAGAGGAATGGGATTCGGGATTCTTTCTTGTATATTCTGTATGGGCAAGTTAAAATATGGGTAGACATTGACAGGTGTTATGTAGTGGGAATTTTTGGGTGGAAAGTGTTGCTGCTATCTGATGATGCCCAGTTATTGGAGTGGGGAAGTATTGAGAAAAGTATACAAAAAGCGATAGAAGGAATACTTGGATTACTCTCAGTCTCTGGTAATTAGTCAGGCCGCATCCCAGTCTGTTGTTATATTGCATATCGTGACATCTCATTTTGCACCCAGCCATATGAAATTCAGCCATGGTCCTGCTCCAGTAGGAACAGTCCATCTCGCACTGCCAGGTCAGGCCCTTCCTGAACTGGAACATAAACCACCCAAGACCAGTTTCACCCTGATTGGGACTCGTCAGTCAGATGCTGCTTGGCTCTAGTGGCACAGTGAACATGGGTCCCACATCTGGGCATACCCATTGCATTTAGGGTGTAGCTCCGAAGTATACAAAAAAGTGATAGACAGAAGTCTTGCATACTGTTATGGGAGTGTGACATGTTCCAACTACTGTGTATTGAATGTGTGGTTGTGTAGTGCACTTTGGCTGTAGGCGAGGCTTGCACAGTAGCTATAGCCAACTGTTTGCTAATTTGTCCATTGTTACATGCATGTTGGTTGTCCTGTTAGGCGATACTTTGGTGGTTTAACTGGAGAGAGGAAGGAGGCAAGAAAGACTGGTGCTGTGGACATTTTAGACTAAGAAGTCCACTGTTGATAATGTAGAAAATCAAACAATATACATTAAAACAGGTTTTCGAAACAACAGTGTAGTGTTGCAATGGATATAGTTGGATGTATGGGAGATGTTGGGTGCACCCAATTCTATTAGGTTTTGGATTGTCCTGTTGGAGAAAACCATACTGTGAAAAAAGTGTGAGTGATACAATTGCAGATAGACAGAGCTTATATTAGTCCTCAGTTTAACATTGTATGATTGTTGACCAAGTAAGATGATGCATTCCACATGAAAGTCAAATCCTTTCTCTGCACTGAGTATCAGCAAAGCATTCAAGCTGATTTGTGTTGGTGATGCCACTGATCAGGACTTTCAGTCATGATCTGCAACAGAGAGGGGAATATTTTTTCCTCTGTGGCCAAGGTGTTAAATGGGTTGAATGAGACCTTCAAAAATCCCGAAGAGAGGAGAGGCATGAGGAGCTCATGTGTGAAAAAGGGAGGCTAACTGGCAATCCTTAACATGTCTTTCACAACTGCATCCAATCCTCATCCTCAGTTTATTACATGAGCAGCCTGCATCCATCTTCCTGCAATGGGAAGAAAGAAAAATACTTCATCTGACACATCCCCTGCAGAGCATGGGAGAGACACCCAAGAAATGACTTCTGTGCCACTGCAGGCGGGACGCAGGAAAAGACTCATGTAGGAAAGGCAAAGGTTGGCCAAGGCAAAATAAACTTGAGAGAGGAGTGAGAAACACCCACCGGAGCCTGATCTAGCAAAATCACTGTATGGGTAATAGAAAGTAGCTAGACAGCGGTACGAATGAATGTCCTTTTATATTCTGGTCATCCCTCCTTCCCTCACCATCTCCTGATTCAGCCTGTGCAATTCCATTCTCCCAAGATGTCTTCCACCAGGCGTGTTCCTCTCCACACCAAGGGAATCAAGAGGTCCTCCCAGAACCCCTTTGCAGAAGTAAACCAGGAGCCAGCTTGTCTGAGTCTTTCCTTCAGCATCAACTTTTTAACACATCGATCAATACTTCCCCATTTGGAAAAGCTGCCCAAAAGCTATCCCAACAACCTGATCCAGTCAAACTCCTCACACAGCATCATCAATATAGCAACAACATGCATCAGCGGTGCACCTAAACAGCTCAACTGACAGAGCTTGGTCATCCTGAACATTCATTAATTCCTTACAGGTCTCCACTAGCACCTCAATATACCTTCCAGTATCAGTAGACAAAGCCCACATGGGCTTCGATTAGACATTTCCCACTACTGTGGTGATCAAGCAAGGGACACATCAGGACACCGAAAAGGCACCTGATCTTCTGGCCAAATAGAACAATTTTCCAAAGAATTGCTCCATTAGCATAAGTTCCCATCTAATGCTTTCTAAAATCATAAGGCACGGACCCAACTAACATGACTGAATTCAAATAGCCTGGTTTTCAACAGCCAGGAACAGGTTCATATATCTCCCTGGATGGCCATAGACATCTCTCCGTGCCCCTTGGCTAGTAAGCACATTGTGCAATATCACAACTCCTGAGACCCCATTTCAGTGAGTGTGAAACAGCCACTTGCTCCAGGCACAGTCACCACTGTCCTGGGAAGCATGGGGACTACAGCCCTTCTCTGTGGCCTAACTAAACTCAAGTTGCCTTCCTCTCAGCACACCAGTCTATCAGCCCTGCCAACTCCAACCCAGCCTCTTAATCCACCAATGCAACCCTCGGGTCTCCCTAAACAATTACCTCATCCAGCCATTCTGAGGTAGATCACCCAATGTTGAGAGTGAAAAATGACCTACCAGAGAGTCCCATGAAAAAGCTATGAGAGGCCACACCTGTTGGATAAGAGGAGGGTGAAAGTCCAAAAACTGCTCAGCATAGGGAACCAAACAGATAGGGAGTAGGTAAAAGAAACACACAAGAGTGAAATAGTGTGGAAACAACAGGTCAGGCAACATAGGGCAAAACATGATTGAGGACCTGGAGCACCATCACAGATCTGGTGGCATCATACTGGCACATCCACTTCCACTCAAATCCTTAGGGAACTGCTGTCCTTCTGGGTAGTAGTGATTCTCAGCCATTTGGACTGGCACCCACATACAGCCTTTCCATGCGTCAAGAGCATCAGATAGAGAGCACCTTCACAGAGTTTCCCATCCACAGCAGGATGTGTGGGTATCCCAAGTCACCAGAGGGTGGGCAGCCCCATCATGCATCACCCATCCACATCCACTGTAAGCACCCACTGCGCTCCACTTCCACACACCTCATCTTGTACATAGATTCTCCCCATCCTGTAGCCATACTTGTGCTGCTTCCTTGCCCCTGACTGTATACTTACATTTGAAGACTGTCCAAGGATGAGGACGATCCATCAGGAGAACTGTTACATGGGACTGTTCAGGCCCCACCAGCACCTCCCTTGTGAGATCCTACTTTCACTCAACCAGGTACAACCCACAACGCCTACTTGAGCAGCACACCAAATGAACCTCTGACAGCCAGGATCATTTCTCCCTGATGTCTCCACACCATTACCACGAGCAACACATTTTCAACCCTACCGATTTTTAGTAGGTAGGCTTATTATTTTCTAAGCCACTACAGCCCATAGATTGATGAATCATGCATGTGTGAAGTCAAGGCATTTCAAGGTAACAGACACGATATGAATCCTTAAAGCAAAGAAAGGACCACTGTTCTGAATACAAATTATAATTACCCCATTATAACAGAAGACAAGGTCGATCAATAAATCTGGGAGACTTCTCATGTTATGTTAGGTTAGGTTATATTATGGAATTCGGGTTTTTATTGTGCGATAATCACCCGTGAGGGTTTCCACGTGCTCTGTAGCAGGTGTGTGAGGCCAGCCCTGGGGGCTTACTTGAAGAGCTAAATCTTTAGCTTCTTGCTAAATTCAAGAAGAGAGGATGAGGCTCTAATGTGTTGTGGGAGGTCGTTCCAGGATTCAGGGTCCTGCTACAAGAAGACGCGGTCCCTGCTTTGCTTTAGTGTATGCATGGGGTGTGTGCTAGTGAGGGACCAGCAGAGTGGAGGTGTCTGGGGGATTGGTTGAAGTGAATACGGCTGTTCAGATAGTCACTGTCAGTGTTGTAGAGCGATTTGTAGGTGTGGGTGAGGAGTTTAAAGTGTGGCCAGGGGGTCTGGTTGCTTCGGGAAGTTGCTGTATGTAGTTGAGATTTTGCTGCCAAAGACACAGATCTTGTGGTGGGCTGATGTTTCATGTGACAGTTGTGGTGAAGTATTTGGCGCTGCAAGGATTTCTTTCCTGCTGTGGAGAGGGCATTTATTCATTTGACTAGAGCTTCCGTCTTGGTTTCTTTGATGCCCTGGTGGTACCTTCTCTGGGCAGTTTTGAAGGCATCTTTTTCCACTACCCCTTTGCTGGTTCTCCACTTCTTTTCCAGTTGTGTGCAGTGTCTCTTGGTCAGCGCGAGGTCTTCTATGTACCAACTGGCTTGTTTTCTGGTTTTTCCTATATTGCTTTGCTTCATGGGGGCCGGAGTTTCGCGGCAATTGGTGTTCAACTTATTGAAGTTCTTGCATGCCAGGATGCCTGTGGATTTTGGTTTGTCCTCGAGTGGAGAGGCCATCCAGTCTGCCTTTGTTAGCTTCTCCCAGTGTTGGCGTGCTAGGTGCTGTGTGGGCTCTTCTGGGTTGATGGATGTCAATTTTAATTCTCACTATGGCATGGTCTATCCATGTGACGGGTCTTGGGTTGTTGATTGTAATATTGTCAAAGGATGTGAATTCGGGGTCTAGGATGTGTTCATTTGCATCGGTGGGCTCCCTGATGTGTTGGGATAGTTTCAGGTTACCGAGGTTGTCAAGAAGTGCAGTTGAGTCAGGGTCAGTCCCGTCTTCAAGATGGAAATTGAGGTCTCCTAGGAGGATGAAAGTGCTGGTGTCGAGGCCTAGGGGGATAATTAAGTCTGGCATGTTGTTTGCAAAGTTTGATCGTGGTCCTAGAGGGTAATAAACAAGGCTCCCACCCAGGGTGAAATTTGCTGTGATTTGTAATTTGAAGTTAAGGTGCTCCATGTAGTGTGTGTGGAGGTGAGTGAAGTGGATATGTTTTTGGTTGGTGTTGCGGGTGTGGTGGTGCGGGTGAAGAGACAGAGAGAGCAGGTGAAGTCTCCTTCCTTGTAATGTGGTGTGGCGCACAATCAAATAGTGGTACGGGTGCTTCCGGGGTTCAAGGCACGAAGGAGAGTGGTGTGGTGGTGTGGGTCAGGGAGGGACCTGGGTTTCTGGCAATGGGTGTTGTCCAGGCTCAGACAGGCACTAGCAGCCTTGCATGTGGTACACCTTTGGTGCACCTGCTGCTCGCGTCTGCTGGGCGTCTGCCCTGCCGACATAATTAGGGAGGTCCTGGGAAGGGGAAGGGGTGTGGTGCAGTGGGCAGGGCAGAGAAGAACCGCAATGGTGAAGAAGAAGTGAGGTGCGAAGGAGCAGGGGGAGGAGGGAGGTGGCCACAGAGTTGGCAGGAAAGGGATGTAAAGAAGCTGGAGAGATTGGCAAAAGCCAAAAATGAGAACAAGAAATGGCACAAATAGGGAAAATGGGCAAAAGAAACAGCATAGAAAAGTCACACACAGACAGAAATGATCAAATATAACAGTTGAAGCAACCAAGCAAAAGTTGAGAGGGAAAAGAGTGCATGCAGAAACGAAGGACTGATGTCAACAAGGAGACAAAGCAGTCTACCTATTCCAACATAGAACTAGGAGGTACCATGGTAATGCAGTGGCAAAAAAACCCAAAAAACTGCACGCTGCGAGGATGGTCTCAATCTACCCCTGCTGATGAATTGGATCTAAAAAAATCCAAAATAAACATCTGTTGCATGGAAGGAATGCTATTAAGAGGGAGTGGAAACACAAAGAAAACCAACTGCGGAAGCTTACTCTGTTAATGTTGATGTTTTGTCACACACGTTGTGACGTGATTATCGGCTAGTAATTGCAAAGCCATTTTTTTCCGCTTATGAAGAGATGAATCTCAAATATTGCCCCAATATTATGGACGCACGAATAATCATTCTGAGCCTTCTGAGAGACTCGTCCAAGGACATGATGAGAGGGGGGCTTGGGGGGTTAGCCGATCTGGGAGGTCTCCCCCGGGCAGTTTGGGAGGGGCGGGGGGGCAGGCTTAAGGTCCTCCATTTCGTTTTGGGCTGCTTTTGTTTGTAGCCCAAACAGAGCCCAATTATAAAGTCATTGGGCTCCTGCTCCCAGCCACAATTTTAGGATTGGTGACCTGGTGGCGTTTTAGCGTAGAATAAGTTTTTGCCCTCCCTAAATTTGGGATTTTTTCGGGGTGTAGGAATTTTTCTTTCCCTTGTTTGGTTGGTGGTTTTTCATTGGGACAGGTGAGCAGGGTTTTGGTCATGTATTGTCGCTTGGAACAGGTGCAGTGCGGGGGTTATTGGAAGCTTGCCAGGGTTGGCAGAGGTTTTTTGGTCATTGTTGAAGTTGGGTTATGTAGGCAGGTTAATTTTAAGTTCGGTTAGATATGTTGGGTGATTTACAGTTGTGAAGAGGCAGGCAGGGGAGGTTGGTTAAGTGAAGTGTAGAATTATAGGGGTTATAATTCATTGCAATGCTTTGTATTGTCTTGTAATATTGTAATGTTTGGGTGGGGGCTGGTTCTACGAAATTTTAGGGGCTGGAGCGGGGTCAGGTTTGTGGTTGTATTAGTGAGGTTTTTAGTTTTGTAAGGCAGTTGGCAAGAATGTCTCATGTTATGTGCAGTTTCAATAAAGCGGCCTTTTACACACAGTCCATTGGTTTGTGGTCTGCCCCTTCCCCCCTCCAAATGAGGTACCACAGACTTCCATAGTGCAGGCTGCCAAAGGGAAAATTAGATTTTAGACTACTTGAAGTGTCCCAATGGTAGTGTACTATGAAAAATAGTTTATATAAACATGTACTCATGTATCGCGGAATTCTAATTGCTGTCTCCTGTGACATTTATGTTGTCGTGTTTTTTTATTACGAAGCATAAAATGACCAAACACGAATGGCAACAGTCTATTACCAACCAATGCATTCTTGATTTCATTTCCCAGCCCTCGTTTAAAATCGGTAATCACAGTATTAGCGTGCGGAAGAGAAGGCACTTGAATGCTGCTGTGAGGGAAGGTTCTCCTGCCCGCGCGATTAGAATTTGACGGGAGGTTAATCGCCCGGGGGCCAGGGAAGCCATTTTACGAGATCAACTAATCCCTGCCATGGAAGAATGGCGCGAACCTAGAGGCACGAGGGAGCCCAGGCCTCTGTGCATCCAGTGCCAGCCATAAACCTTTACAATGAGGAGCATTAAGGAAATCGATGCATTACGTTATCTTTTTTACAGTAACATGACGCCACAGCCTATAGTGCTCTGTTTGCTGTAGCTTTCACAGCACTTCCCCGGCGGCCGAAGCACTCAGTTAATAGTCCAATGTCTGACCACACACCTGCGGCTTGACGGCCGCGCAGCTTCCTGGAAAAGCTAATTAATATGTTGAATGAATTTTAAGAAACTGTCCTATAAACAAGCACAACGACTTTCTTTCTTAACTAATGGAAGTATGGAATAGATATTTATTTGCATTCTCAACTTGCTGAAAATACTTGCCAGACTTTGTCACAAATGATTTCTTTTATTTTCCTGTTCAGAAATACTTTATTGCGCATTTTCCAAACCAATGAACAGGACAAAAGAAACAGAAATGTAATACAAGTGGTACATTCGGGGAGCCAAAGTCTTATCAGGAGGGTGGTCTTTTGACGAGGCTGGACCAGTCCCACAGGATTGCCGCCCGCAAGTGAAACTTCTAAGTAATAAGAGTAACTCATTTTTTAGGCTACCTACGGGGCAGAGAAAGTTCATTTTCCACACATGCACTGTAAGATTGCAACAATATTTGCACTGACCAGTGCATAAACAACTTTGCAATGAATGACTCGTAAAATAACCATTGACAAGACCAGTAGATTCGACGTTTGTATTGCATGCGCTTCAGACGCTTGTGAGCCCTACAAACATCAAACCATTGTACTAGACAAAAACATCTGAAAAGTGAATTCTAGAGAAAAAGGTAGTTTATTTTCTGCAGGACTTAGGGAATTAGAAACTGATGGATGGGTGGATTGCTTGACATTTCTGGATCTTGTCTAAGGTAGCATGGTGAGAAAATGGACGAAAAACTGTATGAGGCGCAGATAATTATGAGCATCTGAGATTTATCCAAGCATTCCCTCTCTCACTTTTTAGATCTCACTAGCAGTGGCAAATTCCACGGCTGTGAGGGCCCTGCTCAACTTAGGTGCTCTGTGGAGCCGCAGCTTCCTCCATTTCATCTTCCCATCAAGAGAGCCCTATAGAACCATGGCTATCTCATTATCACAACTCAAGGAACTACTATGTCCCACCCCATCCCTAGCACTCACTGACTGCCAAACCCTCTAGTATCTCCTCATGCCTCTAATCCTGACTGCTCCCCGCGGATGCCAAGTGCTTCTGGTAGGGTAGAACCCAGTGTTGTTGGCAATCTTCCTCCCTGCTCTTTACATGCTCTGTTCAATCAATCAATCAATCAGGATTTATAAAGTGTGGCAAATCACCCAATAGGGTATCCAAGTGCTGACTCTGTTAAACCTGGCACAACCAAATAACAAAATGAGAGATTTGATTGGTACACATGTTCTTTGCTTTACAGTTTCAAGGGAGACATCGTTTACAACGCACGTGTTACAACGAGTGCCATTACAACGCAATTTTTACAATGTAAAATTCATTACACTGCATGTCATTACACCACATGCCATTACAATGCATTCCCCAAAGTAATGCCCCGGCGGAGTTAGAATAGTAATTTGCGTTTCAATGGATTATGCGTTGTAATGGCTTGCATTGTAATGGATTTTGCGTTGTAAAAAATGCATTGTCATGGCACGCGTTGTAAATGCGTGCGTTGTAACATGTCCTATTCCAGCTTCAACTGTGTCCATCTGCAGCTAAGTTCTAGCAACATGGATGGGTTTTGGTAGGAGACTCACTAGAAAGACGCAGACAATGGCTGGGAGATTGACGAGACAAGAGAGCACTCATAAAAGAAGCAGAAACAGAGCAATGGAGGGAAAGTCGCACTTCATATGACCAATGAATTATCATTCATTACAAGTGAAGAATTGTGACAACGCAAAATATACCATTCACTTTACTTAGAGATTTGTATTTCCTAACTGTTTATATAAGTCTAGCTTTAAAAAATATACGAAAACAATGAGCGTTGTCAATGCAAAAAAAGAATACTTTTTTACTCTCTGCCTTCACCGTGCTCTGGATCAGAAAGCAGTCTCTTCAAAGATGGCCACTGCTTTGATATTTTATTGGCATCCGACTAACAAGAGATACTAGTTCTTCTTTAATGTCTCTAACTTGCTAGCTGTGGCCTCTGACTGCATCGCTGTTTAATCAAATATCCTGCTGCTGTTAGTTTTTAGGTCTCGCATAGGCATCAAGTAATCAGTATTAGTGGTGAAACTCCACCCATTGTGTTTCTATTTGTTTTGTCGCTTGCCATTGGTTAAATATGGCATTGCTCTTTTTATCTTGCTCATTGATTGGCTGGTGGTCCGATACCTCACTCCCGTTTTGCTTCAGTTTTGCAGGAAGCAGCACCTACCAACTACAGTATAGTTCCGCTGCTGGGCTCTTATGTTTTTATTTAGGGACTATTTCCTTGTTTTGTACAAATGCCGGCCCGTGTTTGTGATAGAACAGCGGCATTCCTCCAGCCAAGCATGCTACTTTCAAGCCTGGTGTGGTGCGGCAAATCCAGTCAAATAAGCGCGGCCTGCGTTCAAAACCGTAAGACGCTAGACAAAAATGCAATGGCATTCTCACTGAAATCTGTACTCATATCACGTGGCTTTGCTAATCCATCAGTAAATGACTGCGGAGCACTGTGTGTTGTTACAGACGCGCTCCCGTGTTTGCGATAGAACGGCGGCATTCATCCAGCCCAGCATGCTACTTTCAAGCCTGGTGTGGTGCGACAAATCCAGTCAAAGTCCTGGTTGTCAAGCCCCCATCCGCAATAACAAAAAAACAACACTATGAGGCTTGCTAAAGTGCTTTTTTACTTCTTTTGGTCAACAAGCGCCCGGAGGAAAACCACCTACAAGGCTTGTCTGTAATATCTTTATATATGCGTGAAAATCCTCTCCTTATCTCTTCGTCTCTGCCCCTCCCTCTGTGTCACTCACTCCCTCCTTCCTTGTGCCCCCTCTTCCCTCACTTTCTCATGCTGTCCTTCCCCTCACACGTTTCTCTTCCATCTAGCTATCTGCTCTACCTTCCTTTGGGTGTCTCTCTCTCCCTCAAACACCCTCATTTCCTTCACGTGCGCTTCCTTCCTTTCTACCCACCTCTCTCGCCATCTCAACAATTACACCACTTCTTTCCTCAATCTCTTTCATCTTCTTACATTCTCCTGTTTTCTCCCTTCTCATACCCCCTTTCTTTCAGCGTCTCATTCTCTCCCTGCCCACTCTCCACGCTCTTATTTCGTGCCCCCTCCACTATCGCTTCTCTCTCTCACGTCACTCTTTCCATTTGCAGAGATACCCAGCTCTCCCCTGCCTCACCCACCCCCACAGTGCAGACATGTACTGGGAAGTTTTGGAGACAGAGGGGGAGATTCACCACCTTCCCAGGGTAGGCAGGGAGCTCGGAGAAAACGATCGACTTCGAGTTGTGTTGTTCTCATGTTTTACGGCACATGTGATGCTTCGCTAGGTCACGCAATATGATCCTGGACAATGTTACCTGGTGCTGTTTCGTAATGCTATGCTACTATTTGTCATAATGCTATGCTAGACAATGCCGTATAGCTAGATGCCATTTTTACTGTTCAGTTCTGCTATCCAATGCTGCTGTGTTACTATATGTTATACATTACATGGAGGAATAAGAGGCAAGTCCTATAGGATGGCCGTCACCAGTGCTGGATTTGGAAAAACTTTGCTCAGCGAACCTATAAATTGGGGGTCGAGGTGTTTCAAAAAGGGGAAGGAGTTTGGAGAGAGAGTCATAAAAAGCAGTCTGACAACTTATACATTTTTGTTGTTGTAAAACTTGGCCACAAAGAAATTGGCAACAAGGGGAAACGTGCCAGTAAACTGCTCTGGTTCATTTGGTTGCAAAGGCCATTCAGTTAGTGTTCTCACTATTCTGCGTTGTCATCTCTTTCGTTAATGCTTTGCTCTCACTCAATCATGCTGTGCTAAAATCACTCTTACACAGTGCTGGGTGTCTCTCTCTTATAATGTTGTCATTTTTTCATACAGTGCTTTCATTCCCTCACCTTCACTGGACTTGAAACAGAGTTAAAATAAAGTCAGGCTGTAACTTGTAACCCTCGCTCACTACAGGATGGGCCCTCCTCAAGGAAGAGCTCGGCATGTCACTTCCCCTCGTTCTCTCTTTTTACTCTCGCCCTCTCCTCTTGTATCTCCCCTCCCTCTTTCCTCACCCACCCTATCTCTTGCTCACATAAATACACCCCACATAAAACCAATCTATACTACATAGCAACAATCCACATAAACACACACCACATCATGCCACATAATTCCAATCGCAAAAAGAACTATTGATGGACAGAATGCAGAACAATGTCATACATTCACCCCAGTACAGAGATCTGGGCCTAAATCCATCGTTTTTTTGCTCACCATGCCATTCCAGTTTGGACCCAGCCATATGCAAATCAGTCTTCACCCTGTGCCCAACGGGAACAGTCCAGGCCGAACTGCCAGGCAAGGTCCTCCCTGGACTGGAAACAAGCATCCTAGGACCGGTTTCGGGGTTTCACCCCTCTTCAGCTAGGATAGCTTGATTCCAGTGGCATGGAGAGCACGGGACTCACGTCTGAGCATACCCGTCCCACTCGGGGTGACAAATGCAAAAAGAACTATTGATGGACAGAATGCAGAACAATGTCATACATTCACCCCAGTACAGAGATCTGGGCCTAAATCCATCGTTTTTTTGCTCACCATGCCATTCCAGTTTGGACCCAGCCATATGCAAATCAGTCTTGACCCTGTGCCCAATGGGAACAGTCCAGCCCGAACTGCCAGGCCATGTCCTCCCTGGACTGGAAACAAGCATCCTAGGACCGGTTTCGGTTTGGTAATTCCAATCAGCATAATTTCACTTAGTGCAACATTTTTCCACACAAATCAACTCAATACATTTCCATTCCACACCACATAATTCAACAACAAAGCACATACTACAAATCAACAACACAATCACATAACACACTACACCATTCCTCATCACACCACAAAATTCAACAGCACGTAACATAATTATACTCCACTACATAACACTCCACAACACAAAATACCATACCACATAGTTACTCTCCAGAACCCACAATCTGCTTCCACATAATTCAATGCACAAAATACCACATAATTACTATTCACATAATTCCACTCCATACCACATACATCCACTCAACAACACATAAGCAAAAAATATTTGCACCAATAGCTCTAACTCTCTTTTTCTAAATAATCCACTGCCGAAAAAAATAAGTAAAAAACATTATCATTTACAATACCATTAGCTCTAACTTTCACAAATGTGAGACCGATTGCATTGCAAATGCTTGTTTAGCTTGAAGCCTAACAGCGCAGCTATCTGGTTGCACAAAATGTATTGGGGATATGTTGATAGTTGAACTGGAAAGCAGCTCCCGGCATTGCTTTCCATTGGCATTTTTTGTCACTCTTATTTTCTTGCTTTCAATTAAATGGTTTTATTTGTTTTAGGCTGTCCATCCAGTCATTGTCCCACCCGTGGAGCACAGCCTGTTTACAATCTCTCATACTGGCTCCTTTTATCCTTCCACAAGTGTCTGCTTTATCGGGAACTTTCTTTCCCCATGAGAGTGCATCTGTTTATCCTGTTTTCTCCGTGTTTCCCACTTCACCCAGAACATTTCTTTTGATAACATAAAGATTTCATTTTCCACAACTTTGTCCCTTGTGCAGCTTTTACGTACACTTTCACTTTTATACAGCTTCACCCTTGGAGCCACGTTCTTGGGCTCTTTAATTTCACATTGTGATCCCTGTTGTTCCTCTTGTTCGTTCGCTTCCAATCCATTCCATGTTGATCCGTCTCTGTTTGCTGCCCTCCCCATGTGCTCCATTTTCTTCCCTTGTCCACTCCTGTGTGTTTTGCTTCCTTCTGCCCCCTGTAGCTTCCCCCTGCCCTCCTCTTGCTTTCCCGGCCTCCGTGATTCCACCCTTCATGTTGTTTCCCCCATCTGCATTCTTCCCCCACTCCTGTTCTTTTACCCACCCTCTCACATTACTTTCATGTCTCGCGCCCAGGAAAGACACAGACACAGGCGGATCTGGAGGACACGTCTTTATTCCTTCATTTGCAATCCCCGAACTGCCACTTCCACCCGCGGCTCCTCCCCTTCCTCCCACAACCCGGCCTGACCTCGGGGTGAAGCCAAGCCAGGCATGACGACACAACATCTCCCCCTTTTGTATTTTAGATGTTCAGCGTCTCTCTCATAGTTCTTCAATGAGTCAGATGGGTTTCCGAATGTCCCATCGTGGTCGACTGGGTCGTGATTGACTGTGAGGATGTTCACTTCTCTGAACGTGTCTCCAAGGTCCGCATGGGTTCTTCATGGCTGCTTTCTTCTTGACTTGACACGTCCGTGTCCCAGTCAGGTCTCCGAGCCCAGGTGTAGGCTGTTGGGTTGCATCTTTTGAAATGTGGCACATTTCTGGTCATTCTCGTGTTTCCTGACTCAGCCGTGATCATAGTCCCTTTCCTTCTTGTTACTTGTAGTGGGTGATTGTGGTAACGACTGTCTGCTTTGGATTTCCTTTCTTGCCTCACTAGCACCCATGTCTCCTTCTTGGATGTCGGATGTCTTGGCGTGTCTGCGATGATCAGTGTATTCCTTCATTTTGGGCCTTCTTGTTTCCATCCAATTTGACCAGGGTTTCGTGGTCTGAAGTCGTGATTCTGGACTGTGTAATGGCGTCTGTGGTTGGTATCCGGGTGCGAGGGGTCCGCCCGAGCATCAGGGTTGCCAGGCATTGGTTTGTGGTGCTGTGAGGAGTGGTCCTGTATGCTCGGAGTACTTCGTTTAGTGCTGACTGAATATCACGGTGGGTTAGCTCAGCTTGTTGCATCGTGTTTTTAATAGTGGCCATGAATCGCTCCACCATTCTGTTGGCTTGGGGCCACAGGAGAGTGATTTTCCGATGTTTGAAGTTGAGATGTCTCGCAAAATCTGAGAATTCTTGTCCATTGAATTGCGGACCGTTGTCAGTCTTCACCACCGCGGGGATGCCTCATGCGGCAAAAGCTTCATTAATTGCAGGTATGACGGTGGTCGCTTTGGTAGAATAAGTCTGGTGAGCGATGGGGAATATTCATCCATGATAACGATGATGTATTTTCCCGACTTCAGTGGGCCCAAAAAATCGACGGCTATGTGTTGCCAGACACTATCTCGGAGGTCCGACATCAGCAGGGGGCGTGAGGTTCTTCGCGCCCTACTAGTTGACAGTGTGGGCAGTCTCGAAGTGTGGACTCTACCATCTGGTCTAGGGAGGGGAACCAGACACGCTCTTGCAGCGCTTTCTTCGTGGCTACTACCCCTCGATGTCCTCCGTGTGCCAGATTTACATTTCCCTGTTGCAGCTGGGTAGGGAATGACAATTCTCTGACCTCTTAATAGTAGGCCTTTGTCACTGATGGAAAGTTTATCTTTGACGTGCTTGAATGCCGCAAGTTCCTGCATGTTGATGGTGGCACTCATCTTCAGGTCTTCTAGATGTCGCCATGAGTCAGTGCGAACACGATGTATGACATTTTGTATTGTGGCGTTATTTGCCGATGCCTCGATGATGGTTTCAAGTGGAATGGCCGGTTGGCAGGCTCGTCAATGACGAACTGAAGATATTCTTCAGCCACAGAGTGGTGCACCCGAGTCAGAGCCTGGGGGTGCCGTGAGATGTAGTCCGCCGGATTCTCCGCCTTCCCCCGTTTGTGAATGATGGTGTATGTATAGTCTTGCAGGCGGAGGCCCCACCGTTCAATTCGCGGAGGCATTTTCGCCTTGGGGTTCCCAAAGATGGTGATCAGCGCTTGGTTGACGGTGATGAGTGTGAAGTGTTTGCCATACACAAAGAGGTGGAAATGCTCACACGCCCACACGACTGCCAGACTTTCTTTTTCAAGTTGGGAATAGGCTTTTTCGGTGTCAGTGAGACTGTGGCTGGCATACGCGACGATGTGACGTTGGTCTGCTTCGTCATCATATCACGCTAGAATCGCCCCTAGCCCTACGGGGCTAGCATCTACTGTGATTTCAGTCTTTCATTTGGGGTTGAAGTAGGCAAGGTTGATGGCTGAACTCACTGCTGCCTTGATTTTATGGAAAGCTCGGTCACACGCAGCTGACCACTGAAAGCTTTGTCCTTGTCGAGTGAGTTCTCTGAGGGTGTAACTGATTGTGGCATAGTCCTTGATGTACCAGGCGCAGTAGCTGGCCATCTCCAGGAACTAGCGAACATCACTGACGTCATGAGGTTGTGGAGTGTCCGAGAGCACTGACACCTTGTCAGGGTTCGGTCTCATGCCCTCCTTTGAGAATATGTGGCTGTAAAACTTGAGGGTTGACTTGTGGAATTCACATTTTTCCTGATTGAGTGTGAGGTTGGCGGTGAGTAGGACGTGACAAACCCGGTCCAGTGCTTTGTCGTGGTCTTTCTGGGTCTCACCGAACACCAGGATGTCGTCGCTGTAGTTAAAGGCATTTGGAATGTCTTGTATCACTCGTTTGACAGCCTCCTGGAAGATCTCCGCAGCAGAGGAGATTCCGAAATTGAGGCGTTTATACCGGAAGAGTCCTTGGTGTGTGGTGAATGTCGTGATGTAACGTGACCGTTCATGTAGTTCAAGTTGATGGTATCCCTTATTGAGGTCTAGTTTCGAAAAAACTGTCGCTCCGTTCAGGTGTGTGACATGTCACTGATGTGGGGTCCTGGGTGTTGCTCCCGTTCAATGGCTGTATTTGGGGCTTGCATGTCAACGCACTGGCGTACTTTGTTGTCCTGACACCTCTTGGGTAGGACCACTACCGGGGACACCCACGGAGTGGGTCCAGTTGATCTCTCAATGATATCTGCTTTTAGTAGGTCTTGGAGTTCATCCTCTACCGCTTGTTGTAAGTGAAAGGGCACTTTCCGGTGATGCTGTGCCACTGGTGTCACTTGCTTATTGATGTGTAGCTTGACTTTGCAATGGGCAAGCTTCCCTAGACCGTTGAACAGTTACGGAATTTGTTGACAATATCTGGCGAATCGTCTACTTTGTCTAGGATCTCGACTAGCTGCAGGTGTTCTGCTGTTGGTAAACTGAGGAGGCAGTCTGCTGCTTCAGGGCCTTCTGTTGCAGGGATTCTGCTTATACACAGAACTATGCGTAGAACCCCGGGACCTCAGTGAATTGTGGTGTACCAGAAACTCACCTCAGAACCCAGAACCCAGTATCCGGCTAGCATAAGTGTCCCATTCGTTGTCCGAGATTTAGCTCGGCAGTCCCAATGAAAAGACAACCCAGAACAAGCGACTCAGTATACTCTCAGTAATGGTGGGAATCGGAAATACCTGTTCGTATATTATTCTCACCTCAGTCCACAACAAGAATCAACAGAGACACGGTGAAAATAAAAAGAGTTTATTTTTATAGACCACGTGTCCTAAGATGCAGTACTTTGGCTAATACAAGCAGACAAATGATTAAAATCAAAACCATCAACATCGTTACAATTCCATAGAATATAAAAGGGGTGATCATGTTATAATGACAGTGGATACTACCACCTTCCCTTTACTAAGAAGCTAATATTATTATTAGACTAACAGAAGGTCTCTTAGGCTTGAATAGGGGACCCCATACCTCAAAGATCAGCTTAGTGAAATCACATCACAGGAGCATCAGGAGTCTTCTCGCAGGAAGGCTCGTCTTCGGTCTGAATAATAAACATGATGTCTGTGATATTAAAAGCACCAACTTTCAGGTATTTGCAGCTGCTCGTGTGTTATGACTAAATAGTGGGTCGATCAACCTAGAGTGGAAAACATGCATTGTCTAACAACTCAGACTGTTTGTCACATCGTGTGCAGACCAAGGTCGCTGCGCAGAGCACGGGATGGTAACAACAGATTGCTCTCGTGTGAGGCAAAACTCGAGTCAGCAGTTTGTTTAAGCAATAACATGTGAACACAGTGTCGTGTGCAAAAGCAGCAAGATGGCTTTCTAACCTCTAACGTGGTTATGCTAACTTAACAATGTATGTACGTATTAAGGGAGTCCTTACTACACTTCGATCACGTGAATGTACGCTTGGATTTTCCTGTCCTTGTAGGAAATCGCCCTAGACACGGCAATGGTTCTCTGGACAGCCACGTGTAGACCCGCACTGCGGCTGGCTCTAGTTTCGGCTTGGGATTCATGCTCTGGTATTCGGTGGCGCAGATGTAGTTGAGCGATGCGCCTGTGTCTAAAATGAACTTGGCCGAGTGACTTCCTATTCGGATGTGGAGTCGCGGGCACTTCTTCAGTCTATCTGGGTCTGCCACCATACATACATAATCGTCGCTGTCTTGTGATATGAGAGTAAGGGAGGACGACTCTCTGGATGTTGAGCGCTGAGATCGGTAGGAGCTGTGTGACTGGGTACTGGCTGTGGACGAGCTCATCGAGTGTTCTCTCCGGCCTTGTACAGCCCTTGCATGGTGACATGATCCTGTGGTCTGTCTGGTCTCTCGGTTCAGTGCGACGAGCGTGACAGGCAGCTTCAAAGTGGTTGTCTTTTCCACATCGATGGCATTGTTGCCCAATGGCTGGACATTGACCCGTATGAGGGAAGTATTGGCCACACCGGTAGCACTGTGGAGGTTGTCTACGGGAGTGACTGTTCTGTGTCCCCCGGTGGGGTGACTTCATACGAGGCTGTCTTGCGAATCTCCCGTATGAGTGTCGCCTTGGTTCTGCGTGAGAGTGCACGCGGAGGGCTTGTTTTTTTTCTTCGGATTTACTGGCCTCCATTTTCTTTGCGTGCTCTTCGGCTTGATCATTAATGCGGGTGAGTTCTTCTATTTCATGTAGAGTGTAGTGTTTCTTCAGAAGTCGGCAGCGTAGTGAGTCAGATTGACATCCGTCAATGATGCTAAGACGTAGCGCGTCGTCCGTGTTAAAGTTGTCGAACTCACAGTAGCGGGCTAGACGCTTGAGGTGGGAGATGAAGTCACCCATAGGTTCGTCTCGCTCCTGAGACGCGAGGTTGAAGGTGTACCGCTCATAATCTAGATTCCGTTTGGGAAGGAACTTATTATTCAACCCGTCTCTCATATGACGCAGCGCTGGTCGGCGGCAGGTCTTTCATGATTTGGCCAATGTCTTTACCTATGAGATTGCGTAGGGCTATGAGCTGTTGGTCGGAGTCACGGACTAGTGACCCCTTCATGAAATCCTCGAAGTCCTCGAGCCAGCTCTTCCACGAGGGCCCCATGTTACTACCAGACATCAATGGTAGTGGCTCAGGGGGGCGCAGGTATGATACTCCCATGGGCATCAGTCCAGGCGGCGGTGCATTGTGTGCCGGGCTAGGCACCCCTCGCTGCGAAAAGTCAGGGTCAGACATGGTGGGGCGCAAGTGCAGTTCCAATAAGCTTCAGTGGCGTCCGCAGCCACTTAATGTCACTTTTGCAGGCCTCAGGGGTCTTTTTAGCGTGTTGCCTGACTTCAAAATGGCTGCGTCGTCAGGACTAAGTTTGGCCAATGGAACGTGCCTGACTTCAAAATGGCCACCGAAGGGGACTCCTGCAGGCATGCTTCACTTCTCTCAGAGACATTGTGACAGAGCGTACCCCTGTTTGTGTGTCGTCTCTCTGTTGGGCCGTGGTTCTGCCCTATGTGTTAGGCCCTTAGGTACAGCTCTTGGAATTCGGGCTGCATACGCGCGCTGACCTTTATTTCGCGCTCTTTCATGTGTTCGGCGCTCCGCTCGTGGTTGCGGCAGCTCGCGCTTCCTCTTGATTTGCAGAACTATAGAGGGGGTGACTCCGCATCCCACCCTCGTTCGCCAGTTTCGTGTCCCGCGTCCAGGAAAGACACAGACACGGGCGGATCGGGAGGACAAGTCTTTATTCCTTCATTTTCAATCCCCGAACTGCCGCTTCCACCCGCGTCTCCTCCCCTTCCTCCCACAACCCGGCCTGACCTTGGGGCTAAGCCACACCAGGCATGACGACACGACAATTACTTGCTTTTTTCTTTACGAATCAAATTTGGATCGGTAAACAACAAGGTAAAAAAAATGCATCATTTTGTAGCAGCGTGCAAGCTTGGTGTGCACACCTACAAAATGATGAAGCAAGCCATTTAGGTTTGTTACCTGTTCATTAGGTGATGCTGTGTAGGTTTTTTCCTTGTTCATTTGCCATGCTGCACAGCATCAAGGATGGGAGAGTTGTGGCGCAGCGGCCAGGGTAGCTGACTCCGGGCCTCATGGTTCGATCACCGGCGGCAGCTCAGCCCAGCACCCTATGACTCTGGGCAATAGCTTACTTAATCTCCCTGACGGCCCCCAGCGCCTTGAGACCCTTAGGGGTGATTAGTTCGCACTTCACAAATACCGGGTTATTATAATGATGCTGTGCAGCATGGCTAAAACCATTGGCAATTCTAATAGGTCCTAAAGAAGTGACCTATTGGCTTTGCCAATGCTTGTCAAAATTCCTTCTAGTTGAAGAGAAGTTCAGGGTATGTTGTATTTAAAAAGCTTGGTTAAGCAAACTAACCAGCTGGCATTTCTGTGCAGACAACTATTTGCTAATTATTTGCAGGTTAACCTCTTGGTGTCTTTCCTTTCCATGTTCATTACAAGTAAGAAGAATAAAAGCAGAATCTGTTCTTGGCAATTGAACACATGAAAAACCAGATGATAATTTTTACAAAAAGGTAGCAGAATCACTTTCATATATCGTTTTAAAAATGCTGGGACACAGATTGCGTAAAAACATGCAGAGATGCTATTTTTTCTATAAAAAATAAACATGTTGCTGTAAAAACATCTCCTTTCTGCTGATCATTTTTCCTTTTCCAAAGCACATATCAGAGGAAGAAAAAGTTCACGTTTTACTTTCTTAAACTGCAGCTGTAATTATGCTTTGTGACCTGCCTTCCACCCTTTCTGTTGGCTCTGGCAGCATTGTGGCTTGAGAAGTAAACTGTAATAACTTATTGCAGTTGAGCAGCTATGTCATTTCTTTATTACAGTTAAATATAGACGTCAGAATTCTCCAGGTAAATAAAGACGCCGGAAATCACCTGTAATAAGGACATTAGAGAGTGTTTTTTTTACTGGAATTGCAGGCTCCCATGTATTATGAATCTATCCTGATGATGGCATGCCCACAAGAGACTTGTGCCAATGTTCACATCTTCCTGTGCAACCTATAAATGGTCTTTGAGCAATCACCTCTAACCTACAATGAGCCCCTTTCTTGGTCCTAATGATCTTGTTCATCTCCTTCGATTACACAGCTACCAGGAGCCATCCACAGGCTTCCATTTAATGGAAGCTTGAAACAGTTATATAGATAAGAACTCTATTCCAACTTCTATCTCCTGGGTGGTCCTTTCTTATGATCTTGTTTCCGTCGGGGATGGCGGTGGCGATGTCGGGGGCAGAGGTGGCATTGGTCCACGTTTCCGTGAAGAAGGCGAAGTCTGGTGAGAGGATGTCGAGCAGGTCCCAGATCTCTACGGCGTGTCTGTGTAAGGAGCGCACGTTGAGGAGGATGCACGTCAGGGTTTCGGTGGCACGGGCATCCGGCGTGGGTTCAGAGGTTGTGGGGGGGCTGTTGATGCTGAAGGATTGTCAGCAGTGTCGGCAGGAGAACTGACTGAAGGTGGTGTTCGGCGTCACTTGCTGGCAGCTGTCGCTCCTTCCGGGGTTGAGTGCGAGGAGGGCAGTGGAGTTGTAGCGGTGGAGGTCATAGATCCAGGGTTCCTGGCGCTGGCCGTGGTCGGGTCGTGGACGGGCGCAGACGGGTTTGCCTTTGGCACACGTGAGGCGCGGCCATCCAGTGGCCACCAATAAGTAGGGGAGGGGGGAGGGAAGTGCAGCTAGGAGGTGGGAAGCGGGAACCGGCAGGTGGGGGGAGGGGCCGCGGGGGCAGCAGTGGCGGGAAGGGCACAGAGACAGAAAACAGCTAAGTAAACAGAGAGGATACAGGTACAATTACTGGCACAATAAAAGAAAGAGAGGAGACAGAAAACGGGCACAAACGAGACAGAAAATGGCACAAAGACAGACACAGGCACAAGAGAGACAGAAAAACAGAATGTGGTACAAAGACAGACACGGGCACAAGAGAGACAGAAAAACAGAAAGTGGCATAAAGACAGACACTGACAACAGCGGCCAGCAGAAGAGCAAGGTTCTCCCATTGGAACACCAGGGATGAGGCGCAGGCAGGAGTCCGAGGGTAAAGGAGGGCCTTGATCACCTACCTGAGCGAGCAGGTCACAGTGCCTGGAGCGGTGGCACTTAACAGAGGAGCTGCGGGGGGAGAGCAGGTCCCTGACCATTGCACACAAATGCTCCCTCTGACTCTCCAGCACGAGCGACCCCCTCTCCAACACAGAGCACCTCCACTTCCAGATTCAGACCAGCCCTAGAACCACGCTGTGTGGGACCCTCTCATACAGACCCCCCCGGCCTCACGCCTCTTTGGCCACCACCATTGCCGGCCTCGTCGCACCCCACGCCATCGCCTCCATGGACTACATTCTCATCAGAGACCTGAACTTCCATCTCGACAACCGCAGTGACCCCGGCTCCAACACCCTCCTGGACAATCTCGCCAACCTTGGCCTAAAGCAGCTAGTCACCACTCCCACCCAAAGAGCCGGACACATCCTCAACCCCATCTTCGCAGGAGGGACAAACATCCACTTCAGCCACACCACGCAGCCCCTCTGGGCAGACCACCACTGCATACACTTCACCTTCAACACCACCACCGCACCCAAACCCACCCCACGCCCGCCACAAAGGAACTGGAGTAAGATCACAGAGGAACAACTCAACATCACCCTCCTGCACGACCCCTACTCCGCCACGACCAACGCCAACTCTGCAGCCAAAGAATTACACCGCTGGATCACCAGCTGCGCAGACTTGCCCGCACCCCTCCGCCACCCCTCAACAATGCCCCCTGAAGGCCGCCTGGTTCACCACCAACCTCCAAGAAGCCAGGCGCTCCTGCAGACGCCTCTGGAGTATCTGAAGGAACAGGAAACCCACGAAGATCAGAACACCTACAGGAACCCCATGACTGAATACCACCAGCGCAGAAGAGCCACCAAGCGGACCTTTATCAAGAGCAAAATCCACACCAATGCCAGTAACGCAAAAGAACTCTACAACGTCATACAGCAGTTCACCAAACCCCCCAGCAATGCCCAGGATGTCACACCATCCCAGGACCTCTGCAACAAGCTCAGCTCCTACATCAACCTGAAGATCATGGCCCTCTACGACAACTTCAGCCAACAGACTACAGACACCACCCCCCTCTCCACCACCAACAACCAGCCCACCATCACCACCTGGAAATCGGCTACCACCAAAGACACTGCCACGACCATGAAGAACACCCACTCAGGAGCCCCTACGGAACCCTGCCTGCCGTACATCTACCACAGAGCCACCGCCGCCATAGCACCCGAACAAGGCCAGACCATTAATGCCTCCTTTGAATCCGGCATCTTCCCCGATGACTGAATGCGGGCATAGGTCAAGCCCCTCCTAAAGAACCCTCGGCTAACCCGACAGACCTGAAAAAAAAACAAGGGCCCATCTCTCTCCTTCCCTTCGCAGCCAAATTCACAGAGACATTCGTCAACGCCCAGGTGCCCACCTTCATCAAAGAGAATGCCATCCTCGACTCCTCCCAGTCCTGATTCTGCAGCAACCACAGCACCAAGACCGCCCTCCTCGCCGCCACCAATGACATCCGCATGATACTCAGCCCTCATCCTACTAGACCTCTCCACAGCCTTCAACACCGTTTCACACTGCAGTCTCACAGCCAGACTCCACGATGCCGGTATACAAGGAACCACCCTCGACTGGATCCGCTCCTTTCTCACGGTAAGAACCCAAAGGATTAGACTCCCACCCTTCCTCTCCAAACCCACAGAGATCAAGTGCGGTGTACCCCAAGGATCCTCGCTCAGCCCCACGCTCTTCAACAGCTACATTGCCCCCCTCGCCGCCATCGTTAGACAGCATGGGCACAGCATAGTATCCAACGGCGACGACACCCAGCTCATCCTCTCCCTCACGAAGAACCCCGAAGACACCAAACTCAGCTTCCAGGAAGGAATGCAAGACTTTGCAGCCTGGATGAACAACAGCTGCCTGAAGCTCAACTCAGAGAAGACAGAGGTCCTCGTCCTTGGACCCTCCTCCACCTCCTGGGACAACACCTTGTGGCCTTCCACCCTCGGAAACCCACCCACTCCATCAGACCACGCCCAAAACCTCGGCATCATCCTAGACTCCTCCCTCACCATGAACTGCCAGATCAACGCCGTCACCTCCACCTGCTTCAACGCCCACCGCATCCTCTGCAAGACCTTTAAGTGAATCCCCCCGAATGCAGAAAGACCGTCACCCAAGCACTCATAACCAGCAGACAGGACTACGGTAACGCCCTTCAAGCTACTCACTCGCGCCTAGAAATCCCTCCACAGCATCGGACCCAAATACCTCAACGAAAGAGTCTCCTTCCAAGTACCCAAAAGGAACCTCCGTTCCGCCGACCTCACCCTGGTAGAGACCCAACGCATTTGCAGTACCAGACCAGGCGGAACAGCCTTCTCCTATATTGCAGCAAAGTCCTGGAACGAGCTCCCAGTCAACATCAGACGCTCCCCTACTCTGCACACTTTCAGGAAGAGCCTCAAGACCTGGCTTTTCAACTGATCCGGAGCTGCATCCCTCCTCCCCAGCACCTTGAGACCCTCATGGGTGAGTTGCATGCTTTATAAACCCCTGATTGATTGATCAATTGATTATCTAGCAATTCCAAGAATCAATATTGGCTTTACTAGCCACCACCCTGTTAACTCCAGTGCTACAGAGAATGGTTTGGAAAAACTGTAATGGTATATAAAATGTTCTTTAAATTGTATCATAGCACTCACAAGTCCCCTTCTCCCTGTGTCCTCTCCTTGGTTTCGTTATACCAAATTTAGGGATGTGTAAAGTTTTTATCTTGATGGTGAAGTTTTGCATTATTGGTTTTCACGTACTTAGGGGAGTTTATTACCTTCCCTATGTTTACGTCTGAGCCTAGTTTGTTTCACAAGTGTTACTTGTGCTGTAACATTTCAGAAGTATTTTAGTGTGTAGCACGTGCACTCTACTTGCAACCGTTTGATCTCTACACTAGTCTTTAGCCACCTTTTTTTAATGGATTTCCATCATGAAGCCTGAATTGGGGAACTTTAATGAGTAATTGATGCATTTAATGTTTTTTATATTTTAGTCAAGAAGGGAGTAGGCAACGTGTACTTGATAAACAAACACTGCCAACATCTTCTCCATATGCCTCCATCATGTTTCATGACTGCCTGGTCATTGTGGGTTTTTTCGACACTGGTAGAAAAGAGTCATAAAGGGCAATCTCAGCTGTGTGTATCGCTCCTTGCAGAATTTTGTACAATCAAGGAAGTTCCTACTTAATTTCCAAAATATGTTTCATTGATCAGCTGATGGTTGGGGCATACGTTTATCATCATTAATGTGTTTTTTGTTTTTGTATTATTATTTTCTTTGCTGCTAATGAGTCTATGGAATGGGGATGCATGCAGGCCAGATCCTCCTGGGACTAAGGGATAATTATAGGATCTGGTGTGATGGTATTGCACATTCTTCCTAGAATATATCATGGTGGAGGCCTAGGGATATTATCCCTCATTTTACCATATTTTTCAACATTTTCTTTTAGGGTTTGCTTGTGTTAGGGACTCTGCACAGTCTACAGAAATTTTCTTTTCATTCACCTGTCAGATTCTCTGCTTGCAGGTGTCCTGGGTTTGTTGGAAGCCTGGGAATGGTCCCAGATGTATTTCCAAATTTGGGGATTTTAGTCCAAACCTTGTCATGCATGTGTTTGGTGGGGTGATTCAGGGCAGCTAGCTATCTAATAACAAGTGTTTAGATTTCATGATTTTACCGTCAGACTATACAGAATTTTCTGTGTGGTCATTTATTCATTTCCTAAATTCCCTGCATTTTTCCTAAGCTCCTTCTTTTATCCTGGTGTGTTTTGGGTCTTGTGGGACCCACAAATATTTTGGCTGAGTTTTTTTATTTTTCCCATTATTCTAGCTTGAAAGTTATGAGTGTGCTAGATGCTGGAACGAGAATATCCCGTGCATGGTGAAATGACTTCCAACCCTAAGTAAACTGACTTCATGTGAAACTGATATCTTGATTTTCTTTTGCCCAGTACACATGAAATCCTGCAGATCCAAGGCCTGACTTTGAGGTCCGGAGGATCACCAAAAGCAAACTCTGTAGCGGACATGAGCCATCTCCCTATGTCATTGAGACACTGACTGTGAGCAGTGGTAGCAGCATACCATTTTTTAATCTATTGTATTGTACTGGCCCTTTTACCTGTCCAAGGCGAGAGTGTGATACCTACAAGCTCACTTGTGTAAAGTTCTGCTTACATGTCACCCTTGGATCCTACTCGGACCTCCCTGTGTGTATCTCTAGTGTGTGTGTACATATGATGAATGCTAGTAGGACTCCATGTTGTTTGCAGGTCTGTGAATGCTGATGACAGTGGGATACATTTTGGATTGCACCTGGTTTCACAGTGCACAACATGGCCTCCCCAGACAGTGAAAGTGTATTGCCTGCACTTACAAGCCCTGGACATTGTAGTGTGAAGAGACGGAGACAGGTCTTCCTTTAGAAATTATATGGAAATCTTTTAGTACGGATTAGCTGATTAGTCCTTCTTGACCACTGCCATTCACACAATAAATCACAGCCCACTACTTCTTTGTGTTTAGCAAAAAAGGCCACTTCATTAAGACAGGTGCATTTTATAACTTAAGATAAAACAGCATTAACAACTCAAGATTACCGATACTTTTAAAATAAATAAATCCCCAAATTAGCTCAACATAGCTTAAAGAACAAAAAACCCCATGGTCATCAAGCATCCTCAAATGAACTGTACTCAATGTTATTGAAAGCCCCATCATTTTCACTTCCCCTCCTCCGTGTCCCGTCCTCCCCCGCCCAAGGGATGGATAAGCCCGCTCCAGGCTGTCCACCCCCCAAAAAAACCCGCCTAAAAGATCAATATGTAAAAAAACTATACCTGTCCTATAGTTGCGGAGTGTTAAAGGTAATCCAGGAATACCTAAGAGCCTGTGACTAAAAACTTCTTGCAAAATTCAGGACTGAAAAAAGAGGGTGGGTGGGGCAGCTAGCAACAACTCCTACACCCCTAACGACCGCCGCCGCGAGAGTCTTCCCTCCTAAAACACTACTAGAAATAACCTCCCCCCTAGATCCTGCCCTCATCGCTAATTACACCTTTCAGCACCTGTGGCCTGCTCCAATGTACGAAAACACCCAGGGGGAGACCAGCTCGCGCCAAGCTCCCCCTGGGTCCCCATTAGATGAATGGTGGGGAAATTGTGAGAGTCAGGAGATTCCACAGTTAGAGGAAGAGACGTTTCTGAGCAGGGCCTCGCCCTTTTTAGCACTGGAAAGGTACATGCAACACTATAGAGTTTGGGAAAACACAGAATACAAAACGAAAGAACTCTGGCGAGGCAAAAAAACCTGTGGTAATTACACATATTACGTAGATACCGCTTTGTATCCAAATGAATTCCGGAGCCCACGTGAGTAAACACTGTCCTGCGGGCTCCGGAGCTAATTTGGAATAGCAGTATAGGATACAACCCCCCACACTTCCCTGGAGTAAACACAGACATTTTCCTTCCCATTTTCATGCTCCTTTAGGGTCCGTAAGGTTCTGAATTCATCTGAGGCTGGTCTTCAACTGTTTTTGTATACACAGCACTGCCTGTTTTCACAGACTCCCTTGTTGAGTCCTGAGGAGGCCGCGAGCTGGGAAGCCGATATGCATCCACCATTTGAAAGGAGAAATCCTCCTTGAAGAGTCAAACAAGAAGTTAATTTAATGATCGCAATTAAAACACTGGAAGGATTAATTACTCACATACAACTAACTCAGCTATTTGTGATAGTGTTGACAATCTGCAGACACACCGTGCCTAAGAATGTAGAACTGGACCTCTTATTGGTTAAACCTTGATACTAACAAGGACATTATACTGATGATTTTATAATGTGCGATTTGTGCAGAATAAATGTTAATTTGATGAAATGCACAGATATAGTTTGTTCTTATCTATTTATTTAACTAATATGGGGATTTGAAAGAAGAGAGAGTACCAGTGTTCACTAAAAGAAGCATTTAATTCAAAATTAAACCATGCTGTATTGTTTACAAAGTACCTCAGGTGTATTTGTCCCACTAGAATTCTTTTGTTTTGTATAATCTATCAAGGAAGGCTGATGACAGTCAGTTGCAAACCATCACACTTATTTTACTCATACTGCAGTTACTCCTGCGTCTATGCTGCAGCACAAAAATGAAACGTGAAAAGGAACCTCATCAAACTGGGTCCAGGACTTTAGACAGTGGATCCAAAACTCCTGCCTGGAAATCATGTTTAAAAGTAGGATCCAAATCTTCAGGCCCAGTGACTGTCTTTTACTGTGATCCTGAAGGCTCAACACTGGCTTGCACTTTGCTTAATTTAGTGTGTCTCTACCTCCATGCATATGCTCGTGCTCAGGTCAGCAAGCTTGAATGTTCCAGCTCATCTTACATATATGCAGGTATAGAGGGACCTTGGCGTCAACATGACAAGGTGGACTAGGCCTATTTTGTTGGGGCTCCCTCTTCGACACTGTGGCCCCTGCGGATAACACTACGCCACCCTGTAGGTCCCAAATCATGGAGAGGATATTCTCATTGTTTGGGCAGCCAGATGTTGCTCAGCTGCCCGGGTTTGGGAGTTGGGTAGATATGTTCATCGGGTCTGACCCAGATCATAAAATGCTAGTTATTGCTGGGTGGCACACTTGTCCATACCCAACGCTTCCCCCCTTCGGGCCTTCCCTCCACCCCCTCATCACACAACATTGTCACATAACATGGGCAAGTTGTCACTCGTGACTTGGAATATCCAAAGTATGGACAATGCTTGGAAACGCTACTCTGCACATTCAAGCTGTGGGAGGCACACATAACCTTCTTGCAGGAAACTCATCTGGCCAGGGGAGCATCTCAAGCTTCAGAAGCGTAGGAGGGGCCAATGCTATTGGACTAGATATTGGGGATATGCCAGAAGGGAGCTAATCTGAATCCGACCAACAGTCCCTTTCCACTTAATCGCTGTGGAAACATACCTTGAAGAGTGCAATGTCTTTCTTGACGGTCTGCTAGATGGCACCACACAGGCCAATCGCACTTTTTAGCTTCTTTGAGATCGACGCCGAACACCACCCATGGCCAGTTCTCCTGCCGACACTGCCAACTATCCTTCACCATCAACAGCTCTCCCACGCCCGCAAAACCCATGACGGACACCCGCACCACTGATGCCCTGACGTGCATCCTCCTCTACGTACGCTCCCTCCACAGACACACCACAGAGATCTGGGACCTGCTCGACACCCTCTCGCCTGACGCAGCCTTCTTCACGAAAACATGGACCAACACCATCTCCGCCCCAACATCGTGACCCCCATCCCCGATGGATAAAATAAAGGACCACCCACTATGCTCTGGAGGGGGACTCGCCATCGCACACAAGAGCTCCCTTCGACTCTCCACCTCCAGCACGAGCGACCCCCTCTCCAACACAGAGCACCTTCACTTCTAGATCCAAACTAGCCCCAGAACCATGCTGCGCGGGACCCTCGTATACAGACCCCCGGGACCCTGCGCCTCTTCCACCACCACCATTGCCGACCTCGCCGCACCCCACACCATCACCTCCACAAGCTACATTCTCATCGGAGACCTGAATTTCCACTTCGACAACCGCAGCGACCCCGACTCCACCACCCTCCTTGACAACCTCGCCAACCTCGGACTGAGGCAGCTCGTCATCACCCCCACCCACAGAGCCGGACAAACCCTGGACCCCATCTTCGCACCAGGGACAAACATCCACTTCAGCCACACCATGCAGCCCCTATGGACAGATCACCATTGCGTACACTTCACCTTTACCACCACCACCGCACCCACACCTGCCCTGCGCCCGCCACGGAGAAACTGGAGCAAGATCACAGAAGAACACCTCAATACCACCCTCCTCCACGCCCCCCGCCACGACTGACGCCAACTCCGCAGCCAAAGAACTACACTGCTGGATTGCCGACTGCGCTGACAAGCGCGTGACCCTCTGCCACCTCGTCAAACAACTTCCCCAGAAGGCCGACTGGTTCGCCACCGACCTCCAAGAAGCCATGCGCTCCTGCAGACGCCTCGAGAAACTCTGACGGAACAGAAAAACCACGAAGACCAGAACAACTACAGAAACGCAATGAACGAATATCACCAGCGCATAAGAGCAAGAGCCACCAAGTGGACCTTTATCAAGAACAAAATCCACACCAACGCAAAAGAACCATTCAACGTCATCCAGCAGTTCACCAAACCCCCCAGCGAAGTCACGGACATCACATCTTCTCAGGACCTCTGCAACAAGCTCAGCTCCTACTTCCACCTGACAAATCAAGGCCCTCTACGACAACTTCAGCGAACAGACTCCGGACACCACGCCCCTCCGTGCCACCGGCAACCAGCCGACCATCACCACCTGGAAGCCTGCCACCAGTGAAGACACTACCACGACCATAAAGAACACCCACTCAGGAGCCCCCACGGACCCCTGCCCACCGCACATCTACCACAGAGCCGCCGCCGCCATAGCACCTGAACTAGGTCGGACCATCAACGCCTCCCTCGATTCCGGCTACTTTCCTGATGACTGGAAGTGGGAAAAGGTCAAGCCCCTCCTCAAGAAACCCTCGGCCGACACGACGGACCTGAAAAACCACCGGCCCATCTCTCTCCTTCCCTTCGTAGCCAAATTCACCGAGAAATTCATCAACACCCAACTGACCACCTTCCTCGAAGAGAACGCCATCCTCGACCCCTCCCAGTTGGGATTTCGCAGCAACCACAGCACCGAGACCGCCCTCCTTGCTGTCACCGATGACATCCACATGCTACTCAACCAGAGCCAAACTGAGGCCCTCATCCTACTAGACATCTCCGCAGCCTTCGACACTGTCTCCTACCGGATTCTCGCAGCCAGACTCCACGAAGTCGGCATACAGGGAAACACCCTCGACTGGATCCACTCCTTTCTCTCCATCAGAACCCAAAGGATCATACTCCCTACCTTCCTCTCCAAACCTACTGAAATAAACTGCGGAGTACCCTAAGGATCCTCGCTCAGCCCCACACTCTTCAACATCTACATGACCCCCCTCACCGCCATGGTCAGACAGCATGGGCTCAGCATAGTATCCTATGCCGACGACACCCAGCTCATCCTCTCTCTCACGAAGAACCCAGAAGAGACCAGACTCAGCTTCCATGAAGGAATGTAAGACGTTGCATCCTGGATGAGCAACAGCTGCCTAAAACTGAACTCAAAGAAGACAGAGGTCCTAGTCCTCCAACCCTCCCCCACGGCATGGGACAGCTCCTGATGGCCATCTGCCCTCGGACACCCACCCCTCCCGACGGACCACGCCCGGAGCGTCGGCATCATCCTAGACTCCGCCCTCACCCTGTCCCGCCAGATCAACTCCGTCGCCTTCACCTGTTTCAACCCCCTCCACATCCTCCGCAAGACTTTTAAGTGGAACCCTCCAAATGCAGAAAGACCGTCACCCATGCACTCATCACCAGCAGATTGGACTACGGCAACATCCTCTACGCCGGAATCAACAATTCCCTGCTACACAAGCTACAAACCATACAGAACACCGCAGCCAGACTCATCCTCGGAACCTCACAACATGAGCACATGACCCAGCACCTGCGAGACTTTCACTGGTTCCCCATCGAGGAGAGAGTGACCTTCAAGCTACTCACCCATGCCTACAAATCCCTCCACAACATTGGACCCAAATACCTCAATGAAAGAGTCTCCTTCCACGTACTCAAAAGAAACCTCCACTCCGCCGACCTCGCCCTGCCAGTATCCCATATATACGCAGAACCAGAGCAGCCAGAAGAGCCTTCTCCTACGTCGCAGCAAAGACCTGGAACGAGCTCTCAGTCAACATCAGATGCTCCTCCCTCTCTGCACACCTTCAGGAAGTGCCTCAAGACCTGGCTCTTGGACTGCACCCCCCCTTAGCGCCTTGAGACCCTCACGGGTGAGTAGCACGCTTTAGAAACCCCTGATTGATTGATTGATCTCTTGGTTTACCTGACATGCTGGTCCCATCTTCCATGGCTATGCGGTGGATACTTTAACTGTGTGCTGGACACTACATTAGTCACGTCACACCATTACATCCCTTGCTCATCAACAGTCCACACAGCAGCATACTTATTGCAGTTTATAACACACTGGTAGAAAGCTGGGGGAGCCCTGCACCCAGACGTGCAAGAGCAATCCTTCTACTCCACCTGATATGATCTTAACATTAGGCTAGATTGCTTCCTATGCCACCCATCACACAGTTTATGGTTGCTTATGCAGAATACTTGGGTAATAACTAACCCTGGGCGTTGTACTATGCTACGCTCGCGGAGCATGCGTAGTTTGTGCTACTACGCACTACGCGAATTGCACGTAGCACAGTGCAAAAACACGTAGCGTAGCGGGCATTTTCTGCTTGCTCGCGGTCCTCAACATCAAATTGGTGACTGCAAGCGAGCAAAATCAACATCCCAGCGAGACTTTTTCCTCGTTCGCGATCAGCAACATCAAGTTGCCGATCGCGAGCATGGAAAATAAACCTCCCGGCGAGATTCTCAACGCGGGGAGGTCAGGTTTCTCATTGCGAGTGGTCGCGTATGCTCGCGACTGCTCGTAATGAGAAACTACCAGTCCACGATAAGAAAGCTGCCGCTCAAGTACAAATCTACTCGAGCAGCAGAAAATGACCGCTTGCACTGTGCAAGATGCCATTTGCAATGATTGCACAGTGAGGACAAGCATCCTGCACTGTGCAATCATGCGAACAGCATTTCCCTACCACACTACGCAGTTCACGTAGGTACGCGTAGCGTGCGTAGTGCGAAGTGCCCTTCGCATAGCCACGCGTAGCGCTACTATGCCAACTACGCCCAGGGTTAATAAGAACCTCTCTGACCACAATCCGCTATTGCTGCAGCTCACCTGAGGGGTGGGTACATCACTTTGATCACTCCATGAAAATTGCAGGCCACAGCATTAGAAGACCAGGCATGCCCGAACCACTTGAGAAGCCATCATTATAAACTGCATAACAGAAAATAGGAATACTACCAAAACAGGAGTAGTAGAGTGGCACACACTGAAAACAGAAGCAAAGGGACACTGCATACACTCAATATTAAGTGCGAAGGGGACCTTGCTCCGCACACTAGAGAGGCTTGACGTTTCTCTGTTTGGCCTGGAAATGGCTGCAGTGGAAGACAACTCTGTCAGGGATGATGTGATAGAAGCGAGGGAACTCCATGCCCGACTTCTTGAGACATTTTGCTGCATAGACTACAAGGAATACCAAGCCTAGATGCTTTTAGAGGGAGACAAACCAGGCCACTTATATTTGCATGGCTGCTCAGCCATGAAGCAGCTACCACATGGGTGGACACCATCTGCATGTCCCCAGGTTCAATTGTACATTCCCAAGATATAATAAATGGGGCATTCTAAGCACACTATCAAGTGTTGTACTCCTACTTGACTGACTCACAGCAGCCCATAAATAATGATTTCCTCCCTACTACAGCGCTGCAAACGGTGACGCAGAGCAGAGAAACACATTGGATGACATGGTCACAGAGCAGGAAATTTGGGGTGCTATACGTGACTCTCCCACATGTAAGACCCTGGGGCACAATGGTCTTCAAGTTTAGTTCTGTTAACTATTTGAGGCTTTAATGCTATCAAAATTGGCTTAATTATACACTTCCACATTCAACTCTCCACTCTTCCCACCGTCAGTGCATGAGGCTCTGCTGGTTTCACTCCCAAAACCGGGAAGGGACCCCCTCGAAGTTGCTTCCTACAGGCCACTGGCCATGATAGCAACTGATTTTAAGATTCCCTGCAAAATATCGGCAACAAGGTTGCTGGAACACATGGCGATACGAAAGGGGATGATGGATGGAGCGTTTGAGCAAATCAAACACTCACCCCCAGTCAACTGATCTGGGTTTAATCCATCATCATTCTTTAGCTCACTCCACCACCCCAGTTCAGACATGGCCATATGCAAATCAGTCTGACCCTGTGCCTCATGGGAACAGTCCAGCCCGAACTGCCAAGCCATGTCTTCCCTGGACCGGAAACAAGCATCCTGGGACCGGTTTCGGGTTCATAACCCTCATCAGCCAGGCTATCTTGAATCCAGTGGCAAAGTAAGCAAGGAACACATGCCCAGGGTTGTCCATCCCTAATATTCGTGGGCTGCACAGACTTTTCAAGCAAACTCTGTCACTAGAACCATACTTCGCCTGCCTGGTCCTAGATCTTGAAAAGGCTTTTGATATGCTGGATTGGAAGTACATACTTGTGGTCTGACGGACAATAGGCCTAGGTAACATGATGTTGTGGCTGTTCAAACTCCTATACATGGAGCCGACGGGCAGAGTAAAAATAGGTTAACTAATATCTGATTAATTTCCAGTAACACGTTGTGCATCTCAGGGTTGACTACTCTTGCCATTACTAGTCGCGCTGGCCTGTTTCCACTAAACCCCGCTTGCCTGGAGCACAACATACCAGTGGACATCTATCAAATCAATTGGGAGACTCGAGCCTTTTGCTACCTGGGTATTTACATCTATCATGCACTGGAGACCTAACAGTTGGCAACCTTATGAAGTCAGTTTCCTCTCTCCGACCCCAAATCGCCTTTCTTACTCACTCTCCCTTATGGTGCAGGGCCAAGTCACGCCTTCCAAAATGGCAATGTTGTTGAGGTTTTTGTATAATTTTGCCAATCTACTAATTCCTATTCCCTCCTAGTACGTTCCGTTTGCTAAACAGTATGTTAGGGGATCTAGTCTGGAGCAAGGGGAGGCATAAGGTAGCCCTAGCCTAATTGCAACTTTCCACAGATGAATGTAGACTGGAAGCCCTGATTTTCGAGCATTACTATCTAGTAGCACAGCTTCAGTTGGCAACCCGCTGGTTGTCTAGACAAAACCTAGTAGAGGTAGGCCCAAAAGATAAGCGAAATGTGCTGAACCTTGTGCGTGAATTGTTTTTCCCGAAGTCGGAATTGCCTGCGGCCTCTAACAAACTAGTTCATGTAGAGCATGGCAGATACCAGTGTGCCCTGCAGGCCCTTCGAGATGCAACACCATATGCAGCTGAGATTCCATTGTGATCTATGCCCACCTTCAGATCGGCAGTGGGTTGGGAGAGGATGGAGATGTGGGAGAACTCAGGGGTGGGAACACTCGGCGACCTGTTCCAGGATCGCGCCCTGATACAATTTGAATTGTTGTCTGAACAGACAAACCTTCTGGTGGGACAGTTCCTTCTCTACACAGCCTGGTTGCTGAATTATAACAGCTTTAGGGTATCACAACCTCCGAAACCTCTACACACCCTCAAACCCAAGTACTATACACAATAGGCTCTGAGTCTCATCACCTGGATAATTAGAGCCTCTGGACACATTACCTTTGAAGTGGGAGTGGTCATAGGCCACCCTCTAACTCGAAATATACGGCCTAACATTTTTAGTTAATGCAGGCCAGACACTATAATACATATACACAGCATCGCTCCATTGCCCCCGCTGTTGCACCCCCACAGCAGACACACTTCATATGTTCTGGGATTGCCCTGTCACCTACTCCTTTTGGTCTAAGATTTGCCTGACCCCTACCTGACCTATTTGACACCAGGACCCCACCCGAGTTGATGGTTGCCTACTAGGACTGAATAAACATCGGAAGATGGGGCAGCAGCCAATTGCTTTATCGACTTGGTCCTGATATTTGCCTGGCACAGTTTTACAATGTGCTGGAAAGCCTTGTCACACCTAGAAATCGCACAATAGCAACCATCTGGGATGAATTACTTCTCACATTCCAAAATGATCCTAAGGACAACACCAGGCCACCATAGCCCAGCACATCAGCAATAACTCTCTCTGTGCACTCCACTCCAGCAGCATGTTCCTTCATTCATTCTCAGCCCCACCACATTGCATGACTGTCAAGGGCGGAAGGCGCTGCATTTTAGGCCCTACCCGTGGACACTGTCTTATTTTACCTACCAAATGTATCAATCAGAATCAGACTCTCAGTGGTGTTTTGTTATACGATTTGAATACATTATTGCAATCTTTGAGTGTCACTGAATGTTTGTATATCTGTCTCCAAAATTATAAGAAAACTTTGCTCCTGTGGCAATACCACTATCGAAATTGCAAGCATTTCAATTAAGATGGTTAACAATAAATACTAGACGTGTGCCACACACACTACCCATATGCATGCACTTGACATACACACAGTAAGTCATCAAAAGAGTCTGGGCATATAAATAACATCAGAACTTTACATGAAGGGGCTGGTAGGCCCTGCTCCCTGTGACATATAAAAAGAGTTGGTTACACTAGTATTCCTTCCAAAACTTGGAATGTTGCCACTACTACTTTATGCATTATACCCAAGTCAGGGAAAGAAGTCCTTTGCCTGCAATGAGGGCAACCTTGGTGTGCCCAATGTATGTCACAGGACTTGTCCGGGACCTCACATAATCAGGCATAGGCCTCGTCCTCGGCATACATGTTTAAATTAGCATGACATCAGGGCCTAAATAAAAATTGGTATCCTAGATATGGTATGCAGGGGGGACACTGAGGCCAGAGGAACATGTCTATATGGTATTAATGTTCTGTGGTTTTCTATCTAGGCAATTCAGATATCACTACTAAACACTCTGACTACCTTACCCATAAATTACAAATACGTATCATGTATATCATAGCTTAAAGATAGAAACCTGTTCTTGTTTTTGTTTTTGTTGCACCCCAAGTTCCAAATGAAACAGTCCTTAAGTCTTTAGCAAAGCTCATGGTTAAATGTTTAAAAATATGTAGTTCAAAGTTCTTTTTCCCAGCATAACTAGATTTTTAGAATAGCTCGTTGTATTCCCATTTTTTCAGTAACCTCCAGGAAAAGCAATTGTTGTTTACAACAGAATTCTTGAATCCATGTAGCAAGGCTTAGGCTGCAGCAACATTGTATCATGATTGACAAGCAAGAATGGCGTTAGCCACGAGGAAAGTATACCCAGTAGCTCATGATGGGGTTCTGTCTCCAAACACTGTGATAGTTCAGGGACTGCTGGGAAATGTAGTTTGTCATCAGGATGCTGTAGCATAGTGTTTCCTCCAAACATGAGCCTTCACACCACCAGCTTTTCTTTGTCTGAATTGTACTTAGTGCAAGCAGGTTTGAAGCATTACGTATCCATGCCTGCTGAGGCATAAGTGGCAAGCCATACCTCTGACAGGCTTCCTGAAAGCATCTGCTAATTGAGATCTCAGGAGCCCAGCGGATCTTCTGAAACTCAAATTGAGTACAGTATCCTGATAACTTTACATCATATTTTACTATGGATTTCATTTTTCATTTATTTTGTTAAATACTATTTATGTTCAATTTATGTACTATTTGTTTTACCAAGATTATCCCTTCATTAATTTATAAATATTGTGTTTTCCATATATTTTAAGGTGACATTTTCAGCATATATTTTCTTGGATGACATATTTGTCATCTTTTACGTTTACTGTAAACTTTGATGGAATGTATTTTAACTATTATGGTAGCGGCTAATGGTTTTCAATATTTATAATAATTGAGTATTGTTGATTGTGTGGTCTTTTCATCTTTAAAAATTCATTTTGTTGTGGTTTTCCTGCAATATCTGAACCACTGTTTAGTTTAACTTTATTTTTTCTTACTCAGTTTTTATCATTTGCTTGGCATAGATATTAAAATGACTTTATTTCTTATTCCATTGTTTTTATGTTGCTTTGTTTTGCTCACTACCTAGACACTTCTCTGAGTTATGGCTTATTTTTTAGGACAAGATGATACTGTAGGTGACGAAAGGATCTCACTGAAACCTGCTGGGGGGTATAGGTCAGCAGTTTCTCACAAGAGCAATATGCACTGCATGTTGAAGCATACACATATGAAACAAATCCTAAAGAAATGTAATAGTTAGGTTTTTCGGTTCAAAATTGTTATGGAACACACCGTTTAGCATCCAGTATTGGATTGACATCACAAATATCAATGGTACCAAAATATTGATGTAAAAATATCAACTTTACAAACCTATAATGTAAAGTACTAAAATATCAGCCATAAAAATAGTAGTAAACATAATAATATCTATTACCATAAATCCAGGGGTAATCCATTCCCACCCTGGAAAGGGATTTATGCCCGTTCTTGGCTGGAGTAAAAATCCTATGGTTTCCACTGTGAAAACAATATACATTTTTGTGAGGGTTAATAAACTTTCACTAAGGAGGCCTGGAACACTCATCTTCTCACCCCTTAAGTGGGATTTACAGATGAGAGCTCTCAGCACTTGTCAGGAGTTTTCCACACATGTAAACGGGTTTACATCTGTGCGGAATCCCTTTGTGTGGGCATAAAAAAGTAAGTTTGGTCAGAAATATCAGTTTACGACCAGATTTATATCTGTCAATAAGGTTAATAGGGTCTTAGTTAGTATCTTAAATAATAGCATTAGACTTAACCAAAATATCTACTAAAAACATGTAGTGTCCAAAAAATTATAAAAATGAATATCAATCCAACTACACAAATTAATGCACTGGGGAGAAGCGGGTTTTTCAGCAAAGATAGGTTCCAAAGTCATTTCGAGAAAGCGATCTTCTGGCTGCAGTACAACAACTTAGGGGTATATTCACAAGAACGTGTGCTAAACATCACCAAAAAATGCTAACGCAACTTTACACATCACAGCCTATCGCGGGAAAATAACTCTGTGTCAACATGGAATTCACAACAAGGCGGTAGCATGCAATAGCCTGCCGATACCGCGGCCAATGTCCGTGATACAACCACCTCGACCGAGATAAAAACACAAACCACAACACCCAAAAACGTGCGATGAGCCCATTCGCGATGAGGAAAGCAGGGATATGCACTGCCAGGCCCGCAAGACACACTCGGCAGGCAGGAATAAGCACAACCAAAGCCTGAAAAAGAAAGAGAAACCAAACAGAAATCAACAGCCAAGCACAATGGAGGCAACCCGAGCCAGCAGACAACCCCACAAGCCACAGTGGCAACAAAACATTGTACATGGCAGGCCATCGTGGACAAGGTGAATGCAGCCTGAGAGCGGAGGAGGATAATGGCAGAAAAACAGAACATCTGGAATGATGCGAAACACACAAACAAGCAGAAACATGCCAACAACAAGAAGGCAGCAATGCACACCGGAGGTGGGAGGCCAGCGCCACGCCAGGAGCTAGATGACATGGAGGAAATGGTGTCCACCATTGCAGTGTGGAGATGGTGGCAGGACTAGGGGCCCTGAAACTGCCCAAAACAACAGACACAACAGCAACAGGGAGAGGATCCAGCAGAGACTGGGGGGACTGGGGGAGATGGGCACAATGGCACACATGCACAATCAAGCACAGCACAACTGCAGACAAACCATGCCCAAGAGTAACAACACCAACCAGGAGCACAAGTCACACACCCCGGCAACATAACACCACTGAACAAGCACAGAAGTCAAAACCACACTGCCTGAAATGGAGAAGGGTGAACAAAATCAGAGCAGAAGGGACATCCCTCACACAATGCAGCACACACACATAGGAAGCACAGCACTCCAACCTCGAACACAATGTTGTACAACCAACATCTGCACCACCAAACACAGGACATATGTGCACCCGCCAGTGGCCGAAAAACGGCCATACACATCTGGCCAAGCACGAAACAGAGACATGATAATGCACAAGTACAAACCCACCACCCTGATGGGGTAGCAATGCACGTATGGCAGGCAGCCAGAGAGTCCTTGACACACACATTGGCATACAAATCAAGACACAACACAGCTGGAAACAAGTGAAAGTGCGGGAACGTTCTCTACAAGTGCTTGTCAGTACAGACAAGAGAAGTGCCACGAGATGCAAACCAATGCAGCAGCATGTCTGAATGAGGAACGTAGGATGGCGCCCTTGTCCACCTCGGGGGAGTGCATCACCAACACAAGTCAGTGCCAACCCGTTTTGGTTGTCGCCCAGGGATCATGAGTCCAGGCCAATGCAGCCATGTCTACTGTCGTCGTGGGACATGGGACCAGATTCACAACATGCAACCTTGCGTCCGGAGACATGCAATGGGTCAAATCCAGTTGTGACTGCAGGTACCTTGTCACTCATCCATGAACGCGAGTGCAGCAGCGAGGCAACATCTCCAGTGAGCTATTGTCGTCCACCACATCTGACATGTCGTCGACGTAATCCATCAGCTGACCCGGACAGATGTGCTGACTCCAACCACTGGACCCAATGTGCACCAAAGCCCAATCGGGTAGTGGCTCAATGTGCTCACTGCACACGACGACTCGTGCAATCTCCCAGGTCCAGTTTCCAGCCTGCATGCCAAACATCCATGCATGCCATAGCCGGGCATCACAGTGACACTCCTGGTCGTGGTCCAACAGGGGGCGCACACACACGTTGAAATCCAGGTCAGCTACCATTACGTTGGAGAGGCAGAAATCCATGGACCACTCGAACATGCACGAGCGACAATGCAACACAGGTTGAACGCAGGTCAATCAATCAATCAATCATGGCATTTGTAAAGTGCACTACATACCCACGAGGGTCTCAAGGCGCTGGGGGGGAGGGGGGAAGCTGCTACTGTTCGAAGAGCCAGGTCTTGAGAAGTCTTCTGAAGGTCAGAAGGTCTTCGGTCTGCCGCAGGCGGATGGGGAGGGTGTTCCATGTCTTGGCGGTGAGGTGGAAGACTGATCTGCCGCTGGCGGTCGCTCTTCAGATGCGGGGGACGGTGGGGAGGGCGCTGTCTGCGGAGCGGAGCTGGCGGGTGGGGTGTAGAGGCTGAGTCGGCTGTTGAGGTACGTTGGTCCGGTGTTGTGGAGTGCCTTGTGATGCAGGTGACGTCCGCAAGGCGGAAGCTCAGACGGTAACTGATCCGCAACACTGCCAACGGCAGTGCCGCCAGTACATAGAGCAGACGTGCACGGTACAGGTCCATGTGACTGGAGTCGAGCATGTGTCCGGGATGGTCTGCCATTGCGTCAGTGGCACTGCTTGAAGCGGCAATGGCTTACCCTGCGCCAGTCCGCTGGATGAAATGGCACAGCTCGGTGCAATGAGCAGTGTCTGTGTGCAATGGGTGCAGTTCAAAATACAAAAGAAGAGCCCCTATTAGAAGGATAACCTCTCAAAAGCCACAGAAAAGAATCAGTATTTTATAACATTTTTTTTGTTTTTTTATTATAAAAATATAAAGTTATTGATCAATTTTTCTATTTTCAAATACATCATTCAATTTTTTGTTCAAAGATATTCGTGTATAGCCCGCTATTCGTCAGGCTACGATCAACGAGGCAGTACAAATTACAAAAAGACAGAAAAACATATAAACAGTGACAATCAGTGCAATGTATCAAACAAAATATCATACAAATATATAGACAATACAGTGGATAAACATGAAAAACAAACAAGCAGATTCGCCAATCAACAGGTATGCTGACGCGCGTTTCGGAGCCTTCCTTCCTCAGGGCGTTGATGGCATTTCAAAAGGCAAAGATAAATTCAACTTATTGTAACAAATCGAAAAATAATTCGATGGTGGCTAGAAAGAATAAACTTTTTGTTCCTCGTGAGTCTTATCTGTGGAAGAAGAGATACCTATGTTATCCATTTATATAATAAAATATAAAATACCAAAGTACTTCAAGGAAGCCAGAACCCAAGGGAGAGTTAGAGAACAGAACAGATACAAAGATTGAAAAGAATAAAAAGATTTCTTTTTATAAACAAGTAATTACAGGCAAAAAGCTGGGGAAAGTATTTTACAGTCTTAGACCATGAGTGGGTAGCAAATGAGAGTATAAAAACACCTGGACGTGTAACCCCAAAGGAAAGTGAATAATGTAAGCACAATACACACTTGTTAACATCAGTAGAGGTCTCACGATCAAAAAGACCAGGAAGTGGGGTAGGCGGAGAATATCCCAAAGTCACAGTACACTCCGGTGCAAAATGGGAAGCTTATAAATCCCAGAGTAAATTCCAGTTCGACAATATATCTCCAAGGGCTAGGAAGGAAAAAATATCTCGATGAACCTTGGAGAACCTTCGTAGCTATTAGGCCTTAAAAGAAAAAGTGTAACAAATTGGGACTGGCCAATTGATGCGGGCCATATAATAAAAATTCGAAACAAATATATGAAACTTACATAGAATAATAGAGTGGTTCACAAGATGGTAGCGGCTCCTGCTCACAAAGTCCAGATCCTAATGGCATAGATAGATGCCGTCTTGCTATGATTGTGATCCAAGGTCAGTCTTTATTCGAAGTAATCTATAAAAGGGAACGCGACAATACTCCTTAGAGTGACAAAGGTAGCTGGAGACCAGGGGATAGAGCTCAAGGTAAATTATATACGCAAGCCGTGATTGCATTAAGGCTAATGTAATTAACAAGATAACACCTCACCAAGCAAGGCAGTTTTAGTATATATAGCCCTAGAGTGCTAGGGGGGTCTCTAGCGTCTCTATTGTCTATAGCAAGTATATCACTATGAGTACAAGGTTGAAGCCCAACCTATTGCTATAACGAGAACTCAAAAGAGGTTTCTGTTATATATGAAGTAGAATAGAGGGCGAAGCTAGTGCTGTGAAAGATTCTAGGAAAACAAGCACTAATGAATAAACACTACGCTATCTGTGGGAAAAAAGAGTTCACAAGCTACAGAGTATCACGGATACTAACGCAAACTTACTTGGCAGCTTAAAATTCGATCATGTATAATGGGTTCCAAAGCAATGGCCTCTCGGTATCCCCACCGCCGGATCTAGCGAGTCCCAAGTGAACGTACTTCTTAAATACTCTAGGTAGAGATCCAATAGGAGGGGGAGGAACAACATTTTTCTCACCTGATAGTAATTACGGGACTCCAGGGTTCCGGGATCATAGAATTTTCTGCCTCGGAAAAACAAGCTAACGGCGGCCGCCATCTTGGAACGGGAAATCGGCCTAGAAGCCACAGAAACTGAATAGATAAACCAAAGTGTCGAGGGACATAGAGGAGATGAAAATCGTTGTCAAAACCGGGCACCATGTTGTAGTAGGAAAAGGATGGTACCACGGTGTCGGCAAAAGATGGATAAAGCCTAAACATTAACCCACTAATAAGGCAGTCAGGAGCCAATGTATATATAGCCAACAATAGATCATCATAAAGTAATCCTCTACAAGCATGGTTGAATCTGTAAGAGGGGAAATGATTATTTATGTAGCGAACAAATGCTGCGTATCCTAAAAAAGATAACACCCCACGATCAAAGTAGGAATCAGAAGTCTACCTAAGGTATAAGGCTAGAAGCTGAATATGTATAGTACCGGATATCACTAAAGGTCTAGATCTCAATAGATCGCGTTTTCCCAGGGGAGGCATTCATTGAGACCATTATCAAACGTCTGAAGAGTAAATATCCAGAAGACTTCTCTTTTTTTTCTGTATACTTCAGTGTTATGATCCTTGGGTATTTTTACGTGTTCCAAAATTAGCCATTCTAGATCTTTAATCAGATGCTGTTTCTCAAGCCAGTGCTTGACAAGGGGAGCTCCTGAACGTTTGGTGTTAATGGAAGATTTATGCTCGCAAAAACGAACACGCATCTCTCTGCTGGTCTCCCCCACATAGCCTTTGCCACAAGGGCAAAGGATTAAATAAATAACGTTGGTCGTCCTGCAGTTAGACATTTCGGTGAAAGAGAAAGTCTTTTTGCCCCATTTAAGGATCGGAGTAGTTTTGACAAATGGGCATGCCTGGCATCCACCGCACTTATGAGTGCCCAGGACAGGTGAGGAACCCATAATGGAACGCTGGACCATAGGGTTTTCACTGGGCATCATAGATTTAACCAAGATGTTTCTCAAATTTCTATTCCTTCGAAAGGCAAAAATAGGTTTGGGAAGGTCTTTCTGTTGGTTGCCAGAGTTAAGAAAATGCCATGAAGAATTGATCGCTTGGCGAAGTTTGTTGTTAAAAGTCGAGTGCTTGGTGACACAAACCAATTTCTCTTGTGAATTTTTACTTTTGGGGGTCAAAAGGGTGTCACGATTATAGTATTTTGCCCTTTTGTAGGAATCCTTAATTATCCTGTGAGGATACCCTCTATTCCGCAATTTCCTTTTGAGGGTCTCCGCGTGGTCTTCAAAGGATCGCATACAAGTACAGTTCCTGCGGAGACGCAGGAACTGGCTAAAAGGGATGCTGTCTTTTTGACTGCGCGGGTGGAAACTATGGTATTGCAGAAGAGTATTACGGGCCGTTGGTTTAGTGTATAAAGATACTTCAATATGATTATCGATGGCCTCTATCCAAATATCCAAAAACTCAATTTTTTCATTGCTCGTTTTGGATGTAAACTTCAAGTGTGGGTCACAAAGGTTAATCCAAAGGATAAATTCAGAGAGTTGCTCCTCCATCCCTCTCCAAATAAAGAAGATGTCATCAATAAATCTACAATAATGAGTGATATTCTCCGAGAATGGTGCCACTTCATTATATATAAATCTTTTCTCAAAAACCCCCATATACAGATTTGCCACATTTGGAGCACAAGCGGCTCCCATGCTAATGCCCAATGTCTGTTTGTATACAGTATGGTCAAATTCAAAATAGTTCTCATTGAGAACAATAGCCAAGCACTCAAGGATGAAGAGATTGTCCAGATCATTCGTACTCTCAGTTAGGACACTCCTAACAGCTTCCAAAGCCCCAGTGAGGGGTATATTAGAATAGAGAGCCTCGATGTCCATAGAGACCAAGATATCCGTAAGGGGATTAAATTCGATGCCCTCTTTTTTAGAGATAAGGTCTCCCGTGTCCCTCACAAAAGCTGGCAAGTTGCTGACTAGGAGAGCCAAAAACACATCAACAAATTTTGAGAGGGGTTCAGTGAATGAACCAATAGTTGAGACAATAGGTCTGAATGGTGGCCTATCCAGGCTTTTATGTATTTTGGGGAGACCATAAAGGATGGGGATCTGAAAGCGTTCTTTATTAAGATATTCAAATTCTTGATTGCAAATGCTACCCGTGTCTAGTGCTCTTCTGGTGATATCAAGAATGTTATTCTTGATTCTCTGGGCAGTGTAATTCTTGACTTTGGTGTAGTTTTCAGGGACATTAAGCATATTATGAATTTCGGCTTTATATTGGTGACAATCCATTATGACGATACCCCCGCCTTTGTCGCTCGGTTTGATAGTGATATTCTTATTGATAGCAAGCGATTTCATGGCCTGGTATTCGTCATAGGTAAGGTTATATGGAGGTTTAGGTACAAATTGTATCATTTGTTTTATTTTCTTATTGATAACTCTTTCAAAAATCCCCACCTCGGGGCCAACCTCTTCTAGACTGGGAGTGAAAATGGATTTAGGTTTCAATCCAGATTTATTCTCTATCTCTCGTACATCACGATTTTCAAAAAATCTATGCAAGCAAACTTTACGAAAGAAGGATTGTAGGTCCTGATTTAATTCAAATTGGTTAAGACCAGTGCTAGGAATAAAAGAAAGGCCTCTAGTAAGTAAATCCTCGGCATGTATATCCAGCCTAATCCCAGAAAGATTAAAAATAGGGATAGGTTCAACCTGGGGTGAATGATCTATTCTCTCCAGTATTGGTTGCGCCTGGTTTGTGCAATGGGTGCAGGCCTGGGGTGGAGTGGGAGTATGTGTGAAGGCCATCTCGCGCACGCTAACTATGACCAAGGACTCCTGCGTGTGGTATGTGTACACGTTGGTCTCACAGCAGGCAGTGCGTAGTGTAGGAGTCGCAAGCAAATGCTCTCGTATCGGTCAGGGGGTGCTGGCCAAAAGCAAGTCCATGCTTGGAGCTGCAGCTGTGCTACCTCCTGATACTTCAGACAAAGGACCATTCATCTCTACAATCATTTCACCATCTGCATGCATTCAGGAGAGGTACAGAGGCCTGTCGTGGGTGTGATGGGATGCCGGCGACCCTGGGACCCATGGTTGATATGCCCAGCACGTTGCACATGATCGGCCTCCCTTTTTCCTATGCTGCCACACAGCTGACCCCCCTCCCACGAGCCCCCACACCTATGTGCACTGTGCGGTTGCTTCACGTGCACTCCTACGGCACACCATGGTAATGCCTGTCTGCGCATTTCCAGCGGCATGCCAACAACACCGTGACGCTGGCCTCTGAGGGTGGGTGGACACGTGAGTGCAGGCCAATGGTCCGGACAGGGTGGACACAGGTGTACAGCCCATGGCGGCAGTGATCGCGCTGCGAATGAGGCTAGGCAACTGACTCATGCATCCGCAGGACTGATACACGGAACACTCGGCATGCATGTGCCAAGACCACGTGCGGTCTTGCGCTCCTACATGTCTCCGTACGTGTGGCCCCACCCTCATAGTGCATGCCACATTGCAACATCGGCTACCGTGGCCCTGGTGGTGACAGCACCCCAACACAGAGACACACTTACCGCACTTCCTGCCCAAGGCCAGGTCCGAGCCATGCCCTGCTCCCCCTGTCGAATCAGCACACCCCTGCACTGACCAGACATACGCCGGACCAGCACACTCCGCTCGTGCATACAGGGTGATGCGTGCGGATCTACATGTCCAGGGTCACTGCCAACGCTGAGGTGACATGGTGTCATCTGCTGAACATAGCGCACTGTTAAGTTGCAGTGCCCGTGCACATCATGCTGACACAATGACCACACGGACACACTTACTCAGATGGTGTGAATGGCTACGTGCACATGTGCACGGCCACATTTATTAGCAGGCACACATACTGAGTGACACCTGTGTTGGATGTGTGTGGGGGGTGTGCACACCAGCCGGCAAGGGATGCCTGGTGCAGTCAGACATAGACAAGTGTACAGCGGAAAGAACACAACCATTCAACCATAAGGGCCCCATGACTTGTGCTGAGCAGAGTCAGTGGCCCCGGATGCCCAGCGTCCTCCACGGACCTAGCGCCACGGGACGCTGACTTGCGGTGTACTGGGGCAGGGTCACGAGTGCAGAGCAGGTTATCGTAGATGGCAGGGGGCTTGTCGCGGAGTGTCTCGGTGGACAGTGGAAGGTGTATCCCCAGGGCATGATGCAGAGGGCAGAACCACGCAGAAACAGTCATTTTGGGCGGAGAAGAATGGAACAGACACATGTAAAGCACCAAGTCCGGTCCAGCCCGATGGAGATGCAGGAAACCACCAGCCTCTGGACTCAGTCGCCACCAAGGTCCAACCAGATAGTGCCTCATTGATGACTCAGTGCGCACAGAGTTAGTGGCACCAGTGCCGTTAGGGGATGCCGCCTGTGATGAGGCGTGGCCAATGGTGTTGGCTACCCCACATCTTGCCCAGGACACAGTTCCACATGTGTGACATACTGGACCGCAGTGTCGGCCCGAGGCAGCGGTCAGCACGGGCAATTCACCGAGTATCGCAGGCTTAGGTTGGAAAGCCCCACCGGCCTCCATAGTTCAGATTCGGTGGCCCCACGGCTCGCGGATTTGCGGCGATCAGGGTTGATGGCACCAGGTCAGTTGTTGATAGTGTTCGATCACCTCCGTGACTTGGATCCGAAGTACGTCCGGACTGAGCCGCATCTTCCTCTTACTCCTCTGCGTGGGTTCACTGATGTGGACTCGGCCATTGATGATTCGCGACCAGGTGCTGGATGTGTAACCGCCTGATCTGCAGGGTAGGCCTGAGCCCTCATACACGTGTCACCGGCTTGCATTGGACAGGGTTAGTGGCACCACGTTTAGGCGACTGGCGTTGAACAGGATTAATGGCATCACGTGTCACCGGCTGGCATTGAACTGGGCTAGCGGCACCATGTGTCGCCGGCTGGCATTAAACAGTGTTAGTGGCACCACGTGTCACCGGCTGGTGTTGAACAGGGTTAGTGGCATCACGTGTCGCCGGCCTGCCATATGGAACTATGCCACACTGATCGAAGGGGGCCTGGTGCTGTGGTCACTGCCATGCCCTTGGGTTCACTGCCATTCATGACTCAGGTCACAGTTCCACATGTGGTACCTACTGGGCCGAAGAGGACGCCGGAGGAGTATATAAATGAGAAAGGAGTAATGTTGGCCAGCGTCGGGGGGGGGGGCAGTGATGGTCTGCTGAGGCTGCAGAGGTCACGGAACTGGTGCTTGGAGCTTGCACCGTCACGTGGTGGGCCCTCTTTGCCACACGACAGTGTAGGCAGGTGAGCGGAGCCTCATTGGTGCACTGGGGCTGACATGACAGGTCTGTGGTCCAGCGGCACGGAGTGCAGCAGGCGCACAGGGACGCAGGCCCCGCCGCAATTGGCGCAGGAGTCGTGGCGGCCTGCGGTGCGCCCCACTGGCAGGTGCGTTGTCCATTCCGAATGAGGACCACGAGCATTGCGACGGGCATTTTGTTCACACCCCTACGCAGGCCTGGCATACGCAGGTCCAACCCACTACGCAGGCGCATGCAGGGGGGGACGTAACACGCGACATTTCCACGTTCTGCAACGCAGCCTGTGGGGACATGGTGGCATCCACTGGCCACTTCACTCCATGCACCAGCAGTTGTACTCCACATGGCCAATCCCGTGATTTGCACTCTGTGGTCTGTCCATCACCACCACGCCACACCTGGCATTGGGTGGGTTGACATTCCTTGGTCACTTTCCACTCTCGCACATGCCTGCTCCATGCCTCCCCTCACATCCTGCTATTGTGTGTCTGTGGTGCCATGCCGTGGCTGGGTTGTGTGCGGGGCAAAGCCGGATTCCCAATGGGGTTGTATTGTCGTGTCTGGTCGGTTGGCATGTTGTGTGTCATTTTGTCTGTAGTTGTGCCGCGTGCCCCTTGGCAGTGTCGTGAGTTGCATGACTGTGCGTCTTCCGGTGTGGCTCTTGGCTGGGCTCCCTTTCATGCTGCAGTTAGTCGTCCTGCTTAGCACCAGCAAAAGGCAGGTGTAAAATCCCTGCTGCTACCGCGGCTTATCGCCTGTTTTCGGTTCACATCGCGGATCTGGCAGTTCGTTGTGAATGTTGTCTTGTGGTTTTTACGTGTGTTTTTGCAGGGGAACGCCTACTCTGCATCGCATTAGTGTTAGTTGGTGGTGTCCACCGTGGGGATACATTTGAGGGCAGTTATCGCGTGAATACTGGCGATATCAGCAGTTTGGACCAGCTTGTGAATGGGGTGTTAAATCTATCTCCACTTTTGATGCGTTAAAGTGGAGATAAATCGGAGATGAGTCCTTGTGAATATGGCCCTTAGGTGTTTTATAGAGTTGCTAGTCAGATGGCTTAGAGAATCTTTTGATGCTACTCAATGATATCAATACAAGAGTTACTATGAACTACAGCTCAGAGATTTTGGAGGTTTTATCTCTACTGTTCGAGATTAGAGAAAAACAAATTGCTCACACATCACTCAATAGGAAACCAACAGTGAAGAAGAGCATCATTCGGCTCCCCCTTAAATGGAATGGAATAGTATGTAGAGTTAATTAGACTGAAAATGAATTGCGTTATGATGGAAGACTCTGAAACAGAGAGAGGCTATTAAAACATCATATCGAAGATAGCGACAGAGAAAGCTAATACATAGTATAGCGAGGACTGGTTGTATGTTGGAACCACCTAATCCCCAAACAGACATGCCTGAGCAACATGGTCTTAACAATGACCGTGCCTTAACCACGCATGCCTTTACCATGCAGGCCTTTACAACGAATTTAGTTGTAATGGCATAATTGGTAAAGGCATATGCATGCTTAAGGTTCTGCTCTCGCCCCCGCCTCGAGTCCTAAAACCCAGCAACTTGCCCGAGTTCTGTACCGACCCCAGCCCTAAAAACAGCCCAGCCCCCTGCCATAAAAACAGCCCAGCCCCCCTGTGTCCTGAGCCCAAAAACTCAGCCCCAAGCCTTGAAAATCGACTCAGATAGCCCTACCTAAGCCCTAAATCCTTGATCCCAGATCTAAAGAACAGCCCAGCCCTCTGCCCTGAGCCCTAAAACCGTCACCAAGGCCTTTAAATAAAACCCGCCCCCCCTGCCCTGAGCCCTAAAACCTTGAATCCACACTTAAAAAAACCCTAGCCCCCCGCCTTGAGCCCTAAAACAGACCACCATAAAAAGTACCATGCCCCTCGTCCTGAAGCACTAAAACAATTCCCCAGCCATAAAAAAGTACCCTGATTACCCGACCTGAGCCCCCAAACCCCTGATAAAATAACATAAAATGAAAAATAGCAAAATAGAAAAATCATACTCACCAAGCCAATCTTCATCCAGGCAGGAACTCACCGCCCAGTCTGCAACACCTCCAACCCTCCACTCAGAGTCTAGGCTGCTAACAAAAAGTAACGTCTAAACCACGCATATGCTTGGTAAAGGCTTATGCATGGTTTAGGCGTCCATGGTACCGCCATTGTAGTTTAGCCACTTATAGTTTAGGCTGAGTGGTTAAGGCTGTTTTCTGTGAGGACTTATTATTTAAATCCAAACATACTTCTTTTTCTCACTTGTCTGTTAGCAAACCAAATCAAAATACACTCAGGCCCATAACCATATTTTCAACAAAGTCTGACATCCTAAAAAAGAAAATTGCAAAACATTGGGAGGTTTTGCACAATGACAATATTGTACATGAACTCTTTAAGGCCACTCCTCATTTCACATACACAAAAGCGAATACAATTAAGGACCTTGTATTAAAAAGCTACTTAACTACTTTCAGAACATCAAAACTCATGGGTGAGAAACTTGGGTTCTTTCCCAGTGAGAAATGTAAAGCATGTACATCTAGTGTTATGCTTACACATTACAATCTATCACACAGGATGAAAGGATAAGACTAGCAAACACAGTACCTGCAAATCTTCATGTGCCCAAATCAGAAGAGGAGCATTGGCACTACCATTTTTCCTGTGAAGAAACACATTCTCATACACTTTCGAGTGAAACCAAATCAAGATGTGTGCCTAGTCACTACGAACAATGCCATCATACGATTAGAACAAAGCAATTTTTACCGATTCCTAAACATGAAAGGGAAAGAGACATGGATAACAGATTACACAAGCTATAATCTTGATACATTATGGATCTAGAAACATGTGAACCAGAGGGCCTCAATTTTGGAGACAATCTTGTTGTACTACTCCTGAAATGAAAATGATTGTAGTGTTATTTTATTTTCCTCTGTTATGAAGCCAGTTCTATCTTATGTTTAACCCATATGTTCTTTTATCTCTTTACTATTATGTTTGTGTATGGTCTATATAACAATATTATAGTAGATACTCATTGCAATGTGATACTAACTTGTGCTAAATTAATGATACAGAGTGTATATTGTCTTGAAAAGCTGATAGACACTTTGCAAATCATGAGGTGAGTCTCTTGATATTCTATGACTCTTGGTATTGCACAGCAGGGATTGAAATATTTGACTGCAAATGAGCACCATTGCAATATAGTCCAGTTTCATGGATCCAACTAGGATTCGAGTCTGCACACATTAGAGTTGTTTGACAATATTTCATTGAATTATATTATATCATTTTACTGCACAATTCTACTCTTTAGAAATAACACAATAGTGCAGTGATGTGGTGTTGAAAAGGAAGAGATGATTTAGCAATTTATGTACTTTTTAAAACCTTTCATCAGGTTTCACTTTCTCACTCATCTATCATCATCAAATCTGTTTATTTTGGATTCACGATCCACAAAACATGCAACAATATAAACATGAACTCTTTAAAAATGTTTACATTTCACATGTAAATAATCACTAACAAAATAAGAAAAAGAATATCTAAAATCTGTCTGGCTCTATCTATCTATCTATCTATCTATCTATCTATCTATCTATCTATCTATCTATCTATCTATCTATCTATCTATCTATCTATCTATCTATCTATCTATCTATCTATCTATCTATCAATCTATTTATCTATTATTATTTTTTCACAAACTTTCTGAGAGGATGAGGCTTTCCACTGAAGGACTGAGGCTATTAATGCATACATTCTAAACATTGAGTTAGTATCCGAACTGACTTGATCCAGTTCATCACGAAGCCTAGACCGTACAAGAGCAAAATCGCCATTGAAAGATGATTTTGAACCATCGTTTTTTCCTGTACCATTAGTAGCATATTGTCCAGGTACAATATCATCATAATACCCCTAGGACATAGACACGCCACCACCAGCTAGAGAAGATTTGTGATACCCCGTTTGGTGGAACACAACCCAAAAGGCAGACTAGAAAATTCCCAAGTTTGACTGTTAAAAGCACAGACAACATTGGTGTGGTTTTTGAATTAGCATCGCCAGACAAGAGTCCTTCAAATCCAGACTCACCATGCAATCTCCCTCTCTCTGAATATATGGAGGAGGTGTATCCCTTCCATCTTGATGTGATGTACACAGGTCATTGATTTTTTTTCTTCAGATTTATGGCTGGGCGCATCTCTAACAACTTCTTCTTGACCACTAAAAATAGATTGCTCAGAAAACATACACTTGACAAATCTGCTGAAGCAATGGCTCTTTTGTTAAGTAACTTTTTAACCCCTTGTTCAAGTAACAATATTGCCTCTCTGAACTAAAAAAAACTTGATTTGAACTAGGTCCGGTATTCCTCTAGCAGACTGCTGATGTCCAGTAAATGATCCTGACATCCATGACATGCACTTTTAATTAGGGGTGGGCGGAATTTGCGAAATTCACTTTCGCAAATTATCACGAAAATGTTAAAAATCTTCGCAAACACGCGGGAATATTGCGAAGACGCGAACGTTTTTTTCCCGCCCGTTCGCGGTATTTTCTGCGTGATCACGGCTCGCCAACTTACCCATGTGGTTGCTCACATGCGCGGCCATCTTGTTTTCACTTGTCCCGCCCGCTCGCGTTCGATATGACGTGCCCGCGTCCTCACGCTCTCGCTCGCGGTGGAGAATTATGTGTTTGAGATCTCAATCATTTCATACACTCGCAGTGCAAGATCGCGAGAAGAAAGACATGATCGCGCGACGAATGACGTGATCGCGCGACAAATGCCGTTAATGCGGGCACAAACTGTCGCGAGACAGCGCAAATGTCTACCAACAATCCAAAATCCCGTGGAGAACGCGACCGGATCGGGAAAACTTGTCGGCGAATGCGGGGATTCAGGTAAGGCGATCGCGCGCACGCGAGAATGTATTTTTTTACAGCGCGAGATGTCAAATTATCTTAATTTCCGCGAGCATAACGGAATTTTCGCCCAGGCCGACTTTTAATTTCATTTTCAGGGTCTTTTGAAATTCTTTACATAAATGTTATATGTTTCTTACCCACTTCAGCATTAATAGCCACCTTGCCCTCAATCTCTGTTTGGGGGCATACCATTTTTATTGCAGACGTCCCTGTTCTATCGAGTCCTGCGTTGTTTTTCAAAATATCATGAGACCTTGTCCGAGGGTACCCTGTCATAAGACCTTGAGAATATTAGTTGTGGGTCAAAATCTTATACTCAATTCTTTGTTTTGGATTTGCTTGCTCCTCTCTTAATTGGTGAGCCTATTCATCTGCACTACAATTTTAGCGACACATTCGATCTGGATCCTGTGTCTGCCCCCTCCAAGGATTCATACTGGTCATCATTAGTGCCATCTGTAGCATCCGACATATCAGCATCATTGTGCTTCCCTTTTCTCCTCTGGTGATAAACTCACTTTATGTTTCTTAGGTGCATCTCAGGAAGAGTTCTCACAAATCATCAAATGGGTCTTTCGTTTTTTGAGGAACGTGCCTGTGGTTCTCCTTTTTTTTTGTGGATTCATGTGCCATTTTTAGATTAAAGCCTACCAGACAACACAGCTTTCTGGTTTGCTAAAGACATCTTGGGAACATTCAGAAAACTGATGTAGGAATGCATTACACCCATTGCTTACCATTGGCTGTATAGTTTGTAACTCACATTTTCTAGCTTTCTATTTACTACCTTTATCTGCTTTAGTCTGTCCAGCTTGATTTCATCTCTCCCATTGACCACATCTTGTTTACTGTATTATTCCACAAACTCGCTTTCACCAAAAAGGCCTTTAAATATTGTTTTTATCTTGCCACATTTTCTGTGCATTCAAAGACAGAAGCCAAATGTCAAGTTGTCTCTTCCTAAGGAGCTTGGTGTTTACTTTTTTTTCTTCAACCTCAAAGTGAGGGAATTTATGTGACAATCCTGCTGAGTATCCATGCAGACAATAAAAAAGAAAGAACTGGGCTGATGTTGCAGAGTATAGCAATATTAGTACAAATGAAGCACAGTTTTTGGTAATTCTAAAGTGTGATGGAAACAAATATTTTAATACGATCAAAACACATCAATGTACTAGGTGACGACATTTGCACACATTATCGTTTGTTTGCAGTAAAACCGTATTTCAATGTAATGTTCATTTCAATTGAAAATGTGTTGTCTGTAATGGTAGTGCGCTACCACACATGCATACTCCACACTATCCCACTCCACTCTATGCCTTCCTCTGTATGCCACACCACTCCATTCTATGACACTCCACTCCACTCTATGACACGCCACTCGACTCTACGCAACTCGAATTTAAGACACTCACTCCATGGTACAACACACCACTCCACTCTATGCCTCTCCACTCCACACCACTTACCACAATCTACTCTACCCCACTCCACTCCAATCTTCTTTACCATCATCCAATCTAATCTACCCCACTACATTTCAATCTACTGCTCTCCTCTCCTATTTACCTCACTCCACTCCAATCTACCTCACTCCAATCTACCCCACTCCACTCTAATCTACCCCAAATCCCCTGCACTCCACTCTTCCCAATCCACCCCACTCCACTCCAATCTACCCTAATATATCCTACTCTCTTCTACTACAATTTACTCTACTCCAATCTACGCCATACGAGTCCAATCTATGCCACTCCACTCCAATCTACCTCACTTCACCCCAGTCTACCCCAATTCAATCTACCCTACTCCAGTCTATCCATATCTATTTCACTCCAATCTACCCCAATGCACCCCACTCTATCCCACCCTACCCCACTCCAATCTACCCCACATCACTCCAATCTGCACAACTCCCCCAATATAACCCACCCCACTCCAAACTACCCCAATCTACCCTCACTCCATTCTATTCTACCCTACTATAATCCATCTACCCCACTCCACTCCACTCTAATCTAGTTGACTCTACTCCAGTGTACCCCACTCAAATCTACCGCAATATATCCCATTCTACTCTTCCCCAGTCTACCCCAATCCATTCCATTCTATGTCAATATATGTCCCTCCACTCCTATCCTACTCCTATCTATCCAATTTAAATCTACCCTACTGTAATCTACCCCATTCTATTCCAATCCACTCTACCCCACTTCACCCAATATACCCCACTCCAGTCCAATCTAACTCACTCCACCCCAATCCACCCCTCTCTACCATACTCCTATCTACCCTGCCCCACTCAACCCCGAACTACCCCACTCCATTCTACCCAATCCAATCAGCCCCACTCCAATCTACCCCAATCTACTCCACTCCAATTTACTCTACCCTAATCCAATCTACCCTAATCCAATCTACCAAAACCCATCTCAATCTACCACACACCACTCTATTCCACTTCCCCCAATCTACCCCACTCCACTTTATTCCGCCCCAATCTACCTCAATTCAAAGTACCCCACTCTTATCTTTTTCCAATCTACCCCACTCCGCTCCAATCCACCCCACTTCACTCCAATCTTCCCTACCATCATCCACCCAATCAATCCCACTCCAGTCTACCCCACTCTACTCCACCCCACTCCACTCCACCCCACTCCACTCTAATCTATCCCACTCCACTCTAATCTACCCCACTACATTCCAACCTTCTCGTTTCCACTCCTATCTCCCCATTCCACTCCAGTCCACCCCACTCCACTCCAATCTACCCCAATATATCCCTCGCCATTATACCCCATTTACCCCACTCCAATCAATGCCACACCACTTCAATCCATCCCAGTTCAATCCAATCTACCGCACTTCCCCCTAATTTAATCTACCCCTCTCCAATCTATCCCAATCTACTCCACTCCAAACTGCTCCACTACACTCCAATCTATCCATCTCTACCGCACTCTACCCCACTCTATCCCACCCTACCCAATCTACCCCACCCCATCCTAATCTACCTCACACTAGTCCAATCTGCACAACTCCCCCAATATACCCCACTCCACTCCAAACTACCCCAACCTACCCTCACCCCATTCTATTCTACCCTACTATAAATCCCCCAATCTACCCCACTCCAAGTTACCCGACTCTACTCCTCTCCAATCTACCTGACACTACTCCAGTCTGCCCCACTCAAATCTACCCCAATATATCCCACTGTACTTTTCCCCAATCTACCCCACTCCACTCCAATCTACCCCAATATATCTCCCTCCACTCTTCCTACTCCTATCTACCCAATTACAATCTACCCTACTCTAATCTACCCCAATTTACACCACTCCACTCTACCCAACTCCAATCGACCCCAGCCCTACGCACTCCACTCTCCCCAAATCTAGCTGACTCCACTCCAATCTATCCCAATAGACCACACTCCACTCTACCACAACCTACCCCACTCCAATCTATGTCAATCTTCCCCACTCCAATCTACTTCTCCCCACCCCACTCCATGCCACTAACTTTCAGCCATGCCAAACAGCAGCCGCACTGGTGTACATAATGGCTAAAACACATTGCCTAAGACAATAGCATTTGCATTGGCGAGACCTATTGGCATTGCCAATACTTGTTACCTGGTTCCGCAGCTCTTCTCTAAATGCCCCACTCTCACTCTGGTGTCCCATTGAGGATACACCCTCCTGTTTTGTTTTAATCCACAGAACATTTTTCTCTTGGTTGTACTTGAACTCACTCCCAGGAAGGATCTTTGGGTGGTGCACATGCTGGATAGATGTTCCAATGTAATTTTAATAGGTTCTGGGGCTTCTGACACCACACAGCGCACTGATCATATGACCTGCTTGAAGCTCCTGGCCCAAGATAGCTCCTGCAGTGGGAGGTGAACTGACATTGTTATTTGATCAGGCTATCGAAAATGCCTCATCACAAGTTTATAGACGCTGGCTTATATATGCATTTTATAGGAAACCCCAATTGATTTGATATGCATTTTATTGGGAAAATAATGAACCAATTACCTGGAATCCTTGCATTCGAGAGCATGATGTATGTGTACAGACCTACATGATAAATACCTAAGAGCCGCTTATTCGCACCAGGCTCTAAGTTGTGCACTACCTGGCGGCTTCTCTACAGTGAGGTCGCTGTTCTACAGCCTGCCAAGGAAGTTGCAGGTCTATGATACCAGAAGAGCAGACGTTCCCCAAAATGCTTGCAGAGGGAGTTTTGTCTCTGTGAACCGCCGGTGACATCCAGCATTGGCAGGTACTTGACACGCTCGTTCTTACTGACACTTCACCCGTGAGCTTCCAAGGCATATGGTGGTAGTTGCCATCCTCAGCAACCATACATCTCTGCGGGATAAAATAGCTGAACTCATCAAGCGAGCCGCTGCTGCACAATAAACTTTTCTTCAGGTGTCTCGGAGGCCCAAAGCGGCCAACAAAGACCCCTTGAATAATCACACGTTTCTGCCAGACAAGATAAAAGGAACTCCCCTAAGTAAGAAAGACACCACACAAATGCCTCCCCTAAGGGCCTTACTATGAGTTTGGCAGTGCGGGGGAGGGAACACCCTGCTCCCCCAAACCCATGTACAAACTGCTTGCCAAAATAGGAGTTTTCTCCTGTCTGGTGTGCAGTTCTTTGACATTCCCAGGGCAGTGCCTATGAAATATGCACCACAATGGGAACATCAAAAGCAGTACCTGCACAGCATGGACAGCTTCAGTCAATGCCGTGCAGGCACTGGTTTGCATGCACACAGGCCCCTGTGTGCATCCACATGGTGTGAGGCACCTGAGGGCCCTGTAGGGCCCCATTTGTTTCCCCACCACCACATTCGGTGCAAGCCTCAGCGAAGTCCTTATTGCACATTGGTCTCATTTCCTGATCTGTGCCCGGGAACATAATTCTGTCTCCTTTGCACTGATCAGTGTGGGAAAGGCAGCACTGGAAGGGGGAGAATGCCACCTTTTCAGCACTGTCTCACCCTAGTGGATCCCTGCTTCCGGATCACCCAGAAATGGCAGTTCAAAAGTAGGAATCCACTCCTCCAGACATCAGATATTATTTGGCAGCATTTCCACCCCTTGCTCATAGGCCTTGAGCCAAACATGTTATCGGTCCCACTTGGGGAATGAGCTCTAATATGATATATATTATCAAGGTATGGATGCCTATAGATGGAAAATATGTGATGGCAAGTCATAAATCTGCCTTTTGTGTGTTACCACTCCAATCCCAAGATACCTTGATTTAAATGGATTTTTTAAAATGTTATTTTTAAATATTACAATTAAAGTAAATGTGATTATAAAAATTGATAATAATTAAAATAGTAATTATAAGTATATTAAGTACACCAAGTAAAATTCATAAATGTTTTAATTCATTTTTTTTTTCCTGGGCTGGTCGTGAATGACAGTGCAGCATCAAGAAGAAGACTGAAACAAGCCCATCCTCTCCCTCTAATCCCAGTATATGCTTCATTTATGGTCAAATGTCCAACATGGAGTTACGCTGACAAACCCACAGCACTACTCATTGTGTAAAACTATGTTAGAGGTAGCTCAAGTAAGGAATCACATTCCTCTGTTAGACATTGCAAGGAATGTGGAAAGCAACATGGTTCCCCAAGTATTTTACCACAGAAAGTGCAGGAGCCTGTTTACTATGAAGAGGGATTTACAGACTATTAAGTAACAAGCTGAAGCTAATGTAAGTGATGATGCTGGAATGAGTGAGTGCATGAGTAAATGCTTAAACAGAATAACATCATTAAAGTCAAACGTGTATGCTGAAGTACAAAGATAAAACGATCATCATGCAAGCAGACAAATCACTATTTGGTCGAATTATCGTGAGAACACAGAATCAGAACTCTCAAATGGTGGATGCACTCTCTCATCCCTTGGAACCTTTACCATGGGCTTTAGCACCTCCAGAAGGTCTGTTGCGAAAGATAAACAAAGCTGTTTTAGCAACATACTTTCAGAAAATCCTTACCCCTGCTAAGGAAATTCCTGGAAATGTCTTTGGCATTCCATGAAAGAATAACGGCTAGATTGTTTCTGAAACGTGGAACTAAAATGCTCATGTGAGTCCCTGACAGGAAAAAAGCTTCAACTCTTGGTGAAAATGTTTGTTGAGCTATGATAGGTCTCCATACATTTACCGGGTGTGACACAGTAGGTGCATTTGCGAGAAAAGGAAATGTAAGTACATACAAAAGCCTGTTTTCCAACAGACATACACAGGAAACATTTTCGCAGCTCGAAGAAGAATAGGATGTCTTTGAAGAACTAATGGACAAATTGGAGCAATTCTTGTGCTTTCTGTTGCACCAAACTCTTCAGTTCATTACATGAATGACTTGAGATCTCACCTATTCTGCACAAAGAAGGGTGAGATAGACTGTCATCAACCTCCACCTTGCAGGGACTGTCTGAAGAGACATGCAGAACATGCGAATTATCAAGCCGCTATAAGCTGTTTTTGAATGACCCACAGACGTCTTGTCCACTTGGCAGAGGGTGTAAGTTGGAAAAACATGAGGGAGCAAAGCAACTGGTAGTAGACTGGATAGAAGGGCATCCAGCCCCTCAGGCTGTGTTAGATCTACTAGCTTGCAACTGCAATAGGAACTTCAAACTTTCTTTCTTTATAATCTTTATTTTCGATCATTTACATCATCAAAGATATAAATACATAGCAATTTTAAAATTGTAAAATTTTCGTTATTTTAGCATTTACATGTAAACAATGGCTTTCGAAAATTTCATAATACAACCATTAAAAGCATGAAAAAGTATTCTAAAATCTTTTGGCATTATGCAACCCCCCCCTCTTTTAAAAGGCGGATTCGAACATGCCACATAGCCATTAAGTACTTTGCCACTGCAAAAACAATCGGAGGTGACAGATCGTTTTTTAGAATTCTGAACGCAGGCAAATATTTCCTGAATCCCATGTTTTTGAGAATGGGTACGAGCCAATACTTCCTCGCTCTTTGGTAGGCTTTACAAAAAAGGGCCACATGTAAATCACTTTCCTGTGGATATGCACAGGCTGGGCATTGCTCTGTTGTTGGGGGCTGGGACCAAGAGCTGGTAAAGGCCCTCAGAGGTAGAGAACCATATCTCCACTGCAAATAGAGCTTTCTTGCCATCACAGGAGCCATACCATCCAAAAACACTTTCCATTAGGTAAGAATCTTTCAATTGTATGAATGTATTAGTCAATGAACCCACCCGCATACTGTCTAAAGCAGTGGTCAGCTTTGACTGGTGGTAGAGTTGTGAAAGTACCTTTCGAGGGGTCCTCCTGCTTGAGTTTACAGGGTCGGTCCATAGATCCACTAGACCTAAACTCTCACATGATCTTTTTAGATATCTTAACCATGGGATGTTACTGATGTTTGGTAAGGTTAGGAAGTCCTGCAGCTCGCTTCTGTAGTCACTAAGTTCCTGGCTACTCCAAAGTCGTTGCCAGAAGGTTAAAGGTTTTAAACCAAGTTCCTCGGAGATTGGCCTGAGGCCTAGGTCCAATCTCAGAGGAAGCAACGGCGTACTCGGGGGGAGAGCCACCAACTGCCTGAGAAATTTGTTCTCTGTGCTTGTTAGGTTTTTAACAGGAGTATGACCCCATAGTTCACCCCATATGTAACTGAGCCCCGAGCTTGAGATTTATAGATCTGTATCAAGGGGCCCAGCGGATGATATATAGATTTGCCCACCATTCTAGTAATACCACCCACTTTCTGTGATAGTTTCATATTTGCCTTGATCATATGTGTCCCCCATGTCATTTTCTCGTTCAGGGTTACCCCCAAATATTCGAATGTGGAAACCCTCTCCAATCGCACTGTACCTAACAAGGGGTTAGGACGTGTTGAGGGGGTAGGGTTCAAAATCATATATTTTGTTTTGGAGGCGTTAATTTCGAGGCCCCTCTCGGTGCAAAATTGCAAGAACCCATCCACTATCCGTTGAATTCCCATGGGGGATTTAGACAGCAGCAGGGTGTCATCTGCAAACATTATGGCGGGCACCCTGCTGCCATTCAGTTTAGGAGCGTCGATATCTTCTATCCTGGTCAGGTGGGCGATTACCCCGTTGACAAAGAGGCAGAACAGGGTGGGTGCAAGCACGCATCCCTGCCTCACCCCCCTGTCAACGGGGAATCTTTCTGTTAAACTCCCCATCCTGCCACACCTGACCCGCGCAAAGTTATCCTGGTGTAATTTAATCAGAATAGCCAGAATATCTGGCGGGACTCCCAGGTCATCAAGGACACTCCAGAGTTTGGATCTCGGCACCAAATCGAAGGCGGCACGCAAGTCCACGAACACCGTGTACAAGCTGCCCCCCTCGATAAGTGCCGTCCTCCAATAAATAAGGTTAAGGCGGAAAATTTGGTCCGTAGTAGATACCCCCTTTCTAAACCCGGCCTGGTATGGGCTCATGGTGGCAGTTTCCTCTATCCAGCTCTGGAGACGATCTAGGATGAGCCTTCCAAAAAGTTTTTGCGACACATCTATCAGGCTAATGGGCCTGTAGTTGGATGGGAGCAGAGGCGAGCCTTTCTTAAAAATCGGAACCACCTCTGCGCCCAGCCAAGTACAGGGCACCTCCATACCCTTCAGAACTGCATTAAATAGTACCAGGAAATAAGGGGCCCATATGTCTGGCTCCTGTTTAAAAAGGTCACCCGGGAGACCATCCAACCCGGGTGCCTTGCCAGTTGACAAACCTGATATAGCAGCCCGGACCTCCTTTTCAGTAAATGGATCCCCTTCCAGATAGTTGTATACAGGTGGGGTTGTACAACCTCCATGCCCTGCTTCCACTGTATAAAGAGACTGGAAGTGCTCCTGCCATATCTTGGAAGAAATGTTTGGTTCTATTACCGAAACAAGTTCCTCGGACCCTGTATTAACAATTTGCCGAAACTTACGGGAGTCCATGGTGGCTAGGGAGCTAGTGAGTTCTTCCCATTTATTCTGGTCCCACTCAATCTTGGCATTAACAACCAGCTTCTTATATTCACGTCTCCTGGCTTGTATCTCAGGCCTACTTTTGCGATTCTTGATGCTCGACAAGAGATCCCTCCTTGCCTTGCGGCAAGCTGCATTATACCATGTGCACTGGTTCTTTCCACCCCCCCTCCTTGGTCCATTATTAAATAAGTCTGCAGTCAAAGTCTTAACGACTTCTTCATGCGCCAACCAAATGTGTTTGTTTTTCTCCCCTCAACTGGGTTCATCACTTAAAGTGCCTATTTTTTCCAGTATAGGAATGAGATTATTATAAAACCGAGGGAGCTTATCTGTGCTTGCGACTAATTTCTCCCACTTAATTCTCCTCCTATTGTTTTCAAGGGCTAGACCCGGATTTGTCTTAGGCGGTTCTACTTCCCCATGATCCCGACCAGGAAGGAGAAAGTCCAATTCCAGGGCGTTATGATCGCTGTCTTCTCTATCTATTACCCTAAAGTCAATGACATGCAACCACGAAGATAATGGCACTAAAATATAGTCTAATCTTGACTCCCTTCCCTTCCGGTTGAACGTGGGTTTACTCGGGATATCAGATTTACCACGCCCGTTACATGCCCTCACCCCATGTTTCAGAGTTAGGGCGGTAATCTGGAGTGCTAATGGGGTCCAAGCTTTAGGCGATGTAGATACTGTCGGTGGCACTAGCCATCTTGCATCTTCCTCTAAGGAAGCCCCATCTAAGAGACCAGCTAGGGGCTCAAAATGTGAGTTCAGATCCCCGCCCACTACAAATGGGATCCCCTTGGGGAGTTCGCCAAGAAGATCCGACAGTTCGTCAATGGTGGAGGACTCCTGCGAAATGGTAACCGGCCTTGAATATACATTTACCACTGCTAATCTGCAGCAGATGGACCATTCCAGCAGAACCACAAGTATGTCCTCTGAGGCCACTGGGAGACGCGTGGCCTGACATCCCAAGTGGACTGCGACCCAGGTTGCAAGGCCTCCCGATGGGCTCCTCCCGATGGGCGCCCTCTGCCCCCCCATTTCGCGGGAATGGAGAATACTGCAAAACCCTGCCTCGAATGTTCCTCACTCTCACAAGTTTCCTGGAGCAGGCATAAATCTTTAGAATCAGTATATTCAAACCATTCCTGACATTCAAACTTGTTTCCCAGGCCTGCCACATTCCATGACAGTATTTTTAGTGGCGGAGGTCTATTGTTCGAGATAGTAGTGTGAGTGGAGACATTCCCTTTTTCACTAACCATGGTCACTGGATGTGTTAGAGGGTGACTTATTGCTTCCCCCACGTTATTTTGTGGCTCACCAATAGAATTACCCAGATCTCCATGATGTAATAGGACATCGGGCAACTCAGTCTCTAAGCTATTTCCATCCACACCCTCGCATGATACAAAGTTGTACTTCCTGCTTGTACGTGTGAACAGTCAATCTACCATGTCTAGCTGACTATACCTGTTCGAAGTTGGAAGGTAAAATGGCTGGAGAAATCTCCGGGGATAGTAGTCTTGCTCACTAGCCCCCCAGTTGCCTCCCCTCCTATGACAAATTTCCCATCCCTCATCATCCATATTTGTGGTGTGATGGGTTTGCTGCTGCCTTCTGTAGTTGGGGAATTCTCTCCATCCTCTTGCCAACCCCCCACCCACTCTCTCTGGATAGGTGCCCTGTGCATTAATTTCAGGGTGCCCTTGGTAGTGGCTTCTGGGATGATAGACGTCTCCCCTTCTTCTGCTGTCTCCCCACCCACCCGGTCTTTGCGTACGAGCCCCCCAACTCTCATCCTCTCTACCATGTACCAAAGGGGGGTAGAAGAAGGAAAGGGGTAAAGATTGGATGGTAGTCCCCTCGTCCTCTGAGAACCATCCGCATATGTGCGTGACGGTCCTATGGTCTTTAAAGCTGACTATAACACAATCACCATTAATGGATTTGTTTGAGCTACCCAGCCAGGGCACCCTTCGTACCATAAGGACTGTGCTCAATATGCCTTCCGGGAGCGGTCTGTACGTACATAGCCAATTTATCACCTTATTCTTAAGAGAGTCGGTGGATTCATTGGAGGTAACGTTCAGTTCTGGTACCCCTGCTAAAACTACAGTGTATGGAGCTGCCTCCGGAGGGAGGTGTACTGGTCTAGGCTTCTTCCTCTTATTAACAGCCTCGGTCATTAATTCTCCAGTATTCGGTGGTTTATTAGGAGCAGGATCGTTTTCCCTGACTTGCTTTGCACTAGTTGGGGGGGAGGATGGATGAGTATTCTGTTCTACAGGGTTTTTGGGAGCATTTGCCTTCGGGTGTGTGTTATTACTTTTAGACGGGGTAGGTTTTGCCTGCTGCACTATGGGTATAGCGCTTTTAACCTGATTGGTAGCCTGGGATGGTCCCTTTTTTGCCTCTCTATCGGCAACCTTGGTCCCACCATTACTAGTTGCTTTAAAACTGTCAGCTAGTTGTACTGTCGACTTTTCTATGGACACTAACCTAGCTTCAATTTTGATTAACCTTGCTTCCAGGGGGCTTAAAAGGTTTCTTATAAGGGCACCTATATCAGCGAGGGTGACATCCTCCTCGGTGGGCTCGGGTGGATTTGGATTGGCGTGGGTACTTGTCTCCCCCGGTAGATTGTCTAAGGGCATGGCCTCAGCTCTATCAATTTGCGTGTTTTCCCTAGTGTTTAAACAAGAGCTGTTTAATGCCGGGCACGGGGAAGATTTTGAGGTGTTCGGCTTTCGTCCACCCTCGTTCTTGGGCTCTCCTCTCTTTATCGGGATTGCTCCTTCTCTAGTCCCCTTTAGCTTGTTCACTTCTGGGCCTGCGAGGTTAACATTGTCGGGATCAGGGTTAAGAGTGGTGGTAGATATACGGTAGGGTTAAGCAGGCGGGAGAGTTAACATACTAAGGTCTACAAAATTGCTAAGGTCCTTCGTGCTTAACTGGGAGGTACAATTTGAAATATCCAAAGTCCCAGAGGGGTCACTTGTGCCGGCTACCCCCATGTCCAACACAATGGGTTCTAGCCTTTCCTCAGGAGACTTAGCCTGAGCCAAGGGACCCATAGACGATCTCCTCACCCAGTCTAGTTCCTGCGAAATTCGCCTCTCCAGGAGCGTAATATCCTCTATTAGTAGGGACCCAGCTTTCACAAAGTAGTTGTCCAATGTTCCCTTTGCTGCAGCAGTGGCAGCCGATGCGCTTTTACTCCTTGTTTCCCTGGTCGTCATCTCTGATGGCAAAAACGTCAGATACCCTATGAATCCAGATGAATTCCCGGAGTGGGCCAAGGGGGATAGCCCAGGCCCAGCCTCTCCCATCCTCTAACGGCCTCAAACGGCCCTCCCTTTGCCCGGGCTTCGCCCCGGGCGCTCCCCCGCTCGCTCCCGCGCAGCGGAGATGGAAGTCACAAATATAGTAAGTGTGCCGTACAGGGGGCGGGGCTGACAGGGAGAGCGGGCCAGGTGATTCCAATCGGCCTGGCAGGGACTCCTGGTACACAGAGTCCCTGCAGCAACGCTCGCAGCCCTGCCCAAGTACCCCAAGACACCACAAACTTCACAGGCACTGCGCCCGGATTCCAAAGTCAAGACACGAGGGACGGCAAAAGGGCTTCCAGTTCAACAGATTGTCCCACTGACGAAAGGCAGGCAGGCTCCTTAATGCGATCCGTGTGCAGGGGGTGGGGCTGACAGGGAGAGCGGGCCAGGTGATTCCAATCAGCCTGGCAGGGACTCCTGGTACACGGAGTCCCTGCAGCAACGCTCGCAGCCCTGCCCAAGTACCCCAAGACACCACAAACTTCACAGGCACTGCGCCCGGATTCCAAAGTCAAGACACGAGGGACGGCAAAAGGGCTTCCAGTTCAACAGATTGTCCCACTGACGAAAGGCAGGCAGGCTCCTTAATGCGATCCGTGTGCAGGGGGCGGGGCTGACAGGGAGAGCGGGCCAGGTGATTCCAATCGGCCTGGCAGGGACTCCTGGTACACGGAGTCCCGGCAGCAACGCTCGCAGCCCTGCCCAAGTACCCCAAGACACCACAAACTTCACAGGCACTGCGCCCGGATTCCAAAGTCAAGACACGAGGGACGGCAAAAGGGCTTCCAGTTCAACAGATTGTCCCCTTCAAACTGTCAACATGTGTCTGCTGTCTAAATGACCTCACGTGCACTGACGTGCAGACTTCTCGTCTGTGAAAATCAAACATACGCAGAGAGTGATGACAGCTATTCAGAAGAAGATGATGACTATGAATGATAAAATTGTATTTATGTTCACTCATGACATACATTGTTTATGTAAAATGTAAGAACTATTATTATTTGAAATTGTAAGTGAAAATTATGCCTATAATCTACATCAATCTATGAGGAATACAATGAAGTTTTATTGATAATATTTTAACGACTATATTGTTATTATTATCATTAATAATCATTATTATTTTGAAATAATATTGAATTTAACCCATCTGGTGGAATTAGATTTATTTTTCCACTTATTATGATGAATTTTATATTTATCAAAAATATGAAAAACACAATTTGTTTCTGAATATGGTTCCTAATCTAATATTATCAGACAAAAGGCAAAGAGTGGTGACTTGCTAGCACATATTTTCCATCTCTAGGCATCCAGACCTTGCACAAAAAAGTATGTTAATCTGCCTCCCCAAGGGGCAGATAGGAAATTTTCCCTGATCTGGGGATCACCTGTAATCTGTCTCTCCTGCCCCCAGACAAGATTGAATTTAAATACTAGGGATTTTCCTGCGTAAATCGGCCATTGTGACAAACAACTGCAGATTAAAACATAGTCATCAATTGTTTTTTTTATTTTCATTACCGTCTATATATTTCCACAATTAGTTTCTTTGGCAAAAAGTTGAGGATCTTCCCAGATGTCCTCTTCCTGAATTGAAGCCCGAAACACCGACTCGAACGCCGTGAGGGGAACGGCCAGCAGAAAGGACTCGCAGTCCCAGCAACCCGTGGGGCCGCCAGTGACGCTCCTGTTTTCGCGCCCGGAGGCGCGTTAAAGCGAGTGGCATGCTCCCGTCTGCGCCCGTCAGAGCCCGGAAGAGGCTGGGCTAGGCCACTTCCCTTAGTTGTCTGTGGAAAATCATCACCAGCCCACGAAGCCACGTCTGAAGTAGGAACTTGAGGTGGGTGCCTATACACCGTAACTGTCTTATTTCCTGTTCAAAGTCAGGCTAGCAACTTCTGCTTCTTCTCTGCCTTGGACATTTCTCTATAACCAAGGTCATTGATAAGGCAGACTACGCTCTCGTCAACTAGCCAAAATGGGGAAACGTACCTGCATAGGGAAAATACAAACATTAACAATGCAATCGTCAATAAGCCATCAGCCTACCTCTATCGACAAGATGCTCCAGAGGGCTATAGGGGCAGTATCAACCGAAATCGCACTGACCGAAAGACGGCTATCGATAACACCGGATTTAGCTCCTCCCCTGTCTATTCCTGATATACAAGCTGCCCCGCTAACGGTAGATTCTGACTCCTCTATGACCCAGTCCAGGATACGTGTTTTGGTACACGATACACCTACCTCAGACCCCCTCCTGGTCCAGAAAAGAGAGGGAATGCCAAAGCTGCCATGAAGGTTGGGAGAAATCGGAAGAAGGGTGCTATGGAACTTGTAGAGAATGGTGACTTGGGGAAGGGAGGGATGGGCGGTCGTGTGAACGAAGGTACAGAAAAGCCATCCTGGGTGTCAAATTTGGTAATGGATCTGCAGTTGCAAATAAGAGAAATTATCAAGGAGGAGTTGAACATCTTGACTTCCCCGGTAGACAAACTTACAACTCTGTTCAAAACTTATGTAGGCAAGGTAGATGTAAACTTAAGGGTGGATGAACCCCCCAGCAGCAAGTGTCCCAAACCCATCCCATCTACTCCAGAGTAGACCAGCCCCCGGAAACTAACCTGAGCCCACCCCCACAAATCCAGAGTAACAAGGGGGATGCAATCAAGCATGCGATTATTCCAATTAAGCCAAGAGATATAACTAGTATACAAAGTCAGGAGCCCAGACAGGGTTGGGAGACTGGTAAGAAGCAAAGACCCTGCCCAGAAATGCCTTTAGTTGAAACCAATGTGCAGCATTCGGGGCCAAAGTATAGAACAAATGAGGGGCTAGACACACGAACAGAAGTAGTAGAGGGAAGATCAGTCCTACCATGTATCAATCTCCCCCCAGAATCAATACCGTATGTCATGATTTTAACTAGCGTACCAGAACTTAATAGGGGGCAAAGGGAATCGCATTATGAATTAAAAAAATAAATGCATTTTTTGGCTGTCTAAACAACTCCAATTCTCGTACAAGGATGCAGGTGAAATCTTATCTACACAAAGGGTGGGATGGGTGGGCCAGAGGCCAAAAGACATGTCTGGCGACACCTTTGTTGATTAATTTTAGAAATCCCCAGGTTGTAAGGACCCTTCTAGTGCAAAACCAGCAAAGGCAGGAAGGGGGCATCAGGCCTCTCCCATTAGGGTACTTTTACCGCCCAGGACTTGCGCTAGAAAATGGAAAGTGGCCAGTCTATGGGGCAGGGATCAGGCACCAGCACCAGCAAAGCACCATTTTGGGGCAGGATCAACCAAGCCCACTGTTTTTTAATCTCCCACTTGCAAATAGGTTTGCGTCCCTAGAAGCAGTAGACTTACTAAAACTAGTACAGCCACGGAAAATGGAACTAAACTCACAGAGGGATCACTGCTAGGATCTCCCTGAATGGAGGGAGTCACGTAAGAGTCTTGTTATTTCTAGACAGAAAGCAGATCAGGTCACCAAGAGGGTTGTCGGAGAGGGAAGAGCCCAAAACGAGGGGGTAGAAGGGTCCTTTATTAATTGTATCATAGTAGGCACACCATTGAGGCCCCCACAGACACTCATAGGCAATCAGCGGGTGACTATAGAATCCACACCCCCTAGAGCCGACCATCCCACTATTGGGATGGGCTCCAGGCTACCTGCAGAGGAACCTAGTGGTCCAACACAGCCAACAAATGACTCACCCAAGTTACATGTATTATCCTGGAACATTGCAGGCCTCACTTCCAAACTAGATAATCGGAGTGGGGAGCTTTTATCCAAGAAAATGACATTTGTATGTTCCAGGAAACGTGGGCTAGGGAGGATACCCACAGACTAGGCTATGCAACCTGTTGCCGAGCAGCTACAAGTGGGGGAAGGGGAAGACCCGCAGGGGGACTTTGTACTTGGAATGCCTTGTACCTGGGATGCACGGTAAAACAGGTTAAGACATCTTCTCGAGATTTACTTTGCGTTATTTTGAGCTTCCCCACTAGGACTAGAATAGCTGCAATTAATGTCTATTCCCACCCAGTTAGTCATGGCCAGGAGTCTACAACCCTCAATCATTTGACAACTTTTCTGCATACCATTCCTGATAATACTCTGGTGATATATGCCGGTGACTTTAATTGTTAGTTTGAACCTCTGAAAGACCCCAGTGAGGAGGACCTGCATTGGGCCATTCCAGAGTCGAATGCCACGGCAATTCGGGCCTGGACCCCATTGTCACGCCAAATGAGGACCCTCACATTGAATCACTCCCTTAGGGCATGTAATGGGGACACAAAATCTGATTCCCCGGCGAATCATACTTACAACAGACCGGGAAGTTCTTCCATTTTAGATTATATCTTGGTTGACACTAAATCTTGGCAGCGGGTAACTGATTTTAAGATAGTTCCCCTATATGACAGTGACCACAACAATGCCTTGATCTTGCGATGGTAACACCGTGCCCCAAGGATGTACATAAAGGTCAACCTCCCGGCCCTAGGTTAACTTTAACTAGTTGTAAGAGAAGAGTTAAATGGGGGGTATTTTGCACATCTCAGGAAAAGCTAGCCTCCCTCTACCAAACTGTCATCCCATATCTTGAGGCTGCAAATCAACTTAGTGGAACTGTTGACTCCTCCACTGCCTTACTTGAAATTGCGAACAACTATCAAGGTCTAGCATTTGATTTGGCTAGTATCTAGGGAAAAGGAGTCTCCGGGTCACCCTTGGTATAATAGCGACTGCCGTAAGGCCAAGCAAGCACTGGTCTTAGCTATTAAATCCAAAGACAGACTTCTAATAAAAGACAAGCGAATAGCCCACAAAAATATCATTAACGTGGCAAAGAAACAATGGGAGGGAGATAAATGGGAAAGTCTAAAACGTGCCTTATGTACCAGGGACATGAGGACTTTTGGGAATTTAGTAAACACTGGCTGCACAGAGGGTAAATCGGCAATAGAACCAAACTTGGGGGCAGAGGTCTGGAAGGCCCACTTTGAGTCCTTATATGCAAGGGTAGAGGGTGAAGCAGGGCAGGCCACAAATGAGTCACCCCTGTTTAATGTTCCAGTAATCTCTTTAAAAGAGATAATGGATGCCATAAGTAGGGTAGTCCCCTCCAAGGCACCGGGCCTAGACAAGATCCCAGGTGACCTCTTTCGTAATGAGCCTAATATTTGGGCCCCGTACTTATGGACCCTGTTTAATGCCATCATGCAGGGAATACCGATTCCTACGACCTGGTTGGGGGCGGAAATTATTCGAATTTATGAAAAGGGCCCACCACTCCTTCCCGCTAACTATCGTCCAATCAGCCTTATAGATGTCACCCAGAAGATATTTGCACAAGTGCTGTTGGGTTGATTAGAGAGCTTGATGGAGGAAAATACTATACTTAGCCCCTACCAGGCTGATTTTAGAGCCAGAATGTCCAAAATAGATCAAATTCTTAGGCTGCAGCTACTATACTGGAAGACAGTGTTTTTGGAGGGTGGCAGCCTTTATTTGATCTTTGTGGACCTAAAATCGGCATTTGATCTGGTCCCCTGGGACAAATTGTGGGCCATTCTACTAGATCTGGGGGCCCCTCCGTATATTTGCCACTAGATGAAACAGCTCCATGAATGTAATTTTGCCCACATCAGGCACGGGAAAAACGGTGAGCTCACTGACCCCATATCTATAGATAGAGGGGTACAACAAGGGTGTGCGTTGGTCCGACCCTTTTCTGCTTATTTATTATTGGCCTCATGGAGGCCTTGATTGCAGGGAGGGACATAGATGCTCCTAGGTTGGCGAACCACAAGGTACCTGCCTTGATGTTCGCCGACGATACCCTCCTACTATCTAAGTTCCCTATGGGGATACAGAGGGCTTTAGATATTTTTTATTCATTCTGTAAAAGTAGGGGTTTGGAAATAAATTCACAGAAAACCAAATACATGGCTTTTATTGCAGGAAATACCACAAGACCAAATCCTCAGCTAGATGGGAAACCACTAGAGAAAGTGACCGTCTTTGAGTACTTGAGAATAACACTCACTTGCAAAATGGAGTGGGGTGCACAAATAAAAAAGGCCAGCCTAAAGTTGGCACAGACAGTGAAGGGGTTAGCAAAGATGCTCAGGAAGTGCACTCACAAAATGGTTGGACTGCTGATGGAAATTTATAAAGTTCAAGCTAGGGGGACGGCCTTGTACGGGGCAGAAATCTGGGGCCATCGACCATCCGACCCTTTATCCAAGAATGAGAATTCCTTTGCCAGGCAACTGCTAGGTCTTCCCAAAAGTACACCACTTACGACGCTCCAAATGAATCTTGAGGTCGGCCCAATTGTAGAGAAAGTTGCCCTCAGACCCCTCTTACATTGGCGACGTTTAAGGAGTACCACAGAATTAGCAGTTTTTAGAGAAGAGCTGAAGGAAATGTTTCATTTACAGGGAGCTAGTAAAATCCCATTGCTGGTCTGTGTCAAAAATTCTCTAGAAGCTATGGGGTTGGGCGATCTATGGGCTAATGCCGAAAGACGTTGCCTGTCAATATGCAGGAAGGCCCTGTCAAAGATCTTTAGGGAATACAGACAAAGAGGAACCCTGCAACTGGTATATTGACTGCAACTTCCCAGAGGTTAAAGAGCAATACAGGTTAGAACCTGCTTTTGATGTCATCCAGCCTGCCCTTGCCAAAAAGCTTTATCTACAATTTAGGCACGGAGTATTGCCATTACGTACCTTTACAAACAACTAGGGGGGCACTCTGACTCAGGGTTGCCCGGTCTGCAATAATATATCGGAGACGGTCCAACACGTATTATTTTTTTGCACGGCATACAAGAAGGCGAGACACCGATGGTTACTACAGCTATGTAGAAACCTCGGAACAAATCACTGTGGGATTCTAAAATATGATACTAGCATGCCTATTGTGTACTCAGTCTCTTGATATTTATTTTCTATGTGGTGTGTACGTCGAGCCATTTTAAAGTTAGGCCTTGCACAATCTGATCATTTTATCCCATTTCTGTGATTACTAATTTCTTCCAACCTTTTTTTTTCATATTTTAATGTTACAAATGTGTATTTTTATATATTTATTACATCTTAAAGCGTTTATTCGGAATTTCTAACATTGTAATGCACATGCACTTTATTTCTGGGAAATTTAAATGTATGAATTGTGCCATACTTCTTATTTGTGCTTTTATGGTCTTAAGGGCCGAAATAAAGAATTCTTTGACTTGACTTGAATTCAAAATGTTGTATACATTTCAAATATGTATAGCTTTTTTTCAATCACTCTTGATTTTCACACCTGTTTTCACCATAAACTGAAAGTAAGCTGAAACCACAAAAATTTAGAAAAATTTACTGTTATTAAAATGCAAAATCTGTGGTGAAAAATGTTCTTTTATACAACTCTTTTTTAAGCTGGGAAGATGGTGATACTAGTACAGCAAACCCTTTGTTGATGACATTTTTTTTTAAAAACATGCTTTCTTGTGCAGCACTCTTTTCCAATTTTTCCCCCAAATACAAAATGTAGTTATATTTTGGGTATTTTCTAGGTGACATCAAGGGGAATCTGCAATTCCTGGCACCTTTAGAATCCCCAGGATGTTGGGAGAAAAGGACACAATTTTGGTTCGTATACCTTATGTATAAAAAAGTTATAAAGGCGTAAGCATGAAGTATCCCAAATATCTAAAAAGGTCTCAGCACTGGGGGTGGAAAAGCCTCTGCAGGTAAGGTGTTAAGGAAAGAGTAGCCACTTTACATGGCTATTTCTCTTTGTGTTTTGTAAACAACAGTGAAATGGTACTTCGAAGATGAAGTTAATCAACATCTGGACATTTAGATTGGGAAAAGAGTTTTTGGGCTTCCTCTGCAACCAGGTCCATTGATTCACTATATCATATATTCTGCACTGACTGTGCTTTGGACCCCCACGTTGCGAGTAAGCATGTGAGCTCCTGAATGTGGTTTCTTGAGAGTGAGAAGGTTCCTTTCCCGGAAATCCGCAAATGACTCAAGGTTGGGAAGGATGGAATTTTGAGCACCTTTAGGGAGGCCACCCCTTGTGCTCCACAGCACGGAGGCATATGTTCTAGTTTTACCCACCTCAGATAGGGGCCATATTAGCCGATAGGACATGCATTACCTAGATAAATGTTAGCTGATATGCAATTTAAACTCTACTAGCGTGATTGAGGCTGGATTAGGTGTGAACTCCCCCGAATTGACTGCTTTTGACCAGGGTGCAGTCTCCTCCAAAATCAAATGTGAATGCAAATACTGAGTAATCGAAGTGACAACCTCAGAACACAGTGTGGGCTTCTCCAAAATAACCATCAAGGAGTTAGGGAATTACTTCCCAAAATCACAGCCTTGCGACGTGGTGTTGAGTCCCAGTGGCGCAGCAAGGTCAGGTGGTACCTGGTGCGGAAAATTTCTTGTCACCTCCCACATTAAAATTATTAAAAGAAGGAAAAATAAGATACTTAAAGCTTTGCCTTACTGTTTTTTTCTTTGCTGTGAACCACTCATTTTAAATAATATATATTTTTTTTAAGTGTTGTGAGCCCCAAATTATTTTTTTATTTTAAAAACACATATTTTTGCCATTTTTTCACCCCCCTCAGTGACATATTATTAGAGACAGCGGTCCCTTTCAAGGAAAATATATAATCATAACCACAAAACTGCAATCATTGTTGGGTGTCTTATTGTCCAAATGGGATGTATTGTATTTATTTACATATTCAATAAACATTAGACAACATACAAAAAAACATAAGTGAGCAGAAAATGACGGGGTTCTGGAAATCAAACCATTTCTTGACCTCAGGCATGTAGCTGTAAAGTGACTTTTTAGTGATAACGAGATTACAGTCACGATAGAAAGAACATCTTGTACTCCACTTCGATCATAAGTATAACAAGCATTGGTATAGCCCATAGGTCTCGCTTTTGGGACTTATAAGTATTTAGTTATGCAACTATTGCATGGCTAAACACTTATAAGGTCCCAAAAGCGAGACCTATTGGCTATGCCAATGCTTGTTAACGTTATAGGCACATACGCTGCGCCCATAGTGGTATAATGGGCGCTTACAATGCACCCAATAAGCTGAAATCCCTTTGTCCCATCTCATGCCCATCTTAGTGCAGTATAAAGGCAACCCAGGGAGCCTGCCTGAGTGCAAACAGCACCACTTACTTGCTATCGTATAATCCAATGCTGCATCGTAGGTGGCGTTCTCCTGCCACCCAACAGTTCAAACTGCGGTATGATAAACCTAATGCACGTCATATGGTCACGTAACCCGCATACGCAGCGTGATCATAGAAATAGACGGCGGTTTGGAAATTACAAATCCGCCATATTGAAGTATTTATATGCATGTATAAACAAAACACAACTGTAATTAGACCCGATCCGAGGCAAATGGATAATAATAGCAAGGTGGTGGAAGCAAAATAATGCAAGTAAGCCAATTGGGGAAAGAAAGAAAGAGCAGGAAGGACAAACATGTGGAAGAGCTGTGGTGTGCGATAGGCAGACGGGGACGAGAGCAAAATCCAAAGTGGGCAAAGCGCAAGATGGTGGAAACAGAAAGAGAATAGAGAAAGACAGACTCAAAATGAAAGAGAGTATGATCGACAAGGAATGGAAACAGTGAAGGGTAGTGATGGAGATGATAAACAGAGCAAAAGAGAACAAGCAAGACGTGCGGCTGTGACCGGGAGTTGCGTGCGCGCACGCGAAAGTGCGGAAGTGAAAGTGATTGCGCTCCAGATAGCGCCTCGGGCGGAGGAAAGATACATGGTGGCTGAGCATGGCAGCTGCGCGCGTGCACGCTCACGTGCATGCAAGCGCTAGGCCAGCCAGCAGCACTTTTGAAATCTCACATACAAAATGTCTCTCCAAGCAGCGCATGCGCGCTGACTCAGGGAGACCTAAAAAGGAGTTAAGTTGTATTGGTTGACGACGTTTCAATCCCCAGCAGCGGTTATGGGATCATCATCAGGACAAGTAAATCTGACTGCCTGAGAAGATACCTAAATAAGGCAGGGAAGGAAGAGAGCGAAGGGTGGGAGGAGGGAAGGGGGTGGAGAGAGGAGGAGGTAAGGAGGGGGAAATAAGGGAAACAGTTAGGGATGGGCCAGAGAGTATGCCAATAGTTCAGAGTTAATATTTAAGTCAAGGGTGATGACGGAATGAGGTGATACAATGCACATGCTAGAACCAACCAGTGCTACCCTGCAGACACCAGGGCAGTAGACATGTGTGAGTGAAATCATGCTTGCCATCGGGGGTAGAATATGGTATCGCGTTTCTAGGGGTATAACTGTTGTGCATGACAGGAAGGCCTTATTCAAAAGGTGTGCCGTTTGGGAAGAAATAGCACTTACTGTGGGTCCAAGCTGGGGACCTCACTGGCAGTGAGAGTAGGGGAAACGAAGTCCCGCCCATGGAGCCGGGTCTGTATGGGAACGCGATGGTAATGAGCAGAGCTGCAACAAAAATGATAGACAATGAGGTCCAGGGCATGGGGGACCTGCCGATATATAGAAAGGGGCACTAGCCGGTGCTTACCTTGCAAGGAGTCAGGGGGGGTCAATGCCTAATCCCTTGATGTCACTCCCGATGGGGCGAGATGGAGATCTGTTGGGAGAGGGAGGGAATGGTCAGCGCTAGAGCGTCATCCGGTGAGAGCGCAAATATACAAAAATCAGCGCGTTTGCTTACCTAGTAGTAAGCCACAGCAGCTTGAAGGCAGGTCTAAGGGGGGTCGATGCCTGTTCCCTTGACTGTCTGCGGTAGCGCTCCCGATGGAGCATGATGGACGTCTGCGGGGAGAGGGAGGGAATGGTCAGAGGCGAGTGCGTTGATCCATAGGGAACAACCGTACGCAGTCCAGCGCATCTGCTTACCTAGTTGTGATAAGTGTGGCTTCTCCTGGATGGAAGGCACGTCTAGTGTGTGTGCCGTGCATTCAGGGAAAAGCGGAAGTAAATGCCGTAGGTGCGCATGCGAGCACCACTCAAGGGCTAGAACATCAAGGTTTCAATGTAGCAGGAAGCGATAAGCGCCATGCTGGGTATATGCCGCAGGTGCTAATGCGTGCACCAATTGAGGCCTAGAATGTCAAGGTTTAATTGTGGCAGGAAGCGATCAGCGCCATGCTGGGTTATAATGGTACTAGTTGGCAATAGAGAGGGAATACAATAGTGGAAATAGAAAGGCTAGATTAGAGGCATAAATTAACGTTGTTAACTGGCGGGACATATTGGTGTCCTTACGTGAGATGACAAAATACAACCAAGTGTGGGATTGCTATATATTGATGGATGACAATGCAATTAAGTAAGCGAAGCATAATTTTCAATTGAGATCAAGGTACAGAAGCATGAGTTAGCCATGCCGGTATGTCATATTTAAACCGAGATGACATTGGAGCCTCAATTTGTGACACAGTTATAGTAAGGGATTGAAGTAGTGCATGAGCATTAACCGAATCAGACATATTATGATTCCATATTCAAGATGACATTAAGCCAGCAAATTGTAGCACAGTTATATGGTATTGAAAAATAAAGAAGAAGCATGTGATTTGTAAACAGTAATTTGTAGGTTGGCGACCAAAGACACGGGGTACAACATAAGTAACTGGCTTCAGCTGTGTGCTAGATTGGAATTAAACACGGAACCACGGTCAACGCAAAGTATTTATACATTTTATTGGAGGAGAAGGAGATAAAAAAAAATCAAATCAAGTGAGTCCAGTCCTCCATACGATTCAGTATAGTACGGAGACTGTTAGTACGTAAAATCCATTTGAGTTCCTCCTTGTTCAGGATTCCACTGATGTCGGAGTTGCGGGCGGTGGGTGGATCACATTAATTATTCGCCATTTCAAATCATCCTCCGTATATCCTAGGCTTGTGAAGTGTTCCACCAGAGTTGCATTTGGTGTTTGGCATCGCAGTCTGCTCCGATGCTGGCAAACTCGGATCCTGATTTTCTGTGTGGTTTGCCCAGTATAGATTAGGTTGCATGGGCATGTAATTGCATACCCAACGTTATGGCTATTACAGTTGGAAAAGTTAGTTAGAGTTACATCAATGTTGCAATAAACACATTTCTTGCTTTCAATAGTTAGGTTGCAGACAGTACAGCCTCTGCACAGGTAGTGGCCCAGTGTGGGAGGCAGACCTCATATTTCTGTGAGTGTTTGTGATGTTTTCTTAGGGGTTAGGGCTGCCCTGACTAGGTGATCATTTATGTTCTTGTTTTTCTTGAAGGCAAATAGTGGGCGTTCTAATGTCATTTTGCCGGCATTTGTTATAGACCGATGTTTTAAGATACACTTTTTCACCAAATTAGAAATGGGAGAGAATGTTGTCACGCATACCATCCGCTCGTCATTGCTTTTGGGTTTGGGGGTCAGAAGTGTCTCATGTGGGCAATACCAGGCTCGTTTGAGTGAGTTCTTTACAAGTTTGCACCCTCTATTGGTCAGTTTTTTCGATAGGGTCTTTTAAGAGAGCAATTCCATCGTATGCGGAGGAATTGTGAGAATGATAAAGAGTCTCACAAGGCACGCGGATGATGGCTATTGTAAGCTAGTAAAGGGTTTTTCTCAGTTGGCTTACGGAAGAGTGTAGTGTAGAATCTGTCACCTTAGGATATAATTAGTAGGTCAAGGAAGGCAACCTCATTTTTGCTGTTATTCAGGGTGAATTTGAGGCCATTACAATGGTCATTACGCCAATTGAGAAATTGGAATAGAGTTGTTTCGGGTCCCTTCCAAATCATAAAGATATCATCTATATATCTTCTCCATTCCAATATACTGGAGGCAAATGGATTGACTATAGATAGAATCTTGTTGGTTTGAAGCCAGTCCATGTACAGGATGGCAAAGATTGGCTAAAAAAACTGTGCCCATTGATGTCCCTTTGATTTCTGGGTAAAAATTGCCATAAAATGCGAAGAAATTACGCAATAGACAGATTTTGAGAAGATGTCAAATAAAGGGAGTGAGGACCGAGTGTGGGCGGGGTCTTGAGTCAAAGACGTGTTGGATCACTTCAATCCCTTCATCCTGTGGTATATTGCTATATAATGACTCCACATCCAGAGTGCAAAGTATGCATGGGGCAGGGTCAAATGTAAGTTCCTCAACCAGATTAATCATAGCCATGGTGTCCTTTATATAGCATTCGGTATTGGGGACAAAGTCCTTAATGAAGTGGTTTATGTACCGGCCTAGGGGCTCTAGAATGGAGCTGCACCCAGATACAATGGGCCTTCTAGGCGGAGTTTCAACATTCTTATGTACCTTGGGTAGTGTATAAATAACGGGCGATCTGGGAGATTTTGTATTCAAGTATAGGAATTCGTTTTTGCTAAGGAACAGTGATGACACCCGGGGCGGCGCGCACTCATCACACCCCCTTCCTACGCCGCTGTTGAGCCCCCGAACTCATAGCATCCAGAGTCTTAAGTGTGTACCCTAAAAGAGCTGTGGATTAAGGGATGCGGTGTCCTTCATCTGCTCCTGGTGAGAAAACATTGTTCACAGCGACAATGACTACTAGCTTAATGCTGAAATTCCCAAAATACAGAATAAATGCTGTGGACAATAAAACCTCTTTACTGTATTGCATACTGCACAGTTCACCCAAATCAGTACTTAGGTGGACACATTTTGAAAACGCTGATCCACTTTCAAGGTCTAATTAACATCAGTAGGATTTGAGAGGCCTTGCTCTCTTCCGTACTGGAAGTTTGGACTAAATGAAGTGTGACTAAATGAAAACCTTAGTGTTAATGGCCTAGTTTATGCTGCCCCCCTCGCACTGCAGAGACACCAACGGTACAGACCATATGTAACCACAGAATGGTTCCCACATACAGTCAGCAGAAATGTACTTTAATCTGGAGCAAGGTATGTTGAGTGGCCTCCTAACCAGTGATCTATGAAATAAGCCAATTAGATTTGTCCCAAGAAGCTGTTTCATTTGTCCGACATATTAGAGATGTAGTTTGGACATTCTTGTCTACTGTAGTTTGCAGGTTTAACCCCAAAGCGGGGCCGTTCAGCTCTGTCTGAATTAAAGACCTAATTTGCATCAGCGTACAGTTAATGGTCAGTTTATAGGCACTTCACCGGCTTTCTTTACCAAATCTTGAAGTTTCCAAGAACTTATCTTTTTTCCAACAAAAAGTGGATTTTTTCCACGGGTAGGGAATCAAATATGAGTGCAAACTTTGGGATAAATTGGGTGTTTCAGATTAGGTGGCAGCCTGGTGAATTTAAATAAACTCCCAAATGTAACCTTCCCGATGGAGCGCCAAAGGAAGACGCCACAAGGCGCAGAAGCTCTCGTAGGCAGCTACAAGTTACAATGATGTCTTTGATGAGTCACTGCTTGCAGCAGCTCCATTCATGACAATTTGGAGACACAACCACGGTAAATAAACATGGAGCATCTTAACCAACCTGAAAGGACACACAGACACCCGGACATTTAGTGCCCATCATTCAGGAACTCATTACCATAGAATATCATTTGAATTCTGGACCAAAAATGCCTCCACTATGTGTCACCGTCAGAGAAATTGATTCTGATATCGTCAAATGTTTTGCTGGAGGCCCTTGAAATGGAATGCGCAGTGTGCATTTCACGTGGCATCTTCCAGTGCATTGCATCATGGGATCCCAGAGAAGGCGTCAGCAAGCGGCTCCCACCGCCCATTAACGGGGCCCGGCTGAGCCTCCCTGGTGGCTCCGCCGCGTGAATCAATGCCAGACAGAGATCCAGGGCCGCTCTCACAAATATCCAAAGTGTGCTTAATTGATTGTGAGCGGGACTCCTTGAGTGACATCGATTTCACCACCTGAAATATTCAGATGATGATGCAAGCGCTCCACAGCTGACAGCTCTGAACATACATCGGCTCACCAATACCTAAACGTCACCGTTTCACCTGACGTTCGCTTTCTTTTCATTTTCCTTTCAGAAATTTTTGCTGAGACTTAAAATGGATGAACAGCGGTCTGGCATCTTGTGCACAGACACGTCATCGTTTCCCAGGAGAAGAACCAGGGAAAGCAGTTACAATGTCTGGATTACCCCAGCAACAATTTATCGATCAGCGACTGCCTGGAACCTTAATCCGATTAGAAGCAGCAAAACTAGTCGCTATCTCTGGCGCCCGGCTCAGGTTGCAAAGGGAAAGTATGACATCAGCGCTGCGCGCGTCTGTGGGAGGCAGCTAATGAAATTATGCAATGGCTTGAAGACCATTAAAGTCAATGTTGATGCCTATTATTATTAAGAGCACTTTCAAATTTACTGCACCACGGGGCAGACTTGAAAGCCTCATTTTTTTCAAAGATATGTGTGTTGCATCGGACTGCAGAAAGGAGCTCTGCAGGGGAAATGACTGCCAGAACCCGAGCCGATCAATCGTGCATTTCCCAAGCTCAGGGAGCTGCCCATCCTCGCTGTCAAGAAACCTAAGGACTCAAGCACTCAGCACACTCGGCTTCTATGTACAACTGAAAAACGTATAGCCATGATATTGCAAGTCACGGAGGAGTTCCATGACCATATAGAGGAACAAGGTCAAAGGCCGAGTTCCTTAATAAAGTTATGGTAAAACAAGGTGACTTGCAGTATCCTTATCAAGTATGGCCAGTAGCGGCCCGTGGAGGGAGTTTGGTGTGGCAGTGAGGCGGGGCGGGGAAATGTAAACACCGGAATATGGATGAACGGAGGTAAGTACACATTTAAATAAATAAAACGAATTCCTTTGCACGCCCTGCATCGCAAAATGCGATGCAGCGCGCGCAACGAAATTAGTTTTATTTATTTAAATTTGTACTTACCTCCATCCATATTCCGGTGTTTACATTTCCTCACCCTACGCCTCCCCCGCCCCGCCTCACTGCCCCACCGAACTCCCTCCACGGGCCGCTACTGAGTATGGCAGGGGGTACATTCTGCCTTATAATACATTGTCACACTATCACCTTTTCCATAAACGACTTCAATCTTTGGTGCCTGGCTCTTTCATATGAAAGCGAGAGCATGTTTGCAAACATGAAGAATTAAAATTGAATCTTCAGTGCAAAATGATACACATCAAAAAAGCTGTTAAATGTTTTTTGCAAAAAGATATTTGGATCAGTATAATATGTCATTTAAGGGAAAAAAAAGGCTCAGTACCTCGGAATGTGCAGAACATGGAGAAAAGATTCCCTAATTCTAAATTAAATAAGAAGTGCAAAAAATAAAAATGTTGCCATAATATCTCCTTTCTGCTTGTCACTGTACATCTAGAAATTCAGAGCAAAAGAAAGAAAAGATCAAGAAACTTAAAGTTGACGTGCAATAGTCTTATAATGTATGGTAGGGGGCACTTTATCCCTTATAATACTATATATACTTGTTTAGCACTATAAAAATACCCTCAGAACAGACCTGGCCTTGCAGGGCTCCTTGGGGCAGATTTAGTATTATTTCATGTAGTGCAGCATAGCAAGCCACCTTGCTGTGCCGTGTGAAAGGGCAGGCATGTGCTGTATTTATTATAGTGTTCATTTCTGTCCTTTCCCTGTGCTGGCGCACAATGTGCTGCCTAGCGCCAACACCTGCACCCTTGCACCGTGGTGCAAGGCAGGGGTGTAACACAGGCCCCCGCAGCACCCGCGGTGAGGGGGGCCCCAAGCTCCAAGGGGTCCCCTCGGCACTCCACTTTGGCCGGAGAGCTCCTGATTGAGCCCGGTGGGGGCCCCTCTACGTAGCGTGCAGGGAGTCCCCCTCACTTTTCGTTACGTCAGTGGTGCAAGGGTGCCTGCGTTGCAGGCAGCCTTGTTTTTGTGGAGGAAGGGTCACCTTCCTGCACAAAAACAATGCTCAGAGGCATTTTCCTCTATAGAAAGAAGAAAAAACTAGATGAAATAAAGAAATTTGTGCTCGTTATGCCTCAACCAGGGGGCGCAGCTTTTTGCTGCATTTCCAGGTCTACCAGTAATGGTAAATCTGTGAATGCATCAAAATCCATGGATAGATGTGTGGGAACACCTACTCTCCACCCATGGAATGCCTCCCTAGGGCAGAGTAACACAACACAGGGATTTGCACTGCGTTGCATTACTCTAGATTTATCAAGCCATGCAGGGCCACGCAACGTGGCCTTGCGTGACTTGATAAATCTTACTTAGGTTTTGTGTCGCCCTTGCACTGTGGAAATATGGATTTTTCTGATCAGTTATGTCCCCTATCTTGGACCCCAACGGTTTCATGTATGAATCACAAGTACATGTATGTCCCCTCCAGTTCCAGTTATGAAGACGCAAACACATGTGCGTCCACCGTCAACATGTCCTCTTTCAGATCCGCCATAAATAGGCCGGATATTCCATTCCTAAGTATGAAAGGCCACCGGCTTTATATGGTTCACTTATGCCATTTTACAGTCCAGGCAAGTAGGCCCTGATTCTGTCGTCGAACTCTTCTTGCCTTCTGCCTCTGAAAGCTCCAGTCTGAGCCTGCATCTGTGACCATGAACTTTGTCTCATTCTCTGCGCGGCCCACGAAGCCTGACATCAGCTTGCTGCCTGCCAAAAACTGTATTTCACCTTCGAAATTATCTGCTCCGTTCCCTGCCCAATGCATTCCTGTCTAATAGTTTAAGTAAACATTCTTCCAGCTACCAAGAAAAGGCCCGGATTCTCTGTCTTTATGCAAGTAATTCATAGCCCTATTATTATGGAAGATTTCTACCCTCGCATCTAGTGTAGACACCTAGACGCTTGTACACGCACTAACAGTCAGTATAGTCAGTATAGAATAAGATTCTACTCTAAGAGACCTCTCTTTTGGATAACATAGTTCTTTAAACATAGGATGTTAGATATGATTTGGGATTAGGTTGACTTGACCCTTCAGACTTCTGTCGCCACATGTAGAGCTAAATGTCAAGTCCCCTTCACCCCCTAGTTGCACGTCAATCACACGTCATGCTGCTGCGCGCGCATTTCTGCCAAGTATTTCTGCTGACATTGCGAAATTCTTTCATAGAACCACCCTATTATGACATCACATCTGATGACGTTCTTTAATCACACCCAGTTACGCCTATTTTTGCTACGCATGAATATATTATCTACACTATCAATTGTTACGCCTCTTGTATTTGCTTCACTGTAAAGCCTATTGTATAAAAGTAATTGATTGTCAATAACGTATGTACTTCACTTCCTGAACCTTCGTGGTGATGGAACTTGGAGCAACCGATTCGAATCAACCATTGGAATAAAGCCCATTCCGAACCTCTAATACCACGGATTCTGCCTCTTATTTACTGAGCTATTTTATTATGATTCTGTATCAAATTAAGTCCCGGTAATTAAATTATTTACCACAAGAATGGCGCCCGAACAGGGACACTTTCTCATCTCACGCGCCGGCGGTGAGTTGCAGGCCCGGTCTCCTGCCACAGCTGGACGGACAACAACGCGTACCAGCAGGATTTCCTGTATCTCCCTCCGGTCAAGCGGGGGCGACTGAGGCTGCGATCAACACCCGGACGAGGCGGTGAGAAGTGCGAAGTATCCCGACCAGAGCCTAGCTGAGAGAGCAAGATCCGAGGTATAAAGAGGCCCACCAGTTTCCGAAGTCCCGAAGTCGAGTCCAGTTTCCGAAGTTCCGAGTCGAGTCCAGTCCGGTTCAAGTTCAGTTCAGTTTCCGAGGCCTTCCGTTTCCGAGCTACCCGGTGAGTACCATTACTGGGGAGGCGTTCTGACGTGCACATAGGTTGTGCCGGTCAAGACGGGTTTGGGTACACAAATCCGGTCTGCACTGTTTCAGCAGTGTATCTGTACTGTTTAGCAGTATATCTAGTATATCAAGTATATATATTCAGAATAACCAAGATAATGTCGAGTATTATGTTTAGTGATTAAGTTTTCCTTAGATCGTCATCATCATTGTTGCTCGGTTAAATGTTAAATGTTAAATGTTTTAAATACGTTCTGCATATTGTGGTATGAATGACTGTTCATTATTGTGTTTACTGTATTAAGTTTGTTCAAAATCAAGTATCAGATCAGTTCTCAATATGCCGCTCTTTTCGAAATTAAGACAGATCACAACGAGAAAAGGGGTACTCGAAGAAGCCGTTCCTATTCCTCCTAGGGACACTCCAGGGTACTTCATGTATCATAAACATGGCTTAGACGCTATATTATTTCTTGATTTATGGGTAGACTACACCAAGGAATTACCAGAAAGTCAGAGGTGGCCCGCAGCTGGGACCTGGGATGCAGAGTGCATCATGAAAGTAGAGGAGGAGTTATGGAAAAGGAAAGTCAGACAGTCACAGAAAGACGCCATTGAGTTATGGCGTAAAGAATCTCATAGACGTACAGAAAAAGCACTCCGACAGGAAGAGAAAAATAGAGAGAATTCAAATAAAGTCCGAGAAAATCTATTAATTGAAGAAGGTACACGAGTGAAATCAGAACAAATAGACAGACAAAGAAATGCCCTTATGAATGGTATGTATCCCCTCCTGGCCGAGGGATTACCTAAGGCTACTCCGGAAATACCAAAAGACTTGCCACCCCCATTGTTTCCAATAAAAGTACATCCTAAGGGGCATCCTAGAACCGCAGAAGATGTTTTTCTTTCCTCATATTTAGATGACGCAGTTCCCGAGTACGCTAATCCCGCCCCACATAGACCGCCTGCCAGGGAGGTTCAACGCCAAGATCCAGTATCTGTATCTCTACAGCCACAAATCCTGACACAAGTCCCGGCAAGCACATCTGTTTCTACATCTGCTCCCACAGCTACTTCTATAGCTGTGTCCACACCTATAGTTGCGGTATCGCGTTCAACGAATCCTTTCACACCCGATACCCCAGACGGAGCTACGGGAGGTGCTACCAACATTTTTTCTACGCCACCCAGAATAAATAAACTTACCTTTCAAGAGTCCGCACATTCACGTACCCCCAAACTCATAAATGCCCGTACGCTTAAGGAACTTCTTGTAGATTGTAGATATGACCCTGTGCCCGGCAAAGAGGACGAAATGATCATGGCATCATTACGTATCAGACGAGCCGCGGTGTATCTAGGGAAGTTACCCGGAATGACTACACATCTAGATAATATATATCATTTTGTCCAAACAGGGCGAGATTCTGAGTGTATTAACAGAGCTATGGAATACCAGAAAGTGGAGATACAGGGGGAACTGTTACGTTTCCTCATAAATTGCGTGATCAGAAATCAAGACCGACCGGGGGTAGACCCGGAAGTAATGCAAACTCTTACCAGATGGAGCCAGAATATATCAGAAGGGAGACATGATAAGCAAAATTGTATAATAGCCATGTGCCGAAAGATCCGTAAAGAAATAGAACGCCTACACAAAGAAAGATTAGCGGTAGACCAGTTCGAACAAAGCGAGGAGGAAGGATCAGGACTGCCCACAGGACAGTCGGACACCATAGCCTATGTAGGTAGAGGAAGATCTTGTAATAATACTAGATGTCTTATTGACCCGATACGTCCGATATATCCGGATAATAACAGGAATTTCCAAACACCTATAATAAATATAAGGTCTCACGAGCATTCGTTCCAAGCCGCTGACAAATTACTCCGAGAACGAAGGGGTTATCATTTTCTCGATTCTATGGATGAACAAGAATTAGCCAGGTCAGCCGTTCATTGGGTTGACAGTCCCGGAAAATATGGTGATGATACAGTAGCACACACATTTTTGAATCTCACCCCAGATGAACAGCGTTTAGCTGGGATTTATATGATTCAACAACTCCTTATACTATATCAAAGTCAGCATTCAGATCCTGGTCCCTTACCTGAAATACTGACTGAATTACTCACGAATAGATGGAGAGGTTCAGGTACTAAATTAATTAAAGAAATACTAGAATCAAGAAAGCAGTACATTCTTTTTGTATGTCCAGAACATGTGTCATTGCCCATCAAGGAAAGAACCACGTATTACATAGACAGACAGAATCCCTTACGAGAAGTACACCCAATAAAAGGCGAGGACAATGAGTTTAAACGCGTATTTGTATATACGCCCATATCGAAAATAGAATTGTTACAAATGAAGAAAGTGGTACCCAGTCATGACAAGGACCCAGCGGGTTTCCACCGAGAAATTAAAGACATGTTACTCATGGGAGAGTATACCTATCCCGACATTATGACAATATTAAAGGTATTAATGCCCGCTGGCATTTATGAAAAACTCAAGGAAAAAGAGTGGGAGGTGGGAGACCAAAAGATAGAATGGTCAGCATTAGAAGCAGAAGAAAAGGCCCGAACTGCAGGAGCAGGACTTGGGGAAAAAACTAAAGCACTACCAGGTTTACTAGTACAGGTACTGCCACGTTTATTAACTACGAAAAAGGAAGATTGGGGTACAATTTCAGCCTGTAAACAAAAGCAAGATGAAGACACTAGTGATTTCTATGCCCGATTTGAAAAAAAATGTTTTGGTATAAATAGTGGCATAAAAGCAAGTAGCGAATCATACCCACATCTGTTTGTGACAAAATTGGTTGAAAATTCCTTGCCTCAAGTGAAGAATAGAGTATTAAAATTCGAGAGTACCTGGCAAGGTAACACTCCATCACAAATGTTACAAATGTTACAGTATCATCACAATAGAATTAGAGAGGAACAAGAACATGAACAAAGACGCATGAAAGACACGAAAATGAAAATGTTAGTCTCCCAGACAGTTCCAGCTGAAGGACATAAAAAGGGTACGACACATTCCGGTGATTCAACAGGACCTGTAAAAGGGACATGCAACTATTGTAAAAAGCCAGGTCATTACGTACACGATTGTCCAGTTTTGAAACATAATATCGCCATAGGTAATACAAAAGAAAGACCACGGCCACCTAGACAGGATCAGAATGAACAAGGAGCCCCGCAGCATGCACAGTCCATGCCAGCTCCACCACAGTCTATACAGTTTGTGCCAGCTGCACCAGCGCTGCCTGTTGCTGCCACACAAACCACGACACGACAGCTGTACCAGACCGCACAGTACGACTATCCTGATTATCAACGATACGCATGAAGCAGCCTAGAGAGGGAAGTTGACTTACCCCTTATCGAGGTCCCTGTAGACCAAGAAGGACCTTATGTACACAGTGAATTATTAGGCCAAGATAGAAAATTTTTACTTGATACAGGGGCAAGTCGAACAACTATAAAACGTAGTGAAGTTCCAGGGGCACCCCTCTCAGGCTCACAAAATATTTCCCTTGGTTTTTCAGGAAAACCTATTGTTAATGAAGTGTCACAGCCTCTTCCACTTACGATAGGACCTTTGACCCGAATTACAGATTTATTGCTTACTAAATCATGTCCAGAAAACTTGTTAGGTATAAAAACACTGAAAGCTCTAGGAGCTATAATATGTTGTTCTCCGGAAGGAGTAAGATTGTTTTTACGTGATTTTAAAGGTCACTATGTGTCCAGAGACATGGATCCCCGACTGCAGACTTTACCTACACATCTATGGGCACAAGGCCCTACTGATGTTGGTTGCATGAATATTACACCATACCGAGTTACACTAAAGGCAGGAGTGGTACTACCACGAATGCGACAATACAAGTTACCACCAGATGCTGTAGTGGCTTTACTGCAAATCATTGACGAGCTCATTGCCCAAGGAGTGGTTGTGGAAACAGACTCCAATGTATGTAATTCACCGATAATTCCGATTCTTAAACGAACAGATCCGAAGGCCCCGCCAGTATATCGACTGGTTATTGATCTGCGCGAATTGAACAAGTGCATTGTGCCACAATTCCCTGTGGTCCCAGATATCTCGTCCTTACTGACAGCTATTGATTCCGAAGCAACATTCTTTACTGTAATTGATCTCAAGAATGCCTTTTTCAGCGTCCCAATAGATCCAGAAAGCCAATACTTGTTCGGATTCAGTTTAAATGGACGCAGCTTTAAATTCTCACGCGCACCTCAAGGATTTACAGAAAGCCCCAGCATCTATAGCCAAGCACTGAAACGAGAACTCGACAGTATCCACATGCCAGTTAACACTGCCTTGCTTCAATATGTCGATGATCTGCTGATCACCGCGAGAAGCGAACATGAATGTGAGAAAGCATCACTGACAGTTTTACAATTTCTAGCCGAAAAGGGGCACAAGGTGTCCCCTTCTAAGCTGCAGTTCTGTGTCCAGCGAGTTGTTTATCTTGGACACTCGCTGTCCAAGGAGGGAAGGCAGCTTACACCCGACCGCATTCAGTTAATAGCTAACATGCCAATACCCAGGACACAAAAGGAGGTGCGGGCTTTCATAGGCCTCACTTCATATTGTAGGCAGTGGATCCCTCAGTATGCATTCCTAGCAAAACCACTCATTCAATTGACAACACAGGAGGCAGCCACATCGACTGTTCTCCCTTGGACTCAGGAACATACACAAGCTTTTGAAAGCCTAAAGAAAGCTTTATGCCAAGCACCTGTTTTAGCAACACCATGTTACAATAAACAGTTTACACTCTTTGTTACAGAACGCGAAGGTACTGCCTTGTCAGTACTCACACAGGAACAAGCAGGATCACACAAACCATGTGCCTATTTCTCTAGTACATTAGATCCAGTAGCTCAGGCTTTGCCTGCATGCCTAAAATCAGTGGCAGCAACCGCTTTAGCAATCAGACAAAGCGATGCCATAGTGTTAGGACATCCATTGACAATTCAAGTACCACATGCAGTAGAGGTTCTCGTGAATCGAACGCAAACACAACACTTGACTATAGCGCGACTTACAGGGTATGAATTAACATTGTTCCAACCACATATAGAAATCAGACGTTGTAACACATTGAATCCTGCCACACTTTTACCTATAAACGGAACAGACCCACTAGCCCATGACTGTATTGAAGTTATTACAATCACGACGAAACCCAGACAAGACTTAGCCGATGTTCCATTGTCAGACCCAGACCTGACGTTGTATGTAGATGGTTCATGTATGAGAACAAGTACAGGAGAGTTAGTGGCCGCTTACGCAGTCACAACAGATACTGAAATCATTGAAACAAATTGCATAAATACCTTGTCAGCTCAAGCCGCAGAGCTCATCGCTCTGACACAAGCCTGTATTCAAGCCACAAATAAAAAAGTCAACATATACACTGATTCACGTTATGCATTCGGAGTTGTACATGACTTCGGCGTGCTGTGGCGAGAGAGAGGTTATTTAACTTCCCACGGTGCCCACATTCAGCACGGACCCCTCATTCATGCCTTATTAGATGCAATACATCTACCCACTGCAATATCAATTATGAAATGTAAAGCTCATACGAAAGTTACTGATATCATTTCTCAAGGCAATGATCTAGCTGACAGAACAGCTAAACAGACTGCTCAAACTCAAACATCCGACATGACAAAGACAATAGTCCCGACGCCAACACATTGTATGACGATTAAAGATCCTACTCTTGATGTAATTGATATACAGACACATGCTACACCAGACGAAATAAAGAAATGGACTGAATTAGGAGGGATCCAAACGGAACAAGGATGGATGATGAAGGAAAAGTCTGTGTGGTTCCTTCCTGATTCAATGGTCCAGGTTATAATTAACACTGTACATAGTCCAGCGCATCTAGGAGAAAAAGCTATGCTAGACAGCATTCAACACATTTGGTTCAATAAACATTTACGAGCAGCAGCTAAACAAAAAGTTCGTACCTGTATGATCTGTTGTCAGTTCAACCCAGGAAAAAGCGTTCCCGTAGAACAGGGTGGATTTCAGCCCCCTGATCACCCTTTTGAAGTCCTCCAGATGGATTATATCCAGATGGAACGATGTCGAGGATTCAAATATGTTCTCGTAGTTGTCTGTGCTCTTTCCCGTTGGACGGAGGCATACCCGGTTTCAGATTACACTGCCCCGACTACTGCCAAACAGTTGGTTCGAGAATTCTTCCCACGATACGGTTTACCACGTGTCGTCTACTCAGATAACGGCCAGCCGTTCTCATCCGAATTAATGAAACACGTTTCACTCTTGTTAGGCTATCAGTGGAAATTCCACTGTGTCCGACACCCCGAGGCAGCAGGTCTCGTAGAAAGACATAATCAGATCCTGAAAATTAGATTGTCCAAAATATGCAGAGAGAAAGGTGTCGACTGGGTAGTAGCGTTACCAGTTGCACTCTTCTACATGAGAATGGTAGCACACTCACGAACTGGGCTATCCCCGTATGAGGTGATCTTTGGCAGACCACCAAATATGTGGGGGACGCCCATACCACGCAAAATAACTGATATTGACTGTAATATGCTGACAGATTACTTGGCTTCCTTGATGTCTGCACTACAATCTTGTCGTTCACAGGTAGCTGCAGCTTTTCCTGACAACACTGAGGTGAAACCCCATGACGTAGTTCCGGGAGACCTGGTCCTGGTGAGGAACTTTGATCGAAAGACTCAACTGGAACCTAGGTGGAAGTCACCGCAGCTGGTCTTGCTCACCACAAGGACAGCCGTGAAGATCGAGGGCAGGAAAGGTTGGATTCATTCAAGTCATATCAAGAAATTCCATGGACTACCATCGAATGTGAATACCACACCTCGTGTGTCTTCACCAATTGACTCAAAACTTCCTTTTGTTGAAAAGAGTAATTCCGAACTTTATAAACTAAAACTCAGGTCTAATCAGTCAAGCAATTTGATTGTTTAAGTCCTCTCCAAGGTGAAGCGGTTGAATTGTCTCTGACATGTATCCCTTAGACCTGAATAGAGAACACACCCGAAAAATGTTGAAACGACATGTGTACTGTAAATCACTGCGTAGTCATTGCACAGTGACGTTATTAATTTTGTTTTTCTTAAGTCTCTTAATAGTTACTGCAAGTACATTGTTGCACATATATTATCCTATTCCTAGACATGTTTATAATATTACTGCTGAACATTCTTTTAGTGAATTACCTCCGCTTGAGTTGTCTTATAGATTTGCGCTGCGCAATAACACGTTTATTAGTATGTTACATCATTCCCATCAGGTTAACAATGCTACAAATTGTTGGATATGTGGCCGACTCCCTCCCTATCAGAATTATAAAGGAATTCTACCTCTCTTTCCATACCCGTTCACACACAACGGCTCCTGTGGAGCATGGTTTAGTTTAATTAATTCTCTAGATTCGAATTCTGCAGTTTACCAAGATAACTGGGTATGGGGAAATTTGAACTTAGTTCTACTTAAAGTCTGCTACCCTAACAAGGAGGGACTTCCTCAGAGAACAGGAACTGATCTAGAAAACGAAGTGTATGGATTAGGTAATTTTACGCTTAATCTTATGATCCTAAATGTCGAATCCGAAGCTACTCCAATTTTGCCCGCTATGTCAATATTTCCAGTAAAAGGTGAATTATGTGTAAGAAAGAATGGTTCCATACATATGGGCCATAGTAGATGCACCACTGTAGTAGAATTTAGTGATCAAGGCAAGTCTACATTTAGAGCTTCCCGCCATTCCTATTTCATATGTGGTCAGACGGCCTATGTACGTTTGCCTCTAGATTGGGATGGTACTTGCTACATTGGATTCCTTTTGCCACCTGTTTTCCTAGCTCCTCCTGATTATCACAGAAATACTCATTTAGTATATAATAGAGTAAGGAGAGATCTCCCAATAGTTGATTATACTGAAACAGCATGGGAAAAATACACAGATTTCAATAAAGGTCTCTTTCCCTATATAGGTACCGTTACCAATAGTAAGCTGATACGTAGATTAACTAGAACACTTGAAGCAGTAGTGAACGAAACTATTTCCGCCTTAGGCAATTTAACAGAAGAGCAGTCTGCTATGCGGATTGTTGTGCTTCAAAATCGTCTTGTCCTTGACGTCATCCTGGCCGATAGGGGCGGAGCTTGTAGGGTCATCGGATCAAGCTGTTGCATTTTCATACCAGAAAATTCGCCATCTATATATAAAGCCATAACTCGCCTTCATAAGATTGTAAGCCAGATACACCAGAACCCAGGCACCTGGACTTGGTCCGGTTGGTTTTGGAGTGTATTATCTACCTTTGGATGGAAGGTCCTATCTTTCCTAGGTATTGGCCTTCTCGTACTATTCAGTTGCTGTCTATGTCTGCAATGTGGACCAGCGATCTGTGGTCTGTGTGCCACATCGTGTATTCCACCACCAAGATTTCATTCATCCCGGAAGAAGAAAGAAGAACAAATGATGCTATATGAACAGATCAATGGATTGATGAAGATTGATATCTCTTAACGGGCAAGTAGGGGACAAGGAGGGAATGTGGAAATATGGATTTTTCTGATCAGTTATGGCCCCTATCTTGGACCCCAACGGTTTCATGTATGAATCACAAGTACATGTATGTCCCCTCCAGTTCCAGTTATGAAGACGCAAACACATGTGCGTCCACCGTCAACATGTCCTCTTTCAGATCCGCCATAAATAGGCCGGATATTCCATTCCTAAGTATGAAAGGCCACCGGCTTTATATGGTTCACTTATGCCATTTTACAGTCCAGGCAAGTAGGCCCTGATTCTGTCGTCGAACTCTTCTTGCCTTCTGCCTCTGAAAGCTCCAGTCTGAGCCTGCATCTGTGACCATGAACTTTGTCTCATTCTCTGCGCGGCCCACGAAGCCTGACATCAGCTTGCTGCCTGCCAAAAACTGTATTTCACCTTCGAAATTATCTGCTCCGTTCCCTGCCCAATGCATTCCTGTCTAATAGTTTAAGTAAACATTCTTCCAGCTACCAAGAAAAGGCCCGGCTTCTCTGTCTTTATGCAAGTAATTCATAGCCCTATTATTATGGAAGATTTCTACCCTCGCATCTAGTGTAGACACCTAGACGCTTGTACACGCACTAACAGTCAGTATAGTCAGTATAGAATAAGATTCTACTCTAAGAGACCTCTCTTTTGGATAACATAGTTCTTTAAACATAGGATGTTAGATATGATTTGGGATTAGGTTGACTTGACCCTTCAGACTTCTGTCGCCACATGTAGAGCTAAATGTCAAGTCCCCTTCACCCCCTAGTTGCACGTCAATCACACGTCATGCTGCTGCGCGCGCATTTCTGCCAAGTATTTCTGCTGACATTGCGAAATTCTTTCATAGAACCACCCTATTATGACATCACATCTGATGACGTTCTTTAATCACACCCAGTTACGCCTATTTTTGCTACGCATGAATATATTATCTACACTATCAATTGTTACGCCTCTTGTATTTGCTTCACTGTAAAGCCTATTGTATAAAAGTAATTGATTGTCAATAACGTATGTACTTCACTTCCTGAACCTTCGTGGTGATGGAACTTGGAGCAACCGATTCGAATCAACCATTGGAATAAAGCCCATTCCGAACCTCTAATACCACGGATTCTGCCTCTTATTTACTGAGCTATTTTATTATGATTCTGTATCAAATTAAGTCCCGGTAATTAAATTATTTACCACAGCACTCCCTTGCATGGCGCAAAGGCGATGCAATACCTTGATAAATTTAGCCCTTGTTTCAGAGCCAGCAGCGAGCTGCAATGTTCACAGAGATGGCTGTTTCCTTGGTGCTGAGCCAAAGCAGGGACTTGTTTCACATCTCTGCTAGCAGTGCAGGACCCCTGCGTTGCTTGGGCAGCACCTCCCTAGCATCAGGCTGTGTTAGGGTACTTCAGTCATGTTTAGTGTCACCCCCAATCTCTCACAACACCGCACCAAACTCAATGCATTCTTCATTGAAAAGTGCCCCTTTTATCACGGTATTCCCTTTGAGAGCTTCTGTCAGGAAGTGAAATAAAGTTGTTCTTTTTATAAAGATATTTCAGTATCCTTAGTAATGTAAAGAAACTAGAGACGAGTTTTTATATAAGAACTGCAGAATCCCATGTATTATAAACGAATATGGTTTACATGGAACAAAAGAATTGCTAAATTAGCGTACGCCAATGAGTTACTATGCCCTAACAAAACATGACATTCTTCTGAAAAAAAGGGGAAATAGAATTAAAATAAACGAGGTAATCAGAAGTTGTCTTATTTCTGCACATCTCAACGTTCAGAATGGTGGGTCGACTCATCTTCCAACCTTTCCATCATTGTTCCCGTGTTCTGTTGTCTGCTTCTCAGTGTGTGCCTTATCAGGCAGCTTGCATCGGCTGCATCTGTGTGGACTGATGGTTCTCATTTTAGACATGTGGTCATTTCACCAGCAGTAGTAAATGGAAAATACAGCTGGCAATAAGAACCCTTCCATTCACGTCAGCAAGAAACACTGATGGATGCAGCAGAACTCAGCCGGGATTATCACTGGTGGTGATCTCAATGCCAGTAGTATGTCCGCTTCCTCCGTAGCTCTGATAAATAGGATCATGTCTTAGGTGGCTTTAAATCAAACAAATAGAACCAAATCTATATGCATATGAAACTGCCTGAAAAGTAGGCTAAATTTATGCACAGGTGATCACAGGGAATTGATGTCTCCCACTTAATAGTCAAGCGGAATTAATTAAAACACGCCACATTGGACTAATATCCAATATTAGATTTCTGAGCAACCAAACTTTCTTCGAACTGTTGACTCTAGTGATGTCCTGTGTCCCTCTTGTTCTTTGTTAAATATTTTCGATGCCTTCTGCATCTGCTCTATCCTCCTTGACCCAAGTAATATTTCCACTCACAAAAGATGCTACGATCTCTGGTTTGCTGGGCATGTAAAGTGGTTAGGGATATTTCTCAGGTGCCAGGTGCTGTCAGTGCAGCCCATCGGCCGATGCCCTCAAAATCTGTGAAATGTTCACCCTCTAAGTGCAGTACCGCATTCTTGCATAGTAAAGTAAAATTGTCTAGGGCTTGCCAAAAAATTGGAAATCCAGTTTGCAGAGTTCATGTTTCAGCTGTGCAATCACCTTTTTGCCTATCTACTGCTACATATGCTGGCCTCTCATATTACTAAATGTGTAGGCTTCAGAGGAAGCAGAATGCCCCTGATTAGGGTTTGGTACCAGAATATTGTTGTCAGAATATTATTTGATGTAGGGGGACGTGGCTTGGCGCCTGAGCGGATGGCGGCGCCTGGGTGAAGCTCCAGGACCCGTGCGGAAGGTTCGGCGTTCCGAGGACGGCTGCCGATTCACAGAGATCGTCCATGCCTGTCTGAACATTTCGGGCATGTTTTGGAGCCCTCGCAGACCTCTTTACTGGTATTAACTCTTTCTTTTCCTTGAGGGGACGGCTCCAGCGGCGCCGTTTCAGATGCGGCCACCATTTTGAATTTACTCGTGCGAGCGCGCGTTTCCCTCACAGCAACGGAAAAGCATATGCCAAACGCAGCAAACTCAACATGCTCTTTCTCCTTGTTTCCTAATTAACTTTATGCCATTTCTATTCCCCCTGCTATGTGGCAGCCACTTCTATTAGGAGACCTGGGACATTGTAAAGCCTTAACTTTTCTGCTCCTCCCTCAGCAACTTTTTATGGGGACTTTTTTCTTTTGCACAGCATGTTTATGAGATGCACTATTACCACACTGTGGTAGTTCTGTCATCCACTGCCATTAGTATGATTTTTAATGGAGGCTGCTGATGAGATACCTCCCATACTTACCTGTTGACGCGCTTCATTCAGTTTCGTGCTCTCTTTTCTTCTTCTTTCATATGCTGCTGTAATAGACTGTGGCACACTCCCTTTTTTGACACGTTTTTCAGCTTTTTGGTTTACCTCTATGTGAGTCATACTTCTGTTTCGCAAAGGGCATGAAGAAAGAACATGACCAAGTGTTTTTGTTTTTGACGAATGGAGTTTTCCCTGTTTTACCTTGCCATGGCTCTTTGCGCTTGGTGCCAGCTCGTTGTGACTGAATACTAGCACACTAGTACGGGCTCTGACTGTGCTAAAAGAGTTTTATGGGTAGAACAAAGACACCACATTCTTCTTTCTCCAAACCAAAATGTATTTTTATAAAAAAATTCAAAGATTTTTTCAGAACTTTCTAAAATAGAAAACTCCTTAGCTCTCAATTTAAATACAACAATGGAGCCCCCGTCCACAGCTTCAGGAAAATCCAACACTAAACGCCTAAAGAAAGATCCTCCATCGCCACCTAAATCGACTTCACCGGTATCAATGGAGTTACTGCTGGAAGAGATTAGAGCTCTTCGGCCATTTATGGAAGACACTAACACCAAACTACAAGTTCTTACGGACAATTGGTCTCAACTGGAGGCTAGGGTCTCGTCAGTGGAGCTTAATATGTCCTCTTTTAAGGAAACCTGTGTTACTGTTTCTCATCTACACTCTCAGGTTTCTACGCTTCAAAAGCAAGTTGAGGACTTGGAAAATCGCAGTAGGCGCAATAACCTACGCATTTATGGCCTGGGAGAAGGTCTTGAAGGGACAGACTCTATTGCGTTTTTCAAGTCTTTCCTCCCTAAGCTGCTTCATCTGCCAGAGGGGACGATTCTTAACATTCAACGTGCACACAGACTAGGTCGCCCTCCAGCTCATTCTACGCCTGCCTCACGACCTAGAGGAGTCATCATATACTTTCTCGAGTACACAGATCTGTTGAAGGTTCTCTCAGCAGTTAGAGCATCTCCTAAAGTTACATGGTCTGGTTCATCACTATTCTTTGCGCAGGACTATTCTAAAACCACTGCTAACAGGCGCAAAGCCTTTTTGAACATGCGTGAAGACTTGCGCTCAATCGGAGCTAGATATGGTCTTTTCCATCCGTGCCTATTTAAAGTTACATATAATAACAAAACCATCACGTATGAGGATCCTGTGCGTTTGCAAAGTTTTATTAATTCTTGCAAGCCGGCCACTATGGATTCTTCTGGTTCGACCTCTGCTCTTTGACTTTTTCATATGGTTTTCTCACTGGCAGATGGTCTGAATCTTTTTCTCTTCCTTTCAAATGTTTGGTAAATTGTTGTTTGTTCCTCATTTGCAGATGTTTTTGTTGTGCTTCCCCTTTTGAGATTTTGTCTTTTCATGCTTCTCAGTTACCTGATCAATGTCTTTATGTACAAATATTCTAATGCTGATTCACTTTTGTCGTCACAGGCTCCCTATTTCTGCTTTATGCTGCCTTCCCGGCCTTCCGCTATGCTGATCCCTGGTGCGTCGTCCACCCCATGTGGTTCCACCCTCCTCCCAGTCTTTGCTTGTTTGCTCCCTATGTAGGTATGTTTCCCTTTTGTATACCTATTCTTTCTATTTTATTTCTCTTTTTGCTTCTCTTTCTTTTATTTACTCTTTCTATCTCTTCCTTTTCTTCTTCGAATGCATTCGGATTCCGTTACTTTCCAATATTTTGTTCTGCTCCTTTGGTATTCTTTCTCCTTTTTTCTATCTCCATTTTATCTAACTGCTCCACTGTGCCCTCTCCGTGTTGATTTTATACATTTTACTATTATCAATTTTTTCCTCTCCTACCTTTTTATTGATATGTTTCTGAGTTCTCAGTCATCTATTGATTTTCTTCTTACAATTGTTTATTGCATTGTATGTCTATGGTTCCATGATTTGATTCACATAAAGTTGAGTTCAGAGTCACCACATGGAATATTAAAGGTTTGAATCATCCTATTAAAAGACAACGAGTACTATCCCATCTAGCTCGATTAAAAACTGATGTTGCTTTCCTTCAAGAAACCCATTTATCTGATACTGAAGCAACTAAATTAAAGAAGAGTTGGGTTGGTAATGTGTTTTCTTCTCCAGCTTTGGGTAAGGAAAACGGTGTTCTCATACTATCCCATAAAAAGTTTGTTGTCTCTCTTATTTCCCAAGAAATTGATTCTGATGGCCGTTGGGTTATTGTCAAGTTACTTATTGATAAGATACCATTAGTTTTCTTTAATGTTTATGCTCCAGTTTCTGTTGACAATACCTTCTGGTTACAGATCTCTGATAAATTACTCTCACTTGATGATGATTATATTATTTTTGGCGGTGATTGTGATCAAATATGTGATCCCATTTTGGATAGAAATTCCCCAGTCAGATTTGTACATCATAAAATGCACTCACAATTTAATTCTGCCATTCACCAGAAACCTTTAGTTGATATCTGGAGATTGTGTCACCCTGATTTATGAGAGTATAGCTTCTTCTCCCCCCCCACACAAATCACAGTCTCGTATTGACTACCTCTTCTTTAGTAAACCTCTAACGCAACATGTTCTTCACTCTGAAATTGGTTCCATTTTAATTTCGGACCACGCCCCGGTTTTTGTTGATTTTGATCTAATTCCTTACACTTCGTCTCCTGGACGATGGCGATTTAATAATTCATTGCTCATAGATCCTAACTTTTCTAGCCAATTCAATTCTTTCGCTTCAGAATTCTTCACCATAAATACAACTCTTGATTCCTCTCCCGCTATGATTTGGGACTCCTTCAAGGCAGCCGCAAGGGGTTTCAATAACAATTTCGTTTCTCAGAAGAAAAAGAGTTCTGAGAGACGTTCGGCTCAATTGCTTGCCCAAATAAAAAAACTAAAATATGCCTATTATCATTCCTATTCTGAAACTTCTTTGAAAGACCTTATTACTGCTAAGATTGCTTTTAATAAATTCTCCACGGAAGCAGCTTCCTCCTATCTACTGAAGAGTAGTGCTCGTTACTATGGAGGTCAGAACAAAATGGGGAAATTACTGGCTAATTATCTTAAAGCTCGTAAGGATCGAATTAGGATAAATTCCCTGACCAATTCTAATGGTGATACTCTTCTTAAGGATGAAGATATCTTGTCTGAATGTATGTCCTTTTATAAAACTCTTTACACTCCGGAAACCCGACCTCTTCCCTCGGACTTGTCTTCTTATTTTCAATCCATTAGTCCTCCTCCCTCACAACATATTGATTTTGACCCGTTACAGATAGATGTCACATTGGCGGAGATTACTCATGCTGTGTCGGTTTTACGTCGAGGTAAAACACCTGGCCCGATGGTTTTACCATTGAATTTTATGATCATTTCTCAAAGCTTTTTCTTCCCCAACTTCTTCTTTTATTCAACTTCTTTACTGAGAATGGATCGTCTCTGGGCACTTTTCAAGATGCTATGATTTGCTTAATTCCTAAGGAAGGCAAGGACCCTTCTTTTTGTAAAAGCTATCGCCCTATAACTTTAATTAATACAGACTACAACATTTTTGCTAAAATTCTTGCTTTACGTATTGACCCTGTTTTGCCTGAACTTCTTGGACCGAAACAGTCAGGCTTCGTAAAGGGTCGTTTGTCTTCTGACAACTCTAGAGTCTTTTTTAATATCCTTAGCAAGGCTTCTTCCATAGATTACCCGCTTGCTGCCATAGGTTTAGATGCTGAAAAAGCTTTTGATACGATAGGTTGGGACTTTATGTTCCATGCCTTGAAATGGATAGGGTTCCCTTCCAAATTGATCTCATTGATTTCTCTGTTGTATTCTGGTCCCATAGCATCTATTTTTGCTAATGGTAAGGTTTCTGATTACTTTTCTCTTTCTAGAGGTGTTCGTCAGGGTTGTCCTTTATCTCCTCTCTTATTTGTAGTTGTGTTGGAACCATTTCTTACTAAAATTAGACAGGATGCACAAATTACGGGCTTCCAACTAGGCTCCCATCAAGTCAAAATGTCTGTTTACGCAGATGATATTCTTTTATACTGTTCCAATCCTGATACTTCTCTTTCCCCTTTCCTTTCTCAGGTAGATGCGTTTTCAAAAATTTTGGGATACCGCCTAAATCGGGATAAGTGTGAAGTCCTTCCCCTTAATATTTTATGCCTCAAACATTATTTTACTCACACTGGCTTTTCTTGGCAACCCTCAAAATTAAAATATTTAGGTTTATGGTTTTCCCCTTCTATCTCGGAAACGTTGAAACAGAATTTTGATTATCTCACTAAGAAACTGAGTGACTCAATTACTAAATGGCACCCTCTTTTTCTATCCTGGTGGGGTAGATTAGACTCTATTAAGATGATGCTTGCTCCCATTATTTTATATTCTCTTTCAATGATTCCTATTCATATCCCGGACTATTATTTTAAAAGACTTGACAGCATTTTATCAAAATTCCTTTGGAAGGACAAGCCATCTCGAATAGCTTTATCCACTCTTATAAAAGATAAATCAAATGGAGGACTTAAATTTCCTGACTTTAAATCTTATCATTATGCATTTTCTTTAAAACAAGCCTCTCAATGGCTTTCCTCTGACTCTTCTACATATCCCCCGATTTGGTTACGCATGGAAACATTCTACACTTCCCCCTTTGGCTTTCTAGAATCCCTTGCTTTCACTGCTAACACCTCTTTTTTACGTCATTCCGTCATTTCTTATACACATAAACTCTTATCTCCCCTTCTACCCTCTTCCTATCCTTCGCTTGTTTCACTTTCTCAACAACCCATCTGGCATAATAAATTGTTATGCATTAAAAATCAGACTTTCTATTGGAAATCGTGGCATTCCAAAGGGTTGGCCTGGATTTCTCAACTCTTATCTAATAATAAACCTTTATCTTTTTCAGATCTTAAATCCAACTTTGCTCTTTCTAACTCTTCCAAGAAACAATCTGATCTTTTACTTCCTTCTCTTTGTCATTATCTTTCATTACTTCCACCTTCTCCTGATATTCCTCACACATGTTCTACATTATTCCCTTTAATAAATACCTCCCCTTCTGCATCTTCCCTTTACAAATGTCTATTATCTTCTTTGGTGTGGTGCAAAACGAAGACTGAATTGGCCTGGGAAAAGGACCTCTCGCAATGTTGGCCTATCTCTTTATGGGACAAACTATGGCTAAAGATTCACAAAATTTTGGCGGCCAATACCACTCAAACACTTTATTTTGTATATCAACGTTTATTATTTTCTCCTGCAACTTTAGCTTCCTTCTCCCCTACTACCCCATCATCATGCTGGTCCTGTCCAAGCTTAATGGCTGATTTAAAACACATGTTATTTGAATGCCCCAATATTGACACATTTTGGCATTTAGTTTGGTCCCAAATTAACAAATTATTTAATACTAAGATTTCCTTTTCCCTTCCTAATGTTTTTCTAGGTTCTCTATCCCCCTCTTGGCCTAACTCCCCATCTCATTCTCAACTCATTGATCTGCTACTCGCTATAGCCTTACATTTAATTACTTCCAATTGGAAACATGCGGATAAAGTTACTTATAGAGCCTGGTGGAACGCCCTCTGTTTCCATCATAGACTAGACACTAATTATGTTACCCCTGTGTCCTTAGCAATTAAACGGGATTTGCTTTGGTTACCTTTCACAACATATTTATCTGCCTCGGCCTCCTCAAATAATTACACTAATACTATTGTGAGAACATCAGATGATGTCCGTAAACCGCCATGATTTTGTTTCGTTGTCTTTTTACTGAGTATTTACTACTGTTCTGCATATTATATTCATATGATTATATATAGTATATCTTTTGTTGTTGTTGATGTTTTTATTACATGCAATGCTTTCTCCTTACTGTTTCATTTTGCTTCGCATTTTTTAAAATCAGATTTATATTGTTCTTACCTTCCCCCTTCCTTATTTTTTCTTCTAGGATGCAATGTTTATTGTAACCAGTATTTTTATTTCCTATCATATATTATGGTTATTTATTGTCATATCTTTGTGGTTTCAATCAACTCAAACTTAAAAAAAAAAAGAATATTATTTGATGTAAATAGTGGGACTGAAATATTATTTACACAAATATAGTCCATTGGCAGTATCAATAGAAAAGACACAATATTTATATCACACAATATTTCTGTATACAATAATGTTTTTTTAACAATTCTTTATTTGGGTTTTATGAATGCAGACCAAATAACACAGAGCATCACATCAACAGTAATGATATCCAATTAAAAGGGGATATCAAAGACAATTATCACCAAGAAATAAAATGTAGTGCATCCTAGCACTCAGCTGAACTCAAAAACAAAAAAGTCATATGAAAGATAAAGCAACAGTGGGGATACATCTAATGCCTGCCGCAAGGGGAGGTGGAGAGGGAAGTTGACAGATGCAGGGAAGGAAAGGGGAGAAGATCACAATTCAAAACCATAGCTTCTCTCACTTCAACCAGAATAGTATTGGGTCACACACATGTATCACAGCATCATAGCATGCAAGTCAAGGAAAGGTTCTGAATACCCTTTAGTGCTTTGTAGCAGCTGTCAGTAAAGACCTCCACAGGTCATGGCAAGCAACAAGGTCCAGAAGAAGAGGTAGGGGAAATATGGGGACGTAGAGAGGAGGAAAGGCTGCCTCATGATTAGATGCATGTACGTATCCTGTAATATCAGCTGCATTGCACAAAATCACCTCCTGTACAGCCACCAACCATCATCAGCCTCCATCCGGGTAATCCCATCCACATTCTGCAGAAACTGGATGAAACACACTGAAATGCAGTTTGGTGGCTGCAAGAAAAAACAAAAATGTTTCTTCCACATCTTTTATGACAGTCAATCATTGCCCGCAGTTCTACTGGTTATATGCCAGTGGGGTTCTCAAATTTGTCAATATATTGCCAGCTAGTAATTGACCCTATGGACAACAAGTAAGGGAGAGGATGTGGCCTTACGGCTAGAACGGTCGACCTCGAAGCTGGGGAACCGGGTTCGAGTCTCGGCAATGACGCTCAACATCCTGTGATTCTGGTCAAATCACTTAATCTCCCTGTGCCTAATAAAAAAAAATGAATGAGTCCATCTGTAACAAAACTGGTGCTCATGTAAAGCGCTCTGATACCCGATTTCTCGGGTCTAGTCTGTGCTCTATATATATATATATCCGAATCTCTGTTCTTGGCGGTGGTTCCTTGAATTAGGAAGGCACGCTCTGGAGGGCGCTCCTTTAGTCTGAGGGCCCCTCAGTTGTGGAACACCCTCCCTTTGGCCCTACGGTCCTCTATTAATCTGCTTCACTTTAGGAAGAGCCTGAAGGCCTGGCTTTTTAACCTTTAGTATTTCTGCTGTTCTTTTTTTCAGTTGTTCGCTGTATGGTGTTATGTTTTTTATTCTGAGCTGCCTCGATAAAGCGCCGGGACACTCCTTTGGAGTAGCCGTGCGCTATAAAAATAAATGTATAACATAACATAACATATGTATATATCCAGGAAATCACCAAACTACCCGTCCGGCAGCAGCAGGCATCCACAGCACCCCAATCAGGACTCAAATATATATTTATATATATATATATATTGTCCTTCGTTTCCCCGCAGGGCTGGTTTCTCGCGCACTCACGGAAGGAACAGGGCGTCACCAATTCTTTTCATCAAATTTCTTTATTTACAGCATGCCAGTTTGAAAACTCTACGCGTTTCAGTCCCAGCAGGGACCTTGTTCACGAGACTGGTATGTACTGAAACTTTTTTTTACTTTAAATCCACATATACAATAAAATGTGACATCACTTCCTTTTGGGAGCAGCTAGGCATTCTGGTAATGGAAGTCCTTACTTTTTGAACTTAATGGCTTGTACAATAGCGTATTTGTGATATTTTTGGACAACTTAAACAACCTCGACTGGGGTATTCTGTTGATTTAAATCCCCTGCAACGTACAATGTGAAGATTACAATGTGCGCTTTCCACGGCATTCGATTAAATTCTTGACTGTACCCTGGTGTATCTGTATGACATTCCATATTACATTGTACTGTCTATGGCCCTCTAGTGGGCCCTTGGTTTTCATAGTTTCATTCACTATTGATTGATTCAAACAATGAGTCCCAACCATATGTCATAATTGCCCTCTAGTGGGCCCTCATTTTAAACCTGTTTCTGAATCTTAATTACCTCCCAGTCGGTTTTCCTTTCCCATAAGATTTTTTCTGTTCCCAAAGTGCCCCTAAATCCACCCAAACTGTGATTAACATATATAAAAAAACACAATTTACTGACAGTCAAAGATAATGTCACTCATATTAATAAGCTTAAGGTGGCTTATTGTGCAGTTTATAGATGGTAATGGAGTTCTTCGTCTTGATTTAGACCATCAGGGGTCAAAGTTCTGAAGTTCAAAATATGTTTCGATTCCTTTTGCCTCAACACTCTTTCACGGTCTCCTCCTCTGGGGTGTGTTCCCACTGCTTCAATGGCATAGAATTTAAGATCTTTCCAATTTCCCTTGTGTTCCTTTTCCATGTGTTTGGCCACTGCATTGCTCTGTCGGTGTTTATTGTGGCCCTTACATGTTCCAAGATGCGCTTTTTCAATTCGCATTTTGTGCTTCCCACATATTTCATTGAGCAGGGACATTCAATTATATAGATCACAAATTGGCTCTTACAGTTGATTAACTGTTGGATTTTCCACATACGTTTGTTAGCCATAAGTACTTCCTTGGTGTTTTGGGCGATTGCACAGACTTTACAACATGTACATTTAAAGAACCCTTTGGGTTTGAGCCAAGTGTCTTGTTTCTTTTGATTCCTGAAATGACTGTGGACCAATTGATCTCTTAGATTTTTCGCCCGTCTGTACGTTATGTTAGGGTGATCCCCCATTATTGTCGATGTGGTTGCAGCCATACGCAGAATGTGCCAATTTTTGCGTAGTATTTTCATCACTTTTGCATTCTCCGTGGAGTGAGTTGTTATGAACCTTATTTTGTTTTCTTCATTTGTTTCTTTTTGTTTCTCTTTTAACAAATCCAATCTATTGATAGTCGTGGTCTTTTGTAAAGAGGTTTGAATCGTCTTAGAACTGTAGTTTCTTTTTCTGAATCTTGTTATGGCTTGATTTCGGTGTTTTACCCACTCTTCATCTTTCGAGCAAATTGTTTTAATCCTCAGAAATTCACCATAAGTAATATTTTTTATTAGACTTTTTTGGTGGAAACTCCCAGCATGTAAAACTGCGTTTGTTGCAGTATTTTTACGATGTAAGGTCGTGTGTACTGTATTTTCCAAGATGTAGATTTCGGTGTCTAGGAATACCACTCTCTGGTCGCTGATGTTATATGTGAATTTCAGATTGAAATGCGAGTTGTTCAATATCTCAAAATACTCAGCAAATTCCTGCTCGGTCCCTTCCCAAATTATCAACAAATCGTCGATGTATCTGAACCAGGCTATGGTCTTGTTGACAAAGATATCATTTTCAATGCTCCATGCCCAGGTTTTCTCCCATTGGCCCATGGTTATACAGGCGTACGATGGGCTAAAGGAAAATCCCATGGCCGTACCCTTGACTTGGCGAAAAATATCCTCCCCAAACATGAAGGAATTTTGTTCTAAACATATTTGGATCATTTCCAATAACATGTTGTTGTGATTGGTGAATTGGATGTTTCTCTCCGACAGGAAGTGTTTGCATGCTTTAAGACCGATGTCATTCTGGATGTTAGAGTACAATGATATGACATCCATTGTTACTAGCTTGTTTGTCGGGTGCCATGGGGTATCTTGTAGATGTCTCAACAGATCCCCTGTGTCTTGTAGATACGAAGTGAGACCCTTGACGAATGGTAATAGGAACACGTCCAAAAAATTAGCCATTGGTTCCAATAGGGCTCCTTTTGCTGAGATTATTGGCCTTCCAGGAGGATGTTTTGAATTCTTATGTATTTTCGGCAGAAAATATATTGTGGCCATTTTAGGATATTCCATTTTGAGGTATTTCACTTCATCCTCATCTAGCAATTTTTGTGTGCTCCATGTGTCCAATTTGATGTCCAATTCTTCTTTCCATTTTTTTGTGGGATTTGTTTTCAGTTTTTCATAATATTCTTCATTTCTTAGTTGTGAGTATGCTTCTTTCATTTATGCCTCTTTGTCTAAAACAATGACGTTTCCTCCCTTATCTGCCATTTTTATCTCAATGGTATCGTCGTTTTTCAAGTCAGACAAAGCCTTTCTCTCTTCATGTGTTAAATTGTCCTGCTTTTTTGAGTGGTTAAGTTGGTAGAGATCTCTTATCACACATTCATGAAACAGATCAATTTTGTTTCCATGTGGCAATTGCGGATAGAACTTTGATTGCGATTTCTTTTGGCTGCATCCTGCTCCCAATTGGTCACAATAAGCTTGTAACTCACCTCTCTCCTCTTCCGGATTCTTGTCTAATTCCATTAGGGTAATGAAGTGTTCTGCATCTTGTGCAATTAAATCCATGTCCGGTGTTGTAGTGGTTCTGCCAAATTTAGCCATTTTTGGGTTTTCAGCAAAAAGTTTCGCTAGTTTAATTTTTCTTATAAACTTATATAGATTCTTGTTTCTGCTAGGTCCAGGCCACTTGTTGGACAGAAATTTAGGCCGCGTTTGAGAAGTTCCATTTCAGTTTCAGTGAGAATTTTCTTTGAAAGATTGATTACTTGTAATTCATGTGAGTCTTTTGCGACGCTGCTTTCCAGATTTTTTAAGTCCATTTCTGTCGCATGCTCCGTGTCATTGTTCCCACTCGGTTTGCGCTGAAACTTTGTTTTGTGCTGTCGCTTGCCTCTTCTTGTTGGTTTCTGCGGGCATTGCCGCGCCCCCTGCCTCTTCCTCGATTGTTGGAGGGTGGTCCTCCCATGGTCTTTTCCCAGTTTTTCTGTTGCAGTGCCAACCTCATTTCCCCTAAAAAAGAACATTTTGATCTTGTTTCGGTTGGATCCCCTTCTAGATCACTCAAATCCGTTGATGTCAAGGAGGACAGACTGCTGCTGTTAGTTGCCAGGTCTGATTTTTCATATTGTTTGAAACGGTCGTATTTCCTCGCATAAGTGAAAATGCGTCCTTCCAAATAGTCCTCTTTATCGCGTTGAAACTTTGATTGTTTTCTTCTTCGCACGGTTTCTTCGTGCTTTTCAATATAGTTTTCCAATTCCTCTTTGAATTTTGTTAGATCTGAGTTCATTTCCGCAGTTGCAAGTTCTTTTTCAATTTCTTTTAGCTGAATGGTGGTTTTTTCTAAGGCGATTGCAATGTGTTTGACTAAAATTTCCATAAGTCCTAACGAGGATTTTAGAATGTGTTCGCCCCATTCATTAAGTAATTCATTACTTGTGTCGACATGATTGGGCATCAAACCAATGCGGAGTCCACGTGGCACTCGTTTAACTTCCAGGTATTTTTTTAGCGATGCCACCTCCCACCACTTGTTTATTTCCTTTTTTGACAATTTTTCCCATGTTCTTAGTTTCTTTTTAATATCAGGCTTGTTTGAGCTGCTCGTTGGTCCTTCCCCAACATTAGCAATAACTTCTTCGTCAAAAAACGTGTCAATGAGTGCATTTCTGTTGACCGCTCTTTTATCCATGTTTAACTGGCTTGTTTAGAAAAAACGTTTCTGCTGAATTTTTAGATCAACGTGATCTTACTTGGTTGTTCCTTCCGCCTTGGTGCATACTTTAAACTCCTTTATTTAAACAGAATTAGTTTCCGAGTTTGAGATTAACTCGTATATTTTACAGGGGAGTATGCACTTTAAAGACCAACCGGCTTACGTTCCAAATCGGATACATTGTATCAAGGAAAACAATTCAAAGTAGCTCGCTTACCGATTCCAGCTTCCCCGGGCTCCACGTTTCCCTCCGGACTCGCGTCTCCCGTTACAGCCTTTCCCGGTAAGACTTTGTCAGCAGTCCAATGTTTGTTTGTTTCCTGGCCGGAATTAAAGGACTTCCGTTTGGACTGCAACTACCAGCAAACCTATGCTCAGCAGGGTGAGCGTGTGACGTCAGTATTTCCCGAAGTAGAGGAGGGGCGAATTACATCCTAAATGGGAGAGGCCACTGCAATCGTCACTCTGTGCGTGACCTCCAGCGAGAATGAGGAGCCCATGGAACCGGCACTGAAGAAAGTCGATTGGGACTGAAACACGTCTGCCTAAACGTTTCATGGACTACTGGCATCACGCAGAAATATCAATAAAGTCACCTGTGAAACCCTGGAGCTGTGTCGGGCTTTCCTTTCCAAGTGAGAATTGAGCCCTTTTCCTATGTTTATCAGCAAGTGGGTTGCTGTTCCTCGACACGCCCTTTCGGTCTGGAGTAGCGCGGTGAACCCACACCTTTGTCATGCAGTATACATAACGCGCTACCCCCCCAGCAGTTCTTATCTCCATTATGGACTTACCTGTCTGCACAGGGGAGAAAGGAGGCTACGTGTGTTGCCTGATAAAGGGATTCCGCAGGTGAACTTTGACATCCTCCTGGGCACTCGAGCTGGTGTTAAAATCCTTACCGCTTTATCGGGACACTATTTGGTGTTTGGTTGTCCCCTTTACTTAAAGGACTTCCGTTTGGACTGCAACTACCAGCAAACCTATGCTCAGCAGGGTGAGCGTGTGACGTCAGTATTTCCCGAAGTAGAGGAGGGGCGAATTACATCCTAAATGGGAGAGGCCACTGCAATCGTCACTCTGTGCGTGACCTCCAGCGAGAATGAGGAGCCCATGGAACCGGCACTGAAGAAAGTCGATTGGGACTGAAACGTGTCTGCCTAAACGTTTCATGGACTACCGGCATCACGCAGAAATATCAATAAAGTCACCTGTGAAACCCTGGAGCTGTGTCGGGCTTTCCTTTCCAAGTGAGAATTGAGCCCTTTTCCTATGTTTACCAGCAAGTGGGTTGCTGTTCCTCGACACGCCCTTTCGGTCTGGAGTAGCGCGGTGAACCCACACCTTTGTCTTGGTGTATATATATATATATATATATATATATATATATATATATATATGGCTTGGCAGCGGTTAAATGGTTTTTAAACAAAAGAGCTCCAAAATTCCACATGCACAATCTTATGCTTTTGGAAATGATAAATTTTTGTTTGCACAAGAATATTTTTTTATTTTCGGGGAAACTGTTCCAACAACAACGCGGTACCGCCACGGGCACGTGCTTCGCCCCCAGCTACGCAAATCTTTTTGTGGGCTGGTGTGAGAAGCATGTGGCCTGGAGGTAGGCAAATGAACCTTGGCTAGATAACATCATTTTGTGGGCCAGATATATTGACGACCTATTTGTCGTTTGGAGGGGAAGTTGCTCCTCGGCTGAGGAGTATATATCCTCTCTGAACGACAATGGGTTGAATCTGGAATTTATAGGCCATATTAGCGGTGTCTCAGTAAATTATTTAGACCTGGAAGTTTTCATTGAGAACAACACACTACAAACTAGACTCTATCAAAAGCCGACAGCGGCCATGCAGTATGACATGCAGCCAGCTATCACCCCAGCAGCCTGATTAGGAACATCCCATTTGGGGAGCTGTTGCGTATTAAACGCAATTGCTCCAATCAGAGGGACTTTGAATCAGCAAAAGATGAAGCAATAGAGAGATTCAAAAGACGAGTGTACAGCAAAGCCACCTTGAAACAGGCAGAAGTCATAGTGGGGAAATTGGATCGAAGGAATCCATTAGTAGCTAAAACAAAAACATCTGGCTTACAGGAAAGTAGTGTAAGAATGATAACAACTTACAACAGCAAATCCAGTGCTGTTGTACATATCTTCCAGAAGAACTGGAACATTTTACAGATGGATAATATCTTAAAGTATCTTAAGGAAAATCTTCCCATTTATAACATCGGAGCTTCAAAAGACAGTGGTAGTCGCATTGTTTTTATCTGAACTGGACTATTGTAATGCTCTTTTTGTGGGAATTGACAAAGCTCAGGAGACAAAACTACAATCACTTCAGAATGCAGCGGCTAGACTACTTCTGAACCTTCCTAAGGGCCATCCCACTTCAGAAGCCATCAGAGCATTACATTGGCTCCCCGTCCATCAAAGAGCTAATTTTAAGGCTCTGTGTCTGGTGCATAAGGCCCTTTATGGTGGTATCTCTGGGAAGGTGCGGAATCTTTTTACTAGATATTTCCCTGCTAGAACTCTTAGATCCTCTACGAAGGGCTTTGTCTGTGTCCCAAAAATACGTAATACTGTCTTTTTGCGCGGCAAAACTTTGGAACCAGATGCCATCTACTCTGCGATGTCAACCGAACCGGATGAGGTTCAGGAGGGAATTAAAAACCTGGTTATTTGCCAAAAATTAAAACCTGTTCCGGTTCCAGTAGCCACTTATCACAGTCAGCGCCAAGACGCCACGGCATTCGTTGCGCTATACAAATAATAAATCAAATCAAATCAAAGTATCATCTACCGTCTCGTCCTTTAATTACTTACAAACGTTGCCAATCTATTAGTGACCACCTAGTACATAGCCATTTTGATCCCATGATGAAAACAAGAAATAAGATCAATGGAAGCACTATTAACTTAGCTATGAAGCTCATCCTCGAACATATGCGCGCAATAACAAACAAAGATGCGAGCTATGCAGTGGCACGTCATTTCGAACAGCTGCACCAGAGTAATCGAGATCTCCTAAAATATTACTGTATAGATCAGGCAGAGAGAGGGGAAAGAGGAGGTGATAGAACTAAAAAGCTGCAAGTGCTGGAATCCAGATATATCATAGATCTTCAGACAAAGGCCCCTATTGGGCTTAACAATGATGAGGGACTTTGGGTACATCTGGACGATTCGGACATGAAAAGCAAACCCCAAACAAACTGAATGTCATCCACAAAATAGTAAATAGAAAAACTGCATAGAAGGCACATACCTTTATATACTGTTTGTACATTGTCTTATCGCTGATCTAAAAAGTGTAACATCACTGTTTGCCCAATGGGGCTGAATAAGGACGTGGGAAACACAAGCGCAATTACATAAAATCGCTGCCTGAGAAATGCCCATTGAGGGCGTAATTCAACCAGAAATGGAATTCACTGTAAGAGATTGTATTTCGTCAAACTATTAAGTGACAGCTTGTTTTTTACCTTTGCAGTGGCCTATGATTGTTGAATGAATTTTTTATTAGGTTATACACAGGAGGATTGAACAGGTCTCTGTGTGTGTACATGTATATATGTGAATTCTAGTGTGTAATGGTTTTTAATTCTTCAGTTCTCACTTATTTCATTATTCTTTTGGATTTGGCAATACAACAGTCATACGTTATAGACTACGTTATAAGATGGCCGCCAATTGTTTAGCCATTTGCAGTATAATGTTGGTACATCATTTATGTCAATGAATGAACATGTGACGCGCTGCGATTTGAAGTACTGCCAATTGAGCACAGGGCAACTGACATCGAAAATCCGTAAGACGAAACGCGTCTGTTAGTAAGCGGGGGGTCTGCACTAATAAAGTATTTATACTTTGAAAACTGCCCCCGTGAGTGCTTTCCGTCTGGTATTGAAGAATCGGCGATACTTTGTTGCAATATATATATATATATATATATATATATATATATATATATATATGTATATTCAGGTTCAGAAAGTCAATATTGACGCACTCTCAGTCAGCGGACCACAGGACACACAAGAGGGCTCCAAGGGTGTTTATTACGACGCGTTTCGACTTGCTCCGAAGTCTTGCTCACGTAAACTAACAGTGCATTGTGACAAACGTAATTAATAAAGTTGCACAGCGCTAAACATCGACATAGGACAATTCAGGTCGAATACTATTTACAAACGGCAGACATCTTGTAATGGTCAAAAGTCAACAATTCCATAACATAAATGGCTATAAATCCAAAACCAAATAAGAATACCTCATGGGTCTAAAGGTAGTACACAATATTGATTGAAATAATGCACATAATCCATGGAATGTTGACTCTCAATAATAAACGAGAATAACAGTTGTGACCATAGTAACAGAAGCGTGTCTGTAAACACTAGCGCATGCGTCTGCTGGGGGTAGTCTCGTAGGTAACAGACCTGTGTTGTAAGGGAAGTGTCTGTTATTCCAAAATAATCACCTGTCTGTACAGATCTGAACTATATACAGCGCTAAAGAATATAAAGCACTGTGCCAATCAGTCTAGCCTAATGTAGACGTCACCGGCTAAAATAACCGGCATGTGCATGCATCCAGAGGTAAATTATGTTCTCTGCGTGTGTCAGTTGATGTGCCGGAAAGTGGCATGCCTCAATGTTAACCGGGCTCAAAAGCAAAGATCACTCAGTCTTACTGGTGGCTACTACGAAAAAGGTGATTGAGAGACCTGTATGTAACATGGAATAAGCACAGCGTTCCATCAGTGTGAAAACTATGTCAGCAAGTGAAATCGAATTTAGCGAGGGCAAGTGTCCCCACACTCTCTGTGTGCATGTTAAGCCATTGGATGTACATATAACAGTCCTCAAGGATATCAACCCCCTAAATTCCATCAACATGATACTGTATCAAACTTCAAAAAAAGTTCAAAGAGAGTTCAAGTGAAAAGAAATGGCAAGTGCCAGATGGTACTTAATGCAGACTCCCGTGCGTCTTCAAGTCAAGGTGCTCAGTGTGCCGGAGGGGAAAAGGGTAGGTTGCCCTTGAAGTGAACGTGCCAGTGAATGGGCCCCTTCCTTTCCTCATGTGAAAAGAAAAATGCAATGGTAAGAAAATGCAGAAATTGTTAAAAATATACAACATGTATAGTATATGAGATCTCATGTGCACACAGATCTATCACATGGAAAGAGAATATCCATCACACGGGGAGAAAAAAGAGAGACATTAACTGTTCATCACATTTTGGTACCACTGAGAAAGATGTCATGTGGGAGAGGCAAAGGCTAATAGATGTTATTCTCTGAGATGGATTGCCAACTCCTCATCCTGATTCAACCCGCCCGGTGCCTTAGTCTGAAAATCAATGATGTACTTTGATTCTCTTTGTCTGAGTTTGAGTACTCTATTGCCGCCCCAGGGATTTATGTTGATCTGTTCCAAAACAAAAAATCTCAGAAGGGCAGGGTTGGAGAAATGTACATCACTAAAGTGTCGGGCCACAGGGTACTTGTCGTCTTTGTGTATTATAGCACGATAGTGTTCAAGCACACGCTTTTTAGCCAACAAGGTAGTACTCCCTATGTACCACAATTTACATGGGCACTCTATGACATACACGACAAAGGTGGTACTACAGGTGAGAAACTGTGCAATTTTCTTAGTGATGCCATTGTAGCAAATGTTCTTGACTAGTGTACTGTTTTTGCACGCCTTACAGTGCCCACAGGGAAAAAATCCCTGTAGGCCATGTTCGTGTATGTTGGAGTAAATGGTAACATCACTGTGAACCAACATGTCCCTGATGCTTTTGCCCTTCCTGTATGTAATCGTGGGCCTATCAGGCAACAATTCGCCAATAGTGTGGTCACATTTAAGAATATCCCAGTTTTTGGCCAATATTCTCTTAATGCTGCTGGAATCCGAATTGTAGGTCAGGATCAAACGTGTTGTGTCCTCTTCACTCCCGGGGGATTCAGTCTCCCTTTCTCTGATGGTATGGGCTCTGGACATTGCATCAGCTCTAGTCTTGGCCTTCTGGTACTCTGCATGGATTTTGCTGATACTGCTAGTGAGAACAATGTTTCTGTCATTGATGTTGAGTCTATCTATGAACTCAATGGCTTCCTGATGTTCCCCTTTCCATACGACGAACAAGTCGTCGATGTAGCGCATCCAGATGCGGATGTGGCCAAGATATTTGTTCAATTCGGGGTTGAACAAATATCTTGGCCACATCCGCATCTGGATGCGCTACATCGACGACTTGTACATCAGGAAGCCATTGAGTTCATAGATAGACTCAACATCAATGACAGAAACATTGGAAAGAATGCTGCTGGTAACAGTGTCTTGCATGCCCTCAGTAGCCATCCTGAGACTCTCTAATGGAGCATTCCATACGGTGAGCTACTCAGGGCCAAGAGAAATTGCAACACAGAAGAAACATATCAACTAGAAAGCAAAGAGATGTTGTCCAGATTTAAGATCAGAGGCTACCCGAACTGGGTTTTGCAGAAGGCCAAGACTAGAGCTGATGCAATGTCCAGAGCCCATACCATCAGAGAAAGGGAGTCTGAATCCCCCGGGAGTGAAGAGGACACAACACGTTTGATCCTGACCTACAATTCGGATTCCAGCAGCATTAAGAGAATATTGGCCAAAAACTGGGATATTCTTAAATGTGACCACACTATTGGCGAATTGTTGCCTGATAGGCCCACGATTACATACAGGAAGGGCAAAAGCATCAGGGACATGTTGGTTCACAGTGATGTTACCATTTACTCCAACATACACGAACATGGCCTACAGGGATTTTTTCCCTGTGGGCACTGTAAGGCGTGCAAAAACAGTACACTAGTCAAGAACATTTGCTACAATGGCATCACTAAGAAAATTGCACAGTTTCTCACCTGTAGTACCACCTTTGTCGTGTATGTCATAGAGTGCCCATGTAAATTGTGATACATAGGGAGTACTACCTTGTTGGCTAAAAAGCGTGTGCTTGAACACTATCGTGCTATAATACACAAAGACGACAAGTACCCTGTGGCCCGACACTTTAGTGATGTACATTTCTCCAACCCTGCCCTTCTGAGATTTTTTGTTTTGGAACAGATCAACATAAATCCCAGGGGCAGCAATAGAGTACTCAAACTCAGACAAAGAGAATCAAAGTACATCATTGATTTTCAGACTAAGGCACCGGGCGGGTTGAATCAGGATGAGGAGTTGGCAATCCATCTCAGAGAATAACATCTATTAGCCTTTGCCTCTCCCACATGACATCTTTCTCAGTGGTACCAAAATGTGATGAACAGTTAATGTCTCTCTTTTTTCTCCCCGTGTGATGGATATTCTCTTTCCATGTGATAGATCTGTGTGCACATGAGATCTCATATACTATACATGTTGTATATTTTTAACAATTTCTGCATTTTCTTACCATTGCATTTTTCTTTTCACAGGAGGAAAGGAAGGGGCCCATTCACTGGCACGTTCACTTCACGGGCAACCTACCCTTTTCCCCTCCGGCACACTGAGCACCTTGACTTGAAGACGCACGGGAGTCTGCATTAAGTACCATCTGGCACTTGCCATTTCTTTTCACTTGAACTCTCTTTGAACTTTTTTGGAAGTTTGATACAGTATCATGTTGATGGAATTTAGGGGGTTGATATCCTTGAGGACTGTTATATGTACATCCAATGGCTTAACATGCACACAGAGAGTGTGGGGACACTTGCCCTCGCTAAATTCGATTTCACTTGCTGACATAGTTTTCACACTGATGGAACGCTGTGCTTATTCCATGTTACATACAGGTCTCTCAATCACCTTTTTCGTAGTAGCCACCAGTAAGACTGAGTGATCTTTGCTTTTGAGCCCGGTTAACATTGAGGCATGCCACTTTCCGGCACATCAACTGACACACGCAGAGAACATAATTTACCTCTGGATGCATGCACATGCCGGTTATTTTAGCCGGTGACGTCTACATTAGGCTAGACTGATTGGCACAGTGCTTTATATTCTTTAGCGCTGTATATAGTTCAGATCTGTACAGACACGTGATTATTTTGGAATAACAGACACTTCCCTTACAACACAGGTCTGTTACCTACGAGACTACCCCCAGCAGACGCATGCGCTAGTGTTTACAGACACGCTTCTGTTACTATGGTCACAACTGTTATTCTCGTTTATTATTGAGAGTCAACATTCCATGGATTATGTGCATTATTTCAATCAATATTGTGTACTACCTTTAGACCCATGATGTATTCTTATTTGGTTTTGGATTTATAGCCATTTATGTTATGGAATTGTTGACTTTTGACCATTACAAGATGTCTGCCGTTTGTAAATAGTATTCGACCTGAATTGTCCTATGTCGATGTTTAGCGCTGTGCAACTTTATTAATTACGTTTGTCACAATGCACTGTTAGTTTACGTGAGCAAGACTTCGGAGCAAGTCGAAACGCGTCGTAATAAACACCCTTGGAGCCCTCTTGTGTGTCCTGTGGTCCGCTGACTGAGAGCGCGTCAATATTGACTTTCTGAACCTGATTATATTACCGGCGTGCTCCGCCGGCGTGCGCGCCACCTTCCTTGGGTCCCCTGGCTGTCAGCAGGAGCAACTTGGTGAAAATATATATATAAAAAAATAAAATAGTCCAAGATGCTATTCACGTTAGTTTAGAAAGCCACTGATTGTGGGTGGATACCAGTGGCTTTCTCTAGCATCCCGAACACAAACCTATGTGGCCAGCATTGAGGCTTCAAGCCGTGTGAGTCTATGGCCCACACCTCCTCTATCACTAAGGTTTTAATCAGCAGGACTAGATGGGTGGAAAGGGGAACTCCGAGAGTCCTGGCTATTTTAACTACCTGACATATGGTAGACGAAAATGGTAACATGGCAGAGCAACTTAATAGAATATGTAGCAGATCACAACTACCCTGGCTGCATTTCCAGCACAGGAGTGAGGCAGGAACTCTGCTCTAAAGAGTCTGAGAGGAGATCAGTACCAGAAATAGATGATCTTCAAACAAGAGATGTAAGCCTGACTTCCCTGATGTATCTGTGTGAGAAGTCCCAGTTAGGTCTTTCCTGCAGGAATAGCCTTGAGAATCATTCTGCATCTACATCAAAATAAGACCTGAGACTACACCCTTGTGTTGACCTCAAGTTTTCAGATAATGTAAAAGCAACAAAATGGCTAAATTGATCGGATCCATCCCTAATTGGGTTATGAGACTGTTCCCACTGATGGAACTAGCAGGGAAGAGCTGGCCATAATCAGAATTCTGCACGTAGGGAATCGAAATAATGTCAAGGATCCACTGACTAGCAACTGATCCAGGAACTATACCCCAATCTGTCAACACTTTTTGCTGCAAACAGTCTCCGGACAGTGAACATCACCCTAAGAACAAATTAGCTCAAATTAAGTGCAGGTAAAAAGAACGTATCTGGAGATCTCAATATAACACTGCACAAAGAAAAGTCTACTGTGCTGCCCTTGAAGAATATAAGGTCGCAATCACACAGGCCAAAACTGCCTACTTTACCACCAAAATCCAGGATGCTACAAAATCTCCAAAAGAATAGTTTCAAACGGTCTCTGCATTACTGAAGTGTCCGTGGGACACAATATTCATACCAGACAAAAAGTTTATAGACAAACTGGCAGGCTTTTTTCAAAGCAAGGTCCAGTCTGTTTATAATGACCTCCTAAAATTGGTTAAGGATATAGCGAGTAATGTTTCAGCTCAGCCTGATGACAAGGTTTTGCACTGTGGCTTATTGCAATTTCCATTACTGGCAGAGGAGAAAGTGGCGGACCTGTTGTTAACAATCAAATCAGGCTCTCCCCTAGACCCTTGCCCGCTGTGTATACTACATCTGGCTCCAGAGGAGATAAGTATCTTGCTATCCCCTATATTAAATCAATCTTTGATTTCAGGAGTTTTTCCAACGACCTGGAAAAAAGCCTGTATTCGTCCTCATTTTTTTAAAAACAAGCTGGATCCCCTAGACGAGAAAAACAACCGTCCCATCTCCTGCCTGCCTCTTCCTGCCAAAGTTCTTGAGAAGGTTATGAACTCAGAATTCACATTCTATCTAGAGACTAATAACATTCTTGACACCACACAGCATGGCTTCAGAGCAATACACTCTACGGAGACAGCCTTGATCATGGCAGCAGAGGAAATACATAAGGTGATGGATGATGGAGGAAGGGCTGTACTGGTCCTGCTTGATTTAACAGCAGCCTTTGTTACCGTGAACCATGCGGTATTAATACAAAGGCTACAGGATAGCTATCAGTGGTATAGCTCTTGCCCTCCTCTCCTCCTTTTTGTCCTCTAGGGAACAAGTGATTTTTTGGGATGGATATTGGTCTGAGGAGTTCACACTCCCCGGCGGAGTCCCTCAAGGCCCGGCCCTATCCCCCAAACTTTTTAATATTTATGTAGCCCCTCTGGCCAGACTAATAAAAAGTTACAGCTTCACACTGGTGTCAGATGCTGATGACATGCAGCTTATTGTGTCTGTAACACAGTCAGTGGAAGCCGAATTTTGCAAATGCACTTCTGCCCTGATGACATGGATGAACTCTAGCTTTTTAAAGCTGAACACAGATAAAACCGAGGTGATAGAGTTTAGTCAGAAAATCTCAATCTGGAACCATCTTTGGTGGCCAACTGCAGCAGGTACCTGTCCCTCTCCGGTCAACAAAGCCAGGAACCTCGGTTTCATGTTTGATAAAGACCTCACCTGGGCCCCTCAGATTAACCAAGTTTCATCAGCTTGCTTTTTTATGGTAAAAGACCTGAGGAAGATTCTTCCATTCATTCCCTTTTCCTTGATGAAAACAGTGTTAATAGCCATGATTCTGTCCAGGATTGACTATTGTAACGCTCTATATTTGGGAGCAGGTGCCGCTCAATTTGCCAAACTTCAGTCAACCCAGAACGCGGCAGCTAGATTCTTGCTCAAATTACCCAAACATCACTCTACATCGAACAGTTTAAAACAACTTCACTGGCTCCCAGTCCGACGACGTGTTGACTTTAAGACGCTATGCCTGGTGCATAAAGCCTTGTTTGGTGGTGGGGCCAAGGATGCGCAATCCCTGTTTTCCCAATACGCACCATCACGGTCTTTAAGGTCGGCCACCCTTGGCTTGGTACAACTCCCATAGATAAAGAGAGTAAGGTGTGGAGGAAAACGCTTCTCCTTCTTGGCATCCAAACTATGGAACTCACTGCCCACACACCTGAGACTTTCACCAAATAGATCTGTCTTCAGGAAGGAAATTAAAACATGGCTCTTCTCTCAACCCTAAACATGCCGGCCATTATGCTTAATCACATTACCCAGCACCAAGACGCCTCGGCAGTAGTGCGCTCTATAAATACCTTCAGTCAGTCAGTCAGTCAGTCAGTCAGTCAAAAACAGGATTATTTAGGTGTGCGGTACAGTTCAGAAGCTGTACATAGAAATGTGACTTGAATAGCAAAATTGGAGTTCAGTCTCAAAACGCACCCAGCTTGAGCTACAGTCCATTGGGGCTAAGAAGTCAATCACCTGTGACATTTGTTGTGCCGACAGTAGGACATAAGGGATCTATGACCTCCTGGCATGGATCTTGCATGGAGTTTGAAGGGTCTAGGTCTTGGTTGGGTCCCATACAAAACCTCTTTAATGTCAGTAGTTAAAGCAGTAAATGTTTAGGAATCACCACTGATAGAATGGTAAGTACGTAGTTATATGGCAGTATAATGACCCTCTTAATTACTTGTATTCTTCCCTACATAGACAGATTGAGGTACACCAGTTTTGCATAGTCACTTTTCCTCTTTAGCAGTAGGCCATTCAGACTGTCCTCTACTATCTTCTCCATACTCCAATTAACCAGTCGCCTGAGATATTTAAGCCCTATGGGTAGCCATCTCATATTTTTATTCCAAATTAACAGTTCAGTAACTGATCATGACCTTAGTAGGATCTCACATTTGTTCCAGTTCACTATGTAACTAGAGAAGAGAGTAAATAATTTAATCAAGGTGAACAGAGCAGGCAGGTCATCTTGAGGGCCCTTGTTGTAAGTAGTAGTTTGTCTACATACAGGAAAGACTACAACGGGCCTAAAGAAGTGCACATATCCCTCATTTCATCAGAGGTTTAGATATCTGTGGACAATGGCTTGAGTAAGAAAAGCAAAGGTGACAGATGACATCTTTGACGTGTATACCTAATGATTGAAATAGGACCAGATAAGAACTTTCCACAGTTAATCTCTGCTGTTGGTGCATTATTCAGCTATACGACTTTGCAGACAAAGCCCTTGACCAACCACGGCCCTTCAAGCATGCAAAAAAGGTAGGCTCTTTCCACCAAGGTAAAAATAATTTCTGCGTCCACGGAAATGGCTAGGATATCATCCAAGGAATCCCTAGTCTGCCACAGTATGTACAATAGCAGGTATAACCCCTACCTGGAGGCATGGATGAGAGAGAGTATCACTTTTCATATTTTTACATCAACTTTATTAATTGAAATAGGACAGTACCTTCCCCCACTTGAAGATAAGTGATATGTTAAGTGACATGATAGCCTTATTGGATAATGTTCCTGTCCTCTTTGAATGCAGTGTATAGTATCTGATTAAGAAGCAGTTTTCTGATAATGTAAAATTCTCTGGGGTAACTATCTTCCCCAGGAGATTTAAATGTGGGCAAGTTGGATGTGACTGATGGTATCTCTTCAAAGGTGATCTCACCCTGTGAGAGTGAATGCAGTTTGGTAGAGGAAGAAAGAGACTCCACAGCCATCAAGTATTGGAATGTTGGAAGCCATAGAGCAGCATGTAAATGGTGGCAAAGGTCTCAGAGATCTCTGAGGGATGAGTCAGTATTCCTCCACTACCAGATTAAAGACACAGTGAGGGCCCTTAGTTGTTGTTCAGACCAATCTTAATACTCTCAGAAGTATCTATGGACGATCAGTTAATTGGGTATCAACATTTCTCCAGTTCATCATGTTCCAAGTATTCAGTGGTTTTCCTATTGAGAATCACAAGAATAATAGCCGGACCCTGCAGTCCATATTTGGTACCCCATTTTCTCAAGTAAATCTTGAAAAGGCTTTAGACAGCTTACTTAAAATAATGGTTTGAATAAAAAGTGCAGGACGTGCATGCTTGGAAAGCTGACCTCAACTTAGCCTTGTGATTGCTCAGTTAAGATAGAAAGGAATGTTGTCTTTCGTATTGTGAGATAATAAAGACGCTTTGCATAAATTATAGCTTGTAACTCTGAACTTCCTCACTGAAATCGCATAATTTGTTGCTGCTAAATGTTATCGCTCACACAGAAAACCATTCATAGTTGAATAAAGCTTACTTCTACTTGCTGAGGGAAGCAGAAAATATATGTGTTACAAAATGCACATGATCATTTTCTTTTAATCATTTTACATTTTCTAATGAAAGAAGAGCCCTTTTGATATTCTATTTAGATCCAAGCTTTATGCTTTACTTCTTACTGATTGGCTTTTGCCAAGATGTATGTGCTCTATGCTTTATTTCTCTTTATTTATTATTTTGAGCGTTATGCTCTATTCTCACTCTTGTCTTTCACTTTTGAACTCTTCATGGGTTCTGACTGAGACCTTTTTCATTTTTGCTCCATTTTTAGAAAAGGGATTATTTTTTACTTTATGGAACATGCTGAATGCATTATTTTAAAACGATCTGCTCTAACCATATTTCTTATTATCAATTCTGTAACCTGATTGATATATGACTAAAAAATAAAGAATCAGAAATAACTAAACTTTTAATTAGAAAATAAAACCCTTCAAAACAACTTACAACTCTCATTATCGATTAAAATTTAGAATTAAATTTGAGATTTGTTTGTGATGGAGTAGCTCTTTTTTTTAAAATCAAAATACGGTGTCAAAGATCCATCACCTGAGAATAAAAATTGGTGTGGGAATGGTCTTGATCCTGCGAGTGATGAATTGAAAGGTTGCACCATCTTTATTTCAGTTTGACCCAAATCCGTGCTCACAAGGCAAACAGAATTATGTGGAATGCTTCTTCTGTTGCTGCACTGCTCTCAGCCCCAGCCACCACTATCCTCATAGGGATCTCCAGGGCTAGCTCAGAAATCGAGGTAAGCTCACCTTGTCTGCGCCTTCACAATTGGGCCTTCCTGTTCTGACCTAGAAAGACAAATCCTGTGTCTATATCACAGGCTCAGCACCACTACTTATAAAATGGTGGAGGGAAATGTGAGGGGCGAGGGGCACATCGGTGGAAAAAAGAAGCTCTTGTGTTGTCGGTGTACCCTTAGGGGTAGCACCAGTTCCCCTTGTCACATTCAGTAGTGGGTTCCTAGGATGTTCCTCCACTCTGCAAAAAATGGGCCTTCTAATGTGCCAGACAGCAACGCAATATCAGAAGGCAGGAATCTAAGTTCTACCTGATATTCTGACATACAGCTGTTTGAAATAGGTTTCCTCATCCTTAAATGCCTTAATGACCTGTTACTGAGTTACCGTCTAAAAATAATTACATCTGTTTCACCTACCAGGAATATTAAAAGTAATTAGCACCCTTGACGGAATGTTGGGAGCTAGGCCAGTCAATCAAAATTCTCAATTTCCAGGCTATTGCTTCTCTTACAGTGCTGAAAAGAGTGCATTCAGTGCTGCCAGTTCCCAAAGTGCTGTGGTCTCTGGGAGGGTTATGTTTCATAGGGTACCCCATTATAGGCTTGAGTAGTCCCCTAACCCTTCACCTACATTTACTGTAGCATTACACTACATAACGGGTTTTGGTATTGACCTCTTACTGTCAGGCCGGCAGTAGCCGTATACTCTAGGCTCCTACTAACCTGCTGATCGATCGGCAGGTACGATGACGTGTAGAATATTTCTCCCTTCCCACTGGTGCAACCCCACGCTGGCGAACCAAAACAACCAATGCGTGGTAGAGGCACTTAGGGGGAAAAAGAGAGGAACAATGAAGGGAAGGATAGGGTCCGCTTGTCTCTTCTGTCAGTGAGCCGGAGGGTCTGACGGGGTAGTTCTCTAGCAGGCTGCAGTGAGGAGGAGACAGACAAGGCAGAGCATTATGGAAGGAAGTACCACTTACCCCCTACCTCCCTGTTCCCCGTTCAAGGGCTACCACTCACCTATCTGCGGGCGCTAACTTCGATTCCCCAGTCAGGGAGACCGTTGGTTTCACGGTCTTGGAAACGGTAGATAGGGTATGGTCTGCGCAGAACCAGTTCGTTCTGTTGTTGCGCAAGCGGTAGTTAACCTCACTACCGCGGCGGCAACCAGCAATGCCTATCTGAACAAAAAGGCGTTCTCTCTCTGTAAGCAAAGGTAGAAGCAAGCGGCTGGGCTTCCACGCCTCCTCGCGCTGCCTGCGCAGGACGCTGTCGAGGGAGACGGAAATCGGGGATTCCTCGGTAAAGCCACTGGGCTACGGCAGTTACGTCACTGCCTAGCAGAATCCGATGCAAACGGGTGCTCCTGCTCCTCCCAACGGAGTGTGCTACCCGATACCGGATCTAGGTACCTCAGGCAGGAACGGGAACCAGGGAGACCTCAGGAGCGGCGTGACAACGGGTTCGGGACATGGGAGTCACGACGCTGGAAAAGTAAGCGAGCGCTCGTCCTCCAGCGGGGAATACCATCCGCTAAGCGCTGTCTTCAAGGAACCTCCTCGGATTGTCAAGCGCCGATTCTCCAGAGGGGGATGGTCTTATAGCGGCGGTCATGTGACCGACCCCGCTTCCGGTGCTCCGCCGTTGGACGTCCCGATGTTTTCTGGGACTTGTAGTCGGTCTTAGGAGTACGCTCCTTTGCCGCGCTGTTAGATACCCCCTGGGGGCGCCGATCTTCCGTCTGGAAGCCAAATGGCTCATGAGGATCATGACAGTACCCCCTCTCAAGGACCGCCGTCTCGGCGGTTGTCCTGGTTTACCAGGATGTTTGGCATGGAATTGTCGGAGTAGTTTTGAACAATGTAAGTTAGCTGCTGGTTCCCAGGTCCGTTCTTCTGGCCCAAACCCTTTCCACTCAACCAGGTATTGTACTCTTCCCCTCACCTGTCGGGAGTCTAATAAGGCTTGGACTTCATATTCCTCTTGCCCTTCCACCTCCACAGGGAGGGGAGTCAGAGGTAGTCTCATGTTGGCAGGGCATGGTCGGAGAAGGGAAACATGGAAAACAGGATGTATTCTCCAGGAGGCAGGTAGGCTTATCCTTACCGTAACAGGATTCAGGACGCGGTCTATTCGGTATGGCCCCACGTACTTGGGTGCTAGCTTACCCACCCCCTTTAGATGTAAATTCTTGGTGGATAACCATACCTTGTCTCCCACCCTATACTCGGGTTCTGGCGCTCTCTTTCGGTCAGCGTATAGTTTTTGTGTGTTTTGCGCTGTCTCTAAATGGAGTTTGGTTTCTCTGAGAATGGTGCGGAGATGCGTATGGTGTTCTTGAATTGTAGGGTGTGTAGTGACCACAGGCCACTCGAATGGAAGAATGTCGGGGTGGAAACCATAAAGACAAAAGAACGGGGAACACCCTAGGGTGGTGTGTTCTGCGTTATTGTAGGCGAACTCTGCTAACCATATTAAGGGGTACCACTCCATGGTGTTTTGGAGGGTAAAGCAGCGCAGGTACTGTTCTAATGTCTGGTTCAGACGTTCTGTTTTGCCATCCGTCTGGGGATGGTAACTTGTGGATAGACGGGCATCGATGTTCATAGTTTCACATAGTTTTCTCCAAAAGCGTGAGGTAAACTGGGATCCTCGGTCTGTTATAAGCACCCTTGGTAGTCCGTGTGCTCTCACCACATGTTGTAGGAATACCAGAGCCAGTTCGCCCGCCATGGGTAGTCTTTTGAGAGGGACGAAGTGGCCCATCTTTGTTAGGTGATCAATAATTACTAGCACGGTGGTGTATCCTTCACAGGGTGGCATCTCAACGATGAAATCCATCGATACCGTATGCCATGGGGCTGGTGGGATGGGTATGGGACACAACAGCCCCGCTGGTTTTGAATGGCTGACTTTACTCTGCGCACAGATGGCACAATTCTTCAGGTATTCTTTGGCATCTGTTCGTAATGTGGGCCACCAAAAGGATCTTTCGAGCCCTGCTATGGTTTTGTATACCCCCAAATGGCCTCCTAGCGCGGAATCATGAACACAGGAGATCGCTTGCTGTTGTTGTGCCTTCTGTGGGAGAAATAAGGCATCGTTCTGGAACAGGAATTCCCCTTTTTTTGGTTCTGTGGGCTGGGTCTATTTGTATCCAGGCTGAGATGTTGAAGTCGGTTAAGGACGCTTTTACAGCCTCGAGGTATTCGTCTGAAGAGGCGAGGGCATGCACTTGATGAGCAAAAGCCTTGCTGGGCAGGATCGACGGTGGATCAGGGGGTAGGCTCGCTTCGGGGTGTATGGGTTCTTCCATACGGGATAAGGCATCGGCCTTGCCGTTCTGGGGTCCAGGTCTGTATTTGATGAGGAAGTCATAATCAGAGAAGAACAGGGACCAGCGTAACTGACGTGGTGTGAGGGCTCGGGCCGATTTCAGGAACAAAAGGTTTCTGTGGTCGGTGTACATCTCAACTGTATGGCTTGCCCCTAGCAGATAGTGCCTCCACTCTTCGCAAGCCCGTTTGATGGCCAGCAGTTCCTTATCCGTGATGGAGTAGTTCACCTCACTCGGGGATAGTTTCTTGGAATAAAACGCCACCGGATGGAGTTGCCCCGTTTGTTGGTGCCGTTGCGACAGCACTCCTCCTATGGCGTATTGAGACGCATCCGTCTCCACCACAAACGGCAGGTCAGTATTCGGGTGTAACAAAATGGGAGCTGTTGTGAACCGTCGTTTTAGTTCCTGAAAAGACCGTTCCGCCTCTTGATCCCAGACAAAAGGAGTATTTTTTCTCAGTAGACGAGAGATGGGGTGAATCACCTTCGAGAAGTCCTTTATAAACCGCCTATAGTAATTGGCGAACCCCAGGAATCGTTGTACCGCCTTAACGTGGCTTGGGGCCTTCCAGGAAGTGATTGCATCTACTTTGGCGGTATCCATTTGAAACCCTTGTGCATTAATAATGTACCCTAGGAAGGCAACTTCCGGTACATGAAATAAGCATTTCTCCAACTTGGCATATAACGAATGGTGTTGAAGACGTGTCAACACTTCCCGCATATGGGTGATGTGTTCCTGTAAGGTGGACGAATAGATGAGTATATCGTCTATGTAGACTATGCAACACACCTCCAGCAGACCTCAGAGAACTTCATCCATGATGAACTGAAATGCTGCTGGAGCGTTGCATAGCCCGAAGGGCATCACTTGATACTCGTAAAGATCGAACTTCGTTCGGAACGCCGTTTTCCATTCGTCCCCAGATTTTACACGAACTAAATGGTATGCACCTCGAAGATCTAGCTTGGTGTATATTCAGGCCCCCTTGAGCTGGTCCAGCAATACGGGAATCAAGGGGAGAGGGTACCGGTTCTTGATGGTTATCTTGTTGATGGCGCGGTAATCGATGCAGGCTCGTAACTCGTCGCAGTCTTTTTTGGCAATGAAAAAGAGGGGAGACGAGGCGGGCGAAGAGGAAGGGCGGATGAATCCTGATTCCTGATTCTCCTCCAGATATTTCTTGAGGTAGCGGGTCTCTGGTTCTGTTAGGGCGTACACACGACTGCAGGGGATGTCCGCTCCAGGGTGTAGATCGATCCGACAATCAAATGTTCGGTGGGGAGGTAATGTGGCCACTGTTTGTTTGTCGAACACCGGTTGGTATTTCAGATATTCGTTGGGTAAGGATACAGCGCAGCAATACTCGGATTCTTCCCGACCTTCAGCGAGGAAACTTGCTTGTGTTCTGGAACCGTTGTCCTGCAAGACGTGCCGAGTACAGTGCGTTTTGCAATACTCAGAGGTCAGTGACACAGTACGTTCTGCCCATCGTACTACCGGGTCATGTAGCGTTAGCCACGGCATGCCTAGGATCAAACGGAATTGAGGCGCGTCTATCAGGTCAAACTGCAGGATTTCGTAGTGATCTTCCCCTACCCTCATTTTCAGGGGTATGGTGTGATATCTAACCGGTCCGGAGGTTAAGGTCTTCCCATCTACGGCTTTCACTATTTCGGGTATCATCTTCCTTTCGTATGGCACCCCAAACCGTCGAGCATACTGGAGATCCATAAAATTTCCGGTGGCGCCCGAATCCAACAAGGACGCCACGTCTAGCAGGCTGTTTTCAGTGATCCATAATGTTACACACACATTGATGTGAGCTACGGCAGGTTGCATGGTGTTAGCTAGTGCAAGGGGGATCCGTGATGAATCGGTACCCATGGCAGTGATCCCTTCCTGTCGTGGGCTCTCTAGTTTTCCGACTCCTGTGAGAAGGCTGCTGCAGGCACATGTGGGGGACCGGGTCTTTGCGGGGCCTTGGCTCTCGCGCGACATTCCCTGATAAAATGCCCACTCTTTCCGCAGTAAAGACACAGCTTCTGTTGCCTTCTTTTTTCCCGTTCTTCGGGGGTAAGAGGACCTCGCACTCCCCCGATCTGCATAGGTTCGCTGAGATCTGTGGTTTTTTGACGGTCCTCGGGGAGCGATCGAATCCTGGGTAACAGGAAGCGGTTCTCACCTCGGCCTTTATCAGTCTTCCGTTCTTGCAGGCGATGTTCCAACTGTACTGTGAGATCAATCAGCTCCTCACAAGTGGGAGGCAGCCGAACCACTTGCGATAACACGTCTTTCAGCTCACCTCGAAGACCTTGGTAAAAGAGGGTGGAGCGTTTCTCGGTAGGCCAATCGGTTTCCACCACCAATCGATTAAAGGTCGTGATATATGATAGCAGGTCCTGCGAGCCTTGTCTCAGAGTGAGCAATTCACGATCCAAGGATAGCATGTGCGACTTGCGATCGAACAATCTTCTCATTGCGGTACAAAAGTCGTGGAAATTGTGCAGCACCGGGTCATTTCTGTCCATTAACGGAATGGTCCAGCTGGCTGCATTACCCCCATGTACGACATCATAAAGGAAGTCTTTGCGGTATGTTCTTGGAAGATCGTTGGTTTGCAAAGGAAATGTAGCCGGCATTGGTTAAGAAAGGTCTCAAATTTCTTTGGGTCCCCAAAGAACCTTTCGGGGGGAGCTAACGGTATACCATGAGTCTGGATGACGTGCACTGTCGGAGCAGAATCCTGTGCAGGTTGGGGCATGCCAGAAGGTGTAAAGAACCCTGTACCAGAGGCACCACCCCCCAGTACAGGGGTTGTGCGTGTCGCAGGAGGGGGAAGGGTCCAATCTTTTATGTATGTACTCTTGCTAGGGCCTTGCCTCGTAATGCCCGCAACCTCCCTGCGCAAGGTACACATTTCCTTTTTCATGTCCTGGTTCTCTAACCGTGAAGCGTGCACTTCCTGTTGTAAAGCCGTAATGCTTTCCAACAGGGAGGACAGCACGACATTGGAGTCCATCGTTCAGGCCGAAAGGTATACGTGGGCTTGACAATCTGTCAGGCCGGCAGTAGCCGTATACTCTAGGCTCCTACTAACCTGCTGATCGATCGGCAGGAACGATGACGTGTAGAATATTTCTCCCTTCCCACTGGTGCAACCCCACGCTGGCGAACCAAAACAACCAATGCGTGGTAGAGGCACTTAGGGGGAAAAAGAGAGGAACAATGAAGGGAAGGATAGGGTCCGCTTGTCTCTTCTGTCAGTGAGCCGGAGGGTCTGACGGGGTAGTTCTCTAGCAGGCTGCAGTGAGGAGGAGACAGACAAGGCAGAGCATTATGGAAGGAAGTCCCACTTACCCCCTACCTCCCTGTTCCCCGTTCAAGGGCTACCACTCACCTATCTGCGGGCACTAACTTCGATTCCCCAGTCAGGGAGACCGTTGGTTTCACGGTCTTGGAAAAGTAGATAGGGTATGGTCTGCGCAGAACCAGTTCGTTCTGTTGTTGCGCAAGTGGTTGTTAACCTCACTACCGCGGCGGCAACCAGCAATGCCTATCTGAACAAAAAGGCGTTCTCTCTCTGTAAGCAAAGGTAGAAGCAAGCGGCTGGGCTTCCACGCCTCCTCGCGCTGCCTGCGCAGGACGCTGTCGAGGGAGACGGAAATCGGGGATTCCTCGGGAAAGCCACTGGGCTACGGCAGTTACGTCACTGCCTAGCAGAATCCGATGCAAACGGGTGCTCCTGCTCCTCCCAACGGAGTGTGCTACCCGATACCGGATCTAGGTACCTCAGGCAGGAACGGGAACCAGGGAGACCTCAGGAGCGGCGTGACAATGGGTTCGGGACATGGGAGTCACGACGCTGGAAAAGTAAGCGAGCGCTCGTCCTCCAGCGGGGAATACCATCCGCTAAGCGCTGTCTTCAAGGAACCTCCTCGGATTGTCAAGCGCCGATTCTCCAGAGGGGGATGGTCTTATAGCGGCGGTCATGTGACCGACCCCGCTTCCGGTGCTCCGCCGTTGGACGTCCTGATGTTTTCTGGGACTTGTAGTCGGTCTTAGGAGTACGCTCCTTTGCCGTGCTGTTAGATACCCCCTGGGGGCGCCGATCTTCCGTCTGGAAGCCAAATGGCTCGTGAGGATCATGACACTTACCTAGTTAAGTGCTGCATTAATGTCGAGAGGTTTTCCCTGAAAACTAGCCACATTCATTATGCATCAGGATTCTTAGAATCACAGCAGGATTACCATCTTCTGCATAATAACTATGTAAAGGGTCATCCCTTCCGTCATCCTCAGCCGGCTTGACACAGTAAGGTAGAATCCCCTGAGGGTACCTTTTGGGTAAATATACACCATATCTTTGCCGGGACAGGCAGAGGAGAAAGACTTCCATGCTGACACACTGAAGCTCCAGCTTACAGTGGTCTGACATCCCTCGCGGAGTGTCCATCTCGAGACCAAGATGGGGTCCCACAGTCTATCACTTCAGGTGACACTTCTGGGGTTGGCTTCAGCCTAGGCGGATTCTTGGCTCTACACATACTTACATGCTAAATACATGCTAAATACACTTAGACACATATAGTTAGGGCTGCATCGTAGGACTATGCATTTATTACTGTCATGTATTTATATGCTTGCATATATTCATTGTTTTAGCACGTGGTAGAAATCTACCATCCATTCACTCTGTTGATGCTTATAATCGTTTATATCTGTTTCTCTCTTATGGTTGTTTCAGCGCACCTATTTTACACTAGAATGACACTGGTTTAATAAATGCTTAAAGAAAACTTCCCCACCTTTTATTGTGTATCTCAGAGACAAAGTGCACACAAGTGACTGAGGGAAAAGTACTGTCCTGTTTCCACGCTCCCTGATGGGACAGAGTTTTCATGGTCAAAAGTTGACAAGAACTATTCTCTCCAAGTTCAGAGGAGGTTACAGTGGCACTGTGAGCCTGCTTGTATACAGGCAGACATACCCAGTGGGGGTGTCTGGAATCAGTCTGGACACCAATCCCACAGTCTATGTAAACGCGCAGATCCTATATAGGTTTATAGGTATTACATGACAGGAGCACTGTCGGAGATACTGCCAATTACCATTAAAATTGGTTAAAAACAGCTTGATTCTCTTGTGGTATTCCGTGAGCCTTTACCAAAGCAGCCAAATGACTCATGGCTCTCTCGGTTTCTCCATTTGATTAGGAATGGATTAGAGGCAGAACGTAAAATCATGGGGCCCCCGGCAGAATGTGATGAGAGGCCCCTGAGTTTCCCATACCTCACAGATGTACAATGGCCTCGGGCTGAAGAAGATCCCGTGAAGGTTTGGGTTGACTCTTGAATGGTTGCACCCCCTCCCTGCGATGCAGGTGCTGCAGGGGCCTGCATCATGCCAGTGTCTGGCTCTTTGTCCCTAATTCCCCTGTCTCTGGCCCATACCTTGCCACTTGCAACAATAAAAGAATCCTGGAAGATCTGACTTTTTGCTTTCAGCTTTGGAAAGACAAAGGTTTCCCCGAGCTGCTGTTTAAATGACACTCGTAGTACAGTCAGGGCCAAGGGTACCCTGCAGGATGTGGAAACCTTGGCCCCCCATGCACCGTGGGGGTTGAGGGGGCTTTTGTTACAATTCTGATTGGGATCCCATTTCAGAAAAAGCAAGGAAGGAGTCCAGACATCTATGGGTCAGCCAGCTACTTCAGTAGACGCTGAGGGAGAACAGAGGCTCTTTTTAACCTACCTTTAAGCTAAGAGACAGTTTCTGCTCCCACAGTGCTAATTGTTTTGTTGCCCTTACCTGCAGGGCAAATTAGTAACCCACTTGTTATGCATCCTCACCTGCTGAGGTGGTAATTAACAGACCTTATTGCCTGCAGTTGCGGGCAATAATGCCTAAATATTGTGATCCAGTAGTTCTGTGTTTTAACCTTTCCTCTGAAGGACGAAGGCCTTTCCCTTACTGTGCCCCCAGTAGTGCAGTTCATTTCCAGTAAAGCTGCACCACTCCCCTTCCCTGGCCTTCTTCAAAAAGGTCCTGATGATTCACCTATTCTAAGGTAACTTTTAGTTCCTGTGCCAAGAGATCTTTCGAGGTGGTGGTGTCCAACAACTGGGTCAGTAAGTCAGTCCGTATGGTTGCTTTAAGGTCATACATGTTTGTATGATGAAGATCACCGATCGTCAACACATTTGCCCTGAATGACTAGTGCAGTGGTATATCTTTACACCCGCTGGTCAGTGTAAATGTTAACTTTGATTTGTTCAATTGATGCAAATAATGTTGCAAGACTGACCGAGACTGCTCTCAATAAGTTCCTACCCTTCTGCTTGCTGTCTTAATAGGAAACAATTGGAAGGACATTCTAGCACTGATCAGAGGATTTTCAAAAAACATCAAAGATTGCGAAAAGCAGCTCTTTCCTCTCAACATCTCTCTTTTCTGCAACTTTCCCACCTTCCAATGAAAAGTCTTGGAAAAGCACAAACTCTAATCCCTGCACTGCAGCTGTTGCAGTGGGGGTGAGATTTGCACTGTACAGGTTGTTGTTGCAAACTCAAGTACAAGCTGCACTTGAGCAGATGCACCCTTAGTCCCAGGCTGAGGTTTAACATCAACTGATCAACAATACATCAATAACAGTGAACACACTAGGTCTCACAATACTGACAGCTACAGGTCAAGAAAGACAGAGAGTAGTAGGGTTGGAAACAATTAAGATTTATTAGCAGATTAGTAAAGTTACAAACTCAAGTTATTCAACTAGTCACAAATCGATGATCATCATAAAAATACATTGATAGTATAATTCAAAGCGATTCAAAATAGCAAATACAAAGACAAACTATTTAAAGCTTTTAGAAGCAAATCGAGAGAGTTCAGTTCCCCCTGAAGGGAAATTTCCTAACATGCTAAGCTAAAAGGAAACCAGGAAATTTGTGAGCGAAGTCAAGCAGAAGGTGTCAGAAAATAAAGCAGCTAAGAGGCAGAATCAAATAATCGTTCAAGTAAAGAAATAATGGATTTGCTCAGCAGTCTAACTCTTTGAGCAGGAGCAAGTTAAGGCATCTGATCTCGGGAGAGTGGAGAGAGGCTCAGCAATGCACAATTAAATAATACAGTCCTCAACAAGATACACCACTCCCCATGGTTCTTAGGGAGAGGAGGCCAATCAGGATCGAATATTTCACAATAAGAGGGCTTCATCCTTCTTCCCAGCCATCGCACAATGGAAGTTTTCTGCTGAACGACCTTCAAGACATATATTGTTGTAGGATGATATCTCACACTCAGCCTGTACCAGGCACAGATGTAGAAATTCACTATTCACTTACCATGGAATGCATTCAGATAAACAATTCTCACAGAATTTCTTTTTTTATTAACTCTTACTACTGAAGCTTGGCTCCTGAAATAAGAGAAAGGGAGAAAGAACACAGCAGCCAAAGATACATTTTCATGTGAGCATGAGTCATTTAAACTGAGGCATATGTTGACTATGGCAAACCTAACGTGAATATCACACTTTATACATTTGTATATATGGTGCAAGTGAACATGTGTGTTAGGCAAAATGAAAAATGGTGACAGAGTGTTACCATAGCCAATGATGGCCTCAGTGGGGGAATGCATGGGATGGTGGAAGATTCCCCAGTGTTTTCTCACAACTCTATTATCCAGGATGAGCTTGACACTAGAGCAGGTGCACCACTATTTGCTCTTTCTCCATTTTGGATTGCTCATGAGAGTCCAGTGACAATATGAGAATGGCGCTTATATGCATGGAGGCAACACAGCATAAAGTAAGGAGGTGAGTGTTGCGAACTGTTTCACCTTCAAGATAGCCATGTCCGGATGCTGGAAGTGGGAGCAGAGAATTAATGTTTTTGGGGAGGAGATGTGTTCAGGGATGGAGTTTACAAGAGAAGGGAATTCTTGCTCCTAAGGCATCTGTCTCCACCAGAGATGATAAGAAGAGCTGTGGAATGAGGAGGGTTCTTTAGATGAATGGCTCTGGGGGTGAGGCATCTCATTTTGAATTGTAGTCTGGCGTTGATGGGAAGGAAATAGGATTGCTTCAGAATTGGAGTCATTTGATCTTCATCAATTATTTTGAAGAGGAGATCAGTGGAGCAGGTACATGGAAGCCCCCCCTAATTTGGATGAGAGAAGACATTAGAAGGCCCACAAGAACAGTTGTAGGTAAGACAGGAGATGAATAGCCTGTGGCAATGACTCGAAGTTAGCTAGGGGTCAGTAAAAGCTTTATTTTCTTCAGGGCATGAAAAAAGTAATGATGTGCGGGATAAAGGCCAGAGAACTATCAATAGTGAAGCCTAGTTGGTCAGACACTTTGAGGAGAGATGTTAATACATTTGTTTTAGGAGGTTTATGCCCTACTTGTTTTTCCTTTTGGGGGTGATGACCTGGTATTCTGTTTGGAGTGTTTAGGAGAGAGAAGTTGATAGACATCCAGCACTGCATTTTTAAAAGGCAGGCCTGCATGGTGTGGATATCCTTCAAGCATTACATTTTCATGTATAGCTGAGTGTCATCAGCATATTGATCTATATATAGGTTGAACTCTGTAAGTATGTCTGAAAGAGGTTAGACATTTAGATTAAGCAGTAGAAGGGCTGGAGCAGAGCTCTGAGGCATCCCTCAATGCACACTGGCCTAGGAGCAGCAATTTGTACATACTTAGACTGAGTGTTCATGATTTAGAATATAGACCGAGAAACAACTTAGGATTTGATCACGAAGGCCCATTTTGTGATCAAGCAATTTCAGCAGACTGACATGGTTGATGGTTTTGAATGCGGCAGAAAGATCCAGTAAAACCAAGAGGCAGGAGTCACCACTATCGATGATGTCATAGGGGTTGAAAGCACTTAAGTGTAGCTGTCTCCATGATGAAACCAGATATGAATCAAAATTGATGTGCAGTGAGAAGATGGACATAACATTTTTAGCCAGCTGTATGTATGTAGCATTCAATGGCTTTGCCAAGCCTAAATAGGTTTTTGATCAGGCTATAATTGATGAGACTGCTTGTGTTGAGATCAGATTTTTTTTTAAAGATGAGATTCTCTTGGAAAAGAGTAAGGGGGACCATATGGCTATAATTTGTGAGGGTGAGTTGAGTTTTGGGAGGAAGGTATGTTATGTTGGATCTGTTTCAATATGTTATTGAAAACAGCCATGAATTCATTGTAGCTAGGTGTGGAGTCAGATTGCCGAACACTTGAGGGTAGATTGGGAATTCAGCTGTATGCATTTGAATAAGGTGCAGGTTGGGTTTTTGGATGTTGAGATTTGGTCCTGCATATAACTTGATTTGCAGTAATGATGGTTTTCTAAAGGTTTTTCTTCTGGATTTTAATTTTGTTAGCAGGATTGGTGATTTGTGGTGCACCAAGTTGTTTATGTATTGCAGAGTATTATTACGCAGGCTAAACCAATCATTTGTTAACCAGGGTTGGGAGAGCTAGAAGCGCTGAGAAGTAGGTTAAAGAGGAGCATTGATGGCAATTGCTTCCCATATGGTGGTGTGGTAGTCTGAGACAGTTGAGTCAATGAATTGTGCACAGGTTAGCCATGAAAAACTATCTGTGAGGTTGGCAAGTTAATCTGAGTACTCTTTTCTGCATGTATGTCAAACTCATATTTTTGTTGGCTTATGAGGTGTTTAGGAGGACAGCTTGGAAACTGATCCAGCCAATCAACTTAGTTGGTTTACTTGATTACTTTAATTGTTACAGGTTGCAGAGCTAATGTAAGCTGGCCAATTCAACAAGTCTTTGCACATCTGGATGCTCCATTCTGTATCACCTACGTATTGACAATCTTTATTTGCATGATTAATTAAGACCTTTGCAATTTCATTTACATTTTCATCATTATGATAAAATAATCACCTACGTAAGTATTCCTGCTTGATAGCATGCTGATAAGGCCTGCGTAAAATTTGACTTCAGTTTAGGAGGATTTTCTATAAGATGTAAACAGATGGTATTATGTGGAGTAAGATATAACAGTTTCATAGATTCAGGTGGGGGAACTGAGAAAGAGCAAGCTTCATGGATGACAACAATGTCACTACTATAGTTTGATTTCCAATCTTCTTGAATGATGGTGTAACCTTCAGGGATAAGTGAGTCAAGGAACACTTGAGAGTGATTATTTTGCCAGGATTCTGTGATATATAGAATGTCCAGATTCTGCTCATCAATGAGGTTGGCAATGTTGCTGTGATGAGCATTAGCTGAATGATCTATGCAAAGCATGCAATTCAGGGCAGGGGAGTTACAACTATGACTATGATTCATAAAAGGAATGCATTCAACATGTTATGGTGATTAGGTTAGTGGGTTTTACACATTTTTTGTGGAATGGGATTTGGGTTTAGGATGTGGAAGTAAGCGAGTGATTGTTATGGGTTGTTGGAAGTTTTTAAGGCTGAAGGCATATATTAAAGAGTGAGGGAGTCAAATACAAAAGAAATGGGGAAGGAACTGTTGCAGGGATTCTGCACACACACACAGAACTATGCATAGGAAACCAGGACCTCAGTGTGTAGTGGTGTTTCAAAATACCCACCTCGGTGACCAGAACCCCGATCCGACTAGCTATAGTGTCTCATTCGTTCTCCGTGCTACAGCAAAGCTACCAATGATTAGACATCCTGGAACATGCTACTCCGTCCCTTTCAGGACCCGTGGGAACAAGAACACTCTTTCGTTCAAACTCTCGTACTTGTCCACAACATGAGTAAATAGAGTCAAGGAATAGTTTAAAATTTTTATTTTAACTAACGTGCTCTATAATGCAGTACACGAGCCAATACTAGCAGTAATATGCATACGATCAAACAAATCCGCATTGTTACAATTCCATATAGAACAAAAGGGGAAATCATATTATAATGATGGTGGAAACAGGACTATTGCGCATTTGCCACCCTCCCCGTGCTAGAAGCTAGTTTATTATAATTATAGAAGACCTCCAGGCTTTGTCAGGGGGACCCCATACCTCCGAGTTCAGATGCAGGAATTTACATCACTGAACGAGCACAGCTCTTCTATCCTGGAAAGCGTTTCTCCAAGTCTTTTAACATGCATGCAAGGCAATATTAAAAGCACCAGATGTTCAGGTTTGCAGCTGTGTTCTATGTTATGGCTAGGGACATGAGACTGACCAAAGCAAATCAAGAGTGCTCATTGTTTTTTTAACTTGAACACGCTGTACAGACGAGGAGCAGAGCATTCAACTAAATATGTGAAATGCAGACAGTTCTCATGTGAACGTGAGCAAGCAAAGTGTTTACGAGAAATGTGGCATGTAGTAACGTGAGCAAAAATGGCAAAATGGCGGCCAAGCATATACTAACTTATGCTAACTTAGCAATGTCTGCAGGTATGTCCCTATCCTCACTACACCCTCCCCTTGGTCAGTCCATTGGACAACGGTCTTAAAAATAACACAGGTTTCAAACAAGTCTGAGCAAGAATCAAGAGCTTTTGTATTAATGATACCTCTGATTTACGGGTAATGTTAGAAGAGAAAAAGTGAAAAAATATTTTGTGTCCAAAAAGGCACACACAAATAAAAAATAAACCCATCAAGGATATGGTGGCTGAGTCAATACAGCAAGGTGTATGAACAGTAGGTTGCGATAGCCTCCAAGAGAAAGTCATTGTTATCATCAGAAAAAAGTGAGGCCACCCAATCAAGCAGAGTGAATGAACATATATGTTCCTCAACAATGGGCGCTTCCAACACCATCAAAGGACAACTTGCGTGATACTCGATATAACTACGTTATAGGGAATCCTGTGCCGTTGCACAGATATCCCATTCAGCCAGAACTCCCAGCGCAGCTGCGCAGGCCATAATTCCAAATCCGGAACATTCTTGCTGATAGGCCACTAAGGGACTCATTAGCAGTTCAAAATCAGGTGGAGGAAATGCCGTATTAGAGAGGCAAAGATCCAATGCCCATTGAAAGGAACAATCCAAGCAGTTGAAGACAGGTTGCACGCAAGTGTAATAGGTAAAGCGAAAAGATAATCCATATGCCATGCTGAGTGGGGCCAGGGGCAGAGTACTGTAGCATTCAAGCATACGGCTACGGAGCATCTGAAGCCGGTCTTGACTGTAAAGGGCCACAGGAAGAGCATCCATTTCGTAGCAGGCAAATTAACAGCAACATCCCAGCGGCTCAGGCAAGTAATTGTGGCAAGCCACCAAAGACGCTGGAAAAAATACAATGGATAAATGCTGGTATCACACCAAATATAGTTTGGAAAGAAGTCACAAGGCCAGAACCCACAGCTTTAAAAAAATTGGCAATGCCTGTAGTGTTAGAAGCATTGAAGATAGTGTGAATCAATGCACCGAAATATACTGAGAGGTCAGTATTAAGAAGCGCTTGTACTTCATTACGGGTGTTAGCCACGTGAAGGACGAATGTCTCACGGGCAGATGTGAGTGAAACTTCTTTTTGGGATAACAATGCTCTAATTCTGCTCAACTTGTTGAAGTCTGCCTTCAAGGTCGGAATGGAAGGCCAAATCGAGTTATCGAGCCTCCTGTTTGGGGGTGAGAAAAGCACATTTTTACAGCAAACTACACGCTGTGAAACAGTTACAATGTAAGGGATGCCGGCCAGCATGCCATAGCATTCTTCATTATTTAAAAGCAAATAACTACCGTTTACAAGCAGAGCGAAAGTGAGTGTAACAGCTGGCACGGGTATACCTTTTAAAACACATGCAAGATTTGGGGCTGTAAGGTTACAAGCGCCTTGCAACTGGATGTTCTTACAAACAAGAGAAAGACCTATCGTGGTATCACATGATTCCCCAGTTAGATATACTTCTTTGTCATCCCGTTGGCATCTGTATGTGAATGGTAATGACCAAACTTCGTGTAGAAATGCACTGCCTAAGGGCTCGAAGCGGCCTAGTGGATAGTGTTTCATGCATGAGGTAAATTTAAACAAGGAAAATGGGAGAGTTATCACCCCATGGATGGGCCAGACAGCTGAGTCTGTTTCTGCCACAGAGAATGGTAACGGATCTAACTTTTTACTATGCAAAAGAGAATACTTAGCATCTTTCATGGACATAAACTGCTGTTTTGTTGTCAAGTTAAAGGGCAAAAATAACGATGAGGCGTTCAAGTAATCCCATGGAACTTTCTCCATCTTTAGAGTCCGTAGAGTCCACGCAAATATCATAACTGAACGCAATTGATTTTGACCATGATACAAAATAGAAACATCCTCTTGCACAATGTCAACAACAGATGAAACAATATTGTCCAATGTGCAAATGCGGGAAGAAAGTGTGTTAATACTATTATCAACAACCGCAAGCACTTTCTCATGATTAGCCGGATCAATTGCCCTTAAACGTGAAGCTGCTTCAATTTGGGATAGCTTCCAGATTTCATTGTAAGCTGCATAAAGAAATCTTTTTGATCTTGGACCAGCAGGTCCTGTTATAAAATCTGTCAAATCAATGTCACCTGATAATAACGACAAATGTTGTTTCACTGAAGTCAGAGTCGAGTGTTGCAACCAATTTTGCCATAACTTTCCAACTGAATTTGCAGTAACTGAATGGGAGTTAGCAAAAAGATGATCAGGCCTATCCTGTGTGTAACCAGGAGCCTTGTCATGGAAACGAAGTTGGCATGCATCTGAACTAGTTTGCCAAACTAACCATCCTAGAGGGTCCAAACTAGAAAAATTGAAGGTGTCATTGTTAAAAAGTATTTGTAATTCAGCCATGGAATAATTAGTACAATTGCTCCAGTTCTGATATGCAGCTAGAGCAGGCACAGCAAGGGCACTCATTTGCTTAGAAGTTGCCAATCCAAAACAAGTTGTTTGATAAATCGATTCATTTAAAAATAGAATCTATGATGGGATGAGGCCTGCGCGGTGTAACGCTTCTGTGCCTCACACGTGCCAGGATTTTGAACCCCAAACTGATTTAAGATCAATTATGGATTTCCACAGATCATAGCCACCCACTGACAATTTATCAATAAAGGATTTAGAATATAATAATTTAGTGTGGGTGAGCATTACTTTAGAACCAGATGACGCATTCAATTTAAAATAGAATGACCCGGGGTTTGATTTATCAAAATCGGTAAAATGTGTGAATTTTTTCAAAAATGTTTTAGAGTTGCCTTCCAAAGGAGCCGGGCAATGTTCCCATTGTGTATAATTAAAAACATTTCTAAATGTGTTAGCCTTATGCAGATAATGATGACCATAGTGCTGATAGCAAAACAAATCTGCATAATTTGCACTATTCAAATACAAATCTTCAGCATCAAAAGCGGCATAATATTTAAAATCTGAAAACACGGATTGTACGGCTTGTACGTCCCAATCATCAGACCTTATGTTATGTTTCACTACATCACCCATTGAAACACGAAGCACATTTGGCACATTAATTATCTCTGTAGGACCATGGATTTGAAAATCTACAGCATCCCAAACTATGCTGTCTAAAACTGGCCAGGCTGTGATGTTGACAAAAGTCTGATCTCTTTTCATTCTGTGAGAAGAAGAGTGGGGAGCCAAAGTTCCATCTACCAGTTTAACAGCAAAGCGTTCAGGAAGGTAGTGACCATTGATTAGAAGGGAAAAATAAGATCACAAAGCCAATGGACATGAACAAGAAAATTGCGTTGAACACCAACCAGATGTATGTCCAAGGTGGAACCAAATAAGTTTGTTTAAACCAGGCGACAAAAATAGAAAATTTAGAAGGGGCCTTTGATGATGTGGAATGTGAATCAAAGGAAAAACATGATTCATTAATGGCATCACGTCGCAAACCAGGTAATGATAAAGTAGTGGGATAAGCATATTCAGTTTCTTCATTATGAGTGGAAGCAGGGGGAGCAGCAAAGGATTGTTAACAGAGTCCAGCTCAATGGCGGTGTCATCCTGCATGTTGTTATTAGCGGGTAAGCCTGGATCTTTCGATACAGTTGTTGTAGAGACCGCTGGTGTGATGCTATTCAGGATCAGCCAGATGTTGTAGCTTAGACATTGTCCACTGAGATGTATCTGTTGTCTTTTCGACCAGGAAGCGGTGGTAAAATGACTGTACGAGTACCCTTCACGGCAAGCACTGGAACAGGTGCACGATAAGAGGAGCCAAACTCTTTCTTGTTCTCCACCTTCTCTCGGACCAGGTCTCCGATTTGGGTAGCCAGCCGACTACTGGAATCTGCAGTGAAGCATCAGTGGGTGAGGGTAAATATTCCTTTGCAAGACTGTCGCGGGTCTCTTGTAGTTTGTGTAATACAGCAGAATGATTATCTACGTAAAAGGATGCGGCTGACGCCGCCATATCTATACCATCAAGGTCTGGCAAAAACATTTTCATGCCGAAGAGCATTTTGTATGGGGTCCGCCCACCTGAGACCTTCTAGGGAGATTATTTAGTGCACGCTGTATGCTATACAAATGGGCGAACCAGTTCCTGCCAGTCCCTATGACCCTAGCTGTCAAGGATTGCTTTAAGTCATGGTTCATTCGCTCCACAACCTCTGTAGCAGCTATTGCTGCCAAAATGTCATTATCAATCTTATACATGGATCTTGTAACTGCTGCAACTGAACACGTTGTTACTGCTGATTTGGCAGCTTCATCTGCTAAACTGTTGCCAACTGCGTGCACTCCTACATGCTGATGACCAAGAGTATGAATTACTTGTGTGAGAGGCAGACGGTCTTTAAGATCTGCGACTCAAACCCAAAGCATTTTATGTTTAATTGCGCTGCCTTTAGAATCACAATAGTCATTTTGAGACCAAAAGAATAAGTTGTCATCGAAAGACTGAACATGGTAGTATGAATCGCTTACTATTAAAGTAGTCACATTTGGATCTGCCAACTCCAGAGCTAGTACCAAAGCGCGCAGCTCCGCTAATTGGGCTCTACAGTCTCCTAGTGCCTGTGTATGGACAACATTGGGCTTGAACTCCCCGTTCACTATGGTACCTGCCACGATAGCACAGGCCGGTGAGTAAGAATTCTTCGACCCGATTGCCGACTGCGCTGAATGGTCGGTGTAAATGATACATTGGTACTGCTTAAGGGGGCGCATTGACAGAGGAGGAGGATGAAAAAATTCATACTGTAAGAACTCCTGTGTACGCAATGACGAGTCAAAAATAAACGTGACATCTGGAGAGGTCAACGATGTGGCCTATTGTATCCAACGGGGATGCAATGCCTTAGAGTTTGGTACACTCGCCTTTGTTACCGCTTCAAGAGCGGGACATGGTGTTACAACCAAAATCCGTTTCCCTTGTGCCAGTGTTCCTTTAGGATCGCCATCTGGACAGCAGTCAAAACTTTTTCAATAGAGGAAAAACGCAATTCAGCTGAAGTGTACAAATATGATTTGTAAGCAATAGATACTGTGTCACCTTCATTAAACGTCAAGTAAGTGAAACCCACATGGCCAGGGACGATTCGTATCACCAGGTTTGTATGATTATCACGAGTCAACAAGAATTTTGATTCAATAAGATCAGACCGCAAAGATTGCAGTATAGTAGAATGTTCCGGAAGCCAGCAGGCTTTTCAAAAAGTAGGTTGTATCAAAGCATACAAAGGCTTGTTAAGCTGGGCATAATCGGAATGTAAGTGTGACCGAAATTCAAAAAACCCAGCAAAGACCGTAATTTTTCCAATGCAGTCGGAGGGCGCAAACGTGCGCATTTTTCCAAAAAGTGAGGCGCCAAGCCTCTTCCTTCATTGTTGAGCTCGTAGCCCAAAAACAACACTGTGTAATCTGCAATGTGTGATTTTGCAAAGTTAAATTTGTAACCGTGGTCAGCAAACAACAAGATGATGCGATCCACGCGACAAAGATGCGACCACAACTCGTTGTCTGTTAGATAGATATCATCAACGTACGAGTATGCGTCTTCGTCAATGCTGTCCAGCAAAGAGACAATACGGGCGGGGAAAACACCAGGGCTATTTTTGTAGCCCATTGCCAAACGTGAATTTTTTTTTTGTTTTCCACCCGCTGTGAAGGTGGTCCATTGACTGCTTTCAGTTGATAGATTGTGTGTGAAAAAGCTGTTGGAAATGTCTAGTGTAGCTTTATATTTTTTACGAAAAAGACTGTCGACTAACGCAGAACTATGGGTATTCTGCAACGCACAAGTCCGACAATGTGAGTTCAAATGTCTGTAATCCAACACTAAGCGGTACGACCCATCGGGTTTTGCTACTGTAAATAGAGGATTATTCATCGGTGACACACATGACTCAATTACTCCTTGATACTGTAGTTGATCCAGAATATTCGCAACAGGAGCTTTAGCTTCCTGCCGGAGGGGATATTAGGGTTGCGGCTGTGGCATAGAGCGTAATGGTATCTCATGCGAGGGAGAATCTTTATCCCAGCCCACCTGAGTACGGTACAGAGCCGGTGCAAGCACCAAAGTCCACTCTTCTCCAAAAGCCTTTGCTTGCTCCTTGGAGACGTTATGTGAAAAACTGGGGAGTATAACCTCCTCACCCCGGGGAGCAGCTAGAACAAAAGGCGGCGGCCAATCTTTCTCTGCCAAAAGTATGTCATACGAAGAAGTCAGATTTTCCCCAAAAATCCCTTTTATTACATGTTGTATGTCACCTTCAATTAGAAGAACTATATCATATAATCTGTCAGGGGGAGCCACTCGGGTGTCAGCCGTTTCAACTGTGATGAATGTTTCAGTTCCTGTCGCCTCCCTCCAGAAATGGACGTAGTGCTTGCTGCACTATTGTAACCTCCGCTGCGCTGTCTAGCAGCGTTACTGCCCATGTTAGGTTCCGGAGCCAGGTTCTCACCGTGTGTGGCATATCTCGCTGTTAAAGCAGCAACTTTCTTTTTCTGAAAAGGTGGTCGCGGACGAGGAAAATTGTCCTGTTTCCCCTTGCTTTCAGTCTGATGAGGCTGCACACGACCTTGCGGGGCACCTCGACCTCTGCCGCGATCCTGGCGTTCCCCTCCACCGGCTTGTGAGCCTGATGTTGCATGTGAAGAAAAAGGAGAACGCTGATCAGGAACCTGAAACCTGTCAGAGACCTAATGCTCGCGCGGTCGCGCAAATCATAAGTGCGCTCAGCAGGTTCGGGAACTGGTTACGCTCCATGCGACCCTTGTGTTTGTTGTAGCTTCCCCTGTTTCTTATTTTTCCAATTCCTTTTAGGAAAGTTTGGACAGTCGTCTTTAGCAGACTATGCCGTCTGTGTTTGCTGTTGTGCTGGTATTCTAGCGAAAGGCTTAACACCCAAACCATTGCTCCCAATTGTTCTATAAGCTTCTACAATAAGTTTTGGTAATTCGCGGGGTTTCTCCTAATCCGCTGACCAGGCGCAAAGCATTCGACACATGAAAGTTAACTGCATGTCTCTTGACATTAGCAAGGATCAGATCAGCAACCACGTCAAACACTCCAACCAACCTCATCCCCAACTCCACAGCCGCCTCCGGTCTGTGTTCCTCCTGAACACGTTTAATCACGGAGGGGAGCACAGTCATAGATGGTGTGCCGAAACATTTTGCATAAACCACTGTGAATACTTAACCCCAATATCCACAATCAGTTACTTCGGGTATTAAGTCTTTCTGAAAACTAATAGTAAGAATCCTGTGTTTCTCCGCAGGATTTGTATTCGGAAATACTGCTTCCAGCTGGTCAAATTTCTCTGCAAGCCAGTAAGGTAAATCTTCTTTATTCTGGGGACGCTTGCACATTACCGAATTAACCATAACCGGACTAATAGTTAGTCCCACAGGTCCAGCTGGTTGTACAATAATATTGTACCATTGTGTATTGGTGAAGGGATTGCCATTATACAACCAGGTTGTACAGCAACCCCAGGTGCTCCCACCTGTAGATTGCGTGAGACGTATTGTACTAGAGCCCTGTGCACCTCGATCAAGGAGGTGTGTAAGACGCGTAACTCGTCTACAGCGACTACTAGATAACGTGGATGTGGTGGGTACCCGGCCAAAACTGGCCAAGTGGCCCCTGGAATCGACAAAGGGCCTAACTGGACCTGGTCATGGTGTGGGGTAGGGCACCATTAAACCAAATACGGTGTTGCCATGCTGAACTCGGAACCTCAAGAGTCGTATATGGCCGATACGCTATAGGTGTTGTAGTGGGAGTGTATGTATGGAACAAGTTATCATCTCGATCCACTGCCGGAAAGGTTACCGAAGAATAAAACACCTCAAAGTGGTGAGCTGGATTAGCCCCTACCCCAAAAATGAGTGAGATACCCGTGTTGGGCGCTCCAAAGTAGTCAAATGATGACGGAGCGCCCCGCGGCTATGTGCCGCAATATCTACCTCAGCTATATCGAGTAGAAAAGAACAACAACTTAAAGCGTGGCAGCGCAATAGGGTGGTAATTCAAAAGAACTATAAAACCATTTAATTTGTCAAGCTTGAACAAAAACCTATAAAAACATCAATATAGGTAGGATATGCCGTCACAGCTGTTTACCGGAAAACTGAAGCGAGGGTATTACGGACAAGCACAAGAACTACTAAAGTGCCTCGTAAATAAGAACCCGACCAAACGTTAGGTGCGCCATGTTGCAGGGATTCTGCACATACACAGAGCTGTGCGCAGGAAACCAGGACCTCAGTGTGTAGTGGTGTACCAAAATACCCACCTCAGTGCCCAGAACCCCAATCTGACTAGCTATAGTGTCTCATTCGTTTTCCGTGCTACAGCGAAGCTACCAATGATTAGACATCCTAGAACATGCTACTCTGTCCCTCTCAGGATATGTGGGAACAAGAACACTCTTTCGTTCAAACTCTCGCACTTGTCCACAACATGAGTATATAGAGTCAAGGAATAGTTTAAAATGTTTATTTTAACTAACGTGCTCTATAATGCAGTGCACGAGCCAATACTACCAGCAATATGCATAAGATCAAACAAATCAACATTGTTAGAATTCCATACAGAACAAAAGGGGAAATCATATTATAACGATTGTGAAAACAGGACTATAGCACCTTGCCACCCTTCCCGTGCTAGAAGCTAGTTTATTATAATTATAGAAGACCTCCAGGCTTTGTCAGGGGGACCCCATACCTACGAGTTCAGATGCAGGAATTTCACTGGACGAGCATGGCTCTTCTATACTGGAAAGCGTTTCTCCAAGTCCGTTAACATGCATGCAAGGCAATATTAAAAGCACCAGATTTCCAGGTTTGCAGCTGTGTTCTATGCTATGGGTAGGGACGTGAGACTGACCAAAGCAAATCAACAGAGCTCATTGTTTTTTTACCTTGAACACGCTGTACAGACGAGGAGCAGAGTGTTCAACTAAATATGTGAAATGCAGACAGTTCTCATGTGAACGCGAGCAAGCAAAGTGTTTATGAGAAATGTGGCATGTAGTAACGTGAGCAAAAACAACAAAATGGCTGCCAAGCATATACTAACTTATACTAACTTAGCAATGTCCGCAGGTGTGTCCCTATCCTCACTACAGAACTAGTGACAGGGCACAGAAGATGATCTAGAATTCTTGCACAGAGTTGGGGCCAGCAATCGAGGAATCCAAAGAATGATGATGCAACACAGTGTAAGTGGAGGTGCGGCAAGCCATCTGGATTGGAGCAGTGATAGATCACTTGAAGACGAGTGGGAAAAGTCAATGAGTTCTAGCAAGGTAAAGACTGCCTAACAGAGCAAGTGTGACAAACAAGGAGGAGGAGAAGAGTCCTAGAACCAAGTGGGGAAGAGATTACCACTTACAAAAAAGCTTGAAATGATGGCCAGGAAGATGCAGAAGGAACTAATATGACTTGTGAAAGCAGACTAGCTTCCAGAGGCTAGTGCCTGATTGGCCATAGGTAGCGGAAGGGGGAACGACAAGAATATTGTTTCAAAAATATTGAGTTGCATCAATATCATGCAAAAAATACCGTCAGTACAAAAATATCCTGCAACAGATTATAGAATATTTTTATGTATATAATATCATTCCTAAAACATTCTTGTTGTTAATTTATTTACTTTAATATAGATGTGTTAAATATTGTTTTTTAAATAATGTATTATATATTAGTTTTTATATCAATTTTGAGTGATAGTATTATTAAGATAATTGTTTAAATTTGTTTGGTATAATTAGTAAATTTGTATGTGAAAGATATTTGTTTTGTATATTTACTTAGCAATTTATAATTTAGTAGCAGGTTGTTGGGTTTGTAGGGAACTAGGGTAGGAATTTATTTAATATATAAATTATAATGTTTTATTTAAAATTATTTTTAATGTTATTTAAATATTTAATTTTGCAGCATAAAATGGCACAATGCCTGGGAAAAGAGTACACCTTATTAGTTACAATCTAACACCCAAATACAGTAATAAGCAACTTAAAGATGACAAGTCAAAGTTCGAAAAAAGTATTCCGGTGTGCAGGAATCCAAGTTGCTATATTATTTAATATTTTTCATCCGTTTGAGCTCCGAACAATTTTCTTTGTTGAAATCTGCAGATTATGCAACAGATGGAGGATTACATGGCAAGTAGTGGATTGTAGGCTTTGCGGGGGAAAATGATGGTAAATATTTAAATCAGACATTTTAGTTTTTTGAATTCTTTTCGATGTTAATCAACTATTTAATTGGTTATTAATGATGTAAAATGTTTGATTGTTATTTTAAATATTGACATGCAGTTTGTGATTTTTAATGTATATTTTATACTGTTTAATCAGCAATTTCAAATTTAGCATTAGGTTGCTGGGGTTGTAAGGGAACAGGGTTGGAAGTTATGTAAATTATCAATTTTTTCAAAATACATTTTTCATGTTATTAAATATTTATTTGCTTGTAAATTGTGTAATTGATTATTTGTTACATAAATTATTTGTAGCATTCTTATCAGTTGTTATTTTCTTTTTATTTGTATTTATTAGGAAAACTGCAAAATGCATTTTATATTGATTATTGATTTAATTTAATTTAATTACTGTTTTAACGTTAATATTGTTTTATTTAGAATTTATTTTATTTCTGTGGGCTGTGGTGTTTTTTTGGGTAGTAGGGAGGGATGTGTATTTATTTCAAATGTATTTATTGAGTTTTTTTTGTTGAATTGTTTAGTATTATTGTTTTTTTCAGTTACATTTAATTGTATTTATTTATTAAGCCTATATCTTTTATTTTGAATATGTTTTAATAATTTTATGTTGTGAAGTATTTAAATGTTTGGTTTAAAAATCATTAGAAATCAGAATGGTAACCCTTCCTAAATCCATTACTTTTCCTGCCTTTCCCTATGTTGAAGTGGGAATAGTAAATCTAATCCCTCCAAAGTCCTACACTTTGTCTACTGCTGCTTACATTGGAGTACGCATTGTAAGTCCAACCCCTCCAAAGTCTAACACTTTTCCTTCTGGTGATTAGATTAGCCTGGGGAGAATCGTACATCTAACCCCTCCAAAGTCCAACACTTTTCCTGCTTTTGCTTAGGTTGCGGTGGTAATATTAAATCTAATCCTGCCAAAGTTCAGCTGTTTGAATAGTCAATCTGACTCCTTTAAAGTCCAAAACTTTTGTTGAGTTTAATCAGCGGAGCTGAGGTTAATGCAATGAATAAACCTTTGTCTCATCAGAGGAAAGAAAACCTGTTGTCAGACACATTCTGAATGCTGCAATGATTAATGCAAACAGCTAACAATGTATTTCAACCATAAACGGGTCTTGCCCATGATCCTAGCATTACATAAAGGTGACCTGTATATCCAGTGGACAAAACAAAAACAAAGGACTAACAAAAAGACACTCCCTTAATGATGCAATCAATGAATGGTATATTCAAAGGCAAATTCACAACTTCAAATGTGACAGAATCTTCCAGTAGGCCAGGGAATTAAAAAAGCAAGGCATTGTAATTGGTAGAGCAGGTTCTTTCTCCCAGTGGTCTTTTTGTTCTAGCTGGACCAAGATCGGTCCTTCGGAACTGAGCTCTCTGATTGATGTGTCACAATGTTGAAAAATGTTTGTGGCTGCCATTACAGGGTATGGAGACTCGGTCTCCATCTCCTGAAATTGTTTAAAAAATACTAGGGGGCCGACTTCGATGCTGTCAGAAACGGCTCCGACCGTTGGTAGGAGCCGTATGACTGCATCGAAATGTCCCATTCGGATTCCTTTCTGACCAACCCAATGAAGCTTCATTTGTGCCTGACTCCACGGTGATGACCGCGTACTGGCTAGGCGCGCTCAAACTAAATAATCTAAGGAACCCCAGTTGTCCGCCTATTTTTGAATTGGAACATTGGCTGTAATCGTCCCCTGAAGCCTCTGGTGGTTTACTTTTGGACATTCACTGTCAAGGTTGACTATAGAATTCATTCTATTGGACTCCATGTATGAACCGTGGATTTCGCTAATCACCTATAATTGATAGGTTGCCCAGGCCAAGTCCTGATGAAGATCCGCAAGACCGAGGCTGTCAAAATTTCCCTTATGGTCGCAAGTCGGATCGAAACGTCGACGCCCCTTTGTATTTAGTCTGTACCCGAAATACCCTTTTCAATGTGCTGCATCGGAATTGATTTCTGTGAATAAACAAAAGTCAAGTTTATATGAATGCCATTGGGACAGACTAGCTAAGACGGTGACTTGTAACCGCTCTTCCCTGCCCTGACATATTAAATTCCAGATAATATGTTGAAGTATTCTCTTTTTTGATTTCCTTACACTTGAGCACACTCTCCTTTTCACTGCACATCTTCCTCTGGTGCAACCTCTTTTGATTGATTCATGTGATTAATATAACATGTATGGCTTTTATCCAAAACATCATTGAATAAACATATGATGAATTCTTTTCCAGGTCGTTCTCTTTTTTGCTGTTTAATTCATTTAATGATATGGTTAACTGAATCATAAAATACAAAATATTTTGATTAATTCATTCTAAGTATAGGTCCAGGACCACTGTTTTTTGTAACAGACCTTAGAGTGCCTGCCACCAGGTGCAGGGATGAACTGCACCTCTGCTCTTAACAATGGGACCATGCATACCATTCAGAATGCATGCTCCCATTGTTAAGAATATGATTCAGTTGCACCCTATTTGCTGGGTTGTGAGTTCCCAAACGGTGTCGGATGGACTCCGGTCCATCCGACATCGTAATCAGACCCTAAGTCGGCAGGGTAGGGGTACCCCCAGTGATCCCGCTTTCCTCCCAAGGGAGTTGGGGAAAATTAATTGCAAAAAAATGTGGGGTGGGTGTCTTTGGGGTTGGCTGCCCATGGAAGGTTGGGCACAAAGCCGTAGGCTGCATCCAGGCCCTGCGTCCGGCCCCAAAGCACTCCGACATGCAGGCTTTGTGCGGCGGAGGATGTTTGCTTGCACCCAACCCTATGATGCGCAGGGCTTAAAGCTGTGCGTGGCTGGATGTTGGCCACTGGTATGCTAATAAGATCTTATGTTCCATTAAAAAAAACTCTAGGAATGTGCCTAAAAAGTAATGGTTAATGTGACATTAAAGTTAGGTATGGTAAAAATATGTTACTTTCTGTTAAAAAAAAACTGAAACCATCTGCAAAATCCAAAGGTTAAAGTGACATTGTAGCTAAGTGAAAATGTCAGATGATGCATACCATCTTAAACTAAAACAAAACACTGATATTCGCCAGTTATAGTTTACTGAACTAATTTGAACCTATACCTTCACCATGCTATGCTTTTGACCACACAGATTGCATCGCTCATGGTATGTTCACTGATATCATTGATGATATCACTGATGACTTCTCAAATGACACCCTTGAGGAAAACACTGAGCATGGTGGGGGCCCAAGTTCTAGTTAGGTCAGTGAGCTAGACTTGGTGAATTTCAGTGCTTTTTGGAGTTTAAAATGTTACAATTTAACTAATATTTTCTGCTAACTATAATATCATTTCAACATTTGTTTTTTTTCAGTGACCCCATCTTAATAGATAACATAGGACATACACCCTCCATTACATACCAAAAGAATTTGTAGCTATCTGATGCCCAGTAAATTTAACTGGCTGAAACCAAGTAAGGGCTTTCGTAAATGTGGACGTTGTAAAGTTTGCAAACATAGTGAGAACACCCAGGAGGTCATTCTAGAACACACCAACAAAAAATGGCAGAATCCCAAACCGTTTAACTGTAGAACATAATTTGTGGTATACGTCATCACATGCCTATGTGGGAAGTGGTATGTTGGTTCAACCACATTTCTGGTAAAATAAATGCATTCTAGAACACTGGAGGGCCAGTATTTCCAATGACCGCACCTACAGTACTGCTAAACACTTCCTGCAAGTGCACCAAAGTGACTGGACAAAGGCCAAATATTTTGGTCTTGATTCTGTACAAGAACATCCTAGAGGTGGTGACCGCCAACCCACCTTGCGAAGATTAGAATCCTGATTCATCTCACAAGTAGGCTCCAGCTTCCCGTGAGGAATGAACAATGATGAGGAATTACATTCACATCTATAGGAACTATGAGCCCCAGGACCAATTTTGCATTAGTCTCTTATCTCTTTCAAAAAATCAGTGATTATTGTGTTTTTAAGTGATGAAATATTGCAATATCAAAGAAAAGATACTTGTGAATGTGTTTGTCAAATCATGACATTTTAGAAACTATGTATGAACTGGTCTATATTTCTTAACTAAAGGTAATTGGTGAAAACAGAGAATGCTGAAGTTTCCTGATTTAGCCACTGTCACTATTAAGAACGCCGGAGCACGGGGAGGCTCTGTGCAACAATCACCTCTCCTTTTATTAATTGATAGTCATTTAACAAAATGTATAACTATGATAGTTATAAAATACGGGAGTAGAACACAAATGAGGTAACAGCTACTAAAGCTTAATCTAGGATGTATCATACATTAGGAAGGTGAAATAGTCAGACATCCAAAGAACAATTTGAGAATGAACGGGATAGGCAATTGAAGGCTTTTCTGGGGGTACTACACCATGATTTGTGTGAAAATTGCGAGCCCTTATCTGCTTTTGGATCGTAGGAAACACTACTGTCAGTAAAAATTGGCTATTAACATGCATATATAAATGTCATACAAACAACGAAATTGATATAGCATGAGATGTCTTGATATATAAATCAATCATAGTAATAATTTTGAAAAGCAAAATGAAATGTTTGTATAACAATGTAGAGGATGAGTTAACAATACTAAAAATGGTGAACAGTAATTATGCCAAGCTAATTAATTTGTCTGTGAAGAATCAAAGCAAAACAGAATTATTGTAAATTTTATACATTTTGAATATTTCTTTTTCTCTGTAGAATACTACTATGCACTTTTTTCTATGTCTATCAATTGATAGACATAGAAAAAAGTGCATAGTAGTATTCTACAGAGAAAAATACATTAATTATCATTAATTATGTGTTGTGTGTGACGTGCTTAAAATTAAAAGACTTCAGTACTTAATTATAGTCATGTGACCAACACCCCGTGTGAGCAGGTGCAACCTTGGTATGTTGCAGCTCAAGCCCACCAGAGGTTTAAAATGTCACTTCCCACCTCAGAGCTAACAGCCACCAGGCAGCTGCCAGCACAAACATTCTATAAGATTGTCTCCTCTAGTCGTGGATATCTGCTTGATATTGAGTCCTGGCCTCAGAGCAAAGCATGAGCACCACGCACATTAAGACTGCCAGAGCCAGCATCCAGGACTGGAGAGTGGGTGAGAATGCTGCTCCACAGATGTCCAACAGGAGACTGATGTCGAGGTCTCAAGCAGGTGTCAAGAGTTGCACAGCAATGTCGGGCCCTACGAAGCAGAAGTTAGCCCCTCAGAGGCTACAGTGAGGGTCCTCGATGGAGGAAAAGGTGATCTTTGGGTAGGCCATATACGTGAAGATGGATCAGAATGGTGGCAATATTGTGGCTCACGATGGACAGGACCAGGCCAGTAGTTGGCTCGGAAGGAGAATACATCAGGTACACACTTCTAAATGTTTTCCTGGGTATTGTGGATGGTAACATGCCTTTAATAGCCGATTAAAAATGTAATTGTAGGTGGAAACATGCCTTTAAACAGCAGATTAGAAAAGGGCTGGAAAGAGCAGATGGGTGGTGCCCCTTCCTTTAGTGGGCTATCTTAACTATAGTTCCAAAGTGTGCTGGGGCACAAGAACCAGGTGCAAATGCCTGTTGTGGCACCTTGGCACTTTTTGTAATACTGCTCTAGTTGTCTTTTCTAAGACCATTAGCTTTAAACATGTAAATGCAGCTAATATCTTTAAAGGATAATTGAGTAGAGCCAATAAGATTTCCACAAGTGTGCAGATGATTCCTAAATCCACCTATGTTTCAAGATCAGAGCCACGGGTCAAGGCAATTTAAAAAACTTCTGAAACCCTGATTGAGGGAGTAAAGAATAGAATAATCCTATGGCAAAGTGAGCTAAAGAACGATGATGGATTCAACCCAGATCTGTGACTTGGAAACTGGGGTGGCAAAGTGAGCTAAAGAAGGATGATGGATTCAACCCAGATCTGTGACTGAGGGTGAGTGTCTTAAAAGTTTCAGCGCTCCGTCCATCATCTCCTTGTGTTTACCCATCCCAGGCAACTGCGGTAGCCCACTGCCACAACTGTAAATCTCTGGCGTGCAATCTTTGGCCTGGAAGTATATTTCATCCTTCAAGCAATTGGATTTATCACGAGGACCAACTTTCAATTACCCCTGCACTGTAAACAATGTATTACCATTGCTCTAAAATAACTATTGAGCAGAGCCTACCAGAGCCTTGTTCATGGCAATACTGGACTACTGCAAAGCGGTCCTGTCTACTAAAAGGTATCATTAATAGACGGTCACAAATCTTAAAACAGAGGGCCCTTTGACTCTCAACAAAATAAAATACAACCACATAAAACACTCCTTAAAACTATGCCAATGGAGTTCTATGGCCTCTTAACAAAGATTTCAGAAAGAAAGACCTAGGGTACAGACTAATGCCCCTCACTTCATCCCAATGAGAACAGAAAACCACTAATTGTTAGTGATGTGAGTAATTAAAATTATTCTGGCACAATTGTATGAATTTTATGACATTCAAAAGGTGCCAGTGTTGCTCAACTTCATCAGCATATATATTTTCGATTAAAAAAGGTTCTAATCAAGAATTGTACTGCAAAAAGTATGTTTTGTAGGAGTGGGGATTCTCCTGTATGTATGTGGTATTTCTATACTGCAATCCTAACGTAACAGCAGCAGAACATTGTGTATAGTCAAAGTGCCGGGTTACCCTCCCAGCTCAGATGTACACTCTGCAAGTAGCCATAACATAACAAAGGGAGGCATTAAGTCAATAATTGATAGGGGAGGTTGCTTGTTTGTGGACGGTTAAAGCATTTTGGAGTAGCATTCTTTAAAAAGGTTGATCTTTAACTCTTTCATAATTTGGGCAGCGTTGTGGTGATCCTCATAGATATATGGATATTGTTGTAGATCCTGGGTGCAAAGAAGAAAAAGGCCTGCTGCCTAATTCTTTTCTTTTTTGCACTTCTTCGTCAGACGTCTGATGGTCTCCTTGCTGCAAGTGTGCAGAGAACCTCCAGAGATGGTGAGTGGATCGGCAAGATAAGCAGAGATGCTGGTCATGATGGCCTTGTAAATGATGTAGCTGGTTTTGAAGTTCATGCGGGCTGGCAAGGGGAGCTAATGGAGTTCCTTCAGAATGGGGGTGATGTGACAATATTTCTTCAAGTACATGCATTGTAAAGAGTGCTATTCGAGGAGATGTGCTGAGGAAGGTAGGATGCCCTTGAAGGGTAGCAGTGTGGAGTCTGGGAAGCCATGGAGCTGGGCACTGCCACCATCCAGATGCAACAGTAAAAGTGCATAAACAGGAGTACTGAAGTCATTTTATAAAACAAATGTCTTCACTTCTTTAGAAGAGATAGCTAGCGCCAGGCCATCATTGTTTTTTCAGTAGTGTTTTCCTTGAGGGTGAGGTTGGTGTCCAGGATGAATTCAAGTGACTTGGCGTTATAATATGAATTGTGCCCTGGTTGGGTTCAGCTCCAGTTAGACACTAGACATCCAAGTCTGAATAATTTGCAGGCAGTGTATGAGGCACTGGGTGTCTGAAGCAGGGGAAACTTTTGGTAAATCTTGATACTGTTACCTGTGTGTAATAAACTGTAATGGAGAGGACCCTGGTCAAGCTCATGAGTAAGGGACTTAAACTAACCAAATATAATACTCTCACTTCCCATCTATAATTATAATGATATTCATAACAACAACATTTGGACTTCATTGAGCATGATATATTTAATTATTTTGAGAATCTTTTCTCAATTTCTTTGAAAAAATCAGCACATGCAAAAATATTTTTGTCATCTAGTGTACATATTCAAACAAATGACATAAAGGGCATGATTACGATGTTGGGCGGACACTGTTGCGGTGTTGGGACCAACCAACCTCCAGTCCGCAGTCCCAACACCGCAATTACAATGCAACCACACATGGTGCGGTCGCCTACTCCCATTTCTCTATGGGAGCCAGTGTAAATCCATGCACCGCGTGGCAGGCAGGGGGGTAGGGGCCCTGCTAGGGGCCCCCAAAGGCATTTTCTGACAGTAAATCCATGTCAGAAAGGCAGACATGGATTTGCTCTCAGAAAGTGCCATCATAATCCCAAAGACGGAAAAGCTTTCCTCACTGCATTATGTGGCCCTTCTGACAGGCCGACGGGCTCCTCGAGCCTGCCAGAAGTCAGCTGGATTGACCGGCTGGTCTGAATTCTGACTGCCGTAATTGTAATATGGCAGTCGGACGTCAAACCAGGGATGTCGGTCGGTAAGCCTCTGACGAGAGGTCAGAAGCTTTCCGACCAACATCCTAATTAGCCCCAAAATGTCTAGACAAAACTTCACATATACTTTGACATTAAAATTGCTGCAGGACACACATTCATATTAATTACATGAGTGACTGCCTTGATCATGAAATAAAGACACAGTAAATAATCAAATTAAACATGACATCAGTTTTGTGCCCAATATTTTTTTTCTCAATGATATTGCTGATAAATTGTAGGTTAGTAATGGACGGATAGTTGGAGAGGTCATCAGTGTCTAGTGTAGGTTACTTTAGGAGTGGGAGGTCTGGCTTGACTTGAGAGCTTCTGGAAAGATGCCATGAGTGAGGAAGGCATTGACAAAGGCAAGTAGAGGAGAGAGAGTGTCCCCATAGAGAGCTATGATGAGGGACAAGAGAAAGCTTTAATGAGGGATGAGATTAAGACATCATCTTCGTATGAAGTGTCTTTGAGGGAGTTGAGTAAGGTAACAAGATCTGCAAGAAATAGGGCTTTGAAGGATGACTATTGGGGGATTCTAAGGGAAGTGGTGGGCTCAGGAGATGAACCAGACTGGTATTACATTTTCACTGAAGTATAGATTCATGGCATTGTACTTTTCTGTGGAGTGAGGAATAGGGGGGTTTGGCAGGGGGTTGATGTAGTGCTTGATTGTCTTGAAAGTGGTCTGCTTCTATTGGTGATTTAATTTATGGCGTTGATGTATACTTTGCCTTGGCTGATGTGACTTCAGTATAAATAGGTCATGAGGAGTTCTGTTTTTCTTCCATTTTCTTTCCAGTCTGTGTATGAATCTTTTGTTGTCGTTAGTGTACCAGGGTGCTGAAGGCTTTGACTCTCACTGGTGTGCTTTAATTAGTGCGTGGATGGTTTTAAAATCCAGGATAAAAGAAGGAATGTGATATGTTTTAAACTTTGCCAATTACATGAAGTTTGCAAAGTTGAAAGAATGCACATTCACTCTAGCTTCTCTAAACCCTGCTAACTGTCTGCCAGAAGAATTTTAAAGGACAAATACAAATGGGCAGATCTTTAGTGGTACTGGTCTTAGGCACTGGGCCAATAACCACTAGTATGAGTGTAACGGAATTATAAATCCTTTTAAAAAACCTCTGAAACCTGAAGTGTTCAGCTAATCCTATGACTGAAACTTGAGGTTGAAACTGACAGCAATTGAGTAGAAACTGGATACTAAATGGCAGCTGCGGTCCGTGTGGGAGGGGGGAAGTCGACAGACGACGGAATAGGGAAAAATAAATAAATAAATCATATTCTGTCATCTGTCGACATCACTACCGCCGAACACCACCCCATCGCTCTTAACTGCAAGGACCGCTGCTGCTAAATGGGTGTAAGTAGGAAATTACAGATGACACAGAAAGGTCAAAGGGTAACAGCAAACAATGATCAGATAACTGATAAATTGTGGTAGTAACCAAACTTTGTGGAAGGTATGATCAATGGAGGCTAACAGAGTACATCTGCATGCTTGTTTATTTTAAGGTAATAGTTAAAGGGATGTATGGAAGGATGAATGAGCTCAGACCTTACAATGTTGTAGAACTCAGTTATGCCACTAGTAGATTCCTTGAACTAGAGTTGTGCATTCTAAGCTGATCTAGTCAGTGCATACAATGAATGTACTAACTATAGATATAAGTTGCAGTGCTGTTTTCTTTTTGATTTGTAGATAAATCTGTATATTGAAGTTATCTGCCAATCTGCTCATCTGCCACAGGTGAATCAATGTATGTTTTCCCCCAGACCTCTGGTTAATAAATAGCAGATAGTTTTATCTTGCCCCAAACGTCTTGAGCAAAAATGCTTTGACTATCAGGGGCTATTATGTGGGTAGGAAAACCTGCAAAATTTGGCCAAAGTTCAACTGTTTTAATTTGAAGTGAAAACAATCATCCAGATTAGGATATAAATAACAGGAAAGGTGCCTTCAGAACTACTTTTGCATGGTTAAAATAAAAAGTGTTAAATAATTAGAGTTTGCCAGTCTCGCAGCTGAACAATCCTTGTCAATGTAACAGTAATTAGTCATTGTGAACATGATTGTCACACACCACTCCTTTTCTCAGATTGGCTACAAATAGAGGGGTTCAGTTTGTTGATATTGTGGTCAGTTAAATCAAGAGTTAGTGAAAGTGAAGGTCTTTTTCATGTTCCATAGCAGTGACTCATGGATAGTCATACATGGGTCAGATACTCAGTGTCCGACTGGTTCATAAGTGGTGCAGAGTCCCATTTCCACCACCACGTGCACATTGGCTTACACAGTTTAATGCTTGGCACCATCTCTAGTACCAAATTGGTCCTGCCTTCAACATGGCATAGAGTTGAACTCCATGCAGTGAGATACTACCTCTGGCTGCCTCAACTTTGCTATTATATAACATGCAAAGGTTACTGTGTCACCTTCAGACACTTTCAACTTTAGACCAACCTCAAGGCTGGCCTTAGAGCAGTGCGGAGGAGTGGGGTACTGACCTCAGGAGGGGCAATAACTTACGATCTAAAAACACCTGCAGCGGAGTTCTTTGTGCGTCCGGTTTACAGGCAGCACTTAGAATTTCAAGATAACTCTTGTGATTAATGTTTCTGCTAGAGAGAGAGAGATCAGAGTTTTGTCTAGTGGCAGTTTTGACTCGCCATAAAGTAGCACACAGTTTATTATGCCTGCTGCAAAGAACGCGTACCATGCAGATCAAAGATCTGTATTTTATGTGGCTAGCTGAGTGTCTTTCTGTTTTTGTAGCAGAGATCTTTTTGTTAACGCAGTTCTTAAGATAGTACCCTAATATAGAATAGTGACTGTTAGGAACTGTCATCAAAGAGCTGCATGCAAACTGCATAAAATATGTTAGGACGTTATTTTTTTTTCCTAGTCCATCATTATCTATTGCTCATGTTGCTGAGAAGGGTTTGTTTGGGTAGATATATATTCTTATTAGTAAAGCCAGCCTTTAAAACAATTAAAATGTATGTGAGAGAGGGGCTATTGAGAGATGAGGGGCACTTTTACCCGGTGGTAGTGAGGGAATCCGAGGTAGAGGTCATGGGGAGGAGGGACACTAAAAATGATAGTTGGAACGGATGGCAACAGTGCTTAAGTCAGCCCTGACCACCCTGCAAGAAGTGTAGAAACTGCAGTGCAAAGGTCCTGTGGCAAGAGGCCAGAGGAGTCCTATGGAACTCTTTTGAATCATCTGAGAAAAGTATGCAGCCACAGAAGTAGGAGTTGATATGTTGAAAACCATAACATGACTGTTTAGCTCCAAGGGGTTGTAGGCAAATAAGCCCATGTGGTGTTAGCGACTGTCTTTGCACTGGCATCTATTTCCAGCGTATTAAATATTGTCCTTCTTTGCGTTCTGTGCTCACCGTTAATAAAAGTCTTTCATGGGTAGTAACAGCGAGCTCTAAACAGTTTAAAGGGGATAACATTGGACACAAAATGGCTGCAAAAAGCATTTGCCACATGTTTTGCCCTGATATGTAAATCTAATGCAACCTCAATTACCCAATTAGAACAGTAATTTATGCTGTTGTTCTAAGTGTGCGTTCTGCTCCAGTTTCTACTTACCAGTCATCGAATGCAACCACTCACAGGATAGCTTTGTCCTCAGCAGAATCCTTAGGTGGGGAGGAAGTTTTACCTACCTTGAAACTGCTGGAGAGAGTATAAGTGAAGGCGGCAGCTCCAAGAGTGCGCCAGAGAGTATGACAGCTCTGAAATGTATTTAATAATATAATGGGTGGTTGTTGGCAGGAGCAGTGTCAGGGGCTCAGCAAAGCATAAGAGATTCAGATTACTTCTTAGTTCATGTCTACAGGCAACTTTAGCTGTCTGTGGTCAAATCAATTGTTTCTAATATATAAAGAGTAGGCTTTAGCAGAGATGTTTTAAGGCATGGGCAAAGTGGGCTGTGGTCCAGGGCCCCAGCCTTTCAGGGGGTCACCCAGATAGAGCCAGCTCTGTTCTGCAGAGAGTCTTGCCCTGATGACCATTAATAATTCTTAAACAGATTATTTTAAATACCTTTCCTTTCATTTTCCTTTAATTTATTTTTGTTGTGTGGGATATGTGAGAGTCTATTACAGACATTTTGTAGATAAATGTTGCGTTTATGTTTCATGCAACATACATACAAAAAAGTTTCTTTTAGATCAAAACAGGACATGATATATGAGAAATGAGAGGGTGTCACAAAAAGTATTTGCAGTAATATTAGAACACATAACCGATCTTATTTCCAGCTCCAAATCCGGATCCCCCAACGACCCTTGCCCACCTAACATAATAAAAATCATTCCAGAAATTATAGCTCCTGAACTTGCCAAAATCTGCAACTCTATGTTCGAAACAGGAATATATCCCTCCATCTGGAAAGAAACAGTAATCAGACCTCTTCTCAAAAAACATAACCTTAGTCCTATAGACTGTAGCAACTACAGACCTATAGCAGGTCTTCCTCTCCCCGCAAAAATCATAGAAAAGGTGATGAACACCCAGTTGGCCGACTACATTGAAAGCAATAATTTCTTAGATGACACCCAATTTGGATTCAGAAAAGGGCATGGGACAGAGACAGCTCTCATTAAAACAGTTGATGAAATACGGACAACCATGGACAAGGGAGGCACCGCAGTCCTAGTGCTGCTGGATCTTTCAGCAGCATTTGATACGGTTGACCATTCCATCTTAATTAATCGTATCTCAGCCATAGGGATCAAAGACAGAGCCAAGGCCCTATTAGCTTCCTTTCTAGCCAACCGTTCACAACAGGTAAAGTTGGGCAGCTTTCGTTCCCCTCCTTTTTCCCAACCATGCGGTGTCCCTCAGGGTTCCTCATTAAGCCCCACTTTATTCAATCTTATGTTGCAGACCTTGCCAAAATCATCAAAGCTTACGACTTGCGACTCACATCCTACGCTGATGACACCCAGATTGTGTTAGAAATACATGAGAATGGAAATTCAGTCGCAAATAACTTTAAAAAGGGAATGTCCACCATCAGCACATGGATGACAAATAACTGTCTGAAATTAAATTCCGACAAAACGGAGGTGATGATTTTTGGAAAGCTACTCCCCAGTTGGTCTACCTCTTGGTGGCCAGAAGAACTGGGCCCCCCTTCGGTTCCGGTCACTAAGGTTAGAAACCTTGGAATCTTATTTGATGATAAGTTATCATTCATGCCTCACGCCAATTCTGTCACCTCTTCCTCATTCTAAACAATTAGAATGATAAAGAAACTTCTACCTTTTCTTCCCCCTAGCGCAGGTAAAACACTCATCAGTACCCTTGTCATGACAAAAATAGACTACTGTAATGGCCTACTCATCAACGCACGAGAAAGAGTCTTGAAAAACTGCAAATGGTACAGAATGCCGCAGCTAGGATTCTCTCAGGCACTCCCAAATTTAAGCCCATCTCAGGAGTCATTCGACAGCTACATTGGCTACCCATCAAAAGCAGGACTAAATTCAAGGCATTGTGTATAGCCTATAAAGCTATTCACAACTCAGGTCCCGAATTCCTTAAGAAAAGCCTATGCCTTTACAGACCAAACAGGACCTTGCGGTCTAGCTTCGATCAGCTGCTAACGGTTCCTAGAACTAAGAAAGTCACTTGAGGTGATAGAAGATTCATTGTGGCTGCATCCAAACTCTGGAACAAACTCCCGCTACACATCAAAAATTCCCCCACACTGTTATCTTTCCGGAAGAACATAAAAACATGGCTATTTCAATAAACAAATCCCTCCTCTCCTTTCTGCCTGATTAAGCTAGTCCTTAAAGCGCCGAGACACCTCAGGGTATTTGCGCGCTAAAAAAATAAAATAAATATTATTAGTGAGCTGCTGCTGTGCTACAACATTGAAAACACACATCACTATCCCTGAATATTAGCTGTAAACACATTTAGAATTTGGACCAGTGTGCCTGTCAGTGATCTGGCCAAAGATGGCATGAAAGAGCTGAAACTGATTGGATCATAAATTCAAAGTCATTCCCAGCAGGGGCCCCCAAAATACGTTTGGCCCAGGGCCCCCAAAATCCTTAAGATGTCTCTGGGCTTTGGCTCAGTCCCTTGCTCATGATTAGATGACTCTATCTCACTTGTCTCCTGTTGAGTCTAAGACTTTCCTCCCTATTATTGTTTTTGTCCTACTGAGGAGCAGTTTGGTCTCACAGTGTTCTGATTGGTTCAAGTCTATTCTTCTTCTGTTGATGTTGATAACATTCAGTGATCTCCTTTTTAGGTCTCGCCTAGCGTTGCAGCGCATGCGCTGCACGCTCGGCGAGACCTAAAGTGAGAGAGGAGATTGCAGAAGGGGACTTGAAGCCCCACCCATCCTTTTCATTGGGTCGTGTCAGCGTTTATGCTAAACGCTGGCTTCCCATTGAAAAGGATGCTTTTGGGCCACTGCCCTTTCTTCCTTTTGGACGGCCCATCCGGACTGGGTCATCTGCTTCACGGCTGTCGTGAAGCACTTTCCTATCTTTAGGGGGGCATCTGTTTTTAATAAGCATGGCCTTAGCACAGCCATGCTAATTAGAAACAGATGGCCCCCCCTAAAGATAAGAAAGTCTCCAGGCACTACCCTGCACACTGTGGTCTCCTCGCTTCAGCGTCCCCCCTCCGAGCACACATTTACTAAGGGAGCCTCTCCTCGCTTTAGCACCCCCGCCTCGGAGAACACGTAACCTGTTCATCTTGATAACTGGCAGACCCTTCCTAGTTCCTTAAGATGCCGCACCAGGGTCAGCTCTCAAGTTATTTTTAACCCCATCCATTTTTGGAGAGTGCAGTCCCATACTCCCATTGTTTCAAGCACCTTATCACTCCCCGGGCAGCCTCCAGATAAGGCGCTGCGTTCCCTGTGTTTGTCCGCAACCGCCCTACAGCCTCTCGAGGAGTCTCCAATGAGGAACAGACATGTTTATCTTTCTGAGACATTGCTTTGATATGCTCGACATGCATGGGCAGGCCTCCTCAGAAGGGGCAGTGAAACCCATTAGCCCCGCTGGAGAGGTCAGATGGGTGGACTGATAAGCACGGATATCACAGCAGACGCGCTCTGGGGCCGATGTACCGCAGCGGATGGCACTATCTAAACACTTCCCAGCCAGTTAAGCAGACTTTCTCGGCCTCTATCCTTTTAATACGTATCTCTAAACGAGATTACTCTTTGGAATGACGATCTCCCTTTGAGAAGCTCCCCGGGCGCGTCTGTTGCCCTTTGGTGGCATGCAGGGGTTCTGTAATCAGCCAGGCCCCGTCTTATCTCAGCTGATTAACTTTCACCCTTTTAGAACCCAATCTGCATGCCTAATACAGTATCCACAGTTATTGTGATAGAGACTTCTATGGTACATTGCTGTTAACTTTCTACAGGCGGAGGGAGGGGGTTGGAATAAAATACATTAATTGTTGAAGGCATCTGTAAGCAACAAATGTATATAAATATGAACATTTTAGGACACATTCAAAGCGACTTGAACTCATAGCTACCAATTGTCCAATGTGGTTCCAAAAACAGTTAGACAATCCTGGCATTTCAGCCACGAGAACTTTTAAGTATTGCAACTTATGTAGACGTTTGCATGCAATGGGAAATTAAACTACAAATCCCACAATTCAATGCTCAGCTGAAAAGCCAGGAATGTTTGGCGTTGACATGGCAGAAGACTATATAGCCCATAAGGAAATGTGTGGAGAAAATGCAAACACTTTTCAGATAAATGCGGGAAATACATAAAAATTGCAAGCCCTGTGTACCTCACTTCGCCCAACTATTCGCACTCCTACCACCCGAGCCTGAAGTGCGAATGGCTTATCCAGGCTCCCGACCCCGGCAAGAAAATTATGATCAACTTCAACCCACACTTCGACCTGGAGGACCGAGAGTGCAAATAAGTGATGCGTGCCAGTGAGGGCCTGCAGCAACATCTAGTGGATGGAAGGCAGCACGGGCCTGCCACACGATGTGCCCGGAGGCAGCGCGTGGCTCGATCTGCTGCGCAGATAGCGTTTGAGAGTTCAAGGCAGATGTGACCACGCTTCCGTGCCCTTCTGCATGATGGATAAACCGTGCTGCTGACAGAAACCCACGTGCATTACCTCATATCTCGCCTGTATGCCCCGTGCTGCCCCCGCTTGCATTCACCAAACATCGGATTTGTTCAGGAGAAATTGAGTTTAAGGTGATTGTAATGTAGTATTAGGATTGAAAAATGAGAGCAAGGAATGCACCCTTCAGATCTAAGCACTTTAAAGCACCTTTTGTGTCTTACAACCGCGGGTGTTTGAACTAATATGCATGCTAACTTAAGCTCAATTAAGGGCGTTGTTCTTACTTCGTTCGCATAAAGTTTTATTTTGTTTGATATAACCCAGTGCTATTTGTGCTGCCCATATGCTGGTGAGTTTTGTGTATTTTCAACCTGATCGGCACTGCCTTAATATACGTTTCTTTAATATTTAAAAAATCACATAATATCGAGAGACTTGTCTAGTTATGATTGTTGAGCAGTCAGAGTTTCATAGATTGCTTACATGAAGCGAAGACACTGAGATCGTAATGCGTAGACACATAGGCCTGGGGAGTAGGCCTTAGCAAAGTGAATTTCGACTCTCTGGATGCTCTTCTCATTCAGCATTCCACTCACACATAACTGGTGCAGCAGGTACAGTGCACCGAAGCCCAGGGATATGAAGGGACCACTGCGCCCCACTTTTGTTTGCCTTTCATATCCAACCCTTGGTCCAGAGAGGCCATTTCCCAGCCTGGCATTAGTTCACTTGGCATCTGCTTACTGCTGATGATTCTACTGCGAGGTGTGCTTGCTCCACATCTGGAGTCATTTGGCCATAGACAGCAGTGGCAACGGAAACGTGTCCGAACCCGTGCCTGTGATGGGAAACGTGAACGTCTTGAAGTCACTTGCTGCTGCCACTTTTCCAGGGCAGGTTGCCCTCTCCCTGCAGGGACGCGCCAGTTCTTTGATTATCGATCAGCTCGTATGTCTGATGGGTCCTGATTTCATTATGGCGCAAGCAGTCCCCAGTTGCCTGTATAATAACGCCGTTTCCATCCTGGGGACACGAGCTTCATTTTTTCTGACAGGACTGGGCTGCCTGTAGCTGCCTCATTCTTCTTTTTTTTGCATAATCCAATGGCGTGACTGTAGCTTCCCGTTCAAGTTATGCTTCGGAATATTAGTTTCCTACTTTTGAGCGGCTCGGTGTGTTTCATCTCGTCAATGTGCATGAGCGGTAGGGGCGGGGGAGCTTAGCGCCCCCTCAGTGTAAACATTTCCTCCTCGTGTTTTACTGCGCGCAGAAATAATGGTCTGTCTTCTCAGGGGAGGCTGTCTCTGAATATCAATCTTTCCTGCAAGTTGAGTCCATTGACTCTTGGTATCCAGGAGAAGACTAACACCTCAGAGATGGTAGCGCCTTATTGTTTCTAGAGTTCATCTTTTCTAGAGGTTGGCGCTGGCTCGGTGACCGAGACAGACGCACAATGGCGGTTGTAATCACTCAAAGGCAGAGAAAGGAATCGGATGCGTGGAGCGTCGAGGGGCGTAGCTTTTATAGTGCAGCAGGTGCTGTGGCACCGGGACCAACGCATATCTGAACTCTAATTGTGGCTATATTTCAATATAAAACTGTGGCTACAGGAGGGATGGGGCATGTCCGTTGCCTGCATGAGGGTCCTTGGCACCATTGATAGCCAGTGGGAGAGTCGAATATAGCAGGAACAGCCAGTGAAATCAGAGCTGCCACAAACACGCACTGATAAAGGGAACAAGCTGAGGCATGTATGGGGTCAGGAAGACACAAATGGACACGGAAGACCCAAGCACCCACACAGAGGTGTGGACAGGAACATACAGACACATCAGGATATAGAAACCCAGAGGCACAGCCACACACTAACAAACCACACACCCAAGTACACACAGGCAGGCAGCACACACCTAACTGAAGAAGGTTCCTTTACTGACACAGAGACTCACATGAATTTAAAACATCTGCGCATTGTGTGCCATCATCAAAAAAATCTTGGTATCATTTCCGCCGAATGTATCACCTCTTTGACTAAAACCTTCCCCTAAATCACAATGTATCTCATTTTTAAGTTAACGCATGTGCTATGCTCTGCTATGCATCCCTGAGACGGCCCTTCTGCTGACTTAATTTCTTGAAAATATACTCGCAACACACAACAGTTCCCATGCTAGGCTCCTCCTTCCCAGAGAGTGCCAGACAGCCTCCCCTTAAGGCCACATATTTTAAAAAAGCATTGAAAATGCAATAGGTCTCGCCTTTGATTAAGTTAAAGCCATTTGCTTTGTTAATGGTATTGTATTCTAGCTTTGCCTTATTTAGTGTATATTTGTGACATGTTGTAGTTGTATGTAGTTAGAATTGTTTTGTTAGCTGTGTAGTAGTTTAAAGCATAGCGTTAGTAGGAAAGAGCAGTGTTTCAGATTTGGGAGGTGAATGAATAGAACAATAGTATGTGTGTTCATTTTGTATAGTGAGGATTACAATAGCATAAGGCATGCGGAAGGGGCGAGGGGAGAGTAAATATATGCAAATATATGCACATATCACAAATATACACTAAATAATGCAAAGCTAGAATACAATACCATTAGCAAAGCAAATGGCTTTAACTTAATCAAAAGCGAGACCTATTGCATTTTCAATGCTTGTTTAAATTTTCCTTTGAGTACTCCATTGGAGTGCATCCGTTTTCTTGGTTTCCACCCTGTGTTCTGTTTTCATCTTTGCTCTACCCTCACCCTCCTTGCTTTCCATGTTGCTTTCCCGTGTGCTCCAGGGTTTCTTTGAAGTGAAAACATCTCTTTGAGGCCTGTTTTGAAAATAGAGCAGTGTTTATTTGTTTATTTAGGTTTTTATTACATCTACCTTAAATGCACAGCAGGTCCCAGCTAAGTGAACAATAGTTGATTGTCCTTCAACATAGCCATCTTGGCTTCATTTCAGCTGTCTTGATTGTAGTGCACTATTTAATGTGCAAAGATTTAACTTTTGACAGTAGAGCTTATTGAAAACTAACCTTTAAAAAACCACATGATGTTATTGAACTCTTTCTGCTTAATTTCTGCATTGCAATCAATGTTGTTCTCATTTCCTACACACATTATGGTAGGCGTGCACAGCGGGCACAAATTACCAGCTGAAGGAGGAAGTTAAAGGTAATCTTAGAAAAAAATGCTGCTTTGTGCGCAGAAGGAACATGCAATTTTACCTTTCTGTAATTATGGCTGTGCCACAAAGCGTTCAAGGAGCTCCAGCACATGCTCTCGGGGAAGGGCTGCCCTCTAACAAATAGTTGCTAAAAGCCAAATAAGTACCACTAAAGTGAAAGATAGTACAATCTGTCAATCATAGCGCACAGAAAGGCCAGATGTTAGCATGATAGGTAATATTACAAAAAATAATGATTTTGCTTTTATCACACTAGGGAAAAATCCGTATACTTTCCCATTAACTCCAAGGTGTTTTCTCAGTCATGATAGGTAAGTAAAACATTTTGAATTCTTCAAAGTCTATCCTAATGAGAATGCAGACTACAATATGCCTCTTTGAAAGAATAAACATTTCAGAAGCAGCAGTTCTGTCTTTTGGAGACGCAGCAGTGTTTACAAGAGAGTATTTAAACCATGCAATTCAAAGGCCTTGTGATCAAGAGGGTCAAAGACCCAGGCTATTTCACCAGCGTTGGGATCACAGTTTCTTTAAGAACAGGGTGATTTGATGCATCATCTTCCCAGTTTCTGTGCGTTGCACAGGTCATTTTACAGAATAGGATGATTTGATGCATCATCTTCCCAGTGTCTATGCGTTGCACAGGTCATTTTACAGTACAGGGTGATTTGATGCATCATCTTCCCAGTGTCTGTGCGTTGCACAGGTCATTTTACAGTACAGGGTGATTTGATGCATCATCTTCCCAGTGTCTGTGCGTTGCACAGGTCATTTTACAGTACAGGATGATTTGATGCATCATCTTCCCAGTGTCTGTGCGTTGCACAGATCATTTTACAGTACAGGGTGATTTGATGCATCATCTTCCCAGTGTCTGTGCGTTGCACAGGTCATTTTACAGAACAGGATGATTTGATGCGTCATCTTCCCAGTGTCTGTGCGTTGCACAGGTCATTTTACAGTACAGGGTGATTTGATGCATCATCTTCCCAGTGTCTGTGCGTTGCACAGGTCATTTTACAGTACAGGGTGATTTGATGCAACATCTTCCCAGTGTCTGTGCGTTGCACAGGTCATTTTACAGTACAGGGTGATTTGATGCATCATCTTCCCAGTGTCTGTGCGTTGCACAGGTCATTTTACAGTACAGGGTGATTTGATGCAACATCTTCCCAGTGCCTGTGCGTTGCACAGGTCATTTTACAGTACAGGGTGATTTGATGCATCCTCTTCCCAGTGTCTGTGCATTGCACAGGTCATTTTACAGTACAGGGTGATTTGATGCATCATCTTCCCAGTGTCTGTGCGTTGCACAGGTCATTTTACAGTACAGGGTGATTTGATGCATCATCTTTCCAGTGTCTGTGCGTTGCACAGGTCATTTTACAGTACAGGGTGATTTGATGCATCATCTTCCCAGTGTCTGTGCATTGCACAGGTCATTTTACAGTACAGGGTGATTTGATGCATCATCTTCCCAGTGTCTGTACGTTGCACAGGTCACTTTACAGTACAGGGTGATTTGATGCATCATCTTCCCAGTGTCTGTGCGTTGCACAGGTCACTTTACAGTACAGGGTGATTTGATGCATCATCTTCCCAGTGTCTGTGCGTTGCACAGGTCACTTTACAGTACAGGGTGATTTGATGCATCATCTTCCCAGTGTCTGTGCGTTGCACAGGTCACTTTACAGTACAGGGTGATTTGATGCATCATCTTCCCAGTGTCTGTGCGTTGCACAGGTCACTTTACAGTACAGGGTGATTTGATGCATCATCTTCCCAGTGTCTGTGCGTTGCACAGGTCATTTTACAGTACAGGGGGATTTGATGCATCATCTTCCCAGTGTCTGTGCGTTGCACAGGTCACTTTACAGTACAGGGTGATTTGATGCATCATCTTCCCAGTGTCTGTGCGTTGCACAGGTCACTTTACAGTACAGGGTGATTTGATGCATCATCTTCCCAGTGTCTGTGCGTTGCACAGGTCATTTTACAGTACAGGGTGATTTGATGCATCATCTTCCCAGTGTCTGTGCGTTGCACAGGTCATTTTACAGTACAGGGTGATTTGATGCATCATCTTCCCAGTGTCTGTGCGTTGCACAGGTCACTTTACAGTACAGGGTGATTTGATGCATCATCTTCCCAGTGTCTGTGCGTTGCACAGGTCACTTTACAGTACAGGGTGATTTGATGCATCATCTTCCCAGTGTCTGTGCGTTGCACAGGTCATTTTACAGTACAGGATGATTTGATGCAACATCTTCCCAGTGTCTGTGCGTTGCACAGGTCATTTTACAGTACAGGATGATTTGATGCATCATCTTCCCAGTGTCTGTGCGTTGCACAGGTCATTTTACAGTACAGGATGATTTGATGCAACATCTTCCCAGTGTCTGTGCGTTGCACAGGTCACTTTACAGTACAGGGTGATTTGATGCATCATCTTCCCAGTGCCTGTGCGTTGCACAGGTCATTTTACAGTACAGGGTGATTTGATGCATCATCTTCCCAGTGTCTGTGCGTTGCACAGGTCACTTTACAGTACAGGGTGATTTGATGCATCATCTTCCCAGTGTCTGTGCGTTGCACAGGTCATTTTACAGTACAGGGTGATTTGATGCATCATCTTCCCAGTGTCTGTGCGTTGCACAGGTCATTTTACAGTACAGGGTGATTTGATGCATCATCTTCCCAGTGTCTGTGCGTTGCACAGGTCACTTTACAGTACAGGGTGATTTGATGCATCATCTTCCCAGTGTCTGTGCATTGCACAGGTCATTTTACAGTACAGGGTGATTTGATGCAACATCTTCCCAGTGTCTGTGCATTGCACAGGTCATTTTACAGTACAGGATGATTTGATGCATCATCTTCCCAGTGTCTGTGCGTTGCACAGGTCATTTTACAGTACAGGGTGATTTGATGCATCATCTTCCCAGTGTCTGTGCATTGCACAGGTCATTTTACAGTACAGGGTGATTTGATGCATCATCTTCCCAGTGTCTGTGTGTTGCACAGGTCACTTTACAGTACAGGGTGATTTGATGCATCATCTTCCCAGTGTCTGTGCGTTGCACAGGTCATTTTACAGTACAGGATGATTTGATGCTGGTCAATAATTGTGCCATTGCTGCAAAAGCACACTTTCAACCATTATACTGTATATTTGACCAATTCAGTTCTATCCCAGTTCTGCAGTGATGCTTCTTTATCACTCTGCATGTCGCTGGACACAGGCAGTGGCATATCACAGCACATACAGCAAGAAAGAAAAGGGGAAGACAAGTGGGAAGCAGGGCTGTAGGGGCTCCCCACAAAGGAGTAAGTCACTCATTTCATTAGTCTTTATTGTCGATTAGTTTCATCATAAAAAGACAATTTACAAAAATAATCAATACATACAATATTAAATATAAAAACGAAGTCTGAAAGACACAAATCAGATAAGAACCATGATTAAACACACTCTACAGACTGAAGTTTCTTGTTTCTAATAATCCAGGCCCATCCCAAGAATTTGGCCACAGCCACTACGATACATTCACTAGTATCAAATCTTAAGATTTTTAGTGCCTCAAGTCCCTGTCTAGAGCCTAAAGTGCGACATATGGGTTTAAGCCATTTAGTCCGAGGAGCGGCATAAGCCGGACAAACGAAGAATATATGACCCACTGTTTCTTTACATTCTGTGCACCAGCGACAGGAATCAGAGGTTGCACCCTTCCAATTTTTGGTAAATGATTTAGTAGGAAGGCTGCCAACCCTAAATTGGTGATAGAGTTTTCTGTCGATGGGCCTAGTAACAGTGTCCCAATATGCTTCTAATATAGGGGCGTTTTTCTCCACAAGGAACCTGCCTGACAAGGACTCTGCTGGGACTAAGGTAAGTTGTTTTTGATAGACCATTGCCCAGTAAATGCTTTTAAAAACTTTTTTGGAGGGAAAAGGATTGGAAACTGGATCGGTCCAAAGAATACCCAGGCCCATAGAATCCAATAGTAAGCTAACTTGCTTAAACCACAGGATATTGCCTGCGCCCAAGATGGCACGGACGTCCAAAAATGCCTTTGCATAGGGCCCTAATTCTGTCCAAAGTCTCCTCCAAAAAGCCAGAGGTTTAAACCTGGCAATGTCATCAAAAGAATGGCAACCAAAATCAAGCAATAATGGTTTCAATGGGGTAGAACAGGGAAGACCCGTAAGAAGCCTAAAAAATTTGTATTGGGCCTTGACCAAGGGAGAGAGATCAGAAAAACCCCAGAGTTCGGCTCCATAAAGGATTGCTGAATTGATCCTAGCGTTGTAAATTTTTAAGGCAGGACCTATAGTTTTCGTCTGGGATTGTTTTTGTTCTTTTATCAGACACCCAGAAAGTTGTGCAAATTTGAGGGATAAAACATCTATTTGTGGCTTCCAGTTTAATTTGTTTTCGAAAACAACCCCCAAATAAGTCATGACATCGGTACGTTCGAGGGTGTCATTATTCATGGTCACTTTACCGGTCACGCTTTTCCCTTTATTAAACACCATGTATTTAGTTTTAGAAACATTGACCGACAAATCATAATCAGAGCAAAAATGAACAAATACGTTCAGGGCCACCTGAAGGCCAGACAGGGTCTGTGATAGAAGTAGGGTGTCATCGGCAAACATAAGGAGTGGAATTTTTATACCTCCCAACGAGGGGGCGTCTGTGGATGTGGATAAAAAGTACCTTACAACACTGTTAATGAATAACAGAAACAGTGTAGGCGCCAGGACGCATCCTTGCCTGACACCCCTATTGACTTTAAACCTGTCAGTGACCTGTCCTTGGGTCCCCCAACGTACTTGAGCAAAATTGTTATCATGCAACCTGGTGACCATATGCAGGAGGTCAGCAGGCATCCCTAACTCTGCTAGAACAGCCCAAAGTTTAGTCCTATTGACTAAGTCAAAAGCTGACCGAAGGTCAACGAAAGCGGCGTACAAAGTACCGCCGCAGAGGTAAACCGTTTTCCAGACGATCAGTTGGAACTTGAACGCCTGGTCGATAGTGCTAGTGCAAGGTCTAAACCCGGCCTGCAGGGGCGAGATGATGTTCTCCTGCTCTATCCAAGTCTGGATTCTAGCCAGGAGCATCCTAGCTATGATTTTTTGAACCGAGTCAATTAGACTAATCGGGCGGTAGTTCCCTGGACAGGAGCGATCGCCCTTCTTAAAGATGGGCAAAATTTCAGCGCCCATCCAGGATTCGGGAATAGCGGCCCCCTTAGCTATGGCGGTTGCCAAGAGTGCGATGTAAGGCACCCAGTTGTCAAGATCTGATTTGAAAAGGTCCGCAGGGACACAATCTAAGCCTGGAGCCTTTCCACTCGGAACCCTAGATAAAGCCAACTCTACCTCTTTACAATCAAATTTTAAATTTGAAGGAGGGTGAATTGCAATGGAGGTTAGAGAATCGAACGCTTCTTCCAAACTAGGGTCAGAAAACTGGCATTCAAAATGTGATACCCAAGTATCAGGGAGTACATGGTTTGAAGGGGTCTGCAAGCAAGGAGAGTTACCCCATTTCACGATATGCCAAAACAAGGTCAGATTCCTTTGTTTGCTGGCAGCCAAAAGATTATCCCAATGTTCATTGTCCCAGTCTTTTTTTGCCAAAGCTTTGGCCGAACTATAATGCTTCCTCGCAAGTCGAATGTTTGCCTGATTCTTGGACTTAATAGCGAGTTTCAATTTACTATAAGACTCACGACAGGTCTTATTATACCAAGAGTCAGGCTTAAGGCTACGAGGTTTCTTGGTTTTGCAAGGTTTAGAAAAGAGGGACTTAAGGACTGAAAATAATTTCTCGTGAATATGGGTAGACTCTGCCACGTCATCCTCTTGACTCAGAAGTGATTGGAGATCAGCCACCGCACAAGTGACTTTCGTACTAATCACAGAGAGTAGTGCACTATCAAGGGCGACCTTATCCCATCGCACTCTCCGTTGGTTGTTGGTTAATAGAGTTACTGCGGTAACAATCTCAGTTGGTTTATTTAGAGGGACTGTATTCAGTAAAAGATTCAAGACTAGTGGGTTGTGGTCGCTCTCGGGGCGGTCCTGGATCACCATGTCGCTTAGTAAATGCCAGAACTCAACTTTAATCAAAGCATAATCAATTCTACTGCTTCGACGACCATTAGAAAAAGTGACCTTACCAGTCGAGTCCGAGGGAGTCTGGCCGTTTGCTGCCCTAAAGCCGCGCTCCATACACAAGGACGACCACTGGATGGCGGATTCTGTCCACTTCTTAATAGGCGGGAGATCGAGTGGTGGAACATTCAAAATTGTATCCACTTCCATAGTAAGTGAATCCCACGCAAAGAGCAATGGCTCAAAGCAGCAATTTAAATCGCTCACTATTACCACATTAGTGGAAGGGTTAACAGAATCCAAAAACCTGTCTAGAAGGAGAAAGGTATTGGTACCTTTGCCCCCTGGGAGACCTCTGTTGTATACATTAATAATCATGGTGTCAGGTTCGTCTTTAAGTTTTAAAAGAATAATCAATATATCTGGGCTATCGAGAGGTAGCTCGGTGATACTATACATTAAACTTTGTCTAACCCAGATACAGAGACCGCCGGAAGGGCGGCCCCTTAACCCACCAATAGCCCCTTTGTGAAAATTGACATAGCCAGGAAAATATATAGGGTCCACCGCCCACGTTTCTTGAAAAACAAGAATATCCTGGGTGATGGCCCAAGCAGACCATTCCTCCACTGCTATTTTATTCCGTAACCCAGCGATGTTCCAAGAAACCATTTTTAGATGGGGGGAGCTGGATAAACCAGCCAACTGGTGAATAGGTGGACGGTCCAAAACAGCAGGTTGGATTACAGATATGTCATCTCCCCTACTCACAATTTCATGTGAACAAAAATCGGGGGGTGAAAGAGGTGGGCTAACTAAGTGCAACATAGTGCACCGTCTCTAAGGGAAAGGGGTTGGGGTAAGCAATGTTAGTAGTCAGGGAAATATCCCGCCATTCCAAGGCTAGGGGAAAAAAATCAATGTTACTAGGAGGCGCATTTGAAGAAACACAAGCGTTAGTGGGATATGAGACACCCAGACCCCCGCACCCACCCCTGCTGCCCGGCCACGGGCAAGTTAAACAGTCAAGGCCCGCAAAGGTATTGCTCACACTACCCAGGTTAATTTGGGCAGATGGCAGTCAATCTACCCCCTCTAAAGAATTCAAGGGTGCAAAGTAGTTAAACAAAGGAAGATGGGAATCCAGTCCGGGCGGACAACGAGGCCCCTTGGTAACCCTTTCCCAGCCATTAAACATAGCACCCGGTATATCACAGGGGTCTCGAGAGTAGAAATATGATAAATCCACAGTAAATATGCCAGTGGCACTCAAAGAGTTAGGAAGGGAACATATATAACTCACCACCCTAGGATCACGAAAGTTGATAATTACGCAATCACCCTCTACATTCTTTACCCTAGTACCCAGCCAATTCACCCTACGTACTGTCAAGATTTCAGCGCTTACTCTAAAAGGCAAAGGCCTATTGCCATTTAGCCAGTGAGTAACTTTGTTCTTTAGTTCGCTGTGTGTCTCGGACTTTACCTGGGGAAGCCTAGGAACATCTACCATTATAACTGTATAAGGCAGGGACTCTCGAGGGAGATTGATACAAGGAAGTTTTAAGAACGTACCTGCACCCTCGGAAGAAGGCTGCCTTACTGCATTATCGCTATTGCTATTGCTGGTATCAGTGTTACTAGCTGATTGGATAGACGAGACAGCACTAATTGGTGGATGGGTGACTATCACCGCTTGTTCATTTAATGCGGGTGGGGAGGGAGGGACTTCAGTCACGGGAGAATGACCGTTTGGAGCTGACCCAGATTTCGCATCAGTGACAGCATTTTGTAAAGTCTTAGGGTCAGCAAGGGACAGGGTAGTCTTCTCCAACAGGGACGTGTTGTTTAACACCATACTCTCAAGTTTCCCGATGGAAGTGGAAAGTTTCTTGACTCGCTCAAGAAGGGGAAGGAAAAAAGACTTGAGCAACTGGTCCAGAAGTTCAAGGGAGCAGGTAGACTGAGGAGTAGTATTAGGCAAATTGTCAGTACAATGGGAGGAAATGGGGCTCCCAGCAGCAGGGGATGAATAACAAGATGGAAGGGAAGAGGGGTCAGAACGTGTATTGGCAAATTGAGACTTTTTGGAAGCTTTTGTACGATTACCCCTAGAAGGAACACCCACACGCTTTCTTTTCCCATTGATAGGTTTGGACTTTTTGGTCAAAATCGATGTAACTAAGCGTGGCTGCTCAATAAGGGACGGTAAAAGAATAGCACTATAATTTGGGGGAATACCACTATCTTCGGGAATAGTTATAGTACCGGGAATATCGTCCAAGGAACTATGTAAAGATATATTCAACAACCCAGGCGCATTACTGTGCTGCAAATCAGACACCAGAGGTAAGTTCCTATGTTCGGGGGAAGTGGCTGCCATAATGTTGCCAAGCGACGATCTCTTGGCGGATATTTCTAATGACAATCTTTTTTCAGTCAAAGAAATTTCTTGTTCAAGGACCCGAGCGGCTCTGGTGATGAAGTTATCTAGGGTCCCTGAAATGCTACCCCCCGTGTTACCCTGTGCAAACTTCCTACCAGATCTTAGTGATGTCATCTTTGTAGGAGTGGAGGAAGGACAAGGGGGGGGGACTGCTAATGACAGTAACCAAGGACCCTAAAAGTACAAACTATTACAATTACCTACAAATGTGGAGGATGTAAAACGAAACAGTAGCAAAATGTTAGCAAAGCACTGGTAGCAACCTAACTTGTATACTACTTGCGCACAGTGTTAGGCTACCGTTAATACTCTAGTCCAAACGATCTCAGAGGGGTAGCCCGTCCCGTCCACACCCGTCCACGAACGGCCACAAACGGCCCGCTCTTTGCCCGGTCTTCGCCCCGGGCTGCGTCCCGCGCGCGTTCCGATTGCGCGTCGGGGATGGAGCGCTACTAATAATTACAAAGTCAAGGAGTAGGCGGGGCCGGGAAGAGGCGCCAGGTGTGCAGAGAGAATTAGCAGCGTGCACCCTGGGCCTCGCAGTCCCGTGTGTTGAGCCTCGTCAGTGCCACCCTCCAAAATCAGCAAAGCGTCCACTCGGGGCAGCCAACAGCAACAGCAATCCCAGGAAGGAACCAGCACTTATAGCGGCGTTGAGGTAATGAAGCCTACGAGCGGCGCCCGCGAAGCGGGGGCCGCGAGGCGCGGATTGGTCAAGGGAGGCGAGGCCGGGAAGAGGCGCCAGGTGTGCAAAAAGAATTAGCAGCGTGCACCCTGGGCCTCGCAGTCCCGTGTGTTGAGCCTCGTCAGTGCCACCCTCCAAAATCAGCAAAGCGTCCACTCGGGGCAGCCAACAGCAACAGCAATCCCAGGAAGGAACCAGCACTTATAGCGGCGTTGAAGTAATGAAGCCTACGAGCGGCTCCCGCGAAGCGGGGGCCGCGAGGCGCGGATTGGTCAAGAGAGGCGAGGCCGGGAAGAGGCGCCAGGTGTGCAGAGAGAATTAGCAGCGTGCACCCTGGGCCTCGCAGTCCCGTGTGTTGAGCCTCGTCAGTGCCACCCTCCAAAATCAGCAAAGCGTCCACTCGGGGCAGCCAACAGCAACAGCAATCCCAGGAAGGAACCAGCACTTATAGCGGCGTTGAGGTAATGAAGCCTACGAGCGGCTCCTGCGAAGCGGGGGCCGCGAGGCGCGGATTGGTCAAGGGAGGCGAGGCCGGGAAGAGGCGCCAGGTGTGCAGAGAGAATTAGCAGCGTGCACCCTGGGCCTTGCAGTCCCGTGTGTTGAGCCTCGTCAGTGCCACCCTCCAAAATCAGCAAAGCGTCCACTCGGGGCAGCCAACAGCAACTCACAATCACTCACAATCTAACATTACATAGAGTGAGTTTTCGGTCTACCCCATTATCATTATTTGATGCCGTTGATGTCTAAATCACCTGTCTTCTCTTGGTGTGATGGTTTTTCTTCCTATTCTTATGTTTTTGTTTTTCCTGGCAGGACTATTGTGATCTCACAATGCTCTCACTGGGTGAGTTGTGTCCTTCCTCAGTAGACACCCATAGGAGTGCATGTGTTTCCATCCTCTCACTTGTTTCCTGGTTATCCCTCCATTTCCTTGTTATCTTTCCCTCTCACTTTTCTATGCTTCCTGCCCAGCTCCCATTCCCTTAGACATGTTATATTTTTTACACAGATTTTTATTTTTGAGGGCCCGCCATTTGCAAACTGCTGTTGTATTGTTTACTAAGATTTTTGGGCTTCAAACTGACTTTTTTCACATTTTTATTTCCTAAAACGAGTGTCAACCTTGTTTGAACAGAAGTAGCCACCATGCATCATGACGCATGTGCAACCAACAAAATATTGTTAAAAGAATATCATAAGACACATATATTGAGTCCTAAATATTGCAATGTCAAAAATATCATGAGTCAGATTATCATAGGCAGGTTATTTTTGTCATTGTATGTTATATTATTGTAATTTATATTATTCTAAAGTGTATTCTGTGTATTTCCTACATATTGTATTTATTTTCAAAAAGTTTCCTTTTTTGAAAAATATTGTTAGGAGCAGGATGTTGGGTTTATAAGGGAATAGTGAGTGGGGTAGCTAGAGCTTTGGACACCCGGGGCAATCCCTTACTTTGCTGGCCAGTGCTGGTAAGAGCGGGGGGAAGGGTTGTGGTGAAAAACAGAAAGACGACGATGAGCAGGGGAGGAAGAGAGCGTTTAGCGATGTCGACGAGAATTGCAGCTTGCTGCTGCCCCCAACAAGGTGCCGCCCCTCCTAACTACACCACTGGAAATAGTGTGGGGTAATTTATCATTTTTTATGTTTGTTGTGTTTTAAATGTGATAATTATTTTAGAATAAACAGGTTTTCTGAAAATATATCTTGAATTGTTTTAATTGTTTTTAATTTTTCAAAGTTTAAAAAAAGAATTCCCATATTATCTTTTAATTTTCTATTAATTTTTTGTATATAATGGTATAAAAGTTGTTTGTTATTTTTTAATTAAAATAATTGAATTTCATTAATTACATTTTTTTATTGGTTTTAAATAAAGGCGTTTTTGTAAACATGATTTTTGAGTGATTGTAATTAAATGTTATAATTAAAAAAAAAAAAATATTTTAAATATAACATTTTTTACCAATTAATGATAGTTATTGATTTGAAAAATATAGTAAATATTTATTTAATAGTTTTTGGAAGAGTTCTCAATTTACTTTTTATGTTGTGTGGTTTACTTTTTTGGGATAATCAAGATGGATTTTTGTAATGTATTCTTTCTAGTGTAATTTTCATTATAACTTTGTGGTAGTAGTTAAATTCGAAATCTAAAAATAGAGCACTTTCCCTAGTGTTGTTTATTTAGGAGTGGGAATAGTAAATTTGAACTCAACCACACTCTCCTCTTTCCCAAATGTGGTTAAGTTTGGAGCTGAAATTGTAAATTTGACCTCTGAGAGTCTAACAATTTCGCCAATGTGTTTACGTCTGGAGTTGGAACAGTAAATTTGAACTCCCTCAAAGGTCAACTGTTATAATTATCATGTTTTATCCTTTCTAAGTCGTCCCCTTTTCTGAGCTACATTTGTTGACTATATAGAGACAAGTAACAAATAGTAACAGGGGAGCGGATGTGGCCTAATGGCTAGGGTGATCAACCTTAAATCTGGGGAACCAGGTTTGAGTCCCTGCACCGATGTATAACATCCTGTGATTCTGGGCAAATCACTTAATCCCCCGTGCCTAACAAAAAAATGAATGTGTCCTTATGTAACGCAACTGGTGCTCATGTAAAGCGCTCAGATACCCGATTCCTTCGGGTCAAGTTTGCGCTATATACAACTCAGAAAAAAAATATACAAAATGCACATCTATTAATGCACATTTGAATTGCCACGTGATATGTATGTTTGCTTGAAAATATATTCATTGTTTTTAATCTGCATTTATAAATCGTTGTAAATAATTCTTTTTGACTTATGAACATGGTTTCGTGGAAGTTGATGATATTGTTCCTTGATTATAATTACTCTTATAGGGCACAGTTTCACAGAATGAAAATAAGTAAAAGGTTAGCAGGGACGTTTCTGCTAATTGTTTATTCCAAGAGGTTCAATAATGATCGGATAATGTTATATAAACTAAGAACATAATGTGCCAGAAGACTGACACAGGCCATGCTGAATCGTATCACTTACTTTTGCTGAAGGCTAGCAGGAGGCACATTTAACCTTTGCTTGCTGAGCTGATCAGCCTGCCTGTCAACGCAGATGAAAATAGAAGACGATTCTATTACATTGAACTTTATCCTCATTGTTCAAAACAGGGATGCAGGTGTGATACATCTTGTAATCTCAAATTAAGCCTTTTCTTTGGTATTAATTAGTTAGTCAAAGATATGAGGGTGATATTTTAAATATTGACATAAAGAAAGCTTTAAACATTAAGAAATATATCACAGTTTTGCTGTTCTCACTTCTCATAGACATTGCAGCCACTATTCTATTTGTTTTTATCATAATTACTATTCAAATTGTGTGCACTAGTATGCGATTTTTATTTACAATTTATATATATATATATATATGTAAGTATTTTTTTTTCCTAGAGTTCCTGAGTCTGCCTTTCTATTATTACAGAGGGTTTGGTCTCCACTAATTACCCTTGATATTGTTCAGTATGATCATTACCTGAAAAGCTTCAAGAGCAAAATGGGGGGGGGGGGGGGGGGGCAACCCAGTAACCGAGTTGAGCAATAATTAATAACACAAAGGTCCTTTTGGGGGAAGTGTAGCCCTTGACTTCCACGGCCATAGTCAATTAGGGATCCCTCTTACAAGTAAGGTTTCATCATGCATTTAATGTATTTATTTTAATTTCAACTTGATTATTGTTTCAAAAAAGACAACCTTTTTTTAACCTCAAATACCAGGCTAAGGTGTTCTTATTTAAGTGACAAAATACAAACGTCCCTAGAGGAATCATTTAGCTATTATTTCATATTTCAAAACATATGTGAACACAATTTATCGCACTCAAGGAATTTCTCAAAGAACAATGTTGTATAAATATTTGTTTTAATCCAATTTTAGAAAAACATTCAATTAATCATGTACGGCAACCAAAGTACTACTGATTTTATCCATATATTTCACAGTAGTAACACAACATCTTTTGCTTTTTGTACATATGGGCGGAAATCCACCATATATCAAACTTAAACAGATCTTTTCGTATTGCTTTCATTATGCCTTGAAGAACATAAATACAAACAAAAAGGTGCGATAGCGTCGACGTTTCGGTCTCTCTAACGGTCTAGAAGATCCCCGAGACCATCTTCAGGACGGTATTGTTGCACAATGAATCTTAAAGATAGTCTCCAAATAAATAAGCCGTATGCCTGAATCATCAAATAGGGCTTAGTTTAGAACCAGCGTCGCTTAGTTCTCCTCCCGACTTCAAAGACCGAGTGTCTTATATATGGTGGATTTCCACCCATATGTACAAAAAGCAAAAGGTGTTGTGTTACTACTGTGAAATATATGGATAAAATCAGTAGTACTTTGGTTGCCGTACATGATGAATTGAATGTTTTTAAAATTGGATTAAAACAAATATTTATACAACATTGTTCTTTGAGAAATTCCCTGAGTGCGATAAATTGTGTTCACATATGTGACATGTTTTGAAATATGAAATAATAGCTAAATGATTCCTCTAGGGACGTTTGTATTTTGTTATTGAATATACCCAGTCCCGAGGGGATTATTGGGTTGCCCTATTTTTGTATTAGCTTATTAAAGTGACGGCACAATGAAAAAGAGATTGCTTGACTAAATAGTGTGCTAGTGCTATATTCTGTATTATGTACATGTAACTGACAGGGATAATGTGATGCCATTTATATTACAAATGTCACGATCCACAATCAAATTAAAAAACAGTCCACATTTGTAAATTGTCGACGTTTTGACCTGCTCTGCCAAATAAATCCGAAAAGGGTCCTCATCATGACAGAGGTTTGAAGGAGACACCGGAGTGGTGGCAATGGTCCTACAATCCTCTGGTGTATGTAACTCAATGGGTACCTCATCAGGCTTGTTAAAAAAAATGACAAGCAAAAGGGTTGAGTACACATTGCACTAGACTAATGTTGTATTGGTGTGTAAAACATGCTGAATGAGAAGCTCTTTTTATGGACCACAACACAATAAATTTCCTTCACTGTTTATGTTTGGAACTTAGTATAGTGCACGACTCGTCCTCGGAAGGGGATCTCGGCGCTTGATATTCGGACAGCAGCTCTATGCCATTAAAAGAGACAGGTCTTCAGATGTTTATTATAACTTGAAATCTCGGTGCAATCCCTAAAGTAAAAGGGGAGCTGGTTCCAATGGAATGGGGCCAGGTATGAAAAAGAGCAACCACTGTATTTTAAAGATCGAATATGTTGTGGTTGAAGCAGAAGCTGATTGCTAGATCTAAGGTTTCTTGGAGGGCAATATGGGATTAGTCAGTACTGCAGGTAATGGGGACCCTTTCCTGACCTCGCTTTGAAGGTCAGACAGAGTAGTTTAAAGATTGCTCTTTTCTTTATAGGCAACCAGCGCAGGCACCTAAGGAGGGGGACAGACGAAGTGCCTGGCAGCTGCTTGGTACCAGCCGGGCTGCCGTGTTCTGTACTACCTGTAGTTTAGTTATAAGAAATTCGTTGGATGCTACAAGTAGCGCATTGCCATTGTCCTGGTGACTAATTATAAGTGCCTGGACTAGGGTCTTCCAGGAGGACACTGGGAGCCACTGGAATATTTTCTTAAGGAGGTGCATTATCCCAAAATACGAGCCACGAGTGGCGGTGACTTGCTCTTTCATTGATAGTTTGTTATCTATCAGAACAAGCAGATTTCTTACAATATTTTTTGGGAAGGGCGCCGGGCAAAGTTTCATTGAGCACCAGTCCGATGTCCATAAAGAATGTGCTTTTCCAAATAGTACAATCTCTGTCTTCTCCCCATTCAGCTGAAGACAGTTTAAGGACATCCACTTGGCAATGTTTCTCATACATGTGATGAAACAGGTTTTAACCTTCTCTACCTCAGGTCCAAGAGCAAAAATCAATTGTGTGTCATCAGCATATAAAAGTATTTCAAAACCAAAAGGCTTGACCAGCTGAGCCACAGGAGAGACATTAAATTACAAAGCTGTGCCCTGAGGCACTCCCTTTCCTAGGGACAGAGTCTTAGATTGGAAAGGACCAAGCGTGATTTTTTGAGTCCTGTCCTTAAGGAAGCCTTATAGACAGTTCAGTGCAGTACTGTGTATTCCCATCTCAAGCATATGTTGGATCAGAATGGGATGGGACACAGTATCAAATGCTGCTGACAGATCAAGCAGGACCAACATCATGGGTGTACCTGCATCCAAGGAGACACTGAGTGAATCGAGTACCGCTACAAGAGTGGTTTTTGTGCTAAGAGTGGGGCGAAAACCCGATTGAGAAGAATCAAGCAGATGTACTTCTAAATATGAGGAAAGTTGTCTGTTTAGATGAGATTCTAGCAGCTTGCTAATTGAAGGCAACAGGGAAATAGGATGGTAGTTTGACAAGTCCATGGGATAAGCCGAAGGCTTTTTTAAAATAGGAGTAACAAAAGCGGTTTTCCAATCTTTCTGCAGTGTTGCTGATTGCAAAGATAGACTGCATAGAGCAGTGACCGCTGGAGCAAGAGAACTAGATAGCAAGGCTGTGTTGTGACAGGGCAGAGATCTGCTGCAGACCCAGATTTTGTTTTAGTTAGAAGATCTAGTTCTTGAGACTGTGTGATAGGTTCAAATCTTTTAAGCGCAGCCTGAAAGCTACTTCCTGGTGCCTTGTCTAGATCTATATATGATGATGCTGATGAGTCGTTGTGAAAGTTACTATAGATATTTTCTATTTTTATTTCAAAATATGAAGCCAAGGAGTCACAGAGTGTTTGAGAGGCTATGCTAACCGAGCTGCAGGCAAGGGGGTTGGTATGCTCCTTTACAACTTTAACCAGCTGCCCATCCTTTCCAGCCCCCATGAAACCGAGTGGCCATAAAACTGGTAAATCCAAAGTCAAGTAATACCATTACAAGGAATGGTATTTTTTAGTTCCAACGCGTGCCAAAATAAATCGGATAATCTTTGTCTGTGTATCATAACTATTGTCTGTCGGAGGTCCTGGGGCAGAGTTTCCTTCTGTAGGGCCCTGTTGAATATGGCCTGAAGTGGGCCCAGAACATGGGACTTTACATATTTAAACAGCTCAGGTGGAAGGCCATTCGAGCCCGGGTGATTTCCCACTTTTCATCTGGTCTATTGCTCCAGCCAATTCCCTATCTGACAACTCTGCATCAAGGAGTTCGCTCATGTCTCGGGGCACTGGTATATCATTAGTGAAGGTCTCTAGGCCATTCCAATTGGGACTCTCCTGCCTCTGTAAAGGTCTTCCAAGTGGGTCGCGAAGGTTTGAGCTATTTCTACTGGGGTTTTTGCTTCCCCCTTTGACCCCTTGACGATTGCAGCAATCGATCTTTGACGTTCCTCCCTTTTGGCCAGCCATGTCAGCATTTCACTTGGCTTATTTCCAACTTCATATAGTTTCCGTGGTTTTGCTCTGTACATCACCCTGCCTCCCATTGCAATAGGTCGTGCAGCTCTTCCTAATCCTCCTGTATTCTTCTCACCAGGTCTGGAGTTGGGTTAGCGTTGTACCTGGGCCTCCACTGTGTCAGTTTGGCTTCAAGGTCCCTGATCTCCCTGTTTCTTTCCTTTCACATACTGGCAACGTGAGCAATAACTTGGCCTCATAAGACTGCCTTGTTTGCCTCGTACACATGTATCTCTGAGTCCACCGTTCACATATTTTCTTTGAAATACTGCACTGTAGTCTCTGCCACCAGCTTCTTGGTTTCCCAAGTGGTCATGTTTCAAGGGTCCAACCTTCACTCCGCCCAGGAGCACAGATATCTGTCTGAAGGTGTGTAGTCAACAACACGTGGTCTGAAATGCCCTGTGATAAGATGGTGGTATACCCAAACCTACTCAATTGATGTCTTGGGCCATCCTGGATTGTGAATGTAACTGATTAGAATTATAAGTGTATTTTCGAGTATTAGAGTGTTCCTGCCACAAATCTGCCAGTCCCATGGTGTCCAGCAAGGCTGCCAACCGTGTATCCTCTCTGGGTCTCTCGCCCATCTTTGTCATCCTGTCCATGTTGTCTTGGTTAGTCAAGTTAAGGCCTCCCCCAATCAGGAGCAGGGCTCGGGCACCTCTGCCAGACAACCCCCATTCTGCTGAGAGGCAAAGGTTAGATTTATTCCATTCGAACACCGCTAAGGGCTGCCTAGCAACCTTGGCTGTCTGCCCAAGCCTGGGTGACCTGTAGGGGCATAGACCGGCAAGCCAATATGTCCACCCCTCTGGAGCCGGCCCAAAATACCTGAATGCACTAACAGGCGCTATCTACAATGGTGTAATACCCTGGATGTGTTCCCAGAGAGAATTGTCTCTTGGAGTAATATGTTGGGACTCTGTCTCAAGAGGTATTTCCACAAGGCCCCTCTCTTGAGTTTACTGCTAGACTGTTAATATTCTATGATAAAACCCTAAGGGCGACATCCCGGGACCGTTAGGGGAGCTGTGATCATTGTTGTTGGTGTCTAGACTGATCTGGTGTATTTCACGCTTGGTGTTGTCTTAATAAGCCACAAATAGTGCCTTGTACTCTCCCCTCAACCCTCCCAACCTGCTTGTGCTGCGGGTCCAGACTATCCACCCCCCCCCCTAATGCCTGAGGTGTCTGTTGCCCCATCACAATTAACAACAATACAAACACATTTTACTCTACTCTCTTGGCAAGGTAAGAGTGGGCTGGCTTGGCCCGTGTATGGCGTTGCCAAAATCGTCATTTACAGTGAACCTGAAAGTGACAACAGTGGGCATCTCATCTGTTGTCCACTGATTGCTTGCAGTCCGCTGTCTGCTCAAATGAGTATCTGATGTCATTGTGGTGGACACAGGACTGTTGGTTTAATCTGACCCTGTTCTGGATCCCCTGGAGTTGCTGGTGTTCTCCTCTGAGTCTTTTGCCAGAGCTTCCCATTTTTTGCCTAACTCCCAGGAATGGCACATCTGGATGCCCACCCCCACTTTGGCCCTCTCTGTCTCCGCCTGGGTTATGGTCAGGGCCACTGTCAGGCCCCTGTTCCACCTCCTCCTCAGTCACTCATGCTTGCGCTCTTGCTCCCTGGGCGAGTCCAGAAGCGAGTGTCTCCGTGCTTCCAACTAGTCCCATGCGTACATAGTCTTATGAAAGAAGTGTGCATATACGCAACTTCACTGGGAAAAACTAAGCATATTATAAATTCAGTGATCGTACATGCTGAAATGTTTTGCGCTGTTTCTGAACAGCCGTGGTATAGTCTGCACATATATTCACCAGGGTACCCCCTATCTGACCAGGGCCATGGGTCCATGCCACCTGCAGAATATGGTTGCAGTCATGGAAATTCAGCAGTCGTGTGACAATTGGTCTGGGGGTGCCCCCCACCATTGGAGGATTGCCCAGCACCCTGTTGGCCATTTTGACCGTGAACATATTGATGCCTTGCCCCCCTGCACTTCAGTTAGGAGATAGTATTTCCTAGGACCTTCCACTTTCTCAACCCCTACCAGACAGATGTTGTTACATCTGGAGCGACCTTCAGCACCCTCCCATCTGTCCTTCAGATAGGTGTAAGTCTGCTGTAGGGAACGAATCATCGCGTCTCCCTCCAGGACCTTAGGTTCCAGGTTGGACAGCATGCAGCTTCTACTGTTTGTTACGCAGAGGCCCCTTGTCAAGGGTCTCAGGATAAATTTTACTCTAAAGGGTGATTTTGGTGTCTCTGATGACTGACAGGATTGCCGCCGTGTGGGTCTCCAGGCACTGGTCTGTTTGTGAAGGTCAGGTATAAATCACTCACTTACTATAAACATAACTACACAATTTTACAACTAACCATATAGTGTTTTGTTATGCCAGGACCATCAAGTACATTGTCCGATGTAACACGTACATTGACCGATGTAACACGATCCCTGCCGCAGCTGTGGCTGGTTTTCAAGTAATTATAAAACAGATTAACTCATGTATAACAAGAACTTCTAAGCATGGTAATATAGTTGCACATCTCTGACTTATGCAGCGCTTCTCTGATATGCTGTCCCCCTTTAGGCTTACATAGCTTTGCTATATGACACCACCGGGTATGGGTTCCCAAGCAGCAAGGCCAAACCACTGCCTTATCTATATACCAAAAAATTGCCAATGCTGCTAAGCTTAATAAAGCTAATTATTTAGGCTCCTCACCTATGAGCAAAACTATAAGTGGGTTGGACTCACGTTGTTAGATTCAATCTTTCATTTTATTTTTGTATTCAATTATTATAAATTTCTTTGGTCATTTATTTACCAAATTTTGACGTTTCACAAAATGCATCGCTTCTATAGCATGGAGACATCCGGTGCACTGCATTCAGAACTGCCACACTTTTGAACCAACATTTTGCTCACAGAACTGACGCATCGATGCAGTTGCATAGAGAAATTTGGTGCAACACCTCAACTGCGTGGAAATCACTGACTCATCAAGCTGTTGCGACCATGAACAAGGTACTATGGCTCGGCGGGCCCTGTATGGGCCCTGTATCCATCTCGTACTCCATCGCTGTCAGCCTCAACTCTTGACTTTGTTCCAGTCCAGCGTAACCAATTAACTCTTTAGGTGCTACTTCCTTCTAAGACCTATTTTTGCGTTTAATCTTTAACAATTTATACCTCAATTTCTACACATTGGATTTTTATTGTTTTCATCTTGTTTTATTTATAAAATCATAGTCTGGTTTTCTAACCTGGCGTGGATTCTTTTTCTGATGTTTTCACTGTGTTACTGTTTGAAGTGTTGCACAAATTATTTACACATTACCTTTTAAATTAAGCCAAGCTTCTGTGTGCCAAGCTACCAGAGGGTGACTACAGGATAATTTTGGTTTGTTGTGACCAACCCTGACTAGGATTGTGGTTCCTGCTTAGACAGGGTGCATACCCCTGCCAACCAGAAACCCAATTTCTAACACTGATCATCGATCTAGTGCCTTCTATAAACTATGGTGTCAATAGGCGAAGGGAAAGAGTGAGAAACAAATGAGTTGGTGGCGCACGTGACAGTAGGACCTTGATGTAAATTCCACCACGAGCAGGTTGAAGAATGTTCAATAGAGGTGTATTTGTTTCATTTTGTTTTCACAGGCTTGTTCCTCAGAATGTGTTTTATAAAAAATTCCTAAGAATAAAAAGTAAACCCACAGACCAAGAATATTTAATACATATATCAGTAAGTGAACTTACATTTAAGAAATAGATAGAGAGTTCAAAAGTATACTACTGAGATTAACAGACATATCACTAAAGGATGCCTAAAAATAAGATGCATGAGGCCAGAATTAATTCTTGGCAGTAGGGATACTCCTTTGCAATGGCAACTGAGTATCCTCACCACCAAGAATGCGGTCCACCTGGAGCATTTAGATGCTGGGGGACCTTCAGGTTAATCACGGCGGAGACTACTCTGTCTCAGTTGTGAGTAATCCCCTCCGACAGACCTGGGGAGTAAGGGCTGTCAGAGAAATGACTACGTATCTGCCTACCCAATTTGGATTGGCGAATGTGTAGTCATTTTTTATTGTTCCTTATCGCCAGGTGAAACCTGATGGTATGGAACAGTAAAAACACCTTAATGCTCCGCTGCCTCTCTGCCTTGAAAATAAAAAAAAGATTACTGTTTGTTATAGGGCCTTCCGAACCAGCCCTGTAACAAATAGTACAGTGCATTGACAGGAACTACTGTGATGTCGGTTCCTGCCAATGCCTTTATAAATGACTGCCTATCAGCCAGTCATTTATTAATTTAGCAGATGGAGTAGTCACGTCCTGGCGGGCGTAAGGTTCTCCTCCAGGCCAATGGTGACTACCCAGTCTACCAAAATGTAATATGGTCCATAATTCTGATAATTGCATTAGTTTAAGAAAGTGGTGTGCATTAGTAGTAAAGTATACATCCTAATCCTTGCACCTCTTCAAATGAACCACTGAGACTGTAAAATCCTGTCAAGATTGGTGAAGGACTATGATTGGAGCAACTGATGTGACAAGTACGGTGGATCGGATTGCAGTATTGCTCATGAAGGACTTTGTAAGCTCGTTAACCACATAAGCAATCACTGGAGAAAGACACAAGTAAGAATTTGTAGCATAGTGGCTGTTGTACTCGCATCACTGATGTTGGTCACCTTACTGAATTTATGTAAGTGCATCAAACCCTGAACACAGATTGATGGGATTTCCTTATATGACCTTTTAAAAATCCTACCTAGTTCTGTGCATACTGAGCATGTGTTGCATTAGGTTATTAATAGAGGTGCATTATGGTTAGTCTTTTACATTTGAATATGGTGCTCATAATCATATACATGTGGTATTATGAACCTAGGTTTTTCAATGGATTCCCTTTGGAAAATTATTTTACAGTCTTATGTAGCGATTTATTGTTCCTCTTCAATTTAAACTTAAATAAGCATTTACAAATGACAGGAGAGCTGTGTGCTGGCCAAGGTTAGGGGCGTTTAATATAGATTTCACTACATATCCTAAACCCTGTAAAATCATTTAACTTGCATAAAATAATTACAATTTGCATGCAATAATTTAAGGAAATCTAATATTTATTTGGATGCAAGTGTTTTCTGTGAATTATATATTTCTCTATTAAATTTAGATTGATGGATGCTGTTGATCTTGAAGGTCAAGAACTGATGGATTCCTGCATGGTCTCTCATTGATCTTGTTTTCAATAGACACGGATTACATAATATAGCCAACAAAATAATTAGAAAAGGAATACCATGCAGTTTGAGGCGAACTTAACATCAAAGGGAAGTTGACGCTAGGTTTTGCCTTAGGATAGCAGGAGCAGAGACACTTTATAAGTGGAGATTATCTCTGCTTTAATAACTGTTGTGTCTCTCCACAGTAAAGGATCACGACACACCGGTAGGTTTCTTACGTCTTTATTCTATACTCGGCAATACAGCTCGCGTGTCCGCAGACCTTCCTGTCGTCCCACTGCCCTCCATGCTGTGCGTGTGTGTGTGTGTGTCCATGCCCCCGGACCGGATGTGGTCTCCGATGACCTCCCTGGCCATCGCCCATCCCCAGGTCCTAGTGTCCACTTCCAGGACACTACATCTCCTCCTTTGGTAACAAAAATGTGATGACAAATACTAGCCAACACTCAGACGTGCGTCATCTTGACGAGCTATAGTTATTCGTAATATGAAGTGATATGTACAGATGTGACACATGGAATGGTACCCACAGAGATGTATCACATTTCTTCTATCAGTCTCTTTGGTCTCGTTATGTCTCTTCTCGGCCTTGTCTCCAGTTCTGTCTCTTCTTTTGGCCCTGGATTGCCTGCTGGACCCATTCAATAGCGCTCCAATTTCTTTGTCTCTTCGGTGCCTGATGCTTGCTCTTCGTCCAGTTCTTCCTTTAGACCTTTGAAGTGTGAACTGTTTCTCGTTATTCGTTTGCTCTCCGATTATGCTGTAATCATTGTTCTCTTTTTCTTTGTTATCGTCAATGGTTCCTGGGCGAACATGCTGTCAGATTTCCGTTGCTGTTTCTGTCGCACTACTACAGTGTCTCCTTCTTGTAGCTGCGACCTGGTGGCGTGTCGTTTGCTGTCCGCATATTCCTTCATTTTTCTCTTTGCCTCCTTGTCTTTGTCTGCTATGTTCTCGTGCCCTGATGCTGTTTCTCCTTCTACTTGCGGCAGCCTCGTTCTGCTTCTCCTCTCCAGTACTAGCTCCGCCGGGCATTTTCCTGTGGACCCATGTGGCGTGTTTCTGTAGTCTCTCAGCATTTGGCATAGCGCTTGGCCCACCGATATCTGTGACAGCTTCGCTCTCTGAACTGCCTTCTTGATGTTTCCCGTGAACCGTTCGACCATGCCATTTGCCTGTGGCCACAGTGGCGTTATCTTCCTGTGCTGTATTCCAAGGTAGGCCATGAACTTGCGGAATTCGTCTCCTGCGAACGGAGGACCATTGTCTGTCTTGAACGTTTCTGGTGAGCCCCACGCCGCAAATATCTCGTCTATTATTGGCAGAGTAGCTGCTGCTGACGTTGATGATACTGGCCTCACAATTGGGGACCTGGAGTACTCGTCCATTATCACCAGTAAGTAAGTTCCTGTGTCTAGCAGTCCGAAGAAGTCAGCTGCTAATGTCGTCCATACAGCCCTTGGCAGCTCCGACATGTGCAGAGGTTCTTGACTTGCTGGCTGGCCTGTTGTTTGACAGAGGTGGTAGGCTGCAATCGTGTTTTCTACTAGACGATCTAGTCCAGGGAACCACACCTTCTCTCTCAGCAGCTTCTTCGTTGCGACGATGCCCCTGTGCGATTCATGTGCAATACTAACTACTTGGCGCCGTAGTGAACTTGGCATCACTATCCTGGTGCCTCGCATTATTATTCCGTTATTTGTCTCTGACAGTTCCCCGCTTATCTTCTGCAGTGCAAGCATCTCTTCTTTGTTTACTCCTCCTTTCCACGTGCAGTTATTGTTGGCATGTCTCCACCTTTGTTGTCTCATTGTTTCTCTGGCCACTTGGAGAGTGACATCTTCCTCAGTTCCTCTCTCTAACTCTGCTAATGTTATTGGTGCCGGTGTATTTTGTTTAAGCACGAAGTTTAGGTATTCCTCTGCCACTGAGGCCTTTTCCTCGGCATGTGGTAGTGGATGTCTCGACATGTAGTCCGCCGGATTATGTTCTTTCCCTGGTTTGTGGACAATTGTGAAATCGTAGTCCATTAGTCTGATGCCCCAGCGCTCAATCCTTGGCGGCATCTTTGCCGCTGGGTTGCCATATATTGTTACCAGCGCTTGGTGGTCTGTAATGATGGTAAACCGCTTCCCGTACATGAACATGTGGTAGTGCTCACATGCCCATACCACCGCAAAGCTTTCTTTCTCTGGCTGTGAGTACGCCTTCTCAATGTCTGTCAGGTTTTTTCTAGCATAGGCAACAATTCTTCTTACTGAATCTTTTCCTGGCAGGTGCTGTGCTAGTATTGCTCCTAGCCCTACTGAACTTGCATCAACCGTCAGTTCAGTGCAGAGCAGAGGGTCGAAGTATGCGAGGTGCTCCACAGTCATCACTGCATTCCTGATTTCCTCGAATGCTTCATTGCATTGTTGAGACCAGATGAACTTCTGGCCTTGTTTTGTTAGTTCTCTTAGCGGTGTGCTCACCGTGGCAAAGTCTTGTATGTATCGGGCACAGTAGCTTGCCAGGCCCAGGAATGATCTTATTTCTGCTACATCTGTCGGTGGCTTTGTGGTTTGTAGTGTCTCTACTTTGCTCGGATCTGGCCTCATCCCTTTTTTTGAAAATATGTGTCCGAAGAATACAAGTTCTTTTCTCCCTAGTTCGCACTTTTCTCCGTTCAGTGTCAGCCCTGCCTGCTCCAGCTGTTTGCACACTTGCCTTAGGGCACCATCATGTTCTTCGTCAGACTTCCCGAATAATAGGATGTTATCGCTGTAGTTAAAACTGTTGTGTACTGGCCGTATCACCTGTCTTATTGTTTCTTGGAATATTTCAGCTGCTGACGAGATACCAAAACTTAGTCTTTTGTACCTGAACAGTCCTAGGTGTGTGGAGAAAGTTGTTATGTATCTCGACTGGGGATCCAGTTCTAGTTGGTGATAGCCTTTGCACAGGTCTAGCTTTGAGAACCTGCACGCCCCTGTCAGACGGCTTATCATGTCGTTCAGATGTGGCCCTGGGTGACGTTCTCTCGAGATGGCGGTGTTCGGTATTCTCTTGCCCACACAAATCCGTATTTTGGAGGTGTTCTTTTCTGGAACCGCCACTATCGGTGACACCCACGGTGTCGGACCGTCTGCAGGCTCTATGATATCTTGCTGTAGTAGATTGTTTATCTCTTCCTCCACTTGCGGCTGTAGATGAATTGGCACTCTCCTGTGGTGTTGTGCCACAGGTCTGACTGCTTCATTTATGTGTAGCGTGATCTGCTTGCCTTTTAGTTATCCCAGACCTTTAAGTATTCCTTGATATTCTTGTAGCATGTTTCCTTTTCCCGTCATGTGATACGTCATGGCCAGTAGCCCCATGACCTGTGCTGTGACATTGCTCAGCAAGCACGGTGCTGGAATGTCCCCTTTCAGCACGTGTATCTCTTCTTGGTATGCCATATTTTTATATGTGAGAGTCTCGGTGAATTTTCCCATGTTTCCGACCGGTTTCTTTGATCCCCACGTGAACACATCTACAGTCGATGGTGACAGTGTTGGCTTTGTTTCCATTTTCATGTATTCTGACATTCACATTATGTTGCATGTTGCTCCACTGTCGAGCACGAATTTCGCTCTATGGCGTCCGTCCTCAATGTCTACTGTGGCTGTCTTTTTTATTTGCTGTTTCTCCACCAGCTGGATGTGTTCTTGTTGTCTTCCTTCTTTGGGCGCGTTGGACATGAGGTATAGCCTCTCTTCTCTCCCTGACGCTGTCATTCCGTCTGACTCCTCTGGCGATCCTCTCTCCGCCGTCTCCATGTGTCGGGCGTGTCTTGTGCTTGTCATCCTTGGTCTGGCTGTTCGTCCCCTCTCACTCATGAACTGCCTGCTCATGCACGTACTTGCAAAATGGTTGTCTCTATTGCATTTTCTGCATTTCTGGCCCATGGCTGGGCAGGTACCGATGTGCGGATACTAAAGGCCACACCTGTAGCACGTGTTGTTAGTTTTTCTTGCAGGTGGCTGCTCCTTGTTGTCATTTCTTTTGAATTTTCCCGTGACACGATGCGCCATTGCCATTCCTTTCTCTTTGCCTATCTGTATTTGCTTGGCATGTTCCGTGGCCCGTGCTTCTGTGCGAGCCATCGTCAATATTTTCTCAAGTGTTGTCGGTTCCTTTAGAATGCGTGCTCTGAAGTCTACCGACTGACACCCTTCGATGAGGCGTAGACGTATTGCTTCTTCATTGTCGAACTTTTCGAATTCGCAATACGTTACCAACTTCCGCAGTCTTGTCGCAAAATCATCCATGCTTTCTTCTGTTTGTTGGCACGCCATGTTGAACGTGTACCTCTCGAAGTCGATATTGCGTTGGGGTCAAATTTCTCTGTGAGGCATGCTTTTGCGCCTTTGTAGTCTGTCGTTCTGTCACTCGGGAATGTGAGGAGCAGGTCTTCTATTTCATCCCCCGCAAGGTTTATAAGCAGATATAGCTGCTTGCTTTCTACGACATCTGTTGCGCGCATGTAGTGTTCCAGTTTCCGTATCCATCTCTCCCATCTGATGCCTGCTTGAGGTTCCGATGTGCTGAATGATAGCGGCCTGCGGAACACAGCTTGTGTGCTCTTTGAATCTTCGTCACTCATCTCTTTTCTTTTTATTTATTTATTTATTTAATTATTATTATTATTATTTTTCTTTTCTGTGTCTTCAAATGAATTGTATGTGCTTCTCTTTGTTATTTTCCTTAATTGTACCTTCTTTGCCCTTTTTCCTCTTTTTTTCTTTTCTGTTCTTCGTTTTTCAGGCTTTTTCACTATTGCCTGACTTAAAAATGGCCGCCGTCTATCTTGAAAGCCTATTGGCTCGTTTTGCCTGACTTCAAGATGCCCGCCTCTTCTCGCGAGAGTTCGTCTAACTCACACGCGCGAGATTCTTATCTCCTTCAGCTTCTTCAACCGTCTCGCGCGCTCCGCTTACTTCAGTTTCTTAGCGCCGGGGTGGGCTCCCGCATCTGTACTTCTCTCCGCTGGCACTCCGGACCAGGGTGGGCTCCTGGCTCCGAGTTCGTTGTCACGACTCGCGATGGCATCGATGTTTTCCAGCCGGCACTCCGGACCAGGGTAGGCCCCTTGCTCCGACTCACTCGTTGCGACCGGGTGGGCTCCGTCAGTCGCCGCGACGCCGATCCCGCCTTCGTCGGCCAGTTGTCGTGTCTCTCTGCAATAAAGGATCACGACACACCGGTAGGTTTCTTACGTCTTTATTCTTTACTCGGCAATACAGCTCGCGTGTCCGCAGACCTTCCTGTCGTCCCACTGCCCTCCTTGCTGTGCGTGTGTGTGTGTGTGTCCACGCCCCGACCGGATGTGGTCTCCGATTACCTCCCTGGCCAGCGCCCATCCCCAGGTCCTAGTGTCCACTTCCAGGACACTACAATAACGCAATGGGGAAAGAAGGCAGGCCCTGGTGGAGTGAGGAGCACCTTGAACTATACTCATTCTGAAAGATAAGCAAATAATTATGTCTATAACGAAGGACAAACATGGTTATAATAAATTGGTGAACTCTTTGCAAATACAAGAAATAGTAGGAAGGGTGGAACATGGATAAAGTATTTTTCTGTCTCTGCTCATCATCCTGCTCATTAATATTTGAGAGGTTTCTCTGGGGTGTATGATTTCAAGGCTGATTCCCACACTGTAGATGTACTCTGTAGCTGTCAAGTAACACACATTGATACTAGGGCAATTGAGGGATTTTCTCCAGAGTACTCAGCATATGGATTTTCAAGCCCAAACTCAAAACAGGCCCTGAGAAGAGCCCAGAGCCCTATTTCAAAGCAATGCCAACAAGGATTGGCCACAGGGTGTACCAGTGCGTTCCTCTGAATAGTAAGGTCTGCCATACATATTCCTCCTTATTTGCCTGGACTTGTGGAGTAATGCAAGAGTTCCTGCACCAGCTGGGTGTCTTAAAGAAAAAGGTACGAGTAATTGGAGAGATGTCACAGCCCTTGGATACCTGGATACTGAGTAGCGGGCCATTTCCTCCAACTCCGCTTATGAATTAACGACCTGTATCTAATCTGCAGAATCGTGGAGGAAATCCAAAGTGAAGGGGAAAAGTGTGTGTGATAGAGAGTGAGAGAGAAATATTAGTGGCACCAGGCTGCTTGGTCGAAGACCTGGATTGGACTCTCAGATTACAGGTGGCACATTGTCATGCATTCACTGTACCACGACTGTAGAAGAGGGAGACGGGAATAAGGTAAATGTAGCACTGGATGGTAAAATCAGTGTACATAGACACTAAGGATACAGGACATACATTCTTACCCCAAGAATATTCACTGTAACTATCCCGCAGGCAAACCTGGAAACTCATCCTAGAATCAACCTCCTCCACTTTAGGAAATGCTGAGGGGTGCTGAGATTCCAAACAGGAATTCAGGAGAGATCTACAGTAAGGCAAAAGTCAAAGCAGGTCTGCAGGAAAGTACCATCATAGCCAATGGGGGGAACTTAATGGGAAGGACGGAGGGGAACGGAGGAGGAGAGAGACAATAAAGGTGAGTGAATAAAGTCAGGAGCGAATTGATATGAAAATGAGAGAGTTGTACCAATCACTGTTGTCAGAAATCTCCTCTCTAGTCACATGCGTCATTTTAGAGCTGTAGCTAATGTGACCTGCAAGTTTCAACATGTCCCCTACTGGCGATGTAGTGGATAGGGCAGCGTGCAGTTAGCAAAGCCCTGGAAGTGTCTTTCCAGTATGAAAGTAGTTTCCACTGTCCCGTCCTACATCTTCTCCATGTATGAGGCTTGCTGGGGTTTTTCTGCTGAGCTAACCCCAGAGACCTGACAATAGACTGACTATTGAACCTTCATAGTATTCAGGATGGTGGTAATCCCTTAGAAAGCTGAACATGATACAGTCAATTTTACAAAAAAGCATGAGGTGAAGGAGAGGGTTAACATTAGATAGTTAGAGAATCTAGACAAAGAAGATTATTTAGAAGCCCCAAAAAGCAGACTGCAGGGATAGTGCTGCTTAAAACAAACTTGTTACCAGCAAGACAGGCAGATAGTAAAAGGAATTTAAGAAAACTCTTGGCAACCGCCTCCCACAGAGGGGGAACAACCTTTACAACGCAACTTTTACAACGCACTACCATTACAACGCATTTTTTACAACGCATAATCCATTACAACGCATGACATTACAACGCATGACACTACAACGCATTTTTAAAAACTACCTTTACAACGCATTCCATTACAACGCATACTACCATTACAACGCATACCATTACAACGCATAATATTACACTATACTATCCAACACTTACCCTACTGATGCACCCCCTGGAGTTAGAATAGTAATTTTTACCCCTATACTATCCAACACTTACCCTACTGATGCACCCCCTGGAGTTAGAATAGTAATTTTTACCCCTATACTATCCAACACTTACCCTACTGATGCACCCCCTGGAGTTAGAATAGTAATTTTTACCCCTATACTATCCAACACTTACCCTACTGATGCACCCCCTGGAGTTAGAATAGTAATTTTTACCCCTATACTATCCAACACTTACCCTACTGTTGCACCCCCTGGAGTTAGAATAGTAATTTTTACCCCTATACTATCCAACACTTACCCTACTGATGCACCCCCTGGAGTTAGAATACTAATTTTTACCCCTATACTATCCAACACTTACCCTACTGTTGCACCCCCTGGAGTTAGAATAGTAATTTTTACCCCTATACTATCCAACACTTACCCTACTGTTGCACCCCCTGGAGTTAGAATAGTAATTTTTACCCCTACACTATCCAACACTTACCCTACTGTTGCACCCCCTGGAGTTAGAATAGTAATTTTTACCCCTACACTATCCAACACTTACCCTACTGTTGCACCCCCTGGAGTTAGAATAGTAATTTTTACCCCTATACTATCCAACACTTACCCTACTGTTGCACCCCCTGGAGTTAGAATAGTAATTTTTACCCCTATACTATCTAATACTTACCTTAAATGTAATTTAATATTATGCGTTGTAATGGTATGCGTTGTAAAGGTAGTATGCGTTGTAATGGTAATGCGTTGTAAAGGTATTTTTTAAAAATGCGTTGTAGTGTCATGCGTTGTAATGTCATGCGTTGTAATGGATTATGCGTTGTAAAAAATGCGTTGTAAGTGCATGCGTTGTAAAAGTGTGCGTTGTAACGTCATACATCCCCCACAGAGCCATGCAAGTACCATCACCCACAATGAGTAACAATGCTGCAAGCATTAGTACCTACATTTTTTGGGGCTGCAAATTTCCTCTGAGATCTCAGGAAGGCCATTAGTTCAGTCCATCTCTCCTTGTGCCTCTGATAAGACGGAATGGATTTTCAAGAAACCTAAGGTATCAATGCCCTTGATCTTAGTTAGAAAAATAAGCTTCACAATAGAGAATATAAGGAATTTGGCAATTACACATATTTCCAAAATAATAAAGACAACCAATGGGCACTATGCTAATTAAATGCTTGGCATAATTTACAAAAAACACAGACAGTGTGCTCTAGTGTATATATTGTTAGGAGGTTACACATTTGAGAATGGGTCTATCACACAGGTTGGACCTAATGAACCTCCAATGATCGTAAAAAAAGTTTAAGACTTGACAGTGCAGCACCAGCTTTGACTCTTCTACTAAATATCAGGGGCCATATTGTGAATAAGGAGCACTTTACCTGTTTGCGCCACATCGCAGTTTAAAACAGGTGCAAACAGGGAATGTGCGCCTGTTGTAAAGTCAACCTGTGCCCTGGGCACCCCCCAACTTTTTGCTGAATGGTACTGGTGGTAACTGACTCTGACTGACCCTGGGCTCTGCCTAACCAGGCCCAGGGCCAGTGCTATGCTGAAAGAGACACATTAGAAAACAGTTAAAACACCTACATACACTAGGGTACACAATGGTATGGTGGGGTACCCCTGTGATTGGCATGACCTCCCCTATGGGCCCGAGTATATTATAGGGCAGGGGGATTGAAACTACGTAGAAGTCCCCAGTACCCTGGGGCATGGCAGTTTAGAGGCCAGCAGCCTTTTTCTGCACTTGCATGTGTGCACTGCTGAAGCCTGAGGTCAGTTTAAAAACAGCTCTGGGTGCCAGGACTGCTTTTAAAAAGTACATTGAGCCCAAACACGACTTTGGTGTTTGGGGCACTTAAAAATGGATAACCTACAATGTCTGGGCATATTAGGGACCCCCAGGATCTCCCCTAGGTATCTCTAACGAATAGAGGGAAAAGGGGGGCTTATAAATAATAATCTATCTTATTATTCATACAGGTCCAGCATACATGCCCATCAATCAGTGAAAACAAAGAGGTATGCAGTTCCTAAAATTGACGCAAGGTGTGCTAGAATCACTAAAAGATACCAGGGTGACACTGTGAAAATAATGAGATAAGCAGGAGTGAAAGTCACTCTTTCTGGAAAAGAAGACCCTCACACACCCAACAAGCGGGTGTTTTGCTTCATCACCGGGTCTTTGCTCCTTATGGGGCCGGCGGTGCAATGCCCGATCAGGCACCCAAATGGGGCCTTCCTATCGGAGATCTTTATTTCCAACGCCGATGAGTGAGGTGTGTGGGGGGAGTTAATTTGAATAGTTGGTGTAGGTGCATGTGAGGTGAGAGGTAAGTGAACTAAAACAGGGGTAGGTGATCCACATCAAACTATTTTAATAAAGCATGGTCACCATCCTGATTAAAATCAAAATAATCCGCACATATCTCACCTTTAGGTGTGTGAGTAAATGTGCTAAAGAGATCAGAGGGTCTCCCCTAGGTATCCCATGGGTGGGGGGTCAGGTATTTAGAAGGTACACCCTTATAAAATTAGTTTTTGTATGCCTGGGTAAAGTGAAATTTCACATTTCACTCCCCACATTGTGGTAAAGTGCTGCTCAAATTCGACTTTGATGCTAGGAGCACTGTGGAGGGAGGATCTGCAATATTTCTACAGATACAGAACCCCTAAAGTCTCCCCTAGTTGCACCTGGGGTGGGCGTCCTGTAGAATTAAGACAGGTACTAATAAAATATGTTTTTGTAAGTCCTGGTGCTGGAAAAATGGCCCAAGCCATTTTTCCCATTGCAAATCCCTTGTTAGTTAGGTTAACACGGTAGGAAGTTATTAATTAATAACTCTTGATAGGAAAAGGCTAGAAAGGCCATTCACAGACTTCCAAGAATGGTATTAATTAATCCAACAAAATCATATTGTTGAATTTCTCCTAATGTGTACATACAAGTTATAAGACTTTCTTGTTTGTAAGTCCAAATTCAGCCTTCCAGTGGTCAGACTTAAGTGGCTTAGCCAGGCTGCCTTGTAAAGGTGATAAAGAGCCCCTGGAGTTGACCAGCTCTGCTAGGAGGCCGTGTGCTGTTCCATAGGAATGCCAGGCCAGGGGGAGGAGTCATAAACTATGTTCTTCAAAGAGGAGAGCAGAGAACAGTGTCCTTTACAACTCTGAACTTCCCACCTTAGGCAGATGGTAGGAATAAGGAAGGTATGAGCAGATGCAGGGGGGAAGAGTCAAAGTAAATTAGCCATCCTAGGGGTGTGTTTAGCCAGCTCTTACCTCCTTGCTGGAAAATCAGCCATTATGGATTTGGAAGATTTGATGCACTCTGGGACAAAATAATGCTACACTCTACAGGATGTGGTAATATCTTCGAGGAGTTACCCTGCTCCCATTGGTCAGAAGTGACCTCCTGCTTGACCCAGAGAACTTGGAATAAGTATCTGAGAGGAGCAGAGCCATCCAGATCTGCTGCTTGAAACTTATTGAAGCAAGACATTGCCAAGCTGAAAAGTTTTGCTGTGCAAAGATGTCTAAGGCCTGACATCTGAAGACTGCACCATCTGAAACTACAGCCCTGTGGATTATCTTGCTGAAAAAGAACTAAAGAGTGGACTCCCTGAAAGCTACAGGTTAAAAGAGCTCATCTGGAACATTGCCAACTAAATCTACACCTTGGAGAACTACCAGTGGAGTTGTAAGGGTTTTGTACCAGTGGATTGTGGGAACTGAAGTCCTCAACTTTTAAGGACCATCTTGGAGCTTCCAGACCCTTGGAGTGAGTTTGAGACACTTTGGGACCCCTTGAGGAAGTTCAGGAAGAGGTTCAAGAAGTTTGGAGAACTTTGGAGCAACGTTGAAAAAAAAGCTCCATAGCGGTACTGACTCAACCTGGCGAGCCAGGCCACCTGCCTTCAACCGCGAGCCGGCCAAGCCAACCAGATTTATCCCGCTAAAAGCTCCATCGCTCCAACTACTAGAGATTGACCGGGACTAGAAGAAATCTGAAGCCGGCGAACCCCCACCGAATCTGGCTACATGAGGAGCATCGAGAGACCCCGCAAGAAAAAGCTCCAGAAAAGTTTCTAAGTCCATTCGTAGAAAAGGTGACCGGGAGCAACCGCAAACGCTGCCTGCCTTTCATTGTGTGTCGGCCTGGATTCCTGGGTTGCCCTGCTGAAGCGATCTTGAAAAATGTTCTACGTCAGTTCCAGTGCTGTTGACTGGGACCTCGTCACAAGTCATTCCGGTGAACCCTCACCGAATCCAGCCTGGCTGGGAGCTTCGAGGGGCCTCAAGGAGAAAATCTCCAGAACATTTTTTAAGTGTGAATGTAGAAACTGAGACCGGGGCCTGCCACAAGCTGTAGCCGTCCAGGGCTCCATTGCGGTCGGCCTGAAACTTTGACTCTGCCACGGTCTATCGCGAGCAGGTATCACAATATGGTGCTATAATCTTCTTAGTGCTATATTTTATTAAATCTTTGAAAATTCATATCTCCTGTTCCCTACATTTGATATTTGTCATTGTGGTGTCATTTTAAAGATAAAAATATTTCCTATTTTTATAAATTGGCGTTGGATTTTTATTATGTGTTGTGTTTGAATTAGTTACTTAATTGGTGTTTTTAAATGCTTTACATACCTATCTTTGAAGTTAAGCCTGTCTGCTCGCAGCCACGTTACCAATGGTTGAGTATAGGAATAATTTTCTAAGACCTATGCTGAGTCCTGAAGGTGTTAGAGGCCTTATTGCCAGTGGCAGACCTACATTTGCCCCTACCAATAACCCCCTTTCCAACAGCGCCCCATTACATTGAATACAGCATTTAAAATGTCATCCATGAACTTGCACCGCCCTGGGGGCAGCACTTTCAAGTGAAAAACGGAGCGGCATTGAAGCAGTCGCTCTGTGTTTCACTGTCCAGGCGGCACCTGCCTGCACTTTTAAGAGGAACGTGAGTCCCCCTTGCAAGGTGTGCAGTGAGTGACTGCACCTGTCTACAAGAAGATTTCTGGGGGGTCCATAGAACCACCTACCCCCCTCCAGAGGGCTGCCATGAGGGGCGCACTGACAGTGCGCCACCTTTGAGGTGGGGCACTGTCAATGTGCCTCCTGACAGCTTCTTTATCTCTATAATACGGCGTGGGTGCAGAGGTAAATGGATTCCTTTATTTGCATGGGGCCATGCCCCCATGCAAATGAGGGAATGTCCTCTGGTGATAGTGCCAGCGCTATATGTGCTCCAGGGCTATCTGTATTATAGAAGGGGCCACACAAGCATCTGCGGCCCATTCTGTAATACCAAAGGTCCCCAGGGGTGCGCAAGTGGGCACCAACACCATTGCGCCCCAGGGGCACTTCAGTAATACAGCCCCAGTTGTGTTGAACATATTTTTTTTTTAAATAATTTTTTAAGTTCTTTTTTTGGGACTTCATGCCCAACAAAGGCACCTTTAAACAGGATAAAAAAAGTTATAATTTTTCCGAATGTGACTTTACTGTCAGGCTAGTCACCCTTTACCTTGTACGAGCATCACCAAGATGACCATTCTTAGTATTATTTTTGGACTGATCTCTGTGTGTTTTTGTATGCATGTGTGGGTGTGCAAGCAAGCACTTTTTGACCTTTTTCCTTAGACTTTCTTCAGTTTGCCAACATCAGAGATTTTCCTCTTCTCTCTTTTTTCTCAAGTAAATGTTTTCTTTCACCCACTTGATTTCATTGTATACTGTATGTTGATGATTTTTTCCAGCTTGTGAAAAGGCCATTGTGCTGGTGCTAAGGTTACATGGGGCATATATACCAGAGCCCCTTGGCGTCGCTCCTCCACAATGCAATATGGTGCAAGAGCTACGCAACTTAAAAAGAAGATTTATGAAGCCATGCAAGACCACCTTCCGTGGCCCTGAGTGACTTCATAAATCTCAGGTAATGCAACGCAGCGTAAATTGCTGTTTTGCATTACTCTGCGCCAGAATGCATTTTCACGGGTGCTGCATGGGTGTTCCCAAGCAACATCCATGGAATTTGATGCATTCTCAGATTTACCAAAAGTTGTAGATCTGGGAATGCTCCAAAAACCTACGTCTCCCCAAGTGAGGCGTAACAAGGAGAAATATGTTTATTTATCCTTGTTTTTCCTCTTTCTATGTGCGCTGCATTGTGCAGCGCACACAGAAAAAGAAAAATTCCTCAGGGAATTGATTTTGTGCAGGAAGATGCCCTTTCCAGCAAAAAAACAACCCTCCTTACAACGCAGGTACCCTTGGATCATGTTTCAAAGGTGCCTGTGTTGGAGCTAGGCTGTCAAAAGGGCTCCAGGGCAGGGGAAAAGGTAGGACTGCACCATATTGACTTAAATACAGCAAATTCCTGCCCTTTCCCTGTCACGCAGTGCAGCACAGCAAGGTGACTTGCTGCGCTGCGCTGCACTGCGTGACGTGGCTATAATTATGGCCCTAAGTGTCCAAAAACTAGTCGAAACCTCTGGTCTCCTGTTGTCTTCTTCCGGCTCCCCTTCTCTTCCCCTTGAAGGCACTGAGATGCGACACTAAGACACAAACAAGTGGGTTGTTCACTGGTGTACCTCACAATAGTTATGAACAATAGCCAGAATTGTTCATTTATGTAATGGGTCTCTATAGAAGTAGAATAGTACAGTGGTACATATCAATACCAGTTTTATTTTGCTGCACGGTTCCAATTAACATTATAGAGAATGATAAGTGCAGCTCAAATTTCCTATGTTACTCAGTCCGACCCCAGGTTGGCTCTTTCCCTGTGTGCCCACTTCAGTTTGTTCTAGTGGAATATAAAGAAGTAGAGGGTACCCTATAGTGAACCTATTGGCTATCTCTGCCAGTGTAGCAATATTTTGTTGTTAGATACCCATGTCTACATTTATGTTGTATGTGACACCACTTTTTTCTTTACTCCTAAATAGCGCAAACATAACCTGAAGATATTAGAGCGTTTTACATGAACACCAGTTGCGTTACAGAGGGACACATTCATTTTGGTAGGCATTGGGAATTTAAGTGATTTCCCCAGAATTGCAGGATGTTGAGCATCCCTGCCGAGACAGAAACCTGTTTTCCCAGCTTTGAAGTCAACTGCTCTAGCTGTTAGGCCACTTCCTTTCCTGACCACATGGACAGACCATCTTGCTACACACTGAGGAGCTACAGGAAGGAAGCGGTAGACAGTGCACACACCTCTCCTTCCCTTCTGCGGGCTTGTGATGCAGAGTAGTCAGGGGAAGCTGGCAGAAAACAACACTGCAGCGAGGACTGTATCCCATGGCTCCCTGAAGAACCTTTTATAGCTAGGAGAAGCAGTACTGCGGCACATGTTTCTATCTCACTTCCCTTAGGTCTGCAAGGGCCTGAGATAGGGGAGAAAGGTGTACCTGTGATGTCACATCAGTTTTCAATTAACGTTACGTCACAACAGTCACAACTGCCGCTAGAAACAATTATTGTGCATAACAGTTTCCTGTGGAATGCCATATACAAAATATAGAATTATAGATAATAGTAGCTGTGAATATTGGGAATGTTTTTCACTGAGGGGTTCTGAGAGACATTAAATGGACGAGAACGAAGCTTGAGTTGTCTATGATGTCACTCAGAACTCAAAGGCGTTTGGCTCACACACACAACCCAGCCGTTGTTCTCCCACCTCCCTCCGGTCTGTGGAGACGTGGGAAAGGAGGAAGAAATGAGACCACCAACCACAATTTGCTGCAGCGCTCAGGAGTCTGGAGACCTATGGAAGGCAGCAGAATAAAGGGGAAACAGCTTCCCCTTGTGACATCAGTAGACAGCACACTGTTGTGATGCCACTGCAGTGAATGATCCGCTTTCGATCTGGTTGTTCATGATAGTGGCTTAATAAAGCCATATCTAACAGGAGAAGTAACGTGGAGTTTTGATGCATTCACCAACTGCTGATTAAAGTAAATATCAGAGTTATGAGGCTTGGTTCGCCATATCTGAAATGCCCACTCCCTCCTGTGCGATGTATGAGTGGGGACTGATCAGTGCAAGAGTGGTCTCACATACTATTTTCATGCCCCTACTGCAGCTACAATGACAACTCATTATCAGAATGGTATATGATATTCTCTGAAGTTCATTGACACCATTCATTCCTGACATAGCAGGACATGGTTAATACAGCTACACACAGAACTACAACTGTCTGCAATAACCAAGTGAGCACACAAGCACAACACTCTCAATGTTATGTTACGCTATCGGAACTTAGTATCGGGCGTGACTCATTCCTAAAGGAATATCTCGAGGCAGCACTGAACAGGCATAGGAAAGACTGTCTAGAACAACCACGTTTTGAGCACCTTCTTAAAATCCATGAGATTGGGGCAAGTCCGCATAAGGAATAGGGGATTTTGCCAATGGCATGGGGCTAGAAATGAGAAAGCTCTACAGCCAATTCTGGCAGGACGAGTACGTGGGATCTGCAGAAAGGCTTTATTAGAAGATCTTAACTGTCTGGACGGCAGATAGTAACTCAGTTTTGAACGAGGGTACATGGACTGAAGCTGATACAGGGTCGTGTGAGTCAAGCACCAGAGCTTGAAGATTGCCCTTTTTCAATGGGCAGCCAAAGTAATTTTTTGTGGACACTTATAACCACAGAGTCCACATAGCTTTTAAGGCCCACTCTCACTCAGAGGGTATTGAAACTGTTATTATTTTTCATGACCCAGGGCAGGGGCACTTCCTCCTTAGGGGTAAATACTAACTTCTGATGCACCAGTTCTATTGAATGTGAGCTGGTGTGATGTCCATCCACCCTAAGTTTGTTGAATGTTCACCTAAATTGGGCATGCCTACATTGGCTGGCTTATATAGAGTGGTATTATGAGTTAACTGGGGCCAATGTCAGAAGTTGAGCCCTGTCTGATACAGCGGAGAGAGGGGTCTCACCTGGTGCCCTAACTTGGCCACTGAAGTTGGTAGCCTTATCAATAGTGACATCAAGAGTGTATTGCTCATTTATCTCCTTACCAGAAATCAGTAAGGTGGGGTTCCCCCAACTTCTCTTTGACTTTCGTGGTTCACGCTTGGTGAAAGTGGACTGCTGTAACCTGACTGGACCTGTGTGATCTGCTTGCTGGTAGCTCGGACGTAGGCTAGTACCAATCCATTTGGCCTGTGGCTCCCCAAGGGAATATGCAGACCCCCCAAAAAGTGACCGTCTTCTGTCATCACTCATACAAGCAGTGGGAGGACCATGGCCACCAGAACTGACCCAGAGGCAACTTGTAATCAAGCTCCTCCCTATGTCTCGGGCTGAGTCAGAGCTAAAAACGGAACCTCTGAAAACGTCCAGAGCATACATTCTCACATTTTGCAACCTCTCTCCTGCAGAAGCGTGCCGCTGTATTCTCGTAAGGCAATGTGACTCATTCTTGACTCTGCTAAAGTATTTCAGATGTCTTCCATCCAAGGGATACTTTGTTTGAGTTTCCTACTCTCTGCGCTTTTCAACATGCACTCACCTACCTTTTCAAAGTTGCCTCTTGTCATGATGATAACTATTACTGAACCAAAGTAAGACGTAAATTGATGCTCCAGACACAGAGCCCTTCCTTAGATACAAATCAATATTCTCAAACACACAAAAACACTCCTGAATCACACTTTTCTATTTTCCATTAGTTCCTTTTTACTGAACGGAGTATCCCTATACACTAGAACTTTCGAGGGACTGTCACACAGTAACAAAAAAAGGGAACGGACTCTTTTTTATTTTTTTGTTTAAGAAATTTTTTATTGAGTTTTAAAAAGGGATAAAACACGAGAAATACAAAAAGGATACAAACAAATAAGAAATCAATATCATATGTACAAATTATAGTAAACTAGTTAATAAAAAACAATATATCCATAGAATGATCAAGCAATAGTGAAAGAGAAGAAAAGGAATAGAACTAAGAAAAGAAAAGGAAGAAAAGTAAAAGGAGAGAGAAGAATAAAAAAATATAAAATAAAATAAAATTTAAGACAATAAAGCTCATCAGTCATAAAACATGAATTAGAAAAAATAGCAAATGTCCAAAAATCATACAGAGTATCAAAGAAAGAAAAGAAGAACCAAATTAGGGAAGAGGAGCATGTGAGGAGAGAAAAGATGTGAAAGGAAGCCAGAGAAGATCAGTTTTAATTTTTTGAGAAATGACATAAGAAGAAACACTGGCAATTCGATGTTCATCACAAATAAAATTCCACCATGTTAATGAAGATATTTTCGAATTGTCTTTCCAGGAAGATAAAATAACTTTGAATGCTAATGCAATAAAAAGATCAAACAACAAAGAAACATGCGTGGATTCATCCAAATCAGGCGATGAGGAACCTAGAAAAACATTATGAAATGACAAACTTAGCTTACAATTAAAGATGATCATACATTTTGACCAAACTGATTTCCAAAAGGTCAACACATTAGTACAGTCATAAATGAGATGTCTCAAAGTCCCGGCATGTTAACAACAAGACCAGCAAAGTGGAGACGCGGACGGTGAAAACTTGGATATACAAACAGGAGTAATAACAGCTCTATTATAAATAAAATATAAGGATTGAGTTGTACGAGCAGACGCAGAGACCTTAAATAACTTGGACCATAATTTATCCCATACATCTATAGTAAATGAAAGAGATAAATCTACCTCCCATGCCAGCTCAGTAGAGGATTTGGATCTCTCAGTGTTATGTAACAACAACAATTTATAGACAAGAGCAGCTTTAGGCTTATGCAAAGAAAATAGACTGTATAATGGTGTTGGGGGAGTAAGAGATGGTGTGGGTGCATAAGATTCAAACAAGGCTAACTGTGTTTGTATAGCAGCTGAAACTAAAAGATATTCGGTAAAAGAGGTGTCAGGTAAGTGAAATCGTGTTTGCAAATCCAAGAAGGGGATAATAGAGTGTTGAAAAATTAATTGATGAACAAAAATAATGCCCTTCTCCTTCCAATGCTTGTAATAAAAAGATTTACCCTTGTATCGAAGAAATTTATTATACCAGATAGTGGAGGATAAAAAGCATTGAAACGGAGTTAAACCCTTAGTGAATGTATTGTATAATACATTTTGGGAATATTTTATAATAGGGTTAGCAGAGATGAAAGAACAATTAGACATGTAAAGCACATTTTGAAACGAAAAATCCTTTAAAGAGGAACGCTCAAAAACGATCCATCGTGGTACAGGAGTATCTGCAAAATCAAAGGATAGAGCAAAGGACTGTTTGATTATAAAAGCTGAGTGATAAGCCTTAAAATCGGGAAAACGTACTCCACCTTCAGACTTGGGGCTTTTAAGTTTGATAAGGGAAATACGTGGATGTTTCTTATTCCATAAAAATTTTACAAAAATGGAATTAATTTGTGACAGATATGAAGTGGGAATGCGAATAGGCAACATAGACAATATATAAAGGACATGAGGTACAATCATCATTTTTATAGTGTCTAATCTACCCCACCAGGAAAGGAATAATGGGGACCAAGTGAGAAGCAAAGATTGTATCTTAGTAATTAATGCAGCAAATGTATATTTAATCGTGGCAGGTAGGGACGCAGAAAACCAAACTCCAAGGTATTTAATTTTCATAGGACACCATGTAAAGTTAGTATCGTTAAACATATATTGATAGCATAACGAATTCAGGGGTAAAACTTCCGTCTTAGAGAGATTCAACTTATAACCAGAAATGCTGGAGTATAACTGAACCTCATCCATAAAGGGGGGAAGGGATGTAATTGGATTAGCCATATATACCAGTATATCATCAGCATATGCGGATAATTTAATTTCTATTGAGTTATACGTAAAGCCAGATATATGGGCATTGACCCGAATACGCTCAAGGAAGGGTTCAAGACATAGGACAAATAACAAAGGGGAGAGAGGACATCCCTGAAGTGTACCACGAGACAAAGAAAAGGATTTAGAAAAGTGATTATTTACAAAAATACTGGCTCGGGGACAAGAGTACAGTAATTTAATATATGAAATAAAGGAAGGACCAAAACAAAACCATTGGAGGGTTCTAAACATAAATTGCCAATTAATACAGTCAAACACCTTTTCGGCATCTAGAGACATTGCTGCAAGAGGAGATTTAACTTTTTTTGCATGAAATATAATATTAACAAACATTCGGGCATTATCTGCGGCTAATCTACCCTTAATAAAACCAACTGGATCAGTCTTAACCAATAAAGGAAGAAGACTCTCAAGTCGACTAGCAAGGATCTTTGCAAATATCTTACAGTCATAATTGATTAATGAAATAGGGCGATAATTTTTGCACAGGGAATGATGTTTGTCAGGTTTGGGAATGATGATTATTAGAGCATCCATAAATGAGCCAGAGGCCTTCGCATCAGTAATAAAGGAATTAAACAGTGTCAGTAACTTGGGGACAAAAAGTGAGGTAAAGGAAGAGTAAAATTCAACCGGAAAGCCATCCGGTCCAGGGGCCTTAGATTTTTTTAAAGATTTAATGGCATTAATGATTTCATGTGCAGAAATTGCAACTTCCAATGACTCAAATTCACAAGGTAAGGAAGGGGGAGAAGGTAGGCCAGAAAAGAAGATATCTAAATTTTGATTAGAAGGATTTGTGTCATCAGAATATAGGGTTTCATAGTAATCGTGAAAGATATTTGCAATGTCGTCATCTGAGGATACTAATTTGTTGGTAGATTCGTCTAAAATTGGACCAATGTTTTTACGTTCAGATTTGACCTTTAAATAATTGGCTAACATTTTGGCAGCTTTATTTTGACCCCCATGATATTTAGACTTAATTTTGAGAAGAATATTACAAGCCTCCACAATCGCCAGTTTGTTAAGTTCAGACTTCACTTTAATGAGCTCATGCAGAGCCGAGGGTGATTTGGAAGTGAAATAATTATGCTCCAGTACCTTAAGCTTTTGAATCGAGGCTAAATACTTATTCCTAGCAATTTTCTTTTTCTTAGACACATAAGAAATAGTAAATGCCCGGAAGGAGGCCTTAAAAGCGTCCCAATTATTAGAAACAGAGGTTGCTAAAGGATTATTAAACATAAAAAACTCTTGAACAAAGGCAGTAGCTTCTGTAATGAAAGTAGTATCTGATAACAGAGCGTTATTAAGTTTCCAACGACTAGATTTTTGAAGGCTTAACGAGAGATCCAGGACAGTAAGGACTGGTGCATGATTAGAAATAAAAATTGACTCAATTTCCGAGGATTGAATCAAAGGAAGTAGGGATTTGCTAACTAAAATATAATCAATCCTGGATCGTGTAAGGTGTACATTAGAAAAAAACGTGAATTCAAGAGAGTCAGGGTTACATGTTTTCCAAACATCAAATAAAGGACGAGAGGTAATGGCCGATTGAAGAGCCTTGTGAGACTTGTCTGGTTGGAATTTGGACTTAGATTGCCTATCAGAAAAGGGGTCAATCCATTGATTAAAATCACCTGCGATAATAGTGTTGGGACAATCAAAAGTAGAAAGTAGAACCTTAATATCATGCCAAAATTTGGGGTCAGGTTTAACCGGACCATAAATATTCAATAGGATCAAATCCTTGCCCTGTACAACAACCTTGGCCATTACCGATCTTCCATCAGCATCATGTTGCGTAGAAATAATTTGCACGGATAACGATTTGTGAAACAATATAGCAACACCCCCTTTCTTGTTAGAGGCAGGGAAGTGTACAACTTGACCAACCCATTGCCTTTTCAACTTTAGAAATTCTTCTTCATTACAATGAGTTTCTTGAATGAAAGATATTTGAGAGTTTAGTTTGGATAAATGAGAAAGTACCTTCTGACGTTTGACAGGGTTGCCAAGACCACGGACATTCCATGTAACAAACTTACACATAATGGAGGATCGGAGGGGTACAATATGGAAGGAGATGATACACTTCAGGGGGATATCTAGAAAAAAAGAGACACCATAATTGATCAGAATAAAAGACAAAAACAGTAATATAATACACAATTCCACAGGACATAAGCAAGAAATAACCTAACAACAAATGAGTGAAAATGCGAGCAAGGGTATAAAATAACAAAGCAAAACAAGAGAAGGGGGACAGAAAGTAAAGTAAAAGAAGATAGATCAAGGAAAGAAATCCAGACCTAAAAGACAAAGATAAAAAGGAATGCATGGGGCGTAACAGCACCAACGACAGACTAGACGGCAGAGACCAAGATAAAAAAAAAAAAATAGAAAATTACTAATCAGCCATATGAGAAAAAATAAAAAGAGCAAGAGGAATAGAGGACGTTAAGGAACGGAGGAAGAGCCAGTTGCAGGAGAAGAAGATAGGTTTTGAAGAAACATTTTCAGTTTAAGAGGGTCATCAAAAGAACGTGTGGAGCCTTCATGCGTGATTTTACACAAACATGGATGGAGGATGCCATAGCGAATATTCAACTGTCTCATTTGATGATGGAGTGCCAGAAATTCCTTTCTTCGTGCATTAGTAGCATTCGATAAGTCTTGTGAAATAAAGATGTTGTGGCCCGACCAAGTAAGGTGACGTTTTAGTTTGGCAGCTGAAAGAACTCGCATAAGGTCAGTGAACTCCAGAAACAGCATGATGATACCTCTGGGTTTGGAAGCATTAAGTTGAAAACGACCTAGCCGATGGGCACGTTGAATATTTAGTGCAGGATCAGGGGCAATGCCTAAAAGTTCAGACAAAAATTTCTTCAGAAAAAGAAGCAGATTAGAGCCCTCAAGATTTTCTGGTACACCATAAAGGCGCAGGTTGTTGCGCCTATTTCGATTTTCAAGGTCCTCAGTATGAAGTTTAAGACGGTGGATTTCTTGTTCCAAAAGCGGGATTTTAGTAGAAATGTCCTGAACATCACTAATACGTTGTTCCATGTCAAACACCTTGGCTTCCATAGTAATCCATCGATCCTCAGTTAATTGAAGCTTCTCATTAGTAGTGGCCATGAAAGATTTAAGACCCCGCACTTCATCCAAAATAGTATCTAGAACGGGATTCTGAGAGGATAAAATAGGTGACGGAGGATCATTCTTGGCTCTCTTGGACTTGGTACCAGACGAAACTGTTTTAGTCACATGTGAGACTTCACTAGCCATCTTGGAATGAAATGAAGGTCGAGAGGTAATTCTCAAGGGCTTTTGTCTGTCCATCCACCACAAAAATGGCAACACTCTCTTCAATTAGTCTTCTGAGACCCAAAAAATACCAATAAAAAATAAGAAGGCAGACAATCAAAAAGAAAAAAAGAGATAGTATGTGCAAATAGCGAATCCTACCTTCCATTCAGCACTCTGGTAAAATTCCACCTTCGTGAGCTAGACAACGTGTCAATTAAGAAGGAGTCAAAGAAGAAATTACCAAGAGGCTAGCAAGTATAACAAAAAGTAAGATAAGCACACACTAAAAATAGGACAATTAGTCAGAAACAAAAGAAAATAGCGCAACTGGCATCACCTCAAGAGTTATTATTACAAAAAAACATGCTGCACCAAGTACAGGCGGAGACGTTGCGATGAACATAATCACCATTATCTATGTTAGGTGATATCTGGCAGTAGTCATTTGCTATTTTAACACAGGATGAAGAATAAGAGAGAAAAAAGAAAAGCGTTGCCGCGCGTTCATTGTCAGAGCGCCGGTTTACCTCAGAGATTCCAGCAAGGCACTAGTGATCTGCACAAAATGGCGGCCGCCGCTCGTCATTTGTTGAAGTAAAAAAAAAACACCACCACGGTCACCGGGTTCAGGAATGCAGAAACTCGGGTCAGGACGGCCACATTCGCTGCACCAACCCTTCAGCGCTTCGAAAACATCGTCGGTGAGTCCTCAGGTGTCAAATAGCAGGCTGTTATCGAAATATAACCTCCGCGTTCGAGCGGAGCTCACGGAACCGCCGCCATCTTATCGCGGCGCGAGACCACACCCCCGGGAATGGACTCTTTAAAACGAGATATCGTTCTGTGATTCACTTCAACCTCTAATTTTGTTAACAGTCTTCTGAGTAGAGATGACAAGCAACCCAAATTCAGCTTTCTCATCCTCCTGCAAGTGGAAGTCTCATAGGACCATGGTTTGCCCTTCCAAGAGGTGCCCTTGTGATGCACTGACGGTCCATCACCTTCTGCTGGCACATTCAGTGCACCTTCTGACGTTCTTGTTGTGTCTGTGCTGCATCTGCAATGTGGTGGGTGTGCAAAGGTAAATGCAAATGAGGAAACGCCCCCTCATGATCCCAGTGTAGAATGTGTGCCGGGGCAATCCATATAATAGAAGGAGCTGCTCGAGTGAACTCATCTCAAATCAACCATTTGTAGTTGAAATGTTCAGGACTGGAGACAGTGTCCGTAATGACCTCGAGTGAGGTGGCACTGGCCACCCTGCCGCGCTCGTAATGTAAGCGGCCACAGGGTCATTGCATGGTTTTGGAGCTAGGAGGACAAACTAGTGAAAGGAGAATGAGCATAGGGAGGACGAGAAATAGGCTAAAGAAGCAAGGCAAATCATGAAGGAGAATACATAATGAGAACAAGGACTAAAAGTAAGGCTGGGGCTGCAACTGCACACATTGGAGTAGGAGGAAGCATAATACACCCGCTACTCACTTGAGGAATGGACATAGCTCACTTGCTACACTTGGTCTTTCTGTGGCGCTTTGATTTATCATAACCGCTATGAGTTCAGTGATGTAACATTGATGACAGCACCTCCTCTCCGAAAATTGTTACAGCACCACTGCTAAAGTGTTTAAGAAGACCGAAATAAAAGAGCAAATTAAGATGAAAAAAATAGAGTCTGCAGCACTTGTTTCAAAGAATGAAAAGGAAGAAATGATCTGATTTCACCAGAAGTTAGAAAAGTGAAAGCCACAGGCTTTAGAGACAGTGGCATCCTGGGAAGAAAGTTAATGAAGAATCGAACTCAAGCGAAGATAGAGCAGAGAACAAGAGTTCCTATCTTTTGTGATTGAGTTTGAGAAAGTGAGAGGTAATCCACGCCGTCAGGCACCCTCAGTAAGACAGCGATGCTGGAAGGCCTTGCAGAGCATGAAAAGACAGAATGCAACATACCTGCTATTGTAGTGCCCTGTGGTCCCTTTACTCTTGGGGGTCTATTAGAATGTCGGGCGGATGGCCACCGCCATCCGCCCGACATTCTCCTCCGCCCGCATGCCATTTCCGCCCCGCCACATTAGTATGGCGGACGGACCCCGGCGGACAGAGACTGTCCACAGGTTTTCCACCGGTCACACAGGTGACTGGGCAGAAAAGGGGCCTAATATGGTGGCGGTGTCTGCTATACACCGCCATCCATATTCGGATGGCAGCAGGAAGCAGCCTTCAACGCCACCACGGAAAGGCATGCAGTTTCCTCAGTTGGGGGCCCGATGCGGGCCCCCAGGATGTTGGGTGAGTGGGAGGGGCACATGGGGGTACCCATGGTAACCCCTGGCATTTGCGTTGCTGACGTAGCAGGCACCGCGCAGTGCCTGCCACATTGTGCATGCAAATGCGCACATGCCTTTTTTGTATTGCGGTGGGTGCTGCTGACAGCACCGCACGACGCAGTACAAAAAAGCAGGATGCGCCCGCCAGTGTGGCGGGCGCATCCTAATTGCCCATGCGGGACCGCCGCATCCTTAGCGGGCGATCCCATTTCCTGGGACGAACGCCATCATAATAGACCCCCAAGTCCCATTCAGCAACCCAGTCTTTTCTGCACGCCCATCCTCTGAGTCTCTGAAGGCAGACAAAGATAGAGAGCACTGTGCGCAGTCGAGGCGGGCACCACAATGTTGGCGGCACCATCTGGTGAGCCTCATGGCCTCCGTGGGTGAGGCGGCACTTCCCCATTTGAGATATATTGTGATCTTTATTTTAAAACAAGAACCTGAGATATGATTTTTTTTAAACAACTCATCCACCAGATCCTGACCATAAACACAATCTTTGCACCTACTACCCTAAAAACATCTTCACAAAGGTGGATATTTATCCGCTTGTACTATGCCATGCATAATGTGCACCTCTGCATTTGTGTGGCAAGGGTTAGGCCGAGTATCCACACCCTCTCCCTGGCTTGGCATGTTTTGGAGACCTGCAGCTACATTTCTAACTCCATGTCTATGCAGTGTATGCAATATGTACCATAGGCATACTTAGGTTTATTTTCCATTAAAGTAGATTTTTGTCATGGTTGGCATCTATACTATAAACTTACATTAGGACAACTGTGGCGTGCGTTCTGTGCCCCTAAATGTCAGTTTGGTTTACTATATGGTAATACCCAAACATTACTTCTTTGTGCTGTCACCTAATTTGCTGCTGCATTGCATATTTCTCTCCAATTCTGGATGTAAAATGTAATGCGAGCATAGATTATGTAGGCGCTGAATACAGTGCTCACCCTTAAATTACAGGGCGACTCTGATAATACACCTTTGTAAATTACACAAAATAGTCATATGTACCCTAGATGCTTCCAGTTATAAGCATGACCTATTGTATGTGTAAAAATACAATTTGTGAATGTGCCTTGTAGATTTATCAGGAAGAAGCCTCAGTGTCTGTGTTTAAATCCATGAGCAGACACTTTTATGAACAGCTGGTTGCATCAGGCAGGGGGGGCATCCCGTTTGCTTTATTTACACTTCGTATAATCTGATCCCCTTTCCGTGAATCACGCGGCTTTGGAGTGCACATTGCACAGCCTGATGAACTCGCAGGGATGTCTCTCCTGCTGTCTGCCAGTGATGAACTCGCAGGGATGTCTCTCCTGCTGTCTGCCAGTGATGAACTCGCAGGGATGTCTCTCCTGCTCTCTGCCAGTGATGAACTCGCAGGGATGTCTCTCCTGCTCTCTGCCAGTGATGAACTCGCAGGGATGTCTCCCCTGCTGTCTGCCAGTGATGAACTCGCAGGGATGTCTCCCCTGCTGTCTGCCAGTGATGAACTCGCAGGGATGTCTCCCCTGCTGTCTGCCGGTGATGAACTCGCAGGGATGTCTCTCCTGCTGTCTGCCAGTGATGAACTCGCAGGGATGTCTCTCCTGCTCTCTGCCAGTGATGAACTCGCAGGGATGTCTCCCCTGCTGTCTGCCAGTGATGAACTCGCAGCGATGTCTCCCCTGCTGTCTGCCAGTGATGAACTCGCAGGGATGTCTCTCCTGCTGTCTGCCAGTGATGAACTCGCAGGGATGTCTCCCCTGCTGTCTGCCGGTGATGAACTCGCAGGGATGTCTCTCCTGCTGTCTGCCAGTGATGAACTCGCAGGGATGTCTCCCCTGCTGTCTGCCGGTGATGAACTCGCAGGGATGTCTCTCCTGCTGTCTGCCAGTGATGAACTCGCAGGGATGTCTCTCCTGCTGTCTGCCAGTGATGAACTCGCAGGGATGTCTCTCCTGCTGTCTACCAGTGATCACTTTTCTTGCCGCGGGTCTGTGGTGGCAGATTCGCCAGCAGCCAATGGGGCTATTGTTACGTCTTAGACAAAGTATATTTTTGTTGACACTGAGTTACCACAAAGAGGGTCATTTTGTTAGCAAGAATAGTATGCCATCGGCAAAATCTATTTAAATATTGGCATTTCTCTCATGTGGCTGAGCTGTACAACTTTCTTACATTTCTTCTAAAAATAAAAGTTTATCTTTGGTTTTTGCACGTTTGATCTGAGACAATGATGAAAAACATACAATACATTCTTAAAGTCATATTAACAGCCCTGAAGGCAAATGAGTGTTCATGTTCTGGTCCAGGCCTTACAGTGGTTGTACCGAGCAACGGTAAAGACGCCCAGATTGCAAAGCGCTTCCACCCCAAGTAAATTATAGTAGGCACTATGCAAATGCACATACCATAAAAAAATTCCACGGAGAGCACAATACACAAAGATAGATATGTATCATAATCATTATTACATAATCTTAATTTAACCAGCCAGTTTTGATCACAGCACCGATTTTTGTCCGAAATGTAAATAACTCTTTTCAACACAGCGAGCAGATAATAATGATTTTAATTCTTCGCTAAATGTTTACACTCCTTCTTCTAGTTTCTCTTTATCCTTCCAGCCCATGAGTCACTTGACATTTGCGGTCAGCACTGGCTAACCCTAGCCAAGTCACTGGGCCTAAAATAGGCAGACAGGTCAAAATTAGTATGCTCTGCTTTCCCTGGTTGCGAGCCATGCTTTTTAGAATACCAGAGTTCAGTGCAGGGGCATTCCACCATGACAGCAGCCGCGTCCGAGCCAAGGCCCTGAAAATGAGACATTTCACAGAAAGGATGTACCTGCGCCATATTTTCCACCCTTCGCGCCGCCGCCGAAGCTTTGCATACATTTTACCCCTTCATTTTCATATATATGACACTGGCCATCAATCCTGCGGCTTTTCACTGAGCGCCAGATCTGGTGACACGGTAACTTGACTGTGAGATCAATTCAGTCCTGGAAGCATCTGGGCTGAGTGTGCTGGTGGCCTTGAAGGGCCCACACTGCTGAGAAACAGGTCCCGGCTGCCTCAGTGTTTCCTCGGTACAGACGCCAAGTTCAATGTTTTGCCCTTTTTTGCAGCACTTTGTAGATGTATGGCCTATTTGTAAGGATGCAACTTAAGAAATGTGAGATGAAAGTGGCCAGTACAACATTACTTACCGCTTCTGGTAATTCTACCAACAATGCATTCTGGCAGACAATGCATTTTGGAACTGCACCTGGCTCCATAGGGTGCCCATATAGCAGCAGCTCTAGGGGCCAACATTCCCAGCTGTTTCTTTCTCTTGTCAGGCTTCATGAGACATTTCAAGCATCTCCATCTGCTCTCTCCGCCGCTGCTGCCCTCCCCTCACTCTTTGGAAAGACAAAGACACTTTGACAGCCCCTCGTGCAATCTCCCTAGTATGTTCATTTTGCTTATCCAACAGACAAGAATGACTTTAAGGAACAGAGTGATTCACAACACTTTGCATTAGTGCAAAGTCACAAACCCTAAAGTGAAACTGGCACAAAGTGTTGATTTGTTATTTACTTTTCAGCACAAAATATTTTTTGCTTTGAAAAGGTATACTTTGCACTGCTCTGAGCTACTTTGTGGCAACGGTGTGTCCCATGGCTGGTCCTGAAAAACGAACGTGGCCCCTGAAAATAGGATACAACCCTACCAAGAAAAGTACTGATTTTGAAAAGAGAATCACTGGTCACAGTCATATTTTCTATCAATGAAAGGGCTTGAGAACTCTAGATATCCAATTATTCAAACTGTTAATCAGTATTCTCAAAGAAGAATAACAATTTGATCATTATATTTGTATTTATTCTTTTTTTGCCCAAATATATAAACATTATTTGTCATATCAAAAAATAGAAATAACCTTAATTTGTGAAAATTACATAAATGCAATTATTACATACATATTCCCAATGATAATAATTAGAACCACATTTGTAATTACATCTAATCCAAAAAATGATATTAGACAACCAATTCATTAAACATCATAGTACAATCAGTTGGCAAAGTGTAGTATAACAACATTCATGATGAATCTATTGCCTACATTTCAATAGCTTGCTTGCACAGTCTAAACTACTAAAATACAATATGCAGAGATTAGCGACACATGTTGAAAAAAACAACGCGTTTCGGCAATGCCTTCATCAGGACTCCGTCACTCTGGTTGACTAGACAAGGGGAAAAAAATATTTTTTAATCTAGAGTACAATTTAGACCTTTCATATATTTACACAATACCTATCTTTACAATATTTTAATTAATATCTATGACCTATACAGTGCGTAAGTAGCTGATCTCGAGTTTCAATCATATAAGCCAATAGTCAGAGAAAGGAGAATCAACTCTGTGATTAGTGAAGCTATTCATGCAAAAATCTGGGTGTGTGAATACTAAAATTGTGAATATAGAATTCTCAATTTATGCATGTTATAGGGTATTACCTCTGCTAGTCACTACTATGACGAAGATGGGGTCAAATTGAATCGTCAGCATTGATTTAAGCTTGTATCTCATGAAATACGGGAGCTATGTAGAAGGAAAATGAAAAGTGGACACAATTATTATTACATAGTGTCCCTAAACAATTATACAGACAATAGAATACCAACTCTAGTTGTTTGAGTTATAGTTACTTAAAAATAGAAATATATATACCTTAGTAGAAATAGATAAATAATGGAACCTCTAAACACTTCATGATAAGTGGACAATGCTACGGGATGGTAACCTGCAGGGAGGTATATAGTAAAATTAGTCGTGAATATGTGATGAAGATTCAAATATAATATCTCCTATTCTATAAGAATATTCAAGGAGATACTGATATTGACCTTACCGTTCCTATTCTAGTCGTGCTTCTTGTTATGTAGTGCCTCAAGGTTGAAGCATCACACAAAAGGACTTTATCTCCTATTGAAGTGCTGCATCGATTAAGGCTGTACAAAAATATATATGTTGAAAATGATGTTGAAACAACAATGTCTGTATGTTTGGATCTTAGAGCTTATTCTCTTATATTTATATACTGACCTTATACAAAACGGTGAACATTTGCACGTCCAATATGTTTGCACGATCGTCCTTGTTAAAAGACTCTTTAAAACTAGACGAGACACCTGAGGCTTTGATGAAAGATATTCAGCGGATACACAGAGACCCTTTTCGGTTAGACCCCGGTAGAACCAAACCTAGGAAAATCTTGATCAACTTCAATACATATACCCTCAAAGAAACGATCTTAAACTCGGCGTTGAAGCTCAAATCATTACAGGGCCCAGATTTTTCCTATGAAGTTCGGTCTGACCTCTCCAAATCCACCTTGGAGCGACAGTGGGAACTCGGCCAAAGGATGGACAAATTCAGGTCATTAGGCGCAACGCTGCAAATGAGGTTCCTCGCGTTTCTGCGGATTATGTATAATAACAAAATGCATAATATTAGATCGCCAGAAGACGCAGATCAATTACTGAACTCTATTAAGGCCTCTATGGGTGGTCCTTAGTGGGTTGCTGTAATATTTCGAGTAAGACCGGCATCGGGACAGTTCTCCTTTTTTTTTTTAGATATACATTAGATGCTGGATCATCCAACTATTCTTCATATCTGGCCCTAGGTAAGGGGAAAGAAAGGAGAAGGGAGAAGGGAAAGAAAGGAAAGAAGGGAAGAAATGAAAGGGAAAAGGAGAGAAAGGGAAGGGAGAAGGAAAAAAAAATTATAGAAAAAAAAAAAGGGTAAGGGGAGGCTCTATGTGATAGTATCAGCAATCAAGGCTTAAACTTTGGGGTCACCTTAACATAAGAAGGGGAAAGGGAAAGGGAAGAGGAAAATATATACTAATTCAGTTTATCTACACTATAGGTAGGGAAAAAAAAAATAAAAAGGGGAAAAAAAAACCAAAAAAAAAACCATACACATTATGTATATTATTGCAACCTAAAAGCTATAAGTTAAGAGTAGTTTTTTCACTTTTTCCAACATTTTTTTTTGTTTTTTTTGTTTTAACTCTCCATTTCTCCGACAAGCAGTTTTAGTATTGTCGGGTGTGTAAGGGTGTGTAAGGGGGGGGCGTGGACGGACTGAGGACGTCAAACTGGCTATACAGCTTGGGAGGGGTTCTCTAGGGAAGGGGGGGGAGGGGACAGAGGGATGGGGGCACTGGGTGTAAGGGGGAAAGGGGAAAAAAGTAAAAAATATCCTCAAAAGCCAACCTTCTTCGGCTGTTCTCTTTGGGCAGGCGAGGGGGAGGCGTCATCACTTCACTTTCAGACCATCTTTTCTTCTGAGGCAGGGATTTGTGATGTAGGTTTGGCCAGCGGGTTGGGGAGGTCACAGGGGGCGAAAGGTCTGATATGAGTTCACTACATTTCCTATCCTGGAATGTCAATGGCCTGCGCGGGAAGGTTAGAAGAGACCATATCTTACAATATTTAAGGGACTCTCCCACACAGGTCATTGCCTTACAGGAGACACATCTTCTCAAAACTGAGATCACAGATATATTAAAAAATCTGAAATGGATTGACAATTTTGTTGCCACCGACCAATCGGCAAATATAAGAGGGATTGTCTGTATTTTTAAAAAGAATTTCAATGCTAAAATATTAGAGCATAAGGAGGATCACAGTGGGAGATGGCTTATGTTAAGAGCCTCATTAGGTGAAAGTACATACTCATTGATCACTTATTACGGCCCAAACCATGACGATCCCTCCTATTTAGACCTCATTCGGAATCACCTGTTAAATGTAAATGATCCTATTTTTTGGTGTGGCGACTTTAACGTCGTGCTGAATCCACAACTCGATAAGTCCCCAAATTCGAGGGCCAGCGTGGCTTCCAAATCTCGGCAAATCCTATTATCAATAATGGCACAATTGGGTATAGCCGACATATGGAGGGAGAGGGCGGGGAATAAATTGGGAGTTTCATTTCGGAATCTTAAATAAAAGCACAGATCAAGAATTGATTATGCTCTGTTTAGCTATTGCCCTAAAGACTCAGTAATGGAGATATCATATCTTCCCTCTCACCTCTCCGATCATTCAGCTATCTGTTTTATTTTGAAGTTAGGCCAGCTGTCAGTACACGTGTCTTGGTCATTCGACCGGTCCATCCCTCATGATGAGGACGAAATTAGTTTTTTAATAGCCAAAACTAAGTTTTTTCTAGAAGTGAATTTAGATTCTACCTCAATTCCCATTGTATGGGATGCTTTGAAGTCATTTTGGAGAGGAAATATTACTTGTAGAGCCTCCCAGAGAAGGAAGTTATACAGGGAAAAGATTACAAACATAGAAGCCGAAATGATATCTATTGAACAACAATTTAGTACTTCTATAGGCTCAATTAGACAGCAAGAAAAAATAGCTCATTTAAAAACACAATTGGAGTGTATTTTACAAGAAAGGGTTGCTAGTAGATTGGAGGCAAGCAAAAATTCCCATTTTGAGTTCGGTGAAGCAGCTGGGAGGATGCTAGCCTGGAAAATAAAAGCAGATCAAGCAAAAAAATATATTAGAGAGATAAAGATGGAAGGCGATCAATTTCCTTGAACTGCTACCTCTGATATAGGTAGAGCCTTTCAGGAATTTTTTCAGGCCATTTACAAAGAGGATATTATTGATGATCCTTTTGTAAGGAATTCTTGGCTAGATAAAATATCTCTGCCAAGTCTCACCCAGCTTCAAAGCAGCTATTTGGATTCGGAAATAACTGAAACAGAGGTCAGAGAAGTTATTGGGCAACTTAAGCAAGGGAAGGCAGCTGGTACAGATGGCTTACCAGCAGAACTATATCGTGCCTTGTCTGAAGTTATAACACCAACGCTGACGGTTGTGTTCAATAGTATTCTGTTAAAAGGGAATGACCCTCCTAAATCAAGGACGATGCCATCATAGTCCTGATACTCAAACCGGGGAAAGACCCGACCGAATGCGGATCATACCGTCCGATATCACTTCTTAACAATGACTATAACATTTTTGCGGGGAACAACCTTTACAACGCAACTTTTACAACGCACTACACTTACAACGCAATTTTTACAACGCAACATCCACTACAACGCATTCCATTACATCGCATGACACTACAACGCATTTTTAAAAACTACCTTTACATCGCATTCCATTACATCGCATACTACCTTTACAACGCATACCATTACAACGCATAATATTACACTACACTATCCAACACTTACCCTACTGTTGCACCCCCTGGAGTTAGAATAGTAATTTTTACCCCTATACTATCCAACACTTACCCTACTGTTGCACCCCCTGGAGTTAGAATAGTAATTTTTACCCCTATACTATCCAACACTTACCCTACTGTTGCACCCCCTGGAGTTAGAATAGTAATTTTTACCCCTATACTATCCAACACTTACCCTACTGTTGCACCCCCTGGAGTAAGAATAGTAATTTTTACCCCTATACAATCCAACACTTACCCTACTGTTGCACCCCCTGGAGTTAGAATAGTAATTTTTACCCCTATACTATCCAACACTTACCCTACTGTTGCACCCCCTGGAGTTAGAATAGTAATTTTTACCCCTATACTATCCAATACTTACCTTAAATGCAATGTAATATTATGCGTTGTAATTGTATGCGTTGTAAAGGTAGTATGCGATGTAATGGAATGCGTTGTAAAAGTAGTTTTTTAAAATGCGTTGTAGTGTCATGCGATGTAATGGAATGCGTTGTAGTGGATGTTGCGTTGTAAAAATTGCGTTGTAAGTGCATGCGTTGTAAAAGTATGCGTTGTAACGTCATACATCCCATTTTTGCGGCCATTATGTCAGCCAGGTTGGGGAAGGTCATAGCCTCAATAATCAATCAAGACCAAAAAGGGTTCATAAAGGGCCGCCAGTTGGCTGACCTTACGCATGACTTAGTCGGGGCCATCGATATTGCCTTTAGCCTCTCTCTGCCGTTAGCCACTTTCACGTTAGACGCAACTAAGGCCTTCGACAGGGTGAGTTGGCCTTATTTGACTGCGGTATTAAAAAAATTTAACTTTGGTGATAATTTTCGTCAAGTGATCTCGCTTCTGTATAAGGCTCCATCTGCTAGACTCAAGGTAAATAATACCCTCTCGGAACCTGTAAATATTACAAGGGGGACAAGACAGGGCTTGCTTTATTTCTCCCCTCCTTTTCAATTTGTATATTGAGCCTTTTGCTCAAGTTCTACGGGAGGAAGTTAATATCCCCTCTTTTAAATACGAGGGGTGGGAAAGGAGGGTAGCTCTTTACGCGGACGACATCCTTATTTTTACAGTAGACCCGGTCTTAGCTTTTCCATCAGTAATTAAGTGCGCAGAATAATTCGGGCGGATTTCTGGATACGAGATTAATGCAAGCAAAACCGAAATTATGGTGTGGAATATAAATAATACTTATCTTAATGTGACGCCCTCAATGAGATATCTCGGTATCCACATCACCCAAGATGTGGGGAATATTGCACAAATTAATTTGGATCAGGTCTTTAAAGATTGCCAAAAAAAACTAAAAGCGTGGTCCTATCTCCCACTTTCCATACTTGGTAGAACTAATTTAGTTAAAATGGCTATCCTCCCCAAGTTTACTTTTTTATGTAATACTATTCCCCTAGCTTTTGACCCTAAACAAATAGACAAATTTCAGCGGTAAATTAACTCCTTCATCTGGAAGTATAAAGCCACTAGATTGGCGTGGAAAAAATTACGAAGGAGGAGGGAAAAGGGTGGGTTGGCACTACCTGATCTACACTACTATGCATGGGCTTTCCAACTATCTTACTCCAGAATGCTTTTGAAAGCGCCATCTAACTCCTCGATAGGTCTAATGTTTAAAGCCATGTTGGTTGGGGCGGAATTACCCTCTCAGGGATTTATGTTTAAGTTTGGAGACCAAAAGTTTTTTAAGAAGGTTAAATTAAAGTCTCTTCAATCTATGGCCAGAATCTCGGCTCAGATCAAAAAGAAAATAGGGCTGTCTTACTTTTCAAACTATGGCCCGGTGTGGGACTCCCCGGGTTTACCAATGTGTTTGAGGGATGGGTTGGCATCTCCCTTGAAACATGCTGGTATTGTAAGGTGGGGAGAGTTGTTGGGAAACGACGCACTGCTGACATGGGACGAATTAAGCGATAAGGTCGGCCCTGGGCTATCAAGATTTAAATATATGCAGCTTGAGAGTTGGGCTCGGGCTCTAGCTAGGAAAGCTGTCCCGTTGGGTAAATTTAGCAATTTGGAACAACAGCTTGTTGTAAGGCAGGCGGGCGGCAAAGAGGTGGCTTTTTGGTATTGGAGTATTTTGGAGGAGGTGGATGGAGATTTTAGCCTCCCTGACCAACTATGGGGAGAGGAGATGGGGCGACAGTGTGACCAAATATGGCTTACTTCACTTACCATTTTACATAGAATAGTTAAACCCGCGTGGTTAAGGCGCAACCATCTCTTCACCGTTCACCGTGCTTATCTCTCTCCTTTAAGATTATCAAAATTTCAGCCAGGAAATAGATGTAATAAGTGTAATCTCCTGGAGCACATTGCCAGGCTCTATATCATTGTCAAGACCCACACTTACCGGTGTGCGTCAGGAAGTTGTATCTTCTAGTTGTCCACATCGAAGCGTGCGGACTGTTTAACTTTGATTTATGTAGATGTTAGACACAACAGCGTCGCGTTAGTCCCTACGGCCAATGTTAGGCAGCCATTATTGCAGATCTGAGGGCGCCATGTTAGAGTGACTAATTAAATGAGGTCAGGGCATAGAGATAACATGAAAATGTTCACTTGAAGAGTGTACTGCTAAATAATCTCATGAATTGTAGATGTTATGTTAACAGAGTCGCATGAAAATTGAAGAATCTATCTAGCCCAACAATAATGCGCTGCACAATGGTAAGGTAACCACATGATAAAATAAATATCCTTTTGGGTCGCCATGTTGGAACAGGTAATTCTATGCGTGCCTAGTTATTTCCAAAAAGGAAAGCCTACAAGAAACAAATAACCATCCCAGCTGATTATTTACAACCAGTCCATAAGTAATCTATTCACGACAAAGATACATATCACATGATGATATTTTCATATATATTGTATAGGATTATTGGTTCAAGTTTCATGGCTTAACACTTAAAAACCGGTACTGAACGTCCGATATTGTAGATATAAGGCACTCTGTGAGAGTGACTAATTGAATGAGCTAAGGGCAAGCAAGTAATAGAAGAATGCGTGCCCTGAATATGATTACTTGTGTGTACTTCATAAAAAGTAATCACCATACTCTATGGACAATGCAGTAGTTCAATACCACAAAGAAAAGCCCTTTATGGCGAGACTGGTTATCATATTTTTAAGTTTAAGTTGCCAATGCAGGAACACTTGTATATCTAATAAGAAGTAGATCAGGACTGAATTGAATTAGTTGTTATATTTCATAGTTGATCCCAAGGAATCTTTTGATTCATTCCCCTTACTGCCGTTCCCAGAATAAAAATCCAATACACTTCTCTGACTTTTCTGGTCTTTTCTGTGGTTGTCCCTGGTCTATGGAGAATCTTTTCCAAGATATACCATTGCATGTCGTCAGGTGCATGGTTGGTATCAATATAATGTTGCACCATGGGTGCTGAAATTTTGTAGGTTCTTATAGCCGATCTATGCTCTGTAAGTCTGGTATTAAGTTGTCTACCGGTCTCTCCCACATATCCCAATCTACAAGGACATATTATCAAATAAATAACATCAGACGTCTTACAATTGTTGAGTCTGGTTGAAGATATAACTTGACCATTAAAGTGTAAAGTAGGTGACTCTAAGGCCGTGTCGCATGATTTACAAGTGGTACATCTGTAGGTACCCACTACTGATTTTAATCCATCTATACTTTTTTGCTGGTATGAGCCTGTTGTTTTCATGCGTGAGTGAACCACATGATCTTTTAGGTTTTTATTACGTCTGTATGCAAATAATGGTTTGGGAATGGGGCCAGTATTATTAGATCTGTCTGCATTGAGAATTTGCCAGCTAGAACAAACTGCCTGCCTTACTCTTTCATTGAGCATTGAATGTCGTGTAACGAAGACCAACTTAGGATCCTCTGTCTCTTTGATCTTGGTTAATAGATGTTGCCCATCATAAAATCGTGCTCTTTTGTAAGCATCCCTCACGATCTTTCCTGGGTAGCCCCTAGCCAGGAACTTGTTCTTCATGTCTTCCGCTTTGCTGTCGTAATCCTGAATGTTGGTGCAATTGCGTCTAACGCGTAAAAACTCACCAAACGGGATGCTGTTTTTCTGTATGGTTGGATGATAACTATCATAATGAAGCAGAGTGTTCCTGGCCGTGGGCTTGACGAATAAGTCCACGATCAGGACACCCGCCTCATGTTCGATTAGTACATCAAGATATTCAACCTTGTCAATACTTGTTTTATGTGTGAAGCGAATATTCGTGTCACACAAATGTATCCATTTTAGGAACTGAGACAAGTCCTCATAGGAGCCATTCCAGATGAAAAAAAATAATCTATGAACCGTGACCATTTGGTCACGGACTCATAAAATAGTGCTATCTCATTAAAGATGAAATTCTCTTCAAATAGAGACATGTATATTTACAACAAAATGGTCGCACACTGCTGACCTACCTGCGTGTTACCCCAAAGAACTGTGGTCCCTGTAGTTAGCATCGGCGGATACACCTATGCACGTGTCGTGAGTGCAAGTGTGAATAGCGTTAGCCATCCCTGGACACGTGTTTCGAGGTAAGTGCCTCTCGTCAGTAGGGAGTAGGAAAGAGTGTAGGGTTGCAATGTAAGCTGCTAAAATCATTATCAGGTCTAGTACCTCTCGTAGCAACGCAGGTGCGTAACCTGAGTCCGTCGACTCCCCGGCTCAGAGAGCCACTAAATAGTTACAACAAAATGGTCACACACTGCTGACCTACCTGCGTGTTACCCCAAAGAACTGTGGTCCCTGTAGTTAGCGTCGGCGGATACACCTATGCTCGTGTCGTGAGTGCAAGTGTGAATAGCGTTAGCCATCCCTGGACACGTGTTTCGAGGTAGTTGCCTCTCGTCCGCAGGGAGTAGGAAAGAGTGTAGGGTTGCAATGTAAGCTGCTAAAATCATTATCAGGTCTAGTACCTCTCGTAGCAACGCAGGTGCGTAACCTGAGTCCGTCGACTCCCCGGCTCAGAGAGCCACTAAATAGTTACAACAAAATGGTCGCACACTGCTGACCTACCTGCGTGTTACCCCAAAGAACTGTGGTCCCTGTAGTTAGCGTCGGCGGATACACCTATGCTCGTGTCGTGAGTGCAAGTGTGAATAGCGTTAGCCATCCCTGGACACGTGTTTGGAGGTAGTTGCCTCTCGTCAGCAGGGAGTAGGAAAGAGTGTAGGGTTGCAATGTAAGCTGCTAAAATCATTATCAGGTCTAGTACCTCTCGTAGCAACACAGGTGCGTAACCTGAGTCCGTCGACTCCCCGGCTCAGAGAGCCACTAAATAGTTACAACAAAATGGTCGCACACTGCTGACCTACCTGCGTGTTACCCCAAAGAACTGTGGTCCCTGTAGTTAGCGTCGGCGGATACACCTATGCTCGTGTCGTGAGTGCAAGTGTGAATAGCGTTAGCCATCCCTGGACACGTGTTTCGAGGTAGTTGCCTCTCGTCAGCAGGAAGTAGGAAAGAGTGTAGGGTTGCAATGTAAGCTGCTAAAATCATTATCAGGTCTAGTACCTCTCGTAGCAACGCAGGTGCGTAACCTGAGTCCGTCGACTCCCCGGCTCAGAGAGCCACTACATAGTTACAACAAAATGGTCGCACACTGCTGACCTACCTGCGTGTTACCCCAAAGAACTGTGGTCCCTGTAGTTAGCGTCGGCGGATACACCTATGCTCGTGTCGTGAGTGCAAGTGTGAATAGCGTTAGCCATCCCTTGACACGTGTTTCGAGGTAGTTGCCTCTCGTCAGCAGGGAGTAGGAAAGAGTGTAGGGTTGCAATGTAAGCTGCTAAAATCATTATCAGGTCTAGTACCTCTCGTAGCAACGCAGGTGCGTAACCTGAGTCTGTCGACTCAAAAGGCTCAGAGAGCCACTAAATAGTTACAACAAAATGGTCGCACACTGCTGACCTACCTGCGTGTTACCCCAAAGAACTGTGGTCCCTGTAGTTAGCGTCGGCGGATACACCTATGCTCGTGTCGTGAGTGCAAGTGTGAATAGCGTTAGCCATCCCTGGACACGTGTTTCGAGGTAGTTGCCTCTCGTCAGCAGGGAGTAGGAAAGAGTGTAGGGTTGCAATGTAAGCTGCTAAAATCATTATCAGGTCTAGTACCTCTCGTAGCAACGCAGGTGCGTAACCTGAGTCCGTCGACTCCCCGGCTCAGAGAGCCACTAAATAGTTACAACAAAATGGTCGCACACTGCTGACCTACCTGCGTGTTACCCCAAAGAACTGTTGTCCCTGTAGTTAGCGTCGGGGGATACACCTATGCTCGTGTCGTGAGTGCAAGTGTGAATAGCGTTAGCCATCCCTGGACACGTGTTTCGAGGTAGTTGCCTCTCGTCAGCAGGGAGTAGGAAAGAGTGTAGGGTTGCAATGTAAGCTGCTAAAATCATTATCAGGTCTAGTACCTCTCGTAGCAACGCAGGTGCGTAACCTGAGTCCGTCGACTCCCCGGCTCAGAGAGCCACTAAATAGTTACAACAAAATGGTCGCACACTGCTGACCTACCTGCGTGTTACCCCAAAGAACTGTGGTCCCTGTAGTTAGCGTCGGCGGATACACCTATGCTCGTGTCGTGAGTGCAAGTGTGAATAGCGTTAGCCATCCCTGGACACGTGTTTCGAGGTAGTTGCCTCTCGTCAGCAGGGAGTAGGAAAGAGTGTAGGGTTGCAATGTAAGCTGCTAAAATCATTATCAGGTCTAGTACCTCTCGTAGCAACGCAGGTGCGTAACCTGAGTCCGTCGACTCCCCGGCTCAGAGAGCCACTAAATAGTTACAACAAAATGGTCGCACACTGCTGACCTACCTGCGTGTTACCCCAAAGAACTGTGGTCCCTGTAGTTAGCGTCGGCGGATACACCTATGCTCGTGTCGTGAGTGCAAGTGTGAATAGCGTTAGCCATCCCTGGACACGTGTTTCGAGGTAGTTGCCTCTCGTCAGCAGGGAGTAGGAAAGAGTGTAGGGTTGCAATGTAAGCTGCTAAAATCATTATCAGGTCTAGTACCTCTCGAAGCAACGCAGGTGCGTAACCTGAGTCCGTCGACTCCCCGGCTCAGAGAGCCACTAAATAGTTACAACAAAATGGTCGCACACTGCTGACCTACCTGCGTGTTACCCCAAAGAACTGTGGTCCCTGTAGTTAGCGTCGGCGGATACACCTATGCTCGTGTCGTGAGTGCAAGTGTGAATAGCGTTAGCCATCCCTGGACACGTGTTTCGAGGTAGTTGCCTCTCGTCAGCAGGGAGTAGGAAAGAGTGTAGGGTTGCAATGTAAGCTGCTAAAATCATTATCAGGTCTAGTACCTCTCGTAGCAACGCAGGTGCGTAACCTGAGTCCGTCGACTCCCCGGCTCAGAGAGCCACTAAATAGTTACAACAAAATGGTCGCACACTGCTGACCTACCTGCGTGTTACCCCAAAGAACTGTGGTCCCTGTAGTTAGCGTCGGCGGATACACCTATGCTCGTGTCGTGAGTGCAAGTGTGAATAGCGTTAGCCATCCCTGGACACGTGTTTCGAGGTAGTTGCCTCTCGTCAGCAGGGAGTAGGAAAGAGTGTAGGGTTGCAATGTAAGCTGCTAAAATCATTATCAGGTCTAGTACCTCTCGTAGCAACGCAGGTGCGTAACCTGAGTCCGTCGACTCCCCGGCTCAGAGAGCCACTAAATAGTTACAACAAAATGGTCGCACACTGCTGACCTACCTGCGTGTTACCCCAAAGAACTGTGGTCCCTGTAGTTAGCGTCGGCGGATACACCTATGCTCGTGTCGTGAGTGCAAGTGTGAATAGCGTTAGCCATCCCTGGACACGTGTTTCGAGGTAGTTGCCTCTCGTCAGCAGGGAGTAGGAAAGAGTGTAGGGTTGCAATGTAAGCTGCTAAAATCATTATCAGGTCTAGTACCTCTCGTAGCAACGCAGGTGCGTAACCTGAGTCCGTCGACTCCCCGGCTCAGAGAGCCACTAAATAGTTACAACAAAATGGTCGCACACTGCTGACCTACCTGCGTGTTACCTCAAAGAACTGTGGTCCCTGTAGTTAGCGTCGGCGGATACACCTATGCTCGTGTCGTGAGTGCAAGTGTGAATAGCGTTAGCCATCCCTGGACACGTGTTTCGAGGTAGTTGCCTCTCGTCAGCAGGGAGTAGGAAAGAGTGTAGGGTTGCAATGTAAGCTGCTAAAATCATTATCAGGTCTAGTACCTCTCGAAGCAACGCAGGTGCGTAACCTGAGTCCGTCGACTCCCCGGCTCAGAGAGCCACTAAATAGTTACAACAAAATGGTCGCACACTGCTGACCTACCTGCGTGTTACCCCAAAGAACTGTGGTCCCTGTAGTTAGCGTCGGCGGATACACCTATGCTCGTGTCGTGAGTGCAAGTGTGAATAGCGTTAGCCATCCCTGGACACGTGTTTCGAGGTAGTTGCCTCTCGTCAGCAGGGAGTAGGAAAGAGTGTAGGGTTGCAATGTAAGCTGCTAAAATCATTATCAGGTCTAGTACCTCTCGTAGCAACGCAGGTGCGTAACCTGAGTCCGTCGACTCCCCGGCTCAGAGAGCCACTAAATAGTTACAACAAAATGGTCGCACACTGCTGACCTACCTGCGTGTTACCCCAAAGAACTGTGGTCCCTGTAGTTAGCGTCGGCGGATACACCTATGCTCGTGTCGTGAGTGCAAGTGTGAATAGCGTTAGCCATCCCTGGACACGTGTTTCGAGGTAGTTGCCTCTCGTCAGCAGGGAGTAGGAAAGAGTGTAGGGTTGCAATGTAAGCTGCTAAAATCATTATCAGGTCTAGTACCTCTCGTAGCAACGCAGGTGCGTAACCTGAGTCCGTCGACTCCCCGGCTCAGAGAGCCACTAAATAGTTAAAACAAAATGGTCGCACACTGCTGACCTACCTGCGTGTTACCCCAAAGAACTGTGGTCCCTGTAGTTAGCGTCGGCGGATACACCTATGCTCGTGTCGTGAGTGCAAGTGTGAATAGCGTTAGCCATCCCTGGACACGTGTTTCGAGGTAGTTGCCTCTCGTCAGCAGGGAGTAGGAAAGAGTGTAGGGTTGCAATGTAAGCTGCTAAAATCATTATCAGGTCTAGTACCTCTCGTAGCAACGCAGGTGCGTAACCTGAGTCCGTCGACTCCCCGGTTCAGAGAGCCACTAAATAGTTACAACAAAATGGTCGCACACTGCTGACCTACCTGCGTGTTACCCCAAAGAACTGTGGTCCCTGTAGTTAGCGTCGGCGGATACACCTATGCTCGTGTCGTGAGTGCAAGTGTGAATAGCGTTAGCCATCCCTGGACACGTGTTTCGAGGTAGTTGCCTCTCGTCAGCAGGGAGTAGGAAAGAGTGTAGGGTTGCAATGTAAGCTGCTAAAATCATTATCAGGTCTAGTACCTCTCATAGCAACGCAGGTGCGTAACCTGAGTCCGTCGACTCCCCGGCTCAGAGAGCCACTAAATAGTTACAACAAAATGGTCGCACACTGCTGACCTACCTGCGTGTTACCCCAAAGAACTGTGGTCCCTGTAGTTAGCGTCGGCGGATACACCTATGCTCGTGTCGTGAGTGCAAGTGTGAATAGCGTTAGCCATCCCTGGACATGTGTTTCGAGGTAGTTGCCTCTCGTCAGCAGGGAGTAGGAAAGAGTGTAGGGTTGCAATGTAAGCTGCTAAAATCATTATCAGGTCTAGTACCTCTCGTAGCAACGCAGGTGCGTAACCTGAGTCCGTCGACTCCCCGGCTCAGAGAGCCACTAAATAGTTACAACAAAATGGTCGCACACTGCTGACCTACCTGCGTGTTACCCCAAAGAACTGTGGTCCCTGTAGTTAGCGTCGGCGGATACACCTATGCTCGTGTCGTGAGTGCAAGTGTGAATAGCGTTAGCCATCCCTGGACACGTGTTTCGAGGTAGTTGCCTCTCGTCAGCAGGGAGTAGGAAAGAGTGTAGGGTTGCAATGTAAGCTGCTAAAATCATTATCAGGTCTAGTACCTCTCGTAGGAACGCAGGTGCGTAACCTGAGTCCGTCGACTCCCCGGCTCAGAGAGCCACTAAATAGTTACAACAAAATGGTCGCACACTGCTGACCTACCTGCGTGTTACCCCAAAGAACTGTGGTCCCTGTAGTTAGCGTCGGCGGATACACCTATGCTCGTGTCGTGAGTGCAAGTGTGAATAGCGTTAGCCATCCCTGGACACGTGTTTCGAGGTAGTTGCCTCTCGTCAGCAGGGAGTAGGAAAGAGTGTAGGGTTGCAATGTAAGCTGCTAAAATCATTATCAGGTCTAGTACCTCTCGTAGCAACGCAGGTGCGTAACCTGAGTCCGTCGACTCCCCGGCTCAGAGAGCCACTAAATAGTTACAACAAAATGGTCGCACACTGCTGACCTACCTGCCTGTTACCCCAAAGAACTGTGGTCCCTGTAGTTAGCGTCGGCGGATACACCTATGCTCGTGTCGTGAGTGCAAGTGTGAATAGCGTTAGCCATCCCTGGACACGTGTTTCGAGGTAGTTGCCTCTCGTCAGCAGGGAGTAGGAAAGAGTGTAGGGTTGCAATGTAAGCTGCTAAAATCATTATCAGGTCTAGTACCTCTCGTAGCAACGCAGGTGCGTAACCTGAGTCCGTCGACTCCCCGGTTCAGAGAGCCACTAAATAGTTACAACAAAATGGTCGCACACTGCTGACCTACCTGCGTGTTACCCCAAAGAACTGTGGTCCCTGTAGTTAGCGTCGGCGGATACACCTATGCTCGTGTCGTGAGTGCAAGTGTGAATAGCGTTAGCCATCCCTGGACACGTGTTTCGAGGTAGTTGCCTCTCGCCAGCAGGGAGTAGGAAAGAGTGTAGGGTTGCAATGTAAGCTGCTAAAATCATTATCAGGTCTAGTACCTCGTGTAGCAACGCAGGTGCGTAACCTGAGTCCGTCGACTCCCCGGCTCAGAGAGCCACTAAATAGTTACAACAAAATGGTCGCACACTGCTGACCTACCTGCGTGTTACCCCAAAGAACTGTGTTCCCTGTAGTTAGCGTCGGCGGATACACCTATGCTCGTGTCGTGAGTGCAAGTGTGAATAGCGTTAGCCATCCCTGGACACGTGTTTCGAGGTAGTTGCCTCTCGTCAGCAGGGAGTAGGAAAGAGTGTAGGGTTGCAATGTAAGCTGCTAAAATCATTATCAGGTCTAGTACCTCTCGTAGCAACGCAGGTGCGTAACCTGAGTCCGTCGACTCCCCGGCTCAGAGAGCCACTAAATAGTTACAACAAAATGGTCGCACACTGCTGACCTACCTGCGTGTTTCCCCAAAGAACTGTGGTCCCTGTAGTTAGCGTCGGCGGATACACCTATGCTCGTGTCGTGAGTGCAAGTGTGAATAGCGTTAGCCATCCCTGGACACGTGTTTCGAGGTAGTTGCCTCTCGTCAGCAGGGAGTAGGAAAGAATGTAGGGTTGCAATGTAAGCTGCTAAAATCATTATCAGGTCTAGTACCTCTCGTAGCAACGCAGGTGCGTAACCTGAGTCCGTCGACTCCCCGGCTCAGAGAGCCACTAAATAGTTACAACAAAATGGTCGCACACTGCTGACCTACCTGCGTGTTACCCCAAAGAACTGTGGTCCCTGTAGTTAGCGTCGGCGGATACACCTATGCTCGTGTCGTGAGTGCAAGTGTGAATAGCGTTAGCCATCCCTGGACACGTGTTTCGAGGTAGTTCCCTCTCGTCAGCAGGGAGTAGGAAAGAGTGTAGGGTTGCAATGTAAGCTGCTAAAATCATTATCAGGTCTAGTACCTCTCGTAGCAACGCAGGTGCGTAACCTGAGTCCGTCGACTCCCCGGCTCAGAGATCCACTAAATAGTTACAACAAAATGGTCGCACACTGCTGACCTACCTGCGTGTTACCCCAAAGAACTGTGGTCCCTGTAGTTAGCGTCGGCGGATACACCTATGCTCGTGTCGTGAGTGCAATTGTGAATAGCGTTAGCCATCCCTGGACACGTGTTTCGAGGTAGTTGCCTCTCGTCAGCAGGGAGTAGGAAAGAGTGTAGGGTTGCAATGTAAGCTGCTAAAATCATTATCAGGTCTAGTACCTCTCGTAGCAACGCAGGTGCGTAACCTGAGTCCGTCGACTCCCCGGTTCAGAGAGCCACTAAATAGTTACAACAAAATGGTCGCACACTGCTGACCTACCTGCGTGTTACCCCAAAGAACTGTGGTCCCTGTAGTTAGCGTCGGCGGATACACCTATGCTCGTGTCGTGAGTGCAAGTGTGAATAGCGTTAGCCATCCCTGGACACGTGTTTCGAGGTAGTTGCCTCTCGTCAGCAGGGAGTAGGAAAGAGTGTAGGGTTGCAATGTAAGCTGCTAAAATCATTATCAGGTCTAGTACCTCTCGTAGCAACGCAGGTGCGTAACCTGAGTCCGTCGACTCCCCGGCTCAGAGAGCCACTAAATAGTTACAACAAAATGGTCGCACACTGCTGACCTACCTGCGTGTTACTTCAAAGAACTGTGGTCCCTGTAGTTAGCGTCGGCGGATACACCTATGCTCGTGTCGTGAGTGCAAGTGTGAATAGCGTTAGCCATCCCTGGACACGTGTTTCGAGGTAGTTGCCTCTCGTCAGCAGGGAGTAGGAAAGAGTGTAGGGTTGCAATGTAAGCTGCTAAAATCATTATCAGGTCTAGTACCTCTCGTAGCAACGCAGGTGCGTAACCTGAGTCCGTCGACTCCCCGGCTCAGAGAGCCACTAAATAGTTACAACAAAATGGTCGCACACTGCTGACCTACCTGCGTGTTACCCCAAAGAACTGTGGTCCCTGTAGTTAGCGTCGGCGGATACACCTATGCTCGTGTCGTGAGTGCAAGTGTGAATAGCGTTAGCCATCCCTGGACACGTGTTTCGAGGTAGTTGCCTCTCGTCAGCAGGGAGTAGGAAAGAGTGTAGGGTTGCAATGTAAGCTGCTAAAATCATTATCAGGTCTAGTACCTCTCGTAGCAACGCAGGTGCGTAACCTGAGTCCGTCGACTCCCCGGCTCAGAGAGCCACTAAATAGTTACAACAAAATGGTCGCACACTGCTGACCTACCTGCGTGTTACCCCAAAGAACTGTGGTCCCTGTAGTTAGCGTCGGCGGATACACCTATGCTCGTGTCGTGAGTGCAAGTGTGAATAGCGTTAGCCATCCCTGGACACGTGTTTCGAGGTAGTTGCCTCTCGTCAGCAGGGAGTAGGAAAGAGTGTAGGGTTGCAATGTAAGCTGCTAAAATCATTATCAGGTCTAGTACCTCTCGCAGCAACGCAGGTGCGTAACCTGAGTCCGTCGATTCCCCGGTTCAGAGAGCCACTAAATAGTTACAACAAAATGGTCGCACACTGCTGACCTACCTGCATGTTACCCCAAAGAACTGTGGTCCCTGTAGTTAGCGTCGGCGGATACACCTATGCTCGTGTCGTGAGTGCAAGTGTGAATAGCGTTAGCCATCCCTGGACACGTGTTTCGAGGTAGTTGCCTCTCACCAGCAGGGAGTAGGAAAGAGTGCAGGGTTGCAATGTAAGCTGCTAAAATCATTATCAGGTCTAGTACCTCGTGTAGCAACGCAGGTGCGTAACCTGAGTCCGTCGACTCCCCGGCTCAGAGAGCCACTAAATAGTTACAACAAAATGGTCGCACACTGCTGACCTACCTGCGTGTTACCCCAAAGAACTGTGTTCCCTGTAGTTAGCGTCGGCGGATACACCTATGCTCGTGTCGTGAGTGCAAGTGTGAATAGCGTTAGCCATCCCTGGACACGTGTTTCGAGGTAGTTGCCTCTCGTCAGCAGGGAGTAGGAAAGAGTGTAGGGTTGCAATGTAAGCTGCTAAAATCATTATCAGGTCTAGTACCTCTCGTAGCAACGCAGGTGCGTAACCTGAGTCCGTCGACTCCCCGGCTCAGAGAGCCACTAAATAGTTACAACAAAATGGTCGCACACTGCTGACCTACCTGCGTGTTACCCCAAAGAACTGTGGTCCCTGTAGTTAGCGTCGGCGGATACACCTATGCTCGTGTCGTGAGTGCAAGTGTGAATAGCGTTAGCCATCCCTGGACACGTGTTTCGAGGTAGTTGCCTCTCGTCAGCAGGGAGTAGGAAAGAGTGTAGGGTTGCAATGTAAGCTGCTAAAATCATTATCAGGTCTAGTACCTCTCGTAGCAACGCAGGTGCGTAACCCGAGTCCGTCGACTCCCCGGCTCAGAGAGCCACTAAATAGTTACAACAAAATGGTCGCACACTGCTGACCTACCTGCGTGTTACCCCAAAGAACTGTGGTCCCTGTAGTTAGCGTCGGCGGATACACCTATGCTCGTGTCGTGATCCGTGTATCTGCCGATGCTGACTACAGGGACCACAGTTCTTTGGGGTAACACGCAGGTAGGTCAGCAGTGTGCGACCTTTTGGATTTAATTATTTAGTGGCTCTTTGAGCCGGGGAGTCGACGGGCTCAGGTTACGCACCTGCGTTGCTACGAGAGGTACATACCTGATAATGATTTTAGCAGCCTACACAGCAACGCTGCACTCTTTCCTACTCCCTGCTGACGAGAGGCAACTACCTCGAAACACGTGTCCACGGATGGCTAACGCTATTCACACTTGCACTCACGACACGAGCATAGGTGTATCCGCCGACGCTGACTACAGGGACCACAGTTCTTTGGGGTAACACGCAGGTAGGTCAGCAGTGTGCGACCTTTTGTATTTAATTATTTAGTGGCTCTTTGAGCCGGGGAGTCCACGGGCTCAGGTTACGCACCTGCGTTGCTACGAGAGGTACATACCTGATAATGATTTTAGCAGCCTACACAGCAACCCTGCACTCTTTCCTACTCCCTGCTGACGAGAGGCAACTACCTCGAAACACGTGTCCAGGGATGGCTAACGCTATTCACACTTGCACTCACGACACGAGCATAGGTGTATCCGCCGATGCTGACTACAGGGACCACAGTTCTTTGGGGTAACACGCAGGTAGGTCAGCAGTGTGCGACCTTTTGGATTTAATTATTTAGTGGCTCTTTGAGCCAGGGAGTCGACGGGCTCAGGTTACGCACCTGCGTTGCTAGGAGAGGTACATACCTGATAATGATTTTAGCAGCCTACACAGCAACGCTGCACTCTTTCCTACTCCCTGCTGATGAGAGGCAACTACCTCGAAACACGTGTCCAGGGATGGCTAACGCTATTCACACTTGCACTCACGACACGAGCATAGGTGTATCCGCCGACGCTGACTACAGGGACCACAGTTCTTTGGGGTAACACGCAGGTAGGTCAGCAGTGTGCGACCTTTTGGATTTAATTATTTAGTGCCTCTTTGAGCCGGGGAGTCGACGGGCTCAGGTTACGCACCTGCGTTGGTACGAGAGGTACATACCTGATAATGATTTTAGCAGCCTACACAGCAACCCTGCACTCTTTCCTACTCCCTGCTGACGAGAGGCAACTACCTCGAAACACGTGTCCAGGGATGGCTAACGCTATTCACACTTGCACTCACGACACGAGCATAGGTGTATCCGCTGACGCTGACTACAGGGACCACAGTTCTTTGGGGTAACACGCAGGTAGGTCAGCAGTGTGCGACCTTTTGGATTTAATTATTTAGTTGCTCTTTGAGCCGGGGAGTCGACGGGCTCAGGTTACGCACCTGCGTTGCTACGAGAGGTACATACCTGATAATGATTTTAGCAGCCTACACAGCAACCCTGCACTCTTTCCTACTCCCTGCTGACGAGAGGCAACTACCTCGAAACACGTGTCCAGGGATGGCTAACGCTATTCACACTTGCACTCACGACACGAGCATAGGTGTATCCGCCGACGCTGACTACAGGGACCACAGTTCTTTGGGGTAACACGCAGGTAGGTCAGCAGTGTGCGACCTTTTGGATTTAATTATTTAGTGGCTCTTTGAGCCGGGGAGTCGACGGGCTCAGGTTACGCACCTGCGTTGCTACGAGAGGTACATACCTGATAATGATTTTAGCAGCCTACACAGCAACCCTGCACTCTTTCCTACTCCCTGCTGACGAGAGGCAACTACCTCGAAACACGTGTCCAGGGATGGCTAACGCTATTCACACTTGCACTCACGACACGAGCATAGGTGTATCCGCCGATGCTGACTACAGGGACCACAGTTCTTTGGGGTAACACGCAGGTAGGTCAGCAGTGTGCGACCTTTTGGATTTAATTATTTAGTGGCTCTTTGAGCCGGGGAGTCGACGGGCTCAGGTTACGCACCTGCGTTGCTACGAGAGGTACATACCTGATAATGATTTTAGCAGCCTACACAGCAACCCTGCACTCTTTCCTACTCCCTGCTGACGAGAGGCAACTACCTCGAAACACGTGTCCAGGGATGGCTAACGCTATTCACACTTGCACTCACGACACGAGCATAGGTGTATCCGCCGACGCTGACTACAGGGACCACAGTTCTTTGGGGTAACACGCAGGTAGGTCAGCAGTGTGTGACCTTTTGGATTTAATTATTTAGTGGCTCTTTGAGCCGGGGAGTCGATGGGCTCAGGTTACGCACCTGCGTTGCTACGAGAGGTACATACCTGATAATGATTTTAGCAGCCTACACAGCAACACTGCACTCTTTCCTACTCCCTGCTGATGAGAGGCAACTACCTCGAAACACGTGTCCAGGGATGGCTAACGCTATTCACACTTGCACTCACAACACGAGCATAGGTGTATCCGCCGACGCTGACTACAGGGACCACAGTTCTTTAGGGTAACACGCAGGTAGGTCAGCAGTGTGCGACCTTTTGGATTTAATTATTTAGTGGCTCTTTGAGCCGGGGAGTCGAGGGGCTCAGGTTACGCACTTGCGTTGCTACGAGAGGTACATACCTGATAATGATTTTAGCAGCCTACACAGCAACCCTGCACTCTTTCCTACTCCCTGCTGACGAGAGGCAACTACCTCAAAACACGTGTCCAGGGATGGCTAACGCTATTCACACTTGCACTCACGACACGAGCATAGGTGTATCCGCCGACGCTGACTACAGGGACCACAGTTCTTTGGGGTTACACGCAGGTAGGTCAGCAGTGTGCGACCTTTTGGATTTAATTATTTAGTGCCTCTTTGAGCCGGGGAGTCGACGGGCTCAGGTTACGCACCTGCGTTGGTACGAGAGGTACATACCTGATAATGATTTTAGCAGCCTACACAGCAACCCTGCACTCTTTCCTACTCCCTGCTGACGAGAGGCAACTACCTCGAAACACGTGTCCAGGGATGGCTAACGCTATTCACACTTGCACTCACGACACGAGCATAGGTGTATCCGCCGACGCTGACTACAGGGACCACAGTTCTTTGGGGTAACACGCAGGTAGGTCAGCAGTGTGCGACCTTTTGGATTTAATTATTTAGTGGCTCTTTGAGCCGGGGAGTCGATGGGCTCAGGTTACGCACCTGCGTTGCTACGAGAGGTACATACCTGATAATGATTTTAGCAGCCTACACAGCAACACTGCACTCTTTCCTACTCCCTGCTGACGAGAGGCAACTACCTCGAAACACGTGTCCAGGGATGGCTAACGCTATTCACACTTGCACTCACAACACGAGCATAGGTGTATCCGCCGACGCTGACTACAGGGACCACAGTTCTTTGGGGTAACACGCAGGTAGGTCAGCAGTGTGCGACCTTTTGGATTTAATTATTTAGTGGCTCTTTGAGCCGGGGAGTCGACGGGCTCAGGTTACGCACCTGCGTTGCTACGAGAGGTACATACCTGATAATGATTTTAGCAGCCTACACAGCAACCCTGCACTCTTTCCTACTCCCTGCTGACGAGAGGCAACTACCTCGAAACACGTGTCCAGGGATGGCTAACGCTATTCACACTTGCACTCACGACACGAGCATAGGTGTATCCGCCGACGCTGACTACAGGGACCACAGTTCTTTGGGGTAACACGCAGGTAGGTCAGCAGTGTGCGACCTTTTGGATTTAATTATTTAGTGGCTCTTTGAGCCGGGGAGTCGACGGGCTCAGGTTACGCACCTGCGTTGCTACGAGAGGTACATACCTGATAATGATTTTAGCAGCCTACACAGCAACCCTGCACTCTTTCCTACTCCCTGCTGACGAGAGGCAACTACCTCGAAACACGTGTCCAGGGATGGCTAACGCTATTCACACTTGCACTCACGACACGAGCATAGGTGTATCCGCCGACGCTGACTACAGGGACCACAGTTCTTTGGGGTAACAAGCAGGTAGGTCAGCAGTGTGCGACCTTTTGGATTCAATTATTTACTGGCTCTTTGAGCCGGGGAGTCGACGGGCTCAGGTTACGCACCTGCGTTGCTACGAGAGGTACATACCTGATAATGATTTTAGCAGCCTACACAGCAACCCTGCACTCTTTCCTACTCCCTGCTGACGAGAGGCAACTACCTCGAAACACGTGTCCAGGGATGGCTAACGCTATTCACACTTGCACTCACGACACGAGCATAGGTGTATCCGCCGACGCTGACTACAGGGACCACAGTTCTTTGGGGTAACAAGCAGGTAGGTCAGCAGTGTGCGACCTTTTGGATTTAATTATTTACTGGCTCTTTGAGCCGGGGAGTCGACGGGCTCAGGTTACGCACCTGCGTTGCTACGAGAGGTACATACCTGATAATGATTTTAGCAGCCTACACAGCAACCCTGCACTCTTTCCTACTCCCTGCTGACGAGAGGCAACTACCTCGAAACACGTGTCCAGGGATGGCTAACGCTATTCACACTTGCACTCACGACACGAGCATAGGTGTATCCGCCGACGCTGACTACAGGGACCACAGTTCTTTGGGGTAACACGCAGGTAGGTCAGCAGTGTGCGACCTTTTGGATTTAATTATTTAGTGGCTCTTTGAGCCGGGGAGTCGACGGGCTCAGGTTACGCACCTGCGTTGCTACGAGAGGTACATACCTGATATTGATTTTAGCAGCCTACACAGCAACTCTGCACTCTTTCCTACTCCCTGCTGACGAGAGGCAACTACCTCAAAACACGTGTCCAGGGATGGCTAACGCTATTCACACTTGCACTCACGACACGAGCATAGGTGTATCCGCTGACGCTGACTACAGGGACCACAGTTCTTTGGGATAACACACAGGTAGGTCAGCAGTGTGCGACCTTTTGGATTTAATTATTTAGTGGCTCTTTGAGCCGGGGAGTCGACGGGCTCAGGTTACGCACCTGCGTTGCTACGAGAGGTACATACCTGATAATGATTTTAGCAGCCTACACAGCAACCCTGCACTCTTTCCTACTCCCTGCTGACGAGAGGCAACTACCTCGAAACACGTGTCCAGGGATGGCTAACTCTATTCACACTTGCACTCACGACACGAGCATAGGTGTATCCGCCGACGCTGACTACAGGGACCACAGTTCTTTGGGGTAACACGCAGGTAGGTCAGCAGTGTGCGACCTTTTGGATTTAATTAGAGACATGTATATGTTCGCCACCGTGGGGGCACAAGCTGCCCTCATGCTAACTCCTTGGTTCTGTTTGTATAGTTGATCGTTAAATTCAAAGATGTTATCCGACAATACAATGTTAAGGCACTCTAAAACAAACATTGATGGACATCTGATGTTGTAAGTGCGTATAAACCACTGAACAGCTGTTATTACTCCGTCAATTGGTATATTACTATAGAGTGCTTCAATGTCCACAGTGACCAAATATTGGGTATCTGGACAGAAAGGAATGTTCTCAATGAGGTTTATGATATGTCTGGTGTCTTGTACAAAAGCAGGTGTACGAGATACATGAGTGCTAAGTATAGCATCCACATATTTGGCAAGTGGTTCTGTTACAGATCCAATAGTGGTGACTATCAGTCTCAATGGTGGATCAATCAAACTTTTGTGAACCTTAGGTATGCCATAGATACTGGCCAGCCTGGGATTTTCTGTGTTAAGGAATGTCCATTCCTTGTCACATACTTCTCCATTTTTCAACGCACGGTTGGACAATTTTTGTATTTTACTCACTATGTGTGTGGTGGGGTCCCTATTGATTAATGAATAGAAATGTGTGTCCCTCAGCATAATTTCCATCTTGGCCACGTACGTTTGGGTATCATAGATGACTATACCGCCCCCTTTATCACATGCCTTAATAATCTTATCAGATGTTCCTTTAAGTTCTTCTAAGGCTTTGTATTTTTCTTTATTTAGATTGAAGGGTGTTTTTTGCACATATTTAGTAATGTTAACAATTTTATTGTAAACTACTTTTTCAAAAATAGCCACTTCTGGCGGAAGCTGATCAATGGTAAGGGTAAAGATGGACTTGGGAGCAAGTCCAGAGAGATTGTCACTTTCTGGAAGTTGGTCCCTATTAGCAAAAAACACCCTTAATCTTATTTTTCTGAAGAAGGCCATGAGGTCTCTAAATAACTCAAATGTATTGAGTCCTGAATGGGGTGCAAAAGTCAATCCTTTAGATAACACTGTCACGACTGTACCCGAGAGGGAGGAACCACTAAGATTGAATATGGGTATGGTTTCTACTCCCTCCAGTACTGCGCATTGCGGGTAACAAGATATTGATTGAAGTCCATCTGTGGACTGGCCTGGAACCTCGGTTGGTGTTGAGGTCTCCAGTTGCTGCGTCTGGTGTAACGTCTCCCTAAAAAAGGTTGTGTATTACGTTGTCTTCTGTTGTATCTCCCACCCCTGAATCAGCATTCATATGTACCACACCTGGTTTTCGATACAAATCCCTAGTTACCAGGTTATGTCGACAGGGCTTTGTTCCGCAAGATATTGCATTCACGATGCAGGTGTTAACTTGGGGAAATGCTTTCATTCCTCCAAACTTTTCACACTTTGTAAGTGTGCTGCATTTCATAGTCCACATACAATGTTTGAAACTAAAGTATGTCCTGGCATAAGTTTTTGTACTTAAAGGATGTTATGGTATGTATTTGCAAAGCACATTATCACCCGCTATGGTATCCTGCAGCTGAGCAGGTGCATGTGGCTAGCCCTAACTATGGTAGGTTGGTTAATTGAAATGCCAGGTCATCAGCTTCCTGCAGAATTCAAGATTAGAGGAGGAGGCTCTGACGTGGAGATGGAGATTTTGTTCGCGCTTTAGGGTCGATGTAAGAGAACACTCTTCCTCCTGATCTGGTTCTGTGTATGCTTGTGATGTTGGTGAATAGGAGTCCAGAGGAGCGGAGGTGTCTGGATGGGTGGTGGAAGGAGATGCAACTGTTCAGGAAGGTGGGGCCTGAGTTCTGGAGTGTCTTGAATGCGTGGGTGAGGATTTTGAATTGAGTGTGCTTGTGTATTGGAAGCCAGTGTAGTTCCCCGAGGTGTGGTGTAATGTGGGTTCTATGTTTGGGGTTGAGGATGAGTCTGGCTGCCAAGTTCTGAATACTCTGTGGTGTTCTAGCAACTTGTTTAGCGATCCCCGAATAGAGGGTGTTACCATAGTCCAACTTGCTAGTGACTAGAGAGTGAGTGGAAGTTTTTCTTGTGTTGCTTGGGAGCCATTTAAATATCTTCCTGAGCATCTTCAGGGTGTGGAAGCAGGATGCAGTGATGGCATTGACTTGTGCAGTCATGTCCAGTTTGCTGTTGATTATTCTGAGGTTCCTGGCGTGGGAATTGGGTGTGGATCTGAGTTCGGCCGTCCACCAGTTGGAGTCCCACGGTGAGGTGTTCTTGCCAAAGATCACTACTTCTGTCTTGTCCGTGTTGAGCTTTAGACAGTTGGTTTTTATCCAGTTAGCCACCTCGATCATGAAGGAGGTGAATTTGTTTCTTGTGTTGGGGGTCTTGTCTGAGAGGGAGAGTATGAGTTGCATGTTGTCTGCGCAGAAAAGGATGTTGATGTTATGTGAGCGGAGGACATTGCCAAAGGGATCATGTATGTGTTGAAGAGTGAGGATTGGGCAATGAATCCTGAGAAAATCTGCAGGTGAGTTTGCAGGTTTCAGAGGAGTACCGTGCCAGGCTGACAGCTTATGTTCTATCCATTAAGAAGGAGCCGGTCCAGCTGAGAGTGGGTCTCCTCTTATGTGGATTGCAAAGGGAATAAAAAGAAAACAAATTGGGGTTCTATTATGAACTAATCTTTCCCTTGAGACTGAGATTTTAACTACTTTGTGTTCCCGATCGAATGGAATTTCTTGTACATATATAGTGGTTCCCGGGCAGTGAAACTACAAGGGGTTGAGCACTATGAATTGATTCGTTGTACGCTAGCTCTAGTGCGGTTGTTCTAGGGCCAACACTGCTCTATTCTTTGTGCTTGAACCTCACTGATGAGACCTAAGAAGGTTGAAACCGATGTGAGTTTGCTTGTGGTCCCTTGTGGAGGAGGCCTCATCTGGCAATTTGGGATAGACTGTTTTCACAAGGAGCAGGGTCAGTACTGATTTGCATAAGTGACACAGTGGGTGCAAAATAATGGGAATGCTACCCTGAGGGCTTCCCAGTGTTTAGACTAACTGCTAACATTCCTCTGATCACCTTTCGTATGTATTATATATCAGTAATTAGTCAGAGATGATTTAGAACAGTTAATCAGGCTTACTCTGTTCCAATCCAATCCAAGATAGCTTTATTCGATTTCAAGATTAAAATCATAAAAGCACAAAAAATACATTCAATTAAAACACAATAATACAAAATCGAACTACATGACAATTTAAGTACATCATAGTGGGGAAATCTAGATCAGGGAGTAGTCACAAATTAATTCATAGATGATCTACACCGGATTACAAATTTTAAAAAGTTTGATACAGCATTAATGGTCATTTCATCTTCTAATAGCAGCAACTTAAGATAAGCAGGTCTGCACTGCCTCAAGCCCCATGTCTTAAGAAGGGGAATCAAATATCTGTTTCTTTAACAATGCTGAAAGTGAGTAGAAAAGGCTCTAAAATGCTACATAAGGTCAACTCAACTATCCAAAGGTCAGTGTAAGGAGGAAGCAGTCATTTTGAAAATGTATATTTGCTATGCTTGTCAACAATAGGACCATAGCTTGATCAAGGAAGAATAACAGTGCAAAGATCACCTGAAAGCTCAAATATTAGCTCAGCCAGGAAAATTGAGATCTGGACTCTTACATCTCAGTGAGCAAATAGTAAAGTGTTCCAAGGGGAGATCCGAGATGTTGTGGACACAAGCCAACTATATCGCTTCAGAGACTTGCTCTCAATGAAAGTCAGATGGCATTTCCATAGATATTTATAATTTTACTGCATAGGAAGTCAGTAGCACGATTAATTAAACTTAATATGCTGATCCATCTGAACCCACTGCCAGCCATACATTGATACTACGTAGGTTAGAAGTAGACCTAGAGAAAGGTGAACGGGATGAGAGAGAGAAACAAAGACACTCAATATTGACACACTGCCTGTTTGCACGGCTGGACTTGATCATCACTTGCAGGAGTTTTGATGTCTAAAAACAAAAGAAGAGATTTTGTAATGCTGGCTTTTGAATCTAACCGCTAATACTGCACACAAACTTCCTTTTGACAGTCTTTGTATTTCCAACTCTCCGTGGTGGAATGAAACTCAATATTTTCCTAAAGCTGAAACACAATTGGAGTTCAGATAACATTATCAATTGATACTTTGAGCTAGTAGGTGGTACTTGCTAAAAAGAGTTGTCATGTTCTTCCCTCCAACCAGTAGGATCTGCACATTTGTTTACAACATAAACTTTGGGTGAGGTGCCTAGACTGATTCCATGCACCTCCGTAGTATATGTCAGCCTAGAGACAAGCTAGCTCCCAGTGTCACAACAAGCCCCCCCTAACCCAAACAGCAAGTGAATGGTTTCTGGCAACCAGTAAACATGACAACCATGAGCCCTCAGGGATTGTGGTGACAGAGCTAGAATCTTTCACTCAGTTGCACGTGCTCTCTTGTTCTCTTGTGCACCAAAATGGTAAATAGCAGGCATAGTTCCACCATGGTGCTAAGAAATGTATATATATGCAGGCATATAAAACAAAGTGGTAATCAAGCGTACTCCTACTATACAATCCCTATCCAACAAGTGTCTAGGGTGTGTGTGAGTGTGCAACCAAGAATCCCATCCACAGGATAATCCAACCCCATTACCTGGTGGGACAGAATGTAGGACCTCGTCTTAGTCATGGACTGGACACCCCTCACAGAGATGTTAGGCAGCTGATTGGCTGATAATCTTTCATCACACTCCACGCATCTTCCACACTATAGATCGGGTTCCGAGCCCACTGAGCTGCCTGATTCACCAACATTTGCTTTTCCTTTTCACCCACAGCAGAACGCACCAACACTTTCTCCATTCGGTCTTGTGCTGCTGCCCAATTTGCTTCATGTATCCTACGCGCAGGAGTTTCAACATTTAACAGTGCTTGGGGTGTCACACTCATGGGGGAAAGAGTAGACACAGAGACAGGGACCATCATGTAGAGAGAAAGGGTTGTAGGGGTAAAAGGGGGAGTACCAGTTGATTCAGAACCAATAGACAGGGCGGGGAGCTAACAGCACCCGCCCCGGTGACTGGTGTGAGTAGAGGAGAAACAAGTGGGGCCGGGGCTGAGGTGGTAGCGCTAGAAACAGAATCACTAGAGGGCGCGGCACTAGAGGCCGAGGGCTGAGATGTCGGAACTGTTGGATATATCCATTCAGGGGCGTAAGGAGGAGGAGGGCGAGAATCCAATAGCTTGTCGACAAAATCATCACCTTCCTCTCTAGTAACATAACATTTATCCGTCTGGAACCGAATCTTTCTATCTTCACATCCTTTGCCCTTCTCTATCTTTCCTCTTTCATAGGCTACTGCTTTCTGCGTTAAAGTTTGCGTCTGTCTCTTCCAGGCCTCTTTCTCCGCTCTCATACACCGGTGCTTCACCTCCTTCTGCCATACTCGCAGAGAATCAAACATCAACTGCCTGCTCTTTTTAGCAAACAATTTATCCTGCAAGAAATTCAATTTCCGTTCATCAAATGAGCCGGTAAGCGGACACTGTAACTCAGCATTGTCCCTCATATATTTATGCCACAATGTGCTAAACATAATAGGGCCAATATCATGCTTGATGTAGACCTCGAAATTTGGAGAACCCTCCGGAGGCGCAGGCTGGCTCTCTTCCAATCGAGCATCAGTAGAACAACATAGACATCCAAAAAGTCCGGGGACTGTAACAAATTCAAGAAGACAGGCTCCAGCCCCAGACCTTTTCAAGCATTAGCCAATTACCAGTTGGTCTGTCAGATTGTTCGCTAACAGTCCCGAACCTTTTCAAATTTCCAGGTGGTTTGGTAATCTGCTCGCAAACACTCTGCCTTTTTCAAGGGTCTGCAAACCTACCAAGTTCAAGACAAGACAGTCCGTAGATCATACCTAGACACAGCCTGTCGACTCGAGTCGTTCAAGCAAGGCAGTACGAAATTTGCAGACAAAACAGTCCGGATACTGTATCAAGACAACCTCATTAAAAAGCATTGCAGTTAATAGAAGGTTTTAGGACTTTAGTTACATTATAAATCATTTGTTGATGGTATCATACTCACTTTAGGAATTCTGGTGTGTTCTAAGGTGATTTTACCATGTGAAAAAGCCTTCTGCTGGGATATCATGAATCATGTCTGAGAGAAAAATATTTTCTCATGCTTTTCCCACAGAGGTTTGGAAGGTGATCTATAAGCTAACCTGAGAGCATATTTTCTGTAAATTCACATTATCTTTCTCAGTCATGTGAGAATGAAGTCTGACATTCTCAGTAAAACATGTACATCCAACAAGGGCAGAGACTGTCAGTTGATTCCTTTGTGTTCTACTGCAGCTGCCCAGAGTGTTCTAAAGAACAACTAGAGCGCTAACAGTCCTACTTATGACAAACGTATGGCACACCTGAAGCCATCTTGATTGGAATAAAGTGGTAACTCTTAAAAGATTTAATTTAAAAAGGAACAAAATGAGGGGGTTCATTTTGCCATAGAAAGTATAATTAGTGCTGCAGAAAGAAAAAATAGGGCACATTTTGAGTGACTTCTCAAATCCTCTTCTATTTCAATAAAAATTCCTGACATGCAGACTGAAACAAGCACTTTGAATACCAGCAGCAGAATTCCCTGGTGAGCAGTAGCTTTACTACAGTGATCTAATGAGCAACTAGAGTACTAACATTCTGAATTTATGGCAAATGTGTGACACATCTGAAATAATGCCTTCTTGATGGAATCAAAGTAAACAACTGAAAGTATTCCTACTGAGGAGACTGTAGTAAATGAGGAAATTAGGAATCTTCATAACAAATAAGTCTCCCAAGATGGCCACCAGAGACAAAAGAGCCCAAATGTAGCACACATATCACCCAGATATAGCCCAAGTATAGCCCAATGACAGAATGTCCCAGAGTGTTCTAAAGAACAACTAGAGCGCTAACAGTCTTACTTATTACAAAAGTATGGCACACCTGAAGCCATCTTGATTGGAATAAAGTGGTAACACTTAAAACATTTAATTTGCACAGGAACAAAATGAGGGGGTTCATTTTGCCATAGAAATTATGTTAAGTGCTGCAGAAAGAAAAATTAGGGCACATTTTGACTTCTCAAATCCTCTTCTATTTCATTAAAAAATTCTGACATGCAGACTGAAACAAGCACTTTGAATACCAGCAGCAGACTTCCATGGTGAGCAGTAGCTTTACTACAGAGATCTAATGAGCAACTAGAGTGCTAACATTCAGAATGTATGGCAAATGTGTGACACATCTGAATGCCTTCTTGATGGAACCAAAGTAAACAAGCATTGAAAATGCAATAGGACTCGCCCTCGTTTAAGTTAAAGCAATTTTGTTTGTAATTAGGTGGCTTTTTAGCTTTGCTTTTATTGGTGTTTTTAAACTTTCATGTACATAACATGCATTTGTATGCATATATGTATATGTATGCATGCATTTATATTTGTATTTATATAGATATGCAGATTATATATATGTTTATATATGTATGTATATATATACACACATACCTATATATAAATGCATATGCATATATATGCATATATATGTGCATATGTGTGCGTGTAGAGAGAGGTAAAGAGGTAGAGGTGTAGAGGTAGAGAGGTAGAGGTAGAGAGGTAGAGAGGTAGAGAGTAGTAGAGAGAGAGCTAGAGAGGTTGAGAGTAGAGGATGAGTGATAGAAGTAGAGAGTGAGAAGTAGAGAGTAGTAGAGAGTAGTAGAGAGAGTAGCAGAGAGTGAGTAGTTGAGAGTAGTAGAGTGAGTAGTAGAGAGAAGTAGAGAGTGGGTAGGAGAGAGTGAGTTGTAGAGAGGAGTAGAGAGTAGTAGAGTGTAGTAGATAGTGAGTAGTAGAGAGTGAGTAGCAGAGAGAGAGTAGTAGAGTGAGAAGTAGAGAGTAGTAGAGAGTGAGTAGTAGAGAGTGGGTAGCAGAGAGAGAGTAGTAGAGAGTAGTAGAGAGTAAGTAGTAGAGAGTAGCAGAGAGTGAGTAGTAGAGAGTGAGTAGTAGAGTGAGTAGTAGAGAGTAGTAGAGAGAGTGTAGTAGAGAGTGAGTAGTAGAGAGAGAGTAGTAGAGTGAGTAGTAGAGAGTAGTAGAGAGAGAGTAGTAGAGAGTGAGTAGTAGAGAGAGTAGTAGAGAGTGAATAGTAGAGAGTGAGTATTCGAGAGAGAGTAGTAGGGAGTAGTGGAGAGTGAGTAGTGGAGAGTGAGTAGTAGAGAGTAGTAGAGAGTGAGTAAAGAGGGGAAAACTCTTACCTACCTGCAGTAATCGCTGGCTCCTGTTGTTTCAGGCTGGGCTTGGCTCCGCCTGGGCTTCCCCTCCAGCCGGGCTCCACTCAGCTGCACGGACTACATCACCCAGCAGCCCCGCCTTCCCGGGGGACACCGTAGACACCGCTTTCGCGCGCCAGGAGGCACTTAAGGCTGCGAGTGGAACCTCGTCCCGCGGGACGCGCGCAGGACGTGCCGGGAGAAGCCCGGGACAAGGGCGGGACCGTCTGTGGCTGTCCGGGGCCGGAGGAGGCCGGGCTGGGCCAGATCCTTGACATTTGGCATTCGGCCCTGGGATATATGCTGTGAACTGTGTGATAAGATAAGTTATACGTGACTTTTGCACCTTAACAACGTGTGACTATAGTGTGGGTTTTATTTTTCCGGCTGTGTATTAGCGTTCTACCAGCGTATGGTGGGGTGCATAAATGGCTAAATCTATGGTTATTCCAAAAGGGGGGCCTGGGACTTTGGATGCTTATCTTAAACGGGCTGAATCTGCTGGAGATAGAACCTGTGGGTCTCACATTATGCATCTCAGTTTGCACCTACTGATGCCCATGAGGGGAGTAGTGAAGAAATTATTTCCCCTACCACGGATATAACCCCCTTGAAATTCGAGTTAAATGAGGTACGAAAGGTACTGAATTCCATCCCTGGTGGTAGAGCACCAGGTTTAGATCCGGTTCCAGCAGACCTCTTTATGCATGACAAGGAACTTTGGGCACCGTACATTTTATGCCTAGCTAACTGCATTTCCAATGGTCTACCCATACCAAATACCTGGAAGGGCGCCCAGATCATTCCGGTCTATAAAAAGGGTGAGCGCTCTGACCCAGGAAATTATAGGCCTATAAGCCTGATCGATTGTATTCAGAAGGTGGTAGCTAGGTTTGTTTTACTAAGAATTCAGGGATGGATTGAGGAGGAGGAAGTTTTGTCACCACTCCAGGCAGGCTTTCGTAGCCACACAAGTACTATAGATCAGGTATTTAGGTTCTTGTTAATATACTGGCGGGTGGTTCAGTTGGGTGAGGGTATGTTATTGCAGCCTTTGTTGATCTCAAATCAGCTTTTGATTTGGTTCCTCGAGCAAAAATGTGGGCAGTTTTTAAAGATCAAGGTATGCCATTAGATATTTTAACTATTTTAATGAAATTTCATGAGGACAATTTTGCGCAAGTTAGATGGAATCAATCAGGCAGCGTCACAGATAAGTTTCCAATTGACAGGGGAGTACGCCAAGGGTGCGTTCTAGCTCCGACTCTTTTTTCTTTATACATCAACAGAGTGATCAACTACTTTAAGCAAACTCCTACTGATGCCCCAAAGTTGGATGGTAAATTGATTCCTCTGCTGAAGTTTGCAGATGATACCTTATTAATCTCCAAGACACAACAGGGCCTACAAAAAGCCATTGATGTGCTTGAGGTCTTTTGCAAAGATTATGGGCTTATTGTTAATGTAAACAAAACGAAGTTTATGGTTTTACACAAGTCCAAATATGTTAGAGGGAACGTTCTAATGAATGGATCCAAACTAGAGCAGACTAAGGTCTTCTCATATCTGGGTATAACCCTCGCGTCGAAGCTGAAATGGAAACCGCATATAGCCCAGTCAATAATAAAGCATGCTCAGTTAACTGGTGCATTAATAAAAGAACTCCATCCGTCTCATACTAGACCTATGATACCAGCACTTAAAATATATGATGCTAAGATAGGCTCGGCAATTCTTTATGGGGCTGAACTGTGGGGTTATAGTAACCTCACTCAGATGACTAGGGCCCAAAATAAGTTATTGCGTATAATTACTGGCCTTCCTGCATCCACTCCCCTGATTCCTCTTTATTACGATTTAGGGGTTATGCGCCTAGAGGATATCGCACGATACAGACCTGTGGCCTACTGGAGGCGGCTCTGGGTTACCCCAGAGCTCTCTCAGTATGCCCGGGCTTTTTGGATGTTAGGGGAGCTGATAAGGCGCAAAAGATTTTATGGATGCGGGAGGTCAAGTTACTCTATTCTGCTATGGGCCTAGCAAGTCTATGGGAAGATCCTACAGTACATACTTTTCCCCCTAGAAAAATTCTAAAAGATTTATATTGGCGGGTGGTGACAGAAAGAAGATTTGGTTCAAGCATTGGCCCATCTTTAACTTCGGACTATATGGCACTCAAGGACAGGCCCCTGTTTGAAAATTATTGGGATTATATTACTGTTGTGGAGGATAGAAAGAGATACCATCAATTCAGGGTGGGCACCCTTCCTATCAACTCTTTTGTTGCTAAATGGCGAGGAGGCCTTAACCCTGACTGTCCCTTTTGTCCAACACAAAGGGAAAATATTGCACACATTTTGTTTATTTGTCCAGAGTATAAAACTCCAAGGCGGGTCTGGCTTAAACCTATTTGCCTTCTATTGGGTCTTCAGACAGGTGTTGAGGCTTTGCGGTGTCTCAAAACTAATACTTCCCAATCAGTGATTATTGCTGTTGCAAAATTTCTCCATTGGATTTGGGTAATTCGTGCTCATAAATTACGCCTTATTTGATTTTTTAGCTACTTTTTAAACATTTTATGACTTTTAGGAATGAGTTGTTTCTCTGTACCTGTTGCTGCTATATATGCCATCTTTTGTAATCTATGATGAAATTATGGTCTTTTTCCCTCCCTTTTGTATTTTCTTTTTTATTATTGTTAAATATTTCATGTTGTCTTTTATGATGAAAATCGAAATAAAGACTTGAAATTGAAATTAAGTAGTAGAGAGAGAGTAGTAGGGAGTAGTAGAGTAGTAGAGAGTGAGTAGTAGCGAGTGAGCAGTAGAGGGTAGTGGAGTAGTGGAGACTGAGTAGTAGAGAGTAGTAGAGAGTGAGTAGTAGAGTGAGTAGTAGGGAGTAGTACAGAGTGAGTAGTAGAGTGAGTAGTAGAGAGTAGTAGATAGTGAGTAGTAGAGAGAGTAGTAGAGAGTGAGTAGTAGTAGGGAGTAGTAGAGTAGTAGAGAGTGAGTAGTAGAGGGTAGTGGAGTAGTGGAGACTGAGTAGTAGAGAGTAGTAGAGAGTGAGTAGTAGAGTGAGTAGTAGAGAGTAGTAGATAGTGAGTAGTAGAGAGAGTAGTAGAGAGTGAGTAGTAGAGACAGTAGAGAGTTGTAGAGTAGTAGAGAGTGAGTAGTAGAGTGAGTAGTAGAGAGTAGTAGAGAGCGAGTAGTAGAGACTGAGTAGTGGAGAGTGAGTAGTAGAAAGTAGTAGAGAGTGAGTAGTAGAGAGTGAGTAGTAGTGAGAGATTAGTAGAGAGTGAGCAGTAATGAGTAGTAGAGTGAGTAGTAGAGAGTGAGTAGTAGAGTGAGTAGTAGGGAGTAGTACAGAGTGAGTAGTAGAGTGAGTAGTAGAGAGTAGTAGATAGTGAGTAGTAGAGAGAGTAGTAGAGAGTGAGTAGTAGTAGGGAGTAGTAGAGTAGTAGAGAGTGAGTAGTAGAGGGTAGTGGAGTAGTGGAGACTGAGTAGTAGAGAGTAGTAGAGAGTGAGTAGTAGAGTGAGTAGTAGAGAGTAGTAGATAGTGAGTAGTAGAGAGAGTAGTAGAGAGTGAGTAGTAGAGACAGTAGAGAGTTGTAGAGTAGTAGAGAGTGAGTAGTAGAGTGAGTAGTAGAGAGTAGTAGAGAGCGAGTAGTAGAGACTGAGTAGTGGAGAGTGAGTAGTAGAAAGTAGTAGAGAGTGAGTAGTAGAGAGTGAGTAGTAGTGAGAGATTAGTAGAGAGTGAGCAGTAATGAGTAGTAGAGTGAGTAGTAGAGAGTGAGTAGTAGAGAGAGAGTAGTAGAGAGTAGTAGAGAGTGAGTAGTAGAGTAGTAGAGAGTGAGTGGTAGAGAGTAGTAGAGAGTAGTAGAGTGAGTAGTAGAGAGTAGTAGAGAGTGAGTAGTAGAGAGAGTAGTAGAGAGTAGTGGAGTAGTAGAGAGTGAGCAGTAGAGAGAGTAGTAGAGAGTAGTATAGTAGTAGAGAGTGAGTAGTAGAGAGTAGCAGAGAGCAAGTAGAGAGTGAGTAGTGGAGAGTGAGTAGTAGAGAGTAGTAGAGAGTGAGTAGTAGAGAGTGAGTAGTAGAGTCAATAGTAGAGAGTGAGTAGTAGAGAGAGAGTAGTAGAGAGTGAGTAGTAGAGAGTAGCAGAGAGTAGTAGAGTGAGTAGTAGAGAGTAGTAGAGAGTGAGTAGTAGAGAGTAGTAGTAGTAGAGAGTAGTAGAGAGTGAGTAGTAGAGAGTGAGTAGTAGAGAGTGAGTAGTAGAGAGTGGTAGCGAGTGAGTAGTGGAGAGTCTGTAGTTTAATTTAAAAGGAACACAATGAGGTGGTTCATTTTGCCATAGAAATTATGATTAGTGCTGAAAAAAAAGATAAGGGCACATTTTGATTGACTTCTCAAATCCTCTTCTATTTCATTAAAAAACTCTGACATGCAGACTGAAACATGCACTTTCAATACCAGCAGCAGACTTCCCTGGTGAGCAGTAGCTTTACAACAGTGATCTAATAAGCAACTAACATTCCGAATTTATGGCAAATGTGTGACACATCTGAATGCCTTCTTGATGGAATCAAAGTAAAAAACTGAAAGCATTTCCTACTGAGGAGACTATAGTAAATGAGGAAATTAGGAAACTTCATAACAAAGAAGTCTCCCAAGATGGCCACCAGAGACAAAAGAGCCCAAATGTAGCACAAATATCACCCAGATGTAGCCCAAGTATAGCCTAATGACAAAATGTCCCAGAGTGTCCTAAAGAACAACTAGAGCGCTAACAGTCTTACTTATGACAAAAGTATGGCACACCTGAAGCCATCTTGATTGGAATAAAGTGGTAACACTTAAAACATTTAATTTGCAAATTTGCAGAAAGAAAAATTAAGGCACATTTTGACTTCTCAAATCCTCTTCTATTTCATTAAAAAATTCTGACATGCAGACTGAAACACTTTGAATACCAGCAGCAGACTTCCCTGATGAGCAGTAGCTTTACTACAGTGATCTAATGAGGAACTAGAGTGCTACCATTCAGAATTTATGGCAAATGTGTGATACATCTGAATGCCTTCTTGATGGAACCAAGTAAACAAGCATTGAAAATGCAATAAGTCTTGCTCTCGTTTAAGTTAAAGCAATTCTGTTTGTAATTAGGTGGCTTTTTAGCTTTGCTTGTATTAGTGTTTTTCAAACTTTCATGTACATAACATGCAAATGTATGCATATATCACTCGTACAAAACCATAGAAAATCCTCCATTATAGTTAGTTCTGCTAACTATAACTCGCACGCCCGCAAGGCACTGCTGATGATGTCACATATTGCATCATTCATGACATGGTCAGTGACATCACTGATGACATCTCAAATGACATCACTGATGACATCACTGATGACATTATCCAGTGAATGTAGTTTAGTTTGAAATTTAAATATGTATTATATATATATCTACCAATCTGTATTGACGATTGTGTGGATATATAACTGTCTGGATGGAGGATTTAGTAGCTGTCTGACTGTCTGTTTAAGTGAGTAATTAAAAGTGTCTCACTTAATACATGGATTAGTAACTAAACTATGTGAATGTGTGCATCACTGTCTCTGTTGTTTTATAACATGCTGCATCAGTTGGTCACTAACTACATGAGTGTGTATATTAGTTATTGATTAGTTGGGTGAGTATTTGTGTGGGACACTGAGTTTGTGTGTGGTTGGATGGGGTGTGTGTAACTCTATGCATAGATGTGTGAATGGTTGATTGACTAGGTGTATAGGTTTAAGAGTGCATGTTGTTTGGGCGACTGAGTGTATTTATTTGTGTGTTGGTGATTGAATATATGTTTTAGTTGTACATCTTCAACAAAGTAAAAAAATAAAAGGCATTGTATGTGAGAGTTGGTGTATATAAATAAGTATGTGTAAGAGTCAGTGAGTGTAAGAGTAACTATATGAATGAGTGTATAATTGTAATGGTGATTTTTTAACATATTAACTATGAGTTACTATGTGTTTGAATAAATGAGGTGTTGTTGGATAATTGTGTAAGTGAGTAAATGTAAGTGTGATTAATTTTTTTCATGAGTGAGTAGGATGATTGCATAACCGACTAAGATGACTGCTGATGTGTCAATGTCTATATATGTGTATAAGTGCATTTGATAGTGTTCTATTAATTAGTGACTGCATGTATAAATGATTCTGTTGTTGAATGGGTATGTAGTAACTGGTATTGGTGTGTCAATGGTTTCAAATATGGTACTCTGTATTTTACAGTGAGTGATGAAAGGTTATACTAGTGTATGATGAGGTGTATCAGATTGTCACGTGGATGATGTCAGCAGTGATGTCATCAGTGATGTCATCAGTGATGTCACTGACCATGTCATGAATGATGCAATATGTGACATCATCAGCAGTGCATTGCGGGCGTGCGAGTTATAGTTAGCAGAACTAACTATAACGGAGGAATCTCTATTGTTTTGTACGAGTGAAATGGCCAGCTAACTATACCACCCCTGAAACCTATGATTTTTTCTGTGAATATATATATAAATATATATATATACATATATATACATAAACCTTAATATAAAAATATAAAAATAAAATATATATAATAAATTAAAATATTAAAATTAATATTTAATTGTAAAAAAATATTCTGCACTACATTACTATAACAGTAGGGAAAAAGTTGGATAGCGTAGGGGATAAAATTACTATTCCCACTCCAGAGAGTGCAACAGTAGGGAAAGTGTTGGATAGCAGAGGGGAATAATTTACTATTTACACTCCAGCAAGTGCAACAGTAGGGAAAGTATTGGATAGCGGAGGGGAATAATTTACTATTCCCACTCCACGGAGTGTAACAGTAGGGAAAGTGTTGGATAGCAGAGGGGTTAAAATTACTATTCCCACTCCAGTGAGTGCACCAGTAGGGAAAGTGTTGGATAGCGGGTGAGTAAAAATTACTATTCCCACTCCAGCAAATGCAACAGTAGGGAAAGTGTTGGATAGCGGCTGAGCAAGAATTACTATTCCCACTCCAGTGAGTGCAACTATAGGGAAAGTGTTGGATAGCAGAGAGATATAAATTAATATTTCCACTCCAACAAGTGTAGCAGTAGGGAAAGTGTTGGATAGTGCCCAAATAAAGCATGGTTTTGGAAAGATATCACTTTGGAAGAAGGATGCAACATGAAGGTGAGACCGTTGAACAGTACATTATTATTCTTCGTAAATTGGCTTCTACATGCAATTTTGGAGTGTCCTGTGAAGAACGTCTTCGAGATCAATTCATGTTAGTGTGTAACTTGGAAAAAGCCAAAGAATCTATGTGGGAGAAGAATGATCCATCTTTACATGAGGTGTTAACTATGGCAAAAACTTCTGAACATTCAAAGGCTTGTGTAGAAGTGATAAAGAAGGATGCCTTAGCCACAAATCAAGATGCTGATGCAAGTGTAAAGGTAGTAGAAAGGACAAGGATACATTTCAGAAACCTAATTTATCCAACACAAAGTATAGTTCTCAAAACAAGTCTGCAAATAAAAACTTTGTAGGAAAGTGTTTTCGGTGTGGAGCTACGGTGCACTTGGCCAATCACAAATTATGTCCTGGATGGAAAGCTACGTGTATGGTTTGTGGGAGGAAAGGGCATGCTTCTAAATGTTGTCGATCGAGTTCATCAAGCAAGAGCAAAGTTAGAGAAGTTGAATGCGATGATGAAGATTATGTGGAAGAAATTATTATTCTAGAAAACTGTGTTGAGAAACTTGATGGTCCACTCGAAAAAGTACTAGTGAATGACAAAGAAGTTCTTATGCTTTTTGACTCTGGGGCGAAGATTACTTTGATACCATTTACATTTTATGAAAAAGAGCTTAAGAATTGTGTAAAGTTACTAAAACCAGATATAAAACTTAGAGGGTATGGTGGTGAACCAATAAAACTAGCTGGATATTTTTGGGGTTCGATAGAATTTAAGGACAGGATCATCTCTGGGAAAATGTATGTTTCGATCAAAGGAGACTCGTTGATAAGCTGGTCACATCAATGAGACCTTTTTGTTTTTCTGGATCCTAATGCTAAACCTATGGTTTGTTTAAGAGATAGACCCTATGTCAATTCAGTTGGAATTGATTGTAACAACCTACTGGATAAGTTTTCTGAAGTCTTTAAGAATGAGCTTGAGTGCTTAAAGAATTATGTTCATGAGATTAGGTTGAAAGAAAATGCCATTCCCAAAGCTGCCAAAGTAAGAAATGTTCCCATGGCTGTTAGAGATAACATGAAAATAGAATTAGACAAACTCGTTGCCAATGGGATAATTGAAGAAGTTGAGGCTTCTCTATGGGTCTCCCCAGTCGTGATGGCCCGTAAGGCCAATGGGGAGGCTCGTCTTTGCATAGATTTGAGGGAGCTAAATAAAGCAGTGGTTGTTGACCACTATCCCTTGCCCAATATTAGTGAGATGCTGAGCATGCTAAATGGTTCCAAATATTTTTCTTCCCTTGATCTCAGTTCAGCCTACCACCAAATTAAACTTACCGAAAAATCCCAAGAATTGACAACTTTCACCACACCCTTTGGTACTTTTAAATTTCTAAGGATGCCATTTGGGCTTATTTCGGCAGCTTCCATTTTTCAGCGAGCCATGAAAAGAATATCAAAGGGTGTGGTGGGGGTGAAAATCTATCGGGATGATATCTTGGTCTCTGGTTCAACTGAATTAGAACACAACACAAGACTTTGTGAGGTTTTAGATATCTTATTGAAATCTGGATTGACTCTAAAAAGGGCTAAGTGCAAGTTTGGTGTTCAAGAGATTGACTACTTGGGACATCTTGTCACAAGCAAAGGAATCCAACCAAAAAAAATGTTGGTTGACACGATAGAGAATTTACCTTCTCCGAAGAATAGAGAGGTGTTGGACAAATTCTTGGGAATGGCTGAATTTTACAACAAATTTATTCCCAAGTTTGCTGAGAGGTCATTATCTTTAAGATATTTGTTAAAGAAGAACACAGAATTTGTCTGGTCAAATCCATGTGAAAAAGAATTCTTGGATATCAAATCCAGTTTGAAGAATGCGTCTGACCTTGGGAGTTTTGATGTTGGTGATGATGTGATTGTGATGACTGATGCTAGTTCTAGAGGTTTAGGTGGTGTATTAACTTTAATGAGGTAATCTCTTTCTTTGGTACCAATGTAATTAAATTGCGAGCAACAGGTACATGTGACAGCAGTAATGTGATTTACATGTTAAAATGCCCTTGCGGTCAAGCGTATGTTGGAAAAACGCAAAGAAAAATAAAGACACGCATTATTGAACATAAAAGCAATATAAGACTTAAAAACACCAAATCGACAGTTGCAACGCACTTCAACCAACAACATCATAACCCGAACCAACTTCGTTTTTGTATATTAGAGAATGTACCTATTCTTCCAGGGAGAGATAACTCACAACATCTTCTGCGAAGAGAAATATTTTGGATCACCCATTTGAATACCCTTCAGCCAAGAGGATTGAACGAACGTTTGGATTTTAATTGTTTTCTGTAATGCATCTTGATTTGTACTTGTCGAAACAAAATTTCATTCCACAGTAATTGCTGTTCAGTATATACACCCATGTATCACTTATTATTTGTTCGATAATTTATTTGAATTATTTTACACTCTTGGTTATTATTTTTTACCATCGGTTTTTATTTATTCACTTTTTTTTCTTTTCACCCCTTTTTTCCACGTTAATCACACCGTTTATTATACGAGTCGCTCTTTCCTACAGACCATGACGTTGGTAGTCTATTTTTCATTTCCGTTATCACGTGACCTGATCACTTCCTATATCCTGTTTATGTTTTGATACCCGGGAAAGCCGACCTTCCAAACGCTAACGCGGGTTAGAAAGTTCACGCGGATTCTGCACACCGCGGTAAGTCCTAGCGTTAAATTGTTTGTCAGTCTAAATCCTGAATATACGTTACAGAACTCGCGCAAATTATATTTGCACTTTCATTTCATAGGCAGTGTATATGATTCCCCACGTTTCATTATCTTTTTTTTAAAAAGCCACGGATTTTGGCATACATCACGGACCATTCCGACATTTATCTGAAGGTCAGAGTTTACGGTTAATCCAGCACTGTTGCATTGACACCACCTACTAACGACGCGTTTTTTTCTTATCATACCGCATTAATGTTAAGCACGCCATTTCTAAATTCACTAATTTCGGTGCTATTTAAATCACTGTTTGTGCACTTCTCGTTGAGAGTCACACACGAGCACACGATCTGATTTTTGCCATTAAGTAATTGATTTGTTGAGTATACGAGCACTAAAAAGAAGCACAGGCTTTCCTAATATTGTTGATTTCACTATGCAATTTAGTTTTTGCGCCCTTTCCACTTTTCACCTTTTCACCCAGTTTGCTACTTAAAACGGTTAATATCACAACATACCTGTTTTTTCAACATATGAAAAGAAGATTGATTTAGATTCAATGTCTTATCACAACATTTTTAATGCTTTCAGAATACAAGCCCCCTGATGAAGTGCACGCCCGAAATGCATTGGGCAGAAATATGTGAAATGAGCAAATCATGTCCGGAATACTATGATTGGAATAGTATGAATACCTAATGAAATCGAAATAAAATTAAAAAAGAACAAGTCAAACAATTCAACGCCTTCAGTACAATTATTGGAAATCTTTTTCATGACGGAGTGCTGAGTAAGAGACGCTACTCCCACGGGAGATAACGCTTTCATTCTTGAACAAATTATGTGGCATTAAAAAGGCTCATTATGGGAAATATTTTGTGAGTAAAGGCAGTTTATGTGGCATGTTGTATGTCATTTTTATATGTTTGGGTGTTGATGCAAACCGGATCCGAATGCAACAGCTTTGACTGCTTTGACTGCACACTGCATGTACGTAAAGCTACCTACGTCATTATCATATGAAATGTCTTTATTGATGTCATATCTACAGGTTCACAATTGCTTTATTAACTTTCTTGCTCACTCAAATTTGCTTGAAAATGCACCATTTGCCCACTGTTTTTAATTTTTTTTATCAGGGACGTCTCCCCGAACTCCCCTTATGACTGTCGAGTTCGCTCGCTACGCTCGCTCCCCCACAGGACACTTTAGGGCCCATTAGAATGGCGGTCGTAAAATCTCCCCAACCGCCATGGTAGCGGGAAAAGACCGTCTGCAAGGACCGCGGCATAACCGCTGGTCTAATTAGTATGCTCCGCAGTCGAAATCCGACCGTAGTGGCCGGATTCTGGTGATTAACATTGCGGCAGTCGCTGCTGCCAGAGCCAGAAGCACCGCCGCGATGTCAATAAGAGCATGTCCTGCATATCCCTGCACTGCGTGGCAGGCACTGCACAGTGCCTGCCACCTGGTACAGGAACATGTAGGGGGGTACCCATGCCCAGTGCACCCACACCCCCCCAACACATTGGGGGCCCACAATGGGCCCCCGGAACATGTCTCTGCATGCCTTTCCATGGCGGTTTCACCACAGCGGAAAGGCTGGCCACCGCCGGCATCATAATCGTGCCGGCGGTGCTTGGCCCCGATCTGCAACAATTGTAGCGGTCCAGCTCCGCCCGCCAGGAAAGCGGGCGGACTGCAACCGACGAAAAAGTGGTGAACGTAAAATCACACTGTGGCGGTCACGACCGCAATGCTAATCGGACCGGCGGTTTTCCGGGTTTTGATGGCGGGCGGATGGTCGCCACCGGTTCGGCGGTTGCACCACCGGACCGGCGGCGGCCATCCACCCGCCATCCTAATAGACCCCTTGGTACTTTTACGCCTTACCACTTTCAAATGTCACCAGCCGCCACTGCCTGTAACTGAAAGGGAAAAAGATTCTGGGTAAGCATAATATTGGATCATTTACATAGCACTTCATACCCCTGCCTGGAGTACTTAACTCATCGGTCTACTTTGCCTGCAATACACAAGACAAATCGTTGACCTCTAATTATAAGCCTGTCTCCCTTATCACCAGCACCAAGAAGATGTTAATTTAACTAGCGCTCTACTGTGTGCAGTCTTGTATCAAGGGTGAGAAAGTTACCTCCTGCACAGGTCTATTTAGAGCAGGACCCGGGACAATAGATAAAGGAGTTTGCCTTTATCACAGCACTATGAAATACCATTGAAGTTAATTGTTTCATGTTTTCTTAGTCTTAAGCCACTTTTGATGAAACCCCGTGTTCACAAACCTTCCTGCCAAACCGGACAAAAAAAATTAAATGCTCGGGACATATTATTTTTGCCAGAGTTAATCACGATGTCTACACAGATCAAATGAATAGTATCTTAGTTGTTATTCTCAGGGGCACAGAGATCATTAGTACAACATAGCTGTTTCCTGACACTAAGGGGCCTATTACGATCCGCCCGCCATAACTCCCCGCCGGACCATCATTTACCCCCGCCATATTAGCATGGCGGGGGTACCGCGGTAGACGGAAAGTCCGTTTGCCGCTTTTCCGCCAGTCGGATTGCCGGCCGGGCGGAAAAGCGAGACAATATGGTGGCGGTGCCTTGCAGGCACCGCCATCCATATTATCATGTGCATTTAGAAATGCCTTTCCATGATGCCGCCATGGAAAGGCCGGTGGAGATTGCTTTGGGGGGCTCCTTACGGGGAGTGGGGGGTACCCCCCTTCATTGACATACACAAGGTGGTAGGCACCGTGCGGTGCCTGTCATCTTGTGCATGCCAATGCACAGCATGCATATTTTGCATTGCGGAGGGTGCTGGTTACAGCACTGCACACCGCAATGTAAAATATGCTGGATGCGACCCCCAGGGTGGCGGTCGCACCCTAATGGGCCTAGCAGGACCGCTGCACCTTTGGCGGGCAGTCCCGTTTACCGTTACGGTCCTGCCATCGTAATGGGGCCCTTACTCTCTTTCAGAACTCTTTTAATAAGCAGGGTCCAGTGGCGTAGCAAGAGCGGGTGGAGACACGGCCTGGGCGACATGAGCTACCACACCCCGCTCATACCTGCGGCCGTTGAAGCAGACGTGTGGGAATCTCCAGCAACCCCTGTTCATGGGGGCTGCCGCGAGGCAGCAAATGCAGGGGCTGCCATGGGCGACCAAAGGTCTAGCTATGCCACTGGCTGGGTCTCATGCTTCAAGCTTTCAATGGCGACGCTCAGCTTTCAATGGTGACACTCCTAAATTCCCATTTTCGGCAGTCATTCCTTAATCATGGCTTTTCTCATGCATGTTTGCCCATGTCCCCAAGTGTCAATTGGGCAAGGTTATAACTCATCCATACTTCCACCCCTTGCTATCTAACTAACAAACTCAAAATTTCAGGTGGATCCAGACCCTCCCAGCATCCCGACAACCTACTGCTTGAACCTCTGACGTTCCAAAGGGTAAGACTTATGGCGCAATCTTTCTCAGGAAGGGCTAACAGAATTTGGAACTCACTTCCTCCATACCTTCGCACTACCACCTCTTTCCGCATTTTCAAAAAGGACCTTTAAAATCTTCTCTTCCAAAGACACTGTTACCAATAGTTCTCTGACTCTGATCGCTTTAACTTTAGTTTGCAAGGTGTCATTTTTAGTGAATGTATATTTTGTAAATATGTAACCATCACTCTGCATAACTGTAGTAGTTATACATTTTGTCACCTTCACCATGTTACCTGGAATGTCTGATGTAATGTACCTCCGTCTATTGTAAGTGCTCTGCCACCTCTGGTTAAAGTATGCAGTATGTTAATTTATTAAGAATTTGGATCTTAAAGAGGTCCACTTAAAACGTACATAAATAGTCATGTTAGAAACCCAACAATAATTATAAGAACACTTCAACAAAATTAGTCTATCTTCATCACTACATCAATTTATACAAAGTTAGATCAGCAAGAGACATCAAAGGCTTCCAAAATCGGGGTATTATTTTAGGCAACAATATAGCCTTCCAGTTGTGGAAAGCGAGAAAAGGCACCATATGGAATTTTAGAACGTGTGCAATTAGATAGAATAACAGAAGAAAACAGTTTCAACAAATGGCAGATTATTAAATAAAGCGCAACATGTAGCAACAAAAATGACAAATCATTAAATAAAGTACATCATACAGCAGCAACGGCATAGCAGCAATTGAAAAGACACCTCCTATACTAGAACAGTAATTCCCAAATCCTTGCGAATTTGATCCTTGCTGATCAGTTAAATATAAAATTTGGAAAGATATCATATCATAGAAGCTCCATATATTTGATATAAAGTGCATTATAGAGCAGCAAAAAACATTTCCCTTAGAACTTATTTAAGATGGAAAAAACCTAGTTTAGTGCAAACAGCGAAAGGTTAACAATCGTATATATTTTCCTCAAGTGAGAAAAAAATAAAAAAATACAAAGATTAAAAAGACATAAACGCATACATTATAACTCACCTTGGCAAATAGATAGGTTGTATGTTTCAACTGTCGAATTAAAGGGGTGTGAGGTGTTTATATTGTAGTTGATTGGATGTCTGTACCAGTGCTGTGTATATCACTGAGAGCCATCCTAGTGTTTTCATCTTTATTACAAAAGTGCAGTATTGTAGCCTACATGACAATGTGTGTCTACATCATGCTCATGTATATAACTCAGGGAATACTGCTGCACACAGCCATGTAAATCATTAACACAAGTTTAATGTGTAATATTAACTAGTCAGAACATCCTTAACAGCGCAAACAAAGTAAGCTGCCGTGACACATTTCAGCAGAGCTGTTCACACAATGGACTTTCATTTCACAATGAACTCTTTGAGAGGGTGTTTGGGACACTACATTATGTTAATGCCAACACCCCTGGATGTTTGAGCAGCAGTCTGAAATGGTCAAGAACCACACACATATATTGGTGCACAAAAAACATTGTGCGGTGAAACAACGCCAGGGATATCGGGGATGGGATTCATCGTGACAAGACAGATATACATACAACTGTGACAAAAACAATGACTCAGGAAGTGAAGCGATCAATCTGTGTAAAGTTAGTAGCCTTGAGAAAACCCCAGGCAGAATAGCCCTGGGGGTGAAACACGTTTTGGCTGTTTTTGGAGATGGATATAACATATTGACAATAAAAGTGAAACTATGAACATTTTGACATGATGTGGACTGGTTACTAATGGGTTAACACTCCTACGCTCTGTTGAACATATATAGGTGTGCAGTTGGATATCATGGTGGCACACTTACATATCAATCTGATTGCCAAAAATGAAGAATATTGATTTGCTGCTTTTAAACCATACAATTGACAATTATAAAATGTGAGTAAAAGGCAATATCCGAATGACACAGACACGTATGATAAAGTTAAAATATGTTAAAAAAGCTTTTTGTGGAACAATGTTATCAAAGTGCATATATTACTAAAAAAAAGACGAGATTTGTGGCAGACACAAAAATGCTCAGTAGTTGCTAAAATAGCTGCAAGTGCAAAATTTCTTAGAAAACAGTGCCTAAATCCATAGTAGCAGGAGGAGCCATAATACAGACGGCCCCATACTTAAAAAAGAGAATAGTATCAGCAGTGTTGGAGTAGTATACGAGGTTTGAAGATAGCCGACAACATTAAAATGCTATATTCTTAAAAGAAGGGCCTATGTCCATAGCAGTAAGATTAGCCATGACACTGATAATAATATGCATAGCAGTAATTAAGAACAGGAGGGGCCCATGCAGGTAAGTGCGGTGGGGCAGTGGGGAGGGGTGGGTAGGGGTCTACAGACGAGGGAAAATTACATTTAAAAAAAAAACTTACCCTGCACTCACCCCATCGCTGACTTGGCGATGCAGAGAGCACAAGTTAAGTGTTTTTTGTGTGTTTTTTTTAAATTTCCCCTCGTCGTGTGTCGACTTTCCCTGCCTCACCGCTCTTACCTGCACGGCCCGCTCCTTATTAAGAAACAGAAAAAGCAATAATATTGGCAGTGTTCAAATACTGTGCATGTACTGTACTGCACAATCAAGTAATAAAAGGTAAGCAGGCAGCCTTGACACAATTGACGTCGGCTGTGGGGCGAAAGCTAAACTGCTGGAAAAGAAAAGCTATATTGTGGACATGCAACACTGAACGGTTAGAACTCCGTATTTGGTAATGTCAATGGCTGGAAGTGTTCATGCAGAGGGGGATTCAATGGAATGGCCAGCCTGACAAACTTAGCAGATGTAGAGTTAGGCGTCAGTTCATATAAAGTTATTTCATTGGTGAGAATATGGTGTGAACAGCACGCAGACATTGCCTCTTCTAATGTTTGATTGCGAGAAAATTATTTATAGTTACTATTCTCTAGTCGAAAGAAAATCCTTTAAAATGCTATTTGTTTGCAGTGTATGTTTTGCTCCATTAATTATCCAGTCAATCTATTTTATGAGCTAGATATTGCCTTTCTGGTTTCATGAGTATTTTTAATAAAGGCCTGCAGCAGTTTTTGCATGATTAAGTGCTGCTGTGTGATTGATGCTGTATTTGTTAATTCATGTAAAACTGCAGCAGAGTCAGTCAATGGGCTGCCGCTTGATCTAATCACTGCTTGCAAAACTTTGTCAGGGGCAGCCGTACGGGTCCGGGTATCTTTGTGAAGATTACAGTCTTTGGAGAAAAGATAGATAGAAATGAAAAGACATGGTGCATATGCTTCTGAACTAAACATACTATTTACAATGAGTACAGTATTTTTATGAATAATTTGAAGATGCTCTCTTTAATCAATAGGGCAGTTTATGAATCGGGCCTATTAGATGCAATGCATTTTGTGCCCCAGGGCCATTTGATATATACGGTATTTTGCTTGTCTTGCTACTTCTCTATGAAGAAAGGCGTCGTTTAAATTTTTCTTGCCACTTTACAGTCTTTAACAACACACAGAGACTACAACCAAAGGCAGTGCTTAATTTGAGCTGGTGGTTTCAGGAGGGGCGCACCAGCACTTATTTTTCCTCAGACTTTGACCCAGAACAAGAGAGAGAAAACACACAATGTTGGAAGAAGGAGGAAGAGAATAGCAAAAACTTCAACAAAGATAGAAAGCACGTATAAAAAAGAACCTACAACAGTATAAAGGGGTTGTCAGTGACTGGTGGTGGATGAAGGAGGCAAGAGGTGGAATCAAGACCATGCAGCCTTAGTGTTCGGCGCACAGACATTCAAGAACGCCGAACACGAGTTTCTGAGCAGGCCCTAGCACTTATTCTCTTAGAAATGTAGCAACGTCAATAGGCTTTTCAAGAAAAAAAGAATGCACGCACAGCTACAGAGTAGCTCATATATAACTTTTATCCACAAAAAGTGGAAAAGGAAAACATTTGAATGGTCTGTATGGCCAGAATCAACACATAGGAAAAACGCAAAGTTAAAAAGAAAATGCCCTCACCCACTAATAGTGGCATGCTTCATTATAGGGCTGCTACAACATCCCTGCGCAGAACAATTCCTAGGATGGAGCAAAGGGATTGGGGGAAACAATACAAATGTATACTGTGGGATCCATGCAGCAGAACAAAAAGACAAAAATAAAACTATCTCAGCACAAAAAGAGAAGAATAGAACTATCTCAGCCAAGCCCTTAACTACCTTTATTCATGGGTTTCCTGGATAAGATTAAAAAGTTACACAAACAGGGATGAACCAGAGGGTATGCAGTGTCTCTTCATCCCTCCTTACTGCTCATGTTGTCAATATGTTTCGGCCGTTAAAGATGTCACTCTGAAGTGGTCACTTGGCCTTCCTCAGGACTGGTGATCCCTTTCACTAAATTACCCTTTTTTTCAGAAAACTAAATTTAGTTATGAGGTTATTTTCATACAAGTTATAATTACCTTACTTGTCATTTTCTATGTACACTGTTGGAAAGTGGGTTATTAGTAGTGGTAAATATATATCTACCACTGGCAATAAGGCCACTAACACAATATAGGGCTTAGTACAGGCCTTGGAAAATTACTCCCATGCTCAACCCTTTGAAGCTTGACTGCGAGCAATCAGGCTTAACTTCAAAGACAGGTATGTAAAGCATTTAAAAACACCAATTAAGTAAAACATTTCAACACAACACGCAATAAAAGTCACCTCCAATTTATATGAATAGGAAATATTTTTATCTTTAAAATGTCACCAAAACAAAAGAAATTCAATGTAGGGAATCGAAGATATGAATTTTTAAAGATGTAGCACTATCTAGCACATAGAATTCTATAGAGCAGATTGAGTCATCTGGTCGCGCTAGACCGGGACAAAGTGAAAGTTTCAGGCCGACCACAATGGAGCCCTGCACAGCTACCCCTCCTCGCGGTAGGTCTCGTGAAAGTTTTTACCTTCGGACTTAGAAACTTTTCTGGAGCTTTCTTCCCGGGGTCCCTCAAAGCTCTCAGCCAGTCCTGATTCACTGAGGGTTCGCCAACTTGCCTTGCAACGAGCTTCCGGCCAAACTTGTGGAAGTCTGACCTCCAGGAACTTTCCAGCGGGGTGAATCAGAGATCCAGGCAGGCCCGTGATTGAAGGTGGGCGGCTTGACTCTCATTGTTGGTCCCGATCACCTCTCCTACGTTCGGACTTGGAAACTTTTAAGGAGCATTTTTTGCGGGGTCCCTCGATGCTCTTCACCAGCCGGATTCGGTGAGCGTTCACTGGCTTAGGTTTCAGCCAACTCCCAGCCAAACTCTAGAAGTCATACCTCTGGAGCTTTTCAGCGGGATGAACCTGGAAGGCAGGCCAGATCGCGGTTGAGGGTCGCCGGCTTAGCTGGCCAGGTCAAGTAGGTCCACTTATGGAGCTTTTTTTTACAAAGTTGCTCCAAAGTTCTCTAAACTTCTGGACTTTCTTCCTGAGATCCCCTGAAGGGTCCCAAAGTGTCCATAACTTACTCCAAGGGTCTGGGGGCTCCAAGATGGTTCTTGGAAGTTCGGTACTTCAGTTCCCACAATCCAGTTGGACAAAACCCTTCAAATCCACTGGTAGTACTCCAGGGTGAGGATTCTTGGTGGGGCTGGTCCAGGTGAGCTCTGTTAACATGTAGCTTGCAGGGAGTTCACTATTTAGTCCTCTTTAAGCAGAACTGTAATTCCAGATTGTGCAGCAGGCACAGTCCTCAGAGTGCAGGGCCTGGTTGGTGCAAATCAAACTTCCAGCATGGACCCTTCTTCTTCCTTAAGTTTCAAACAGCAGATCTGCGAGGCTCTGCCCCTCTCAGATACTTATTCCAAGTTGTCTGGGTCAAGCAGGAGGGCACTCCTGTCCAATGAGGTACAGGGCAACACCCCAGGGTATGACCACATCCTCCAAAGTGTGGCAGTATCTTCGCCCAGAGAGCACAGTTTATCCAAAATTAATCATGGCTGATTTTTTGCAGAGAAAGAAGAGCTAACTAAACTAGCCTACAGGACAGCTCAACTACATACGCTCACTCCACATTGCACCTGGAAATTCCTGCCTTAAGCCTGCCATCTGGCTGAGTTCAGAGGGTAGGGCTGTAACTGGACCTGACTTACACTGTCTGTTCCCTCCTCTCTTTGAATAAGATGTTTTACGACCCCTTCCCCTGCATAGCATTCCTATGTAGCCAAACCCAATATGGCTCCCTGGGATACTTATCACCGTATCAAAGCAGCCTGGCTAATCCACTTAACTCTGGACAATCAGATCAGAGCACTAGAGAGCTGAATTTTGGCTTACAGAAGAGAACGTCTTATAACTTCTTGTCTGTACATTTTAGGATACATTCAACAACACCATATTGTTGGATTTATCAATACCATTCTAGGAAGTACTTGAATTATATTTTTATCACCTCCTTGATGTTAGTTATTATTGAATAACTCCTTACCATGTTAACCTATCTGGCTGGGGATCTGCAATGGAGAAAATGAACTGAGCAATTTCTCCAACTTCGGGGCTTACGAAACAACCTTTATAAGGACCCTGCCTATATCTACAGGACACCCCACCCCTGGAACATCAAGGGGAGAACCTGGGGGCACCTAATGTGCCCAAACATTGTTGATTATCTATTTTTAAGGGCCCCAAACACAAAAGTAAAGTTTGGGCACAATTTGCATTTTAAAAGCAGTCCTGCAAACAGGGCTGCTTTTAAACTGACCTCAGGCTTCAGCAGTGCAGACATGCAAGTGCAGAAATGCTGCTGCCCTCTAAACTACCAAGTCCTATTATATACTAGGGACTTAAAGGTAGTTTCAATCCCCCTGCCCTATTATGTACTAGGGCTGTATAAGGGGAGGTCATGCCAATCATAGGGTACCCTAACACATAGCATACCCTACTGTATGTAGGTGTTTTCACTGTATTCTAAATGTGTTTTCAACATAGCACTGTCCCTGGGCCTGGTTAGGCAGAGCTCAGGGTCAGTCGGAGTCAATCAATCAGTCAATCAGTCTTTATTCAACTTTTGCAGGAAACCATAAAAGTTAAGTTACATTAAAACAATAAATGTACATCAAGTAATAAAATCAATTAACGATACATAGCATCCGTCACAACCCCTTCAGGGAAAAATTTAATTAATACTTAATAGCAGGCCCTAATTAAAAAATAAATGAGTTCGTATCTACAGGATAAAAATTACCATCAAGGCACAATAGCCAAAATTAGCCCTCATTTGTTAATCACAGCTAGATCTAAGCCTAACAGCAGAATTTAAAAAACTAAAAGCACACAGTACTATGTTGCTTGAAAGCATTTGTAGAAAGATATAAGTGGGTCTGACCAGTCTAACATTTGCCTTTTTTAAGATGGGAATAATATATGGCTTTCTGGGTACCTCATAAAAACTGCACAACATAAAAAAATGCAACATGTCCTGTGGAGACATCCCGTTGCAGCCACAGGGCAAAAGACTTTGTTCGCCTCATGTGGGTAGGCAAGAAGATAATGGAAAAGGTCCAAACGGAATCTGTTCAGTAAAGAACTATCATAGCTACTTTTACTCCATAGAAGGTATGGCTCAGTTGTTTGCACAGTTTTCAGTATGGAGAGCCTACGGGAGCAGGCTTCCTCAGCACCACTTCTTCTCTATCCAGCATCCATTTTCTTAAAAAAGACTCCTTCACTCAGTGCATATTCATCCTACAAATTGTCTCAGGGTTAGTAAATAGGTCTGCCCTTCCCAAGCTCCTAATGCATTCCCCTGACATACTTAAACCATAGGATACAATAAAAATGGTTGAGTCATTCAATCATTTAAAATTTCCTTCCTTAAAACAATCCCCTTCCTAAGCCAAATTTTCATCCAGAGCGCAAGAGGACACTTAGCCAGCATGTCAGAGAGATAAGCCATACCCAATTCCTCATCAGCTACAAAGGTGGAAGTACCCTCAGGTACACATAAAAGCAGTCCCAAGAAATAGTTTTCTGCGATTTGCAACTCATCATGCTCAATGTGGCCCCAGATCTTGCTATCATTGGCCACCTTCAAGAGACACTTGGCCCTGTATATCTGCCAAAGGGCCCCAATGGGTCTATTACCCAGTCCAGAGGCAAAATTAAAAGCAGCGACATTGGCCCTTACAAAATCCCTTTTTTTCTACTAATAAGGGGCCGCAAATTCAAAGCAGAATTGAACCCTACCCCCCGGGTATGAAAAAACGTAAGTCTTGGGGACTGAGGTGGAACTGACCACAAAAGAATTGGGTTTTCTTCGAAGGGATCCCACTTGCACCACATAGGATTTGTTATTATTAACCAAGAAATCCAGGTCCACCATGAAGTGGATGAAAGAATTCAGCAATGTTTGCAGCCCCCTGGCTGTCCAGGCCATGAGGACAGTGCCGTCTGTGTACAATAATACAGGCAGCCTTCACCGACCTACCTGGGGGCATTCTACTTTTAACTTCAAAAGGACCTGCTCCAAATTGTTAACATATAAGTTAAAAAGAAAAGGGCCAATATACACCTCTGCCAAACCCCTCCCAGTATTAAAAACTGTGGGGTAACTCTACGATCTTTTATGTAGTGAATCACTGTCTTGGTATCTGTATAGACATCCCTTTAAAACAGGAAAATGTCTCTATCTACTCCAATGGACAACATGGTCTGCCAGAGCATGGTTCTGTTAACGTGATCAAATGCGGAAGACATATCAATAAAGGCTAGGTGAATGGTGCCAGAACGGGTAACAGTGTCCTTGTTAAGAACCATATAAAGATTCAGACACTGGTCCACCATTGACCGTCCAGGATGAAAACCATACTGGACTTCTGATAATCTGTTATTTTCATCTGCCCATCCAGAAAGCCTATTTAATAAATTGCATTCACCCACCTTTCCACAAAGTCCAGCGGGGAGATGGGCCTTTAACATTGGGTGCTGTCTCGATCTCCCTTTCTGAAGACAAGGACGATGGTAGATATTGCCTAGGTACCTGAAGGTCCTGTCACAACAGCAGAGTTGATAATAGAGGTAAGGAGATATAAAGATCTGGTGGGATTCCATTAGGACCTGGGGCTTGTTTTTAGACAGCCCCGCTATGCCCTTTCTTACTTCCTCAATTGTAAACACCATGACAGGTTTACCTTCACTCATGCCCTGGTCTTCACTCAAAATGGGAGAGGACGGAAACATATCCTCAAAATGCCTTTCCCAACCATCTTCTGTAATGTGGGCGTCCAGTAGGCTAGCACTATCCCCTGCCAAAAAGGGGCTATTAATAATGCTTCAAAACTTTGACCTGCACTTCAAGGTGCTGGCCCGATATGGTCAGACCAGGCCTCGTCCTTTAGTACAGCCTTACGTCTTACTAGTTCAGGCCTATACTGGCTGCGGCATTCCTTAACTAGAGAGGCGTCCCTTGATTTTGTACCAAGTGCTACATTCAAGTTCCTGGAAGCACAGGAGCTGGCGGAATAAAACCATCTTGGGGCCAAGTCATGACGCCGCTCCTCCGGGGTCTTAAGTGGGTTTGAAATAATGCCCGAGATGACAGTAAAGGCCTCTATTATATCTATTGGCCTGCTGATCTAAGCATATAGCAAACTCCTTGTGGAACCAAGCAAACAAGGATTATTAAAAGAAATCTGGGGTAATCTGGGCCCACTTAAGTCTCCTACCACCATCCACAACTGTCAAGGGCCCCTAACTCCTACGCCCTTTAATTGTGCTGCCAAAGGTCAATGAGTCGAAACCCACAGCGCATTGTGGTCACTGTAAATACTCTACTGGATAGTAAATTCCAGGATATGGTAAAAGAAAGGAGCAGAAACAAAGAGAAAATCAATAAACGACTCACTACCCCGCCCTATAAAGCTGGGGTTAAATATCCTTCTTATTTGGCGCCACTTACTCATAGCCGAAATCAAGTCAAACTCATTCAAAATGGAATTGAGTATACTACCCAGGCAAGTGTGTTCCAGGTGCATGCACGTCAGGCATGCACAACCCAACTCTTTTAGACCTTCAGACCTCGGGTCCTCACACAAATGGACATTAAAGTCTTACAATCATAACATTTATACAGAGTTGTTTAGGCAGACTCAAATTTCTCAAAAAGGAACCCAACTGGGAGAGGTTGCAAACTTCATGGAGAGAAGATGTGGCATTCTGAAAATTCAAAAGCAACAATTTATATGCCACGCTAGAAATTAACAAAGCCTGCAAAGTGGGAAATTCTGTGGGAAGCACGGCAAAACTACCTTGAACTGCTAAGGAGACGTAAATGACCAGGCCCCCTTAGATCTGCCCACACATGAGGGAATAGGAATAGGAAATCCAAAAAAAGATTTATTTTCCATAAGCAATTCTCGATAGCCCATGTTTCCTGTAGGCGTTTCACATGAAACCTTCTTATAAAAACATCCATCCAGGGTCATTGAACTTACTCGCCAACCCAGCAACATTCCAAGAAATTAAATTACAATCCTTGCGGTCTGGAGGATCCAGTCCCAAAGATCCAGAAAAGTTCTCCATTTGGGGGCTGTTAGCTCTAATAAAGCTGCATCTGACAGTCAGTCGCAGATTTCCAGCGATCCTAGTGGTGCAAAACTGTTAGAGTTATACCTGGAGCAACCTCCTGCCAACCCTACTGGCCAGGATCAGAAACCTCATAAGGTTTCTAACACCAGATTGAAATAGGAAATTGAAATTGAAATTGAAATTGAAATAGGTGGGTCAGGGGTCTTTAAAAATATCAAAATGCGAAGTGGGTCGCACACCGCTTGTCATACTAGCAAATAGCCCCATAGGATTCTGGAGGATGTAGTGACAGCGGCGGGTACACCTATGCCACGAGTAAAAAGTTTAAAATGCCATCCCTGGACACGTGTTTCGAGGTAATTGCCTCTCGTCAGCAGGGAGCAGGTACGTATGCGGGGTGCTGTAGACTGCCAAAAATTATCAGGTCTAATACCTCTCACGGCGCGCGGGTGCGGGATCCGGGCTCGTCAACCCATAGCTCAGGGAGCTTTAAATACAAAATGCGAAGTGGGTCGCACACCGCTTGTCATACTAGCAAATAGCCCCATAGGATTCTGGAGGATGTAGTGACAGCGGCGGGTACACCTATGCCACGAGTAAAAAGTTTAAAATGCCATCCCTGGACACGTGTTTCGAGGTAATTGCCTCTCGTCAGCAGGGAGCAGGTACGTATGCGGGGTGCTGTAGACTGCCAAAAATTATCAGGTCTAATACCTCTCACGGCGCGCGGGTGCGGGATCCGGGCTCGTCAACCCATAGCTCAGGGAGCTTTAAATACAAAATGCGAAGTGGGTCGCACACCGCTTGTCATACTAGCAAATAGCCCCATAGGATTCTGGAGGATGTAGTGACAGCGGCGGGTACACCTATGCCACGAGTAAAAAGTTTAAAATGCCATCCCTGGACACGTGTTTAAAAATATCCCAGGGGAAGGGCCACAATGGTAGAGATAGGGACACTATGGATAGACTGGTAGACAGCTGATAGAATTCTCTCCGCCTCAAGAAGACTATTGAAATTAATAATGACACAGACCCCCTCCCAGTTCTTCTTTACTCTACCCACCCAGTTCACTCTATGCACCATATTAATGTATCTTTCCACTCACATGCCTATAATGGTGTTGGATTTCAGCCAGTGCAAAACGTTATTCTTAAGTTGGCCATAACCTTCCATCACACCCAGTGGGAGTGTGGGTACATTCGCTAAAACCACTATGTACGGTGTTGATACTGGTGCTAAGTGTAAGAATATTGGTCTCTGGGTGGAGATGCTAGTTTCGCCAAACCATAAACTGTTTTCTTCCTCTAGGCCTCACATTCTGCTTGCTCTTAGCCCCTCCAAGGATAACATTGGCCTTAGTGTTCCCTACCGGAGGGACCCCCACCTTCAAGTTAGATCTTGTTGAGTGGGCCGGTTGCATGGGAGGGCATGGGAGATGAGTAACATACTCCGATGCCAGCTTTTGTGAAAACGGTGGGTCATTACTCCTTATGTCTCCTTCCCGAACACTACAACACTTGATGTTGGGTGGACCAGTTGGCACTGGAGATGAGGCAGGTACTACTGTATATCCAACTCGATTGTTTTGGTTGAGGATAGTGAGTTCTTTTTCTATTGTTGTTAAGTGTTGATTAATAGGGTCCAATTTAGTGTCCGGGGAAGCTATCATAGAAACCATAAGTGAATCAAGCAAGGTTCCTCTCTCTGGTTTAGACAGAGCTTGAAAGTCTGGTGTACTGGACTGTGGACCTTCACTCCTCAAATGCTTCAGATTGCTTCCAGTCAGAGGACACTTCCTTTTAGCACCTGTACCTGTTCCTGCTTTGGGACCCTTTTCTAGGGCTACTGGTGCCATCTGAATATACAGTAACAAAGGGGTGACATGACCTTGTAAGCGAGAATGGTCAAGGGAAGGTAAAGAAGCTTCTCTGCCCTTGTTCTGATCTATGGGTGGGAGTGAAATCTCTGTGGCCTATTCCAATTGATCTGGGAATGGTGATAAAAGGGCACTTGGAGGGCCGGGGAGTAGATGGTTTATAGGAAAGCGAGAGAGGCTCATTGTAAAAATGCATCCATTGTGGTTACTGAGCTCACAGGAACCTTGGTAGCCACCCCCACTGTCCTACGTTTCCCCATAAGATATCACCAAAGGTCCTGGACTATAATCCGGAAGAGCTGGCCAACCAAGCACTGCCTGGTGTTAGGAGATTTTAATATTCACATGGATAATCCAGCCGAACCTGAGTCAATGAGGTTGTGGGAATCCTTGGAGATTTTTTATTTGGTTCCTTATGTTTACCTACCCACCCATGAGAAGGGACATATTTTAGACCAGATATTTTCCAATGTTAGAATAGAAACAGATGCACTGCTTCCTCTGTTGTGGTCTGATCACTTTCTCCTAGGTTTTAAAGTCCCCAAGGATTTATTCTGCCCTCAATCTCACGGCAAGCCTTGCCCGTATAGTTTCTGACTCTTCCGCCAGATTACGCCTGAGGCCATGAAGGTAGCACTGAGACAGCGCCCGATACCTTTAAGCGACAATCTTGAGGCCGATGTACTCAGCCTTGAGAATTGGCTCGAGTGCCGTGCTCTGGAGCTGACTCCCCTTACCACTCGAGTGGCCAAATTATCCGCGCCTCTGTTCCTTGGTTTACTGAAACTCTTAGAAAAAGCAGAAGTGCTTGTAAACGGTTGGAGAGAGTGTGGCAGAATAAGTTCAACTCCGAGGACAAAGCCAGATACAAACAAGCCCTGAAAGCCCACTATAATAAAATCCGCGAGGAAAATAAATACTTTTTTCCCTCTGAACTTGAGGTAGTGGGAAATAAGAGTAAAGAAATCTTTAAAATTGTCAAGGACTTCTAATCCTCGAGCGTGGTGGGAATCCCGTTTACCCCCGCCTACGTCTGGGTTCACCATATTCACTCATGCCCTGGTCTTCACTACTTCTATGATAAAATTTGCACTATTCAAAAATCTTTTGTGACTCCATCCCCAACCAAGGAAGGAGATGCAAGGTTTTCACGCCTTGCCAGCTCTGGGGCTGGGCCTTCCCTTACCCAATTTCCTCCCATTTCCTTAGAGAAATCCCTTGAGATAATGAAGGCTTTGAAGTCAGGTTCTTCCTCGGACCCCTGCCCAGTGAAAATACTGTCTGTTATTTCTGGGACTATAAATGCAGCTGTCAATCTGGTCTTGAATGCCTCATTACAAAAGGATACCAAAGGGGATGATGGATGGAGCGTTTGAGCAAATCAAACACTCACCCCCCAGTCAACTGATCTGGTTTTAATTCAACATCATTCTTTAGCTCACCCCACCACCCCAGTTCAGACATGGCCATATGCAAATCAGCCTGACCCTGTGCCTCATGGGAACAGTCCAGCCCGAACTGCCAAACCATGTTTTCCCTGGACCGGAAACAAGCATCCTGGGACCGGTTTCAGGCTAACAGCCCTCTTCAGCCAGACTAGCTGGAATCCAGTGGCAAAGTGAGCAAGGGACCCACGTTTGGGCATACCCTGCCAACTTAGAGTGAACAAAGCAAACACAAGGAGATGATGGACGGAGTGCTGAAACTTTTCAAACACTCACCCCCAGTCACAGATCTGGGTTGAATCCATCATCATTCTTTAGCTCACTTTGCCACCCCAGTTCAGACACAGCTATATGCAATTCAGTCTTGATCCTGTGCCTCATGGGAACAGTCCAGCCCAAACGGCCAAGCCATGTCTTCCTTGGACCGGAAACAAGCATCCTGGGACCGGTTTCAGGCTAACAGCCCTCTTCAGCCAGGCTAGCTTGAATCCAGTGGCAGTGCTCTTTGATAGTTTCAGAGACTTCCAATAGAGATGTTTCAGTACTAAGGTGGGCTCTGAACCAAGACTGACTATCATGGAGTACATGGTGGGCTTCCACATACTCAGTCAATACTAGATTGACATACTTTTCTAAGACTTTGGAGAAGAAAGGCAACAGCGATATTGGCCTATAATTAGAGGCTACCACTGGACCTGTAGAAGGTTTCTTCAATAGAGGAAGAATTTTGGCCTTTTTCCAGCTGTTTGGTACCTGCCCCTTTTGTAATGATACCAAAGGGGATGATGGACGGAGTGCTTGAGCAATTCAAACACTCACCCCCAGTCAACTGATCTGGGTTGAATCCATCATCATTCTTTAGCCCACTCCACCACCCTAGTTCAGACATGGCCATATGCAAATCAGTCTGACCCTGTGCCTCATGGGAACAGTCCAGCCCGAACTGCCAAGCCATGTCTTCCCTGGACCGGAAACAGGCATCCTGGGACCGGTTTTGGGTTCATAACCCTCATCAGCCAGTCTATCTTGAATCCAGTGGCAAAGTGAGCAAGGGACCCACGTCTGGGCATACCCTGCCAACTTAGGGCGAACAAAGCAGTACCAAAGGGGATGATGGACGGAGCGCTTCCACTAGTCGTTACTAGATGTCCCTCACGAGTCAGATGCAAAAGCTTCATGAAAGGGTTTCAATGCTTTTGCATTTGACTCGTGAGGGACATCTAGTAACGACTAGTGGAACTGCAGCTTGATGTAATAATAATTTCAATGCTTTTACATTTGACTCGTGAGGGACATCTAGTAACGACTAGTTGAACTGCAGCTCTTTGTAGAATTATTTTGATATTGGACACTATAATATTCACTGCCCACTGCTAATCTCGTCCCATAATGCTTTGCAGGGCCTTTGGTTGGGATTGTATTTTTGCCCATAACTGCGTTTGGGGTGGGCCTAGGAGGAAGGGACCACCACTGAATCGTTAACCAGCATGATATGCTCTTTGTGTTCAAGGCATCTGCTTGGTCCTCCCCCTAGGTTAGGGGGGACCCCAAATTCATCACCTCTCTCATTGCCTAATATTTTCATTCTCAAAGTTCCCTTTTGTGAATTGGTTATATGCTTTTTAGCATGTAAAATTGCTTTATCAAAGCATTTGTGGGTGTTGTTGATTTTGCTGCTACGCTACGTGTTTTAGCAATTTTTGCACTGTGCTACATACATTTTGCGTAGTGCGTGGTAGCACAAACTATGCATGCTCTGTGAGCGTAGTGTAGTACTATGCCCAGGGTTAATCTTGAGGCTGTCACTCTTCAATATTTATATGGCTCCTCTTGCACTTTAAGCTTAGTCGCACAGCACTTAGATAGTATCATATGCAGATGATACTCAACTGCTGTTTACGTGTGACAAAGGTGACGATTTTAGAGACAACAAAATTAACATCTGTCTGACGGAGGTCTTTTCCTGGTTATGGCATAATCAATTAAAGTGTAACCCAGAAAAGTCGGAGATTATCTTCTTTGGTCGTCTGCCATGCGAATCGTGGCACCAGTGGTGGCCTCAGGATATGTCCCCTCCCACAGCTCCAGTTAGTAATGTGAAGAACCTAGGGGTCAAGCTAGATGCCACCCTATCGATGAAGGCTCAAATTCAAACTGTCGCTGACACCTGTTTTGGCATGCTAAAAATTAAAAAAAACGTTCTTATCCTGCTACCAGTCAAGTATCGGAAGACTGTAGTCTAAGCCCTAAGTATATCCTGGCTGGATTACGTCAACATCTTGTACCTGGGCCTACCTGAGTACATACTTAATCGTCTGCAGGTGGTTCAGAATGCAGCCGCCAGAGCTATTCTCATGGTGGGACCCAGAGCACATGTGACTATCCACCTGAATGCCTTGCACGGGCTACCTGTCCAGAAGAGGATCCAATTTAAAGCTCTGGTTCTGGCTTTTCTGGCCTTTCATGGCACAGGCGCCGTATATCTCAGGAGGATGGTCCAGCACTTTGTGCTGCAACGAGCCCTGAGGTCCTCAGTGCAGTCTCTGATGTCCATTCCTAAGTTTGCCCGCTCTCGTGTAGGCAGTCGCTCCTTTCAAGTGCTGGCTACCCGCTTATGGAACTGTCTGCCGTTACACCTCAGGCAGGTCCAGGATCTGCTTACTTTTAGGAGGCAGCTAAAAACCTGGCTTCTCCAGCAATAATTCTCTCTGTTCGGTTCGGCCTTTGGGCTCTGGTTGCCTGTCTTTCGGTGGTCCTTTAGCGCCGGGACACTCTGTTGAGTAGCCGTGCGCTTTATAAGTACCTATTTTCCTTTCATTTCAAGGCAGGCGATAGCCGAAAACCAATGTTAACGCTTAACAAACACTAATCTTTAACTTGGGCAGACATATGAAACGAGTAGATCGTTGATTATAACTAAAGTTCGTTACCCTCTACCTGCACTCCTCCTTGTAGGCAGAGGGGATAGAATTCAAGAAACCGCTAAAAGTGGATATCCAAAATCTATAAGGGAAAAAAGGAGACTCTCTCTACCTGCACTTCCGAAGTAGTCCAGTTTCCCCCAGGCAGATGTTCTTTGGTTCTTTTGTACTAATCCTGTTTAAGCTTACAACCATCCAGCAGAATGAGACCAGCACCTGCACTCAGAGAACCAAGAGGGGGGGGGGGCAGCCCACTCTCCTATGGTCTCTGACAGGCGTGGACCGACCCGCCCTTGGCCCGGGATTTACCCGGGCGCGTCCAGTGCCATGGGAGATGGAAAGCGCTTTTGAGCGTGCGGTGCGGGAATGCTGTTTACAGGCCCCTCCTTCTCTCAAAAATGCCAACTGGGCCACAAGAAATTGTCCTGAAAATCAGTCTGAGTCAGTTACCACCAGTGTCAGTCAGCAAAAAATGGGGGTGCCCAGGGCCCAAGGATGACTTTGCAACATACACACGGATTATCAAGTTTCTCCAAACATATGTCTAAAGCTGGAGTGCAAGCGGGAGCGGCTCCCTATCCCCACACTGTCGTCAAAGGAGGGACGCCATGTAATTATGCCTGTTGCTGCTACCGAATAAGTCATGAGTGAGCACCTTACAGACATGCAATTAGGCTGGCTTTAAGTGAGCCAGGTTCATCCGGGTCTCAGACCCGGTAGTAATTACATTCGTACATTGAACGGGTCACTATGGGGCCCTATATTCATGTCTTTAACCCTACTGGCAAAGACACTGATTGATTTCTGAACGATGAACTTTAAAACCGTTAATGACAATCCATGTCAGCAATTAAATTCCTGTTTTTCTTGCATTATCTATTCCATTCTATTTATCAAGCGTTATATAGCCCATGGTTACCCAACGGGCCTCACATCGACAGTAAAACCTCTGTTTTCCTCTGTATTCTCTCTGGAATTTGGATAGAATAAATAGGTTTTCAGTTTTTTTTTTAAATATTGTTTCTGATTCATCCAATCTCAGATGTGTTGGCATGGTACTGCACAATTTAGGTGGCAGGTATGCAAAAGATCTCCCACCACTTCTCGTTCTTTTAATTAAGCCTGGGTGGAGTTCTGCTACGAGGAACTCCGTGAAGTGCAATCAAAAACTCCCCTGCGCGGAGCTCCGCAAGCAGCCGAGTGCGTTAGAAAAATGCAGTTCGCAGTGATTTTCAGCACCAGGTGTTTGACCAAACTGTGCAATCATCGCAAATGGCACCATGCACAGCGCAAGTGGGCGCTACTTCCTTTCTGCCATTCAAGTATATGTTTTACTTGAGCAACAGCTTTCTCAACGTGAACCAACGGTTCCTCAACACGAGCGGTCATGAGCATACGCGACTACTCGAAATGAGAAATCCGACTGCCCGCATGGAGAAATCTCACCGGGAGGTTGGTTTTCCATGCTCGCGCTCGCCAACTTGATGTAAACAATCGAGAACAAGAATAAATCTGTCCGGGAGGTGGATTTTCCTTGCTCTCTCCAACTTGACGTTGATGAGCGTGAGTGAGGAAAAAAACTTGGAGCTGAGTTTTTGGGAACTCTGCGAGCTCCGCGTAACGCGGAGTGCGGAAAACTCAGCAAACTCCGCAAACTCCACAAGTGGAGCTGAGTTCACCGTCCAGACTTTCTTTTAATCCTACAATCCAACAGTAGATTGTGAGTTTCGGACCTCAGTGTTCCTTTTGGCCTGTAGAAAGTCAAAAGGTTTTGTAGAAGCTGAGGACCTTTCTTGTTGAGGGCGCAGTGAACAAGGCACATGTCTTTGAACTGAATTATTTTTGTATTGGCAGCCAGTGCAAAGCTGCCAATGCTGGTGCTTATGATTTTTGCATAGGACCTTTATAAAGAGTCCGGGATGCAGCATTTTGTATTTATTACCTGTAGTCGATTAATGACATTGTTTAGACTCCATAAATAAAGGGAGTTACCATAAACCAGGCATGAACTAATTAACCCCTGTACCACCACTTTACAGAGTGGAGCAGGTGGCAAGCTTATCAGTTTCCTTAGGGTTCGGAGTAATACGAAGCATCATGCAGACAATTTCTTGGCCTGGACCTCCTTCGTGAGCCTATCGATGATTCAGACCCCAGACTTTTGATTGTTTGGAAGGGTGATGGGAGTGGACCAAGCTTGTTTGGCCAGTTAAGTTTCAACCACCAGGAGGGGTTGTTTTTTGCAACCAAAACCTGATTTTTTAAGCTTCTGGAGGACATCCAGTGAGTGACTTGTTTAAGACAACCATTTAGTTGATTGGAGGTTTTAATGGATTCGCTGTAAGAGAGATGACAATCTGGGTGTCATTTACGCAGGAGACTAGCGCTAATGCATGTAATAGCACTATTTCTGCTAGAGGATGTGCATACAAAATTAAAAGTGTGGGACTTAAAGGAGATCCCTGGAGGACAACACATTTCAATGAGTATGTAGCATAAGTTGATGAGTCCTCCTGGACTTAGAAACTTCTGTGCTCTAGAAAGGCTATTAGCCATTTGAGCGTGTCTCCAATGATTCCAGCCTCTACTAACATTTGGATCAATACAGGGTGGAACATGGTGTCAAAGGCCACGCTCAAATCGAGTAGAATCATTGCTGCCAAGCTGGGATGGCTCCAAGTTTTTCATTTGCTGCAAACAGTGCAGTTTCTGTACTGCTGCCCGGGCTGAACCCTGTTTGCAAGATGGAGTGGACCTCTAAAAAGGCAGAGAGAAGTTTATTCATGTGTCTCGAGGGCTTTTCCCATCCCTGAGAGTAGTAAAATAGGATGGTAGTTCTCTGCCTTAAGAGGGTCTGCCGTGGGTTTCTTCAAAAGTGGTTTTACCACTGCATGTTTCCATACCGCTGGAACTGAGCCACTCTGAAGGGAGTAGTTAAATATATCCGTCAGTGTAGCTGAAATTATACTACCCCCTTACCTCAATATGTCTGGAGGGGCTTAATCGAGTGGGGACCCTAATATAATGGTCCTAAGGATCTCTTCTGTAGTTTCATTACTCACTAAAGTAAAGGATTGTACTTTGAGGTTGGCTGGTGTAGATTATTGCAATGCTGTGGGTTGGGTATCTTCTATGGGTAAGGATAGCAGAATGCTGTTAAACTTTTCCAAAAGCATATTACATCGCTCTGCTGAGGGGGTCAGACCTGTTTTATTTTTGTCTGGCTTCATAAGGCTGTTAACTATTTTGAACAACTCCTTCGATGAGTTGGGAACCTTTTCTATTTCATCACTGAAATAGGAAACTCCTGCTTCCCTTATTGCATATTTGTAATTTTGTTTCAGCTTTTTCTATGCCGCCCTACTGGGCCCTTCATATGTTTTCCTCCATTCTCTTTCAAGCTTTTTGGTCTCTTTTTAGCTGCAGGAGATTAGTTGAAAACCATGGGGCACATACCAGTTGGCGACTTGGCCTTTGTGATTTTAAGGGAATTAAAGTATCGAGAAAGCTTTTGAGACAGTTTTCTAAATCATTGTATCTTTCCCCTTTATCCCCTGACATTCTAGGCATGGATGTTGCTAGAGAGTTTCCCCAGCTAGTGGTGTATAGTTTGGACCAACATATTTTTAGCTTAGTGGAATGGGGGGTCTCACATACATGTGTGCATGAGTGGAGGGAAAATGGGACTAGGTAGTTGTCCGCCAAGTATATTTGAATAGGTATGTCCACTGTAAGCTCAGTATTGTTCGAGAAGATGGGGTCCAAAGGAAGACCTAGTTGGTGTGTCTGCTGGTTTACAAGTTGAGTCAATTGAATAGCAGCCATGTCATGAATGAGATTTTATATTGTCTCATTGTTTGTACTATTAAAAAGTATGTTGAGATCCCCCAACAATGTAAAATTAACTTTCTTTAGACTAAGTTCTGCCACTAGTTTCGGAAGTACTTTCCTAAATTCAGTCGCAGGACCTGGCGGGTGGTATATCAAAAACCCTGAAAAAGTGAAAGTGGCTGAGAGCTCTAATGAGAAAGAGAGGCATTCACTCCACTTCAACCTTATGGGTGTGAATTGACCATTTAACATGTTTTTGTAAATAACAGCTGCCCAACCACCTCTCCTATCTTCCCGATCACACCTGGCGATACTATAGCCTTGAGAGAGAGCCATAGATACCTCTGGCATGGAACTGTTAGCAGCTACATTTCCGTGATGAAAACAGCATCTGGTTGCTTATCATCAAGTAAAATAAACAATTCTGCATAATGTTTTGTTAGTGATATGCAATTAAGTAACACCATCTGCCAATCATGACTGACCTTTATCGGTGAAGACTGAGTTACCCTGATGGCGTCTGTGTTGATGTTTCCTATGTCCCGTTTGTAAGTATTGCCAACCAGCTGAGAGTCTTCAGGTGACAGTGTATGCAGAAAAAGTTTACTTATCTTATCATTGAATTCATAGAGTTCTGCGTGCAAATAGGAGATATGGTCTGGTGCCGTGCAAACAGGGGTCCTGGCCCCAAGCCCCGTCCGGCCACAGACGGGCGCGGACGGGCTTGCCTATGGTCACCTTCGGCACACCAGCAGACCATCCGCACCCCGGGTTTCATTAAGGTCTGGGCTTATACAGCTTACAACAACTAGGGGTTTATAACAGGCCATGATTGAGGATGAATGTATGTATCAAAAACAAGGGTAACCCTACTCACACGGAAGCAGGGTATCTAATATGTAACAGGGAACAACTGCTCGTGTGGACTAGGTGCACAATACTTGATGCTTAAAACGCTCAATAGCAAATTCTTGTGGGGGTTTCTGATAAAAAATCAAGATCATACACACTATAGATTTTCAAAGGTACTGTTACTGCGTTTTTACTCTTTGCATCGTAAAATCAGACAGACAGTGTGCTCAGTGTCCCAAGTGAACTAGAACCTAGAGAAGGGGGAGTGACAATTGGTGACATATAAAAAAGGTTTCAGTTTGTACAAAACGACCACAGGTAAGTATACTTGATGAATTAACAGTCCTCTAATGCAATGATAAAGGCTGAGAGAGTGGTTCATTTGTAATACGTGTCGACGGCGTTTCGACCCCAAGAGCAATTAAGGGGTCTCATCAGGAACATATAATACGGAACACCTGAAATGAGAGCAATGGGCTGTCAGTGTGAAGGGTGCACACCAAAAAATGTGTGGCTCAAGACAAGAGTAGGAAAAGCGAGGGTTACATACAGAGGGGCCCAGCGGGCGCCCAAAGTGAGGGGAACGAGAGGACGGACGGTCCTATCATGTATGGGTGTGGTGTCCCATTCAGTGGCAGGTACACCATAGGTGTGTCATTTATCCATCCAGTGGGGAGATGTTAATCAATGTGAAAGGTATTTCAACTGGCTGATAAGGCTGGATACCAGGGTACTGATCTATAGAACCATGAATCATCCATGAGAAGCATCCAGAATCAACAGGACCTGGCTGCCGAAGTCAGCTGGTCGCAGCAGGTAGAGGGCGAGACAAAGCGCTGATTTCTGCCAGACACACACTGGAAGAGCCTGCTCTCGCGAGATTGACTGACACCACAGGCCTGCAATAAGGCCAATCACCGTGAGTCAAACTGCATGACGTGGTCGTGGGCATTGGGCTTGGAAAGAAGGACACAATGAGTTGCAGGAGTTCTTGAAGTGCCGGAATACAGGAAATGTGCAAGCCCCATGAAGAAGCAACCACAAAAGTGTATTTTTCAGGCAAGCTTTTGTTTGGGGGAATTTTGAGAGGTTAAGATTCCAAACATTCAAAGCATGTATTTAATAGCAAAATATGTGTATTTGTAGACATTCATAAGCTTATGTTTCGAGACAAGATGCATGTATCTCCAGAAGCCGATGGTCCAACTTGGTTTTAGAGGGCATATACTCTTTGAGCTGTTTTTGTATTAGTCAGAGGAGCTTCATATTGATAAAACGTGTTTATTGTTATTGCTCGCACCCATGCCAGATACACAGGAGTGGTCACTAAGGCTTATTCTGCCAGGGGTAGCCAAATGACTGATGTTGGCAGTTTTTGTCATTTTTATTAGTAGCTCAGAAATATATTCATTGATCAGAAGTCGCTCTTCAAATAAAAAAGATTGGCGACCCCTCCAATAAAGCATGCCTGGTAACCGAAAACAAAGAAACGAGTATGTCCAGATAAAAGCCTTGGCATGCAACCAGTAACAGTACGAGGGACTGATAAACAGAGGACACAGTTCTGTGTCATCTTGCTTTGGATTGTTGCCATAATCATCAGTCTTTGGAACCCATGAGTGTCAACATCGAAATGTCAGTAGCTCATGCACGAGCTTCTCATAGGCCCCCTTAAGGACACAGTCAACATTCTGATGATTCCCTACTGAGGTGTTGGAATCTTTGGGCTGAGCATGCAACTGCTCAGCAAGCGTGGTGTAGACAACTCCCACTTCCCAGCTTTAAAAATGCCACTGGTGGTGCTCAACGCCTCCTCACCCATATGCCCTGGCATTTCCTGTGTGTACGTGAAGTCATGCAGCTCATGAGGGTAGTGAAGGAAGGGCTTCATCTTGAGTGATTCCCAAAATTGATGTGTGAGTTACCTGTTAACTTATTGCTATGCCTGTCACTTTTTAAAAAGATTTCACTCAAACTCCTGCAGTGATGGTTTACCTATGAATGCTTTCATTTGCACGCTTTGATGTTTGTTTTAATTAACCGAATAAAACATTTCTTGACTTGACTTGAAAAATAAGTAGAAATAGTAAAATTTCGATCCCCAGCAGTTTTTGAGCAGTTTTCACAGTCAGCACATTAGGTTTTAGAGCTTTGTCTGGACAGGACACTGCATATCTGTTAAAAAAGCCTGCGCTCTTATCAGCAGGGTGGAGCACTCGCATCGAACCTTCTTCTACTGCTTCATGACCCAAAAGCTGTTAAGACAGGGAGAGGAGGAAGAACTTTGACAATCTCAACAGCCAAGCTGTGAATACTCTCCCAACAAATCTGCGAGAGCTGCTTCTACCTCACTCTTTGATAAAAGCTAACCCCTGCCCCTGGATGAACGGACCGTCACTTGAGTGCATGAGCACCAGGACGCCTCCTTGGAAGCAGCTGTGCACGATACAAATGGCTGATTGATTGATTGATTGAATGATCAAATAAATCTCTGTAAATTAAATCAAGGATATGACTAGGGCTGGGCGTAGTTCGCGAAGTAGCACTTCGCGAAGCTACGCAAAGTGAAGTTCGCACTACGCGAGCTACGCGTAGCACTTCGCGAACTGCGTAGTACCTTGTTCGCACTGTGCCAGATGTCATTTTCAATGATTGCACAGTGCGGACAAGCAACCGGCACTGTGCAATCATTGAAAATGGCATCTTGCACAGTGCGAGCTGTAGTTTTCTGCTGCTCGAGTAGATTTTTACTCGAGCTTCAGCTTTCTCAACGTGAACTGGTAGTTTCTCATCGCGAGCGGTCGCGAGCATACGCGACCACTCGCAATGAGAAATCTGACCTCCTCGCGTTGGGAATCTCGCCGGGAGGTTTATTTTCCATGCTCGCGATCGCCAACTTGAAGTTGCTGATCGCGAAGAAGGAAAAAGTCTCGCCGGGATGTCATTTTGCTTGCTCGCGGTCGCCAACTTGACGTTGAGGACCGCGAGCAAGCAAAAAATGACCGCAGCACTACGCAACACTACGCTACGCGTGTTCGCACTGTGCTACGTGCAGTTCGCGTAGTGCGAAGTAGCGCGAACTTCGCAAACTACGCGAGCGTAGCGTAGTGCTTTGCCCAGGCTTAGATATGACATGTATAGTACCAATAAGGATTTTATTTTTTCCTAGACGCATTCTTAGGAAGGCAGTAAACAGCAACTGTTCACAGAGATTGCTCTGTGGCCAAGAAGCAAAACTAGCAGGGCTGCTCCCTCGTCAGTGGCTTACTTATCAAAGGTTCCTATTTGTCCGGTTGGCTGTTCAAGGTTTTTGACAAGGAGGCCAGTCGGTCTTCGTCTAATCCTATGCAGCAGAATCATGTTTGGAGGAAGAGTCTCTGGCTCTAGGCATCCTCAGTTGTTTCCGCATGGGGCATTATAGGTTCTGTAGCACATCTACAGGGGTGTGGCTGAGTCCCATGGTGGTGTAAGTATGGGGCAACCAATGAAGTTGTTTCAGATGAGGAGCTGTGGCCTGCCTACACAGGACTCTTGGGTTCAGCCTTGCTGCAGCATTCTGCACGCCCTGCAGTCTGCAAACTAAGGAAGCGGGGAGTCCCAGATACAGACTACCGGGAGGTGACCGAGGTTTGAACCACTGTCTTGCAAGTCTTTTCTGGGATCAGGTGCAACATCTTCCTTAAAGTACTAAGTTTGGCAAAACAAGCAGATGACACCTTCTTTTATTTGTGTAGATAATGAGAGACTCAAGTCAAACATGAATCCCAAATGTCTCCCATTGTCTGCAGGGGCTGGTGGTGGTGGTGGGGGGGGGGGGGGGGGCAGTTCCTCAGGCCACTCTAGGCTAGAAGGAGGAGGAAAGCATGCACCAAAGAAACGAACATCGCTTTTATCAGAGTTCAGCTTTAGAGAATTGTCTTTCCTGTGACTCCCTTGAGGCATTCTTTAAGATTAACCAAAGCTGAGTCTGAATTTTCACTCCTCATTCAGCATAGATCCGAGGCTATCTTGTAATTGCACAAGAAAGCATACTCCCTGTAAATAGTGTCCTCAAATAATGTTATGCAAGCCCCTTGTTCAACTCTGTATTTAACTGGTTCCAGAAGCTCGGCCTTTTAAGACTTTAGGGTGCTCCTAGCTCTATTAGTAAATCCGATGTAAGTGATTTAAAATCTTGTTACTGGGCCCATCTCCGTGAATGAAGTGTTGTGTGCGAGACCAATGGTCTCTTGACTAATCTGTCTTGTTGACTTAAGGTTACCCCATTATTTGAGCCATTTCTGGACACTATTTTCCCGCCATTTGCAACAAGCTTATATGTATGCTTCCAATTCGTCTGTTTACCATTAAACTCCCCTACTAGCCGGTAGAAGAAGTGCTCCGCCTCTAGTCTGTGCCCCTCCTGTGGGATGGGCCCAAGACCGAGGAACACATGCAGGTTTTTTGTCCAGAATACCTCCGTCCTTGGCGCACATGAATACGCCCTGTATGCCTGAATCTTGGGATACATTGCTACTTCATTGCCTACAGGATCCTGAAAAGCGACACTTCCACTTTAATTGTGTTCGCTGTTGTTTAATATCTGGCAACTGTGTTGCACAAACGTGAATTTATTCTGCTGACAGATGAGTCTGCATATTCTGATAAGTGTGCAATGTTTGAGCAGGAAGTTGGAATCCTGCTTATATTTTGCATTTTTGCACACTTGCGCTCTTTAATATCGTACTATATGATTGTTATATCTGAATATATATTTTTATCTTATCGAAACCCCAAGGGAACTACTGAGTTTTCAACTGCTTTTAGTGAACTGCTTATTGTGAATATTCATTATGTTTGTACTGTTTTAAATCCCATCTCCTAAAATAATTTTTAGATTTCGAAATGCTTTTTAGGCTTGTATCTGGCATTTTTAGGTCTCGCTTGAGACAGCGCTTTAGCGCTGCTCTGGCGAGACTTATAGTAAGCGAGTTTTGGAAGTGTAAACAGTGGCTTTTCAGGCCTCCAAATACAGTGCATGTGCGTCGGCCGGGCGCGCGCACCATTTGGAGGCCTGAAAGCACTCGTTTGCTTTCACTTTCGCGGGCAGCACGGCCGCTTTGATGTGATCGCGATCGCGATCACTTTCACACTGTGGCAGCCTGCGTGTACAAAGAGCACTCTAAAAGAAAACAGCATCGTTATATTCTTCATTTACAATTAAACAGTCTAAACATACAATGTACACATTGTGTCAAGACGCTGTAATGTGTGCCTCGTGCGCGTTTTACATAAATTACAACACACTCTTGCACCAACCACAGCATACAAAGAAACGTTTTCAGGTGAAACAGTTCTGGGAAAGAATGTACTCTGTTCTAATGTATGGGCTACCCCTCACACTCTTGCAAACGGTTTAGGCTTGCATTTTAGTTGTTCGAAAGAAGTTCCCTTCCAACAAACTGACAAGGAAAACATAGTATGTACACCCATACTGAGTGCTGTTATTTTATGTTACTTAAACGCACATGCGGTTTCTATAAAAAAAAAAAAAAAAAGACAAGGCGGCGCGATTTATTTTAAGACGTGGCATTCCCCAACTGCTATACACACAGCAGCAGACAGGAGGCAAAATAGAGTTGTATTTTGAAAGGGGCAAATTTAAAAGTCACTGCCTGTATTGTCATTCACATTTTACTGTGTGTGTTACTTCCACGTGTACACAAAATCGTTGAACTGACAGCTTTTAGAAATGAAGTTCCCTTCCAACAAACTGACAAGGAAAACATAGTATGTACACCCATACTGAGTGCTGTTATTTTATGTTACTTAAACGCACATGCGGTTTCTATAAAAAAAAAAAAAGACAAGGCGGCGCGATTTATTTTAAGACGTGGCATTCCCCAACTGCTATACACACAGCAGCAGACAGGAGGCAAAATAGAGTTGTATTTTGAAAGGGGCTAATTTAAAAGTCACTGCCTGTATTGTCATTCACATTTTACTGTGTGTGTTACTTCCACGTGTATACAAAATCGTTGAACTGACAGCTTTCAGAAATGATGAAGTTGCCAGATAGACTTCCTTCCTCTGTGGAGTTGCTGTCACCCCAATAACGTCTTTGCACATCCTCTGATCTAACGTGTATGAATCATTATTTTGAGCAATTATACAGATAGGGCTGTAGTGCCTAGAAGTGTCAGTGAGCTGTATCAGTAATATGCAGAATGTATTGTATATTTAAACCAGAACTGTTTACTCCTTTCATGATGTCATCTCGAGTGGTGCTCCCCCCACCCCCACCCCAGGACAAAAGAACTGCATGTCACTTCCCGTCTTGTCACCAAGAACGTGTGAGGTTTTCGTCACGGAGTGTGATTCGCTCTAGCCCTAAAGCAGCACCCTCTCCCCTCTTAAAGTGAGATGGCTCTTCTGTGGCTGTGAGGAGGGAGACGGGCACACAGTGACTTTATTCAGCGGGAATTCCCTGCAGCCAGAGTGCAATCTACTGTGCCACTGAAGGAAGGGGCGAAGCAAAGGTGGATAGCGGAAGTGTCACAGATGTCAAGCATTTGCAATGCAATAGGTCTCGCAGTTCGAGAGTTACAGCTATTGGCATTGTAAATAACAATGCCTTGTATTTATGTTTTTAAAACAAAAATAAAAGGCATTATTATTTGCTATGTCAATAGCTCAAACAAGCGTAAATGAGAGACCTATTGCATTGCAAATGCTTTTTTTTTTTTTTTTGCATGCAGCACAATTACAACACGGGCCCAGATACAGCTAACATCTAAGAAGCTTCTAGCAGGCGACTGTGAAGGCCATAAACCCCCCCCCCCCCCTTTCAGTGCGAACACAAGGGATTGTAAACATCAAGGGGCCTTCATGCGGAGCTCAAAGACCTCATAAATCAGGTGCTTATCTCTGGGAAGCTCATTCCTTAGCTGCCCTCTAAGCAGGGACAGGAAGGCAGGATTACGGTTCCAGCAACAAACAAGCATTTGCAATGCAATAGGTCTCGTATTTACACGAGTTTAAGCTATTGGCATTGTAAATGACAATGCCTTTTATTTAGGTTTTAAAAACAAAAATAAAAGGCATTGTCATTTGCAATGTCAATATCTCAAACTCGCGTAAATGAGAGACCTATTGCATTGCAAATGCTTGTTTTATTTGTTGTTTGTAAACTGGACCCTAATCATGTGATTTTGATTTATCTCATTAAATTGATGTGTGAGTTACCTTCTTAATGTATTGCTTTGCTTGTCACTTTTAAAAAAGATTTCACTCAAACTCCTGCAGTGAAGTTTTAATTATGAAGGTTTTAGTTTGCACGCTTTGATTGTTTTTTTCATTAACCGAATAAAACATTTCTGCATGGCGCAAGGATGCCTGCTTCGTGGGGAGGTTGCTTTTGTGGAGGAAGGGGCACCTTCCTGCACAAAAACAATAAAATTAGGTGATTTCCTCTTTCAAGGCATGCTGTAGAATGTAGCACGCATTGACAGTGGAAAAAAACGACTAGAAATTAAAATATTTCTCCTCGTTGTCCCTCGCTACACCAACCTTACGGGTGGTACAGCATACTGACTCATTTCCAGGTTTACAATTGCTCGTAAATCTGGAAATTAATCAGTGGAATTGGGTGTTGCGTGGGAACACCCACAGCAACACCCATGTCACGCCCCACACAAGCAAAGTGTTGCATGAAAAGGAGCAATATTTATAAGCACATGTAAAGCCATGCAGGGTGGCTTTTGGTGTGCTTGTAAATATCATGTAGCAGGTTGCTCCGCAACGTGACACACCAGCGGTGCAATGGGTTTGTAAATAAGCCTCTCTGTTCTACATGGTAACAAAGCAGCATCTCTTCAGATCTTTCTCAGTACATCACAGGAAGATAGCATCTTCTACCGGGAACTAAACATCGCTATTGTGACTCCCTTTTGAAAATACTTGTACCTCTGTAAGAATAAGAAACCAACACTACAGTAAAGAAATAAATAATTAAGGGGGGGCTGGTGGACTTGGCCCTTTTTGGCTAAAGTTCCTTAAACTTTTTGCCTTCCTCCTAGACCTTTTTATGACATGGTGTTGCCGACTTAAATGCTTTGGTCACTTTGCCACTGCTGATCAGTGTCAAAGTGCAAGTGCTCCCTGTATAAAGTGTTATGGTAATTTGTTGTCCATAATTGGTATGTTTGTCTTACTAGTAAAGTCCCAAGTAAAGTGCATTATGTGTGCCAGGGCTGGTAAGGCAAATGCTACTGGTGGGCCTCCAGCACTAATTGTGCCACCCACACAAGTAGCCCTAAAAGGAGATCTCAGGCCTGCCACTGCAGTGCCTGCGCGCAGTTTGTTAACTGCTTTGTTGCCCTGACAAGTGCACTCACTTGCCAGGCCTTACCCTTCCCTTTTTATGCACATCAGACACCCGTATAGAAGGCCCAAGGTACCACCCTGGGCAGGGTGCAGTGTATATGAAAGGTAGGACATGTACTGAGGTATGTACCATGTCCTGACAGTGAAATACTGCCACATTTGCTTTTCTCACTGTTGCAAGGCCATCTTGCCCATAGGACAGAATGGGGAATGCTGTGTCACATGTTTCCCTGCCTAGAAGCAAGAGATGGAGTTTAGTGTGCCTGAACTCAGAATTTAATAACACATCTTTTTGTGAAGATGGTTTTTAAATTGTGTGTTTAGAAACCACGCTTTTAGAAGTGGCTGGTTTCTTGTCCTAACCATCATGTGTGCTTCTGCCTGGTTGTGTATTGAATGTCTGGGTTTGGATGTGACAGGGTCTGGGGAGGTGTCCTGACCCCAGGGAGGAGTATGTGAGACAGCAACAGGCTGGCCTGCATTTGGTGTGGTGGGAGGAGTAGCCTCTTTGATGCGAGGAGGGCTATGCTGCTGCCACAAAAGAATGGCTCCACCTCCTGCGGAGTGTTTGAGGCCTAGACCCTCATTATCAAAGAAAGAAGGTGTGCACTGACAGGAAGACACCCAGAACTGGTTTGGACCGGTCTCAGAGCCCGCTGAACGCAAAGACTTCAAAGGCATTTAGGGGTATAAATGTGAGAGCTGAACCCCCTGAACTCAAGACTGAAAAAGGATTGAAACTACTTTGTGTTCAAGAGGAACCTCTGCAAAAGAAGAACAGCTGAAGAGACTGAAGAGATGGGCTGCCCTTGCTGTGTGTTCTGGGGCTGGCCTGCAGTTTTCTGATTTGACTAAGGAGAGGACAAGGGACTTTGCTGTGTGCTGTGTCCCCCTGCTTGAAAAGACTTTGCTGTGTGCTGTGTCCTGAAGTAACTTGTCTCCAAGGGCCAGAGAGGAGCTGGCTCCCTGTTGTGGAAACTCATGAACATCAAAGTTTACAAGTGTGTCTCAGCAGTGCTGTGTGCGTGTGCTTTTTGCAGCCTGAGATCTTCATGAGAATTGCCCCGTGACCGTGTGACCCGGAGCAGTCTTGCACTCTGCTTCGATCGACAGCGTGACCAGAAATGCTGTGATCGTTATCGTCATCGGTCCGGACCGTCGTCCCAAGGGGGAGCCGTGAGAAATCAACGCCGCTGGCACGAGCCTGCCTTTGCCAAGGAGAGACCTGTGAACCTTCACCATCGCGGGTCCGAGGTCCTTAGCCCAAGATCAACGGAGTCCCGCCGGGAGCCTATCAGCTGCGAGGCCGTCCCCTGGTAGCCCGACTCTCACTGCGAGGAGCAGCCGCCGCCAACCCGAAGCCGCACAGCGTGACGCCCAAGCCGCGAGGAGAGGAGAGAGAGACTGCACTCCCCCAGGGAATGCTCAGCGAGCGTGCGTGTGTCGCCGCCTGGGGCGGAGTGCGTGCTACGAGAGACCGATCTCGGCCTTTCCCATCTTTGCAGCGTGAGCCTCCGCTCAAGTCAGTCTCGCGGCCCATACTTGCCGAGGAGTGGCAGTACCGGGGTCGGATTGTGGAGCTGCACTTTGTTTCCTTCATAACAGTATTGGGGGCATATTTTGGCGCGAGTCAGCCAAGAGTGGCATAGAGACCTTCACTAGCACCGCGATCGGTGCCGAATTGTTTGTACAATCCGCATTAGTGCTTTCATTACGAACTGCATTATTACTTGCCTTTACGAACCGCATTAGTACTTGCATTAAGGACTGTCTTATTTCTACATTACAAACTGCATATCATTGTATTAGGACTGCATTAGATCATCGTGAACTGCTCATTAATACCGCAAGAACCTACAAGTGATTGTTGGCCTAATAACTGGCCAAGTGAAATATTACGAATACGCATATGCTGGATATTTTTTTATCGTTTGGTCTCATCGTATTTCTTCTTGATAAAGATACCGCTATTTTCCTAAATCAGTGTGGTGTCCATTTGTGGTGTTATCACTGTGTTACTGGCAGTGTGGTTGCAAATACTTTACACATTGCCTTGGCGATAAGCCTGGCTGCCGTGCCAAGCTACCGGGGGTTGAGCAGGGGCTATCTAAGAGTGTGTCCCTCCTTTCCCTGACTAGAAGCAAGGGTCCCTATTTGGTCTAAGGTACCTACCTCAGCCAACTTTAAACTTTGGCAGCCCAACCATTGGAGAGGCACAGGCATGCCTCTGGCAGCGCGGCAACAGCCTACACCCCAAAGTGACCGGAAGCAGCCCACACCCCAAAGTTAAAGTTCCCTTACACTTTGACAGGACATTTTTACTGAATATGGTCCTGGTGACTTGTAGGGAGCATAACTTCAATGCAAGGCAGACTGCCATGTCATAGAGGCCCACTGTCAAGGACTGGATGCTGTGAAACGCTCTTGTTTCCTTTGTAATTGCCTGAAGTAAGGGCAATTATGGTGCCAATCTCCACTTAACATACATGTGGAAAATGTTAGGTGTCTCCTTAAGAGAATCCAAATTAGGAGGAAAAAAGCACAAAGGGCTCAAAATGACCTCATTAACAATATGAATAGTTCTTGAATGAAGATGAAGTATCTAACAGGGAAACACAGCTGCAGAAGGCATAAGATCTCAGGGGCAAAGCGTATCTAAGGAGGGTGGATGCCAAGTGTGTTCTGCCTCTACTGCACCATGGTACTTCTACAGTGATGTCTGTCTATAGATGTAACATCTGACTGGCGTTGTTTTTGCTTTTGAGAAACAAACCCCCAAAAACAGGGGAAAGTTTCTGAAACACTGAAAGGAAATGCCCCTGTTTCATAGGGAAATTTTCTCCACAAGTGTCGGTGACATTTTTTTAAGTTTTCCTGTCTAAGGTCAACATGTCCTTCACGGTCAGCCCCGGCAGGAACAATCAGTGTCAAAGGCCATGCCCTATGTAAGTTGGGTTCTCAGCAGTGGCGGCTGGAATCTACTGAGGGTGGGGGGCAGGTAAACAAAAGAAAAAAGAAAGACACTTACCAGATCCTGATGACGTCCTCCTCATTTCGTCTGCTGGGACTGCAGTTGAGGCTCCAGCAAACTCCCTCGATCATTCCAGGCCTGCTCACGTGCTGTTAATCAGCATTTGAGCAGTGCTCTGATTGGTGGGAGCACTCTCTCTCCGTGCTTCTGAGGGCACTGGATGCCTGCACCTGCTCTCAATTTAGTTGTTTTAAAACAGCTCGGTTGAGCGGTTTAAAGTGTGCATGTGTGGCTAGCTGTCACATACTCACTTTAAGCAAATGCACAGGCAGCCATCTCCCCAACCCTCACTCAGCAGGCCACGCCTCGTCCTGATGCTTGGTTCAGGACGGGACGATAAAAAATAAAATGGTAATCAATTACCATTTTATTTTTTATCTCTGGGGCTTTGGGGGGCACGTAAGCGGGGTGACGCTCTTCTGCTCCAAAGAAGAAGCCACCCCTGGTTCTCTGAACCCTTAAAGCCAGCAGATCTATAGCTCATGGGCACCCAGCTAGAGCTTTCTGATGGAGGAGCCAGCTGAGGCACTGCTGTCAGAAATCCAGCTGGTCTCCGTCTCTACATGAGATGGGGAGCCACAATTGCGGAAGAACATTACTTCAACTGATTTACCACTGTGTCCTGCGCCCACCACTCTTCAAATGAATCGCATAACATTTCCAAACCAAGTTAAATAAAAATGTAATGATTGAAATGGCACAGAAAATGGATAATCAGATGTAGGGGTCAGCAACAATAGCAAAACAAATGCTCTTTTGTAAACAATGGGCAAGTAAAAAAGTTAGTGAACTGGGTCTGGTAGAACAGAACATCAGCACCCTTCACTGCCTGATAGACGACAGATTAAACTGGTGGTTCTTGATTAAACATTTAGCCTTAGGACTCAGAACATTTCTGGAGGTTAAAATCTTCAGCAAAGCTGAAATTGTAGCCGAGAAGGACTCCAGAAGGCCCTACACATCTTCCAAGTGGTAAAGATTGGAGTGGGGAAAAGTTGAAACTGAACCAGCTAAAGCCACATTTTTTGGGTAGTTTTGGCCCCTGGTTTCATTCCTCTCGAGGTTACGGTTTTTTAAGTCCCAAAGTTTAGAAAATGTTCTGTTACCTTGTTTTTCTGATGTGAAAAGTTTCAAAACCCTTAGGACAACTTTCTAAGACACCCGTGTAGGGGTTCAAGTTGCACATAAGCCCCTCTTATGCACTCTGCACAATGTCTAGTCTCAACTGAATACTGGAATTGGTCTGCAACAGAAGTAGCTTCTTTAGCCACAGGAGCTTATTACCTTTCCAGGCAAGAGGTTTTACTGTTACACGCAGTGGGGAAACAAAAGTAGGGGAATTGTGGGTGGAGAATCAGAGGGCAGGAATAGCCCGAGGATTGGATCCGTGGCCGGGGTCAGAAGTGTGGCCACAATGTGCAAAACATCCCAATTTTTAGTATATGTTTGGCATTTCGCTAACCAGTTACAGCTTATTATGTTATTTAATTCAACAGATGGATACACAGGATTATTTAAGGTTTAATATGAGTTATTGACATTAAAATAAATTCACAAAGTGGGATATGTTTCCAATTACAAAATGTCCCAATATGCTTAAAAGTGGAAGCACAAGCCATTTGTCTCCGAGCCATGGAGTTTCTGTCATCAGTACCACTTCTCCCTTTTTCCACAAGAGAAGTTTAAACATGAATGGCAAAATATCCTAGTTTTCAAATGTTTTCTATATAATTATGGCTCTGCCATATAATACATCATCTGCTGCCTAATCTGACAATTTTAAGTAATAAATTGTTTGTATCGCAAACGGATCAAAATTTACTGAAACATTTGATTTGTGTTGCTGCGAAGTGGACGGCCCTTTGCAAAAGTTGAATGATCACCGTTCTCAGTGCTGCATTTATATGTTACACTGGTACTAACTAGGCAGAATCTTTGCAGAGACTGTTAGCATGTGTACAAATGTCAAAATAATAAAATATGAACAAATATATACGAAATAACGCTGTAGTCTTTTTTTTCCTGCATGATGTAGTCAACATTGCAGCATAATTTTGTCCTCTTTTGCTGCATAATTCCAGTGGCCCCAAAGCAGGCAGCACATGTTAAAAGTGATTGCGCCTGAAGCATAGAGTCAGTGAAGCTTGCAAACTTAGTTTGGTGTGTGTGCAAAACCATCATTGCTGATCCCTGGTGAGTTGCAGCTACTACTGCGGAAACAAGGACAACGGAGCTACCAATGGATGAGATGGACTGGCCTAAAGGGCAGGACTGGCTTTAGCGATGGTGGCCCCCAATGACCATCTCGGCCACGGATTCCCTAACTACCACCCTTCAACAGTGCCCCTCAAGTCTCCATAACCACACTCTCTCTCAGATGCATTTAATTTGAATTACAGCGCCACTCATACCAGTGTAAGGTGTCAGAGCACTTTACATCACAAACATTACACAGAGACAATCATTCATGTGTAAATCACTGTCTAGGAAATATTACATAAGACAAAGGACTGCAAGGTGTAGGATTCACATGACAACCACACTAGTAGGCAGTATGGTTTAATAATGATTGGTCTGGAGAAACACAAACTCAGAGTTTAAAACGTAATATCATGGTTGGGGGTTCTCTTTAATAATCAGAATTGATTTCTATCCCAATTAAAAAAAAGTGCAACATAAGGATAATCAAAGACTGGGGGGAAACCATAACGCTCTAATTTAGACCACCCAATTTGCATGCAGCTCTTATTTAACTGTTAATAGCCCGCTGTTCTATGCTAGGATTTTAATTTATAAACTACAAGTAACAAAAGGATCTATCTGACAAAAGCAGTGCCCACTGATCTATTTACATGATGTGCATTTTGTGATCTGCATGGTACATGTTCTTTGCTGCAGGCACATTAAGCCTCTGCACTACCTTTCAATGAGTCAAAACTTCCACTAGACACAACTCAGATCTCTCTCTAGAAAGAACATCAATCAATGGAGTTATCATGACATTTTTATTGGTGCTGAAAATTTCTGGAGCCCAGGGAGGAGGCAGGAAGTGCTTTTAAAACCATAATTCACTTGCAAACATGACTCCTTCACCCATAGTTAGGGCCCGGTGCGGTCACACTGGCCGTGCCGCCCTAGAGCTAGCCCTTCTCTAGGGTCATGTGACCTCAGTGATAGAGTCACTGTTGCTCTATGGTGTGTTAGTTCATAGGCCTACCTGCAAGATTGGAGGTGAACTTCAGTATGTATTGTGGTGGACAGGACTTCAAGGTTAATTCACTAGGGTCCACCTGCTGGTGCTAAAACACTAGGGCTTCTCTATGGTCTTGTGGAGGCTTCTAGGGTCTAGCATGAAAATGTGCTCCCTCAGGAGTGTAGTCTGGGGGACTGGTCATGAAGGCTGAACCTGTTCCCCAGTTCCAAATTCGGCAGCTTTAACCATAGTGTCACATCCTCTCCCCCACTGAACACCACACTGCCTCCAACTATAACCCAATTGTGCCTGCTATAAACACCTGGATGCAACTCAATTCAAATTACGCACTAGACAGGAGCAATATTCTGCCTAAAAAAAAAGTAACAACAACCTGGAAAAAGCAAACACTCATATGGAATGCAAGATTAAGTAAAGCATGCGAAATGTAAGCAGGAGCAACATAGTTACCTTAACGCTTTTACACTCACTCACAATTGAGAAATCAATGAGTGCTTTTGCCCAAAAAGTTCAGGACATGACTATAGGGCCCAGAAGGGACCCATTTCAATGTCTATTGCATATATTCTTACAAAACGAAAGCAGTAGGGTTTAACAAGACCACATCCGTGAACACAGAGCTTCGCGTACATTTTGTTTTCCAATCCACCCATCAATCAGGCATTGTAGTACCTCCAGGATTGGTGCACTTCTCCACTCAGGGAAAACAAAGCTGTTCAAAGAAAGACAAGAAAACAAAAGTAGCGCTTCACTGGCAAACTCTGTAAAGTGACGCTAATGTGTTTGGGTGTGAATAAAATAAATCTGCCCACTTCACAACCACTCTCTCTTGCTTTATTTAGTTATTTATTTATTTTTCATATCTTGAAACTTTTATTCCCCAGGCAGCACTTTGGAATAGAAAAAGTTCAGAAAAAGACAACATTTCCAGCAAAAGTGTTTTTCTTTTTGGATCTATTTCACAAGGGAACAAATAAACGAAAGGAAGAAAGAGAGGGTGAGAACCGTTTCTTGAAGTCACGGTTTTCAGAAAGTGAGGAGGAGCTAGACAGAAAGAGACGGAATAAGAGGAAGAAAGAGAAGGGGGGCAGCTGTCAGCAGCAGAGTGGATGTAGACACTGTCCTTGTCTTGTTTGGGCAAGAGGCAAAAGAGAGAGTCCTTTTCTTCTCGGCCCACGGTACTGTCCCCGAGCGGTCACAAACACCGATGCTTATCTGTAGGCCTTGGCTATTTCTGCTGTCCTGGGAACCATGTGTAAAATAAAAAAGTAGGGGAACGGAATCTATTGAATTAAAGAAGTAGGGGCATGCCTGTGCCCTGCTGATCCTGCCCACTTCGACCACTGGTTACACGCAGGGGTAACATTCACCTTTGACTGATCCAAGTGATTTTTCTTTCAGTCCTTTTACACTGACCAGGCAGCAGTCACAGGTTCTCCTGTTTTCATGACCTTGTGCTCTCTGCATTCACAATTTGGGTGGCAGGGCCTACACCCCTATGTACTTAAAGGTTAAAAAGAGGGTAGCTTCTCTAGCCTCCGAAGCAGGTTTCCAGTCCAAGTCATTCAAGAAAGAAAGGGGCACAAATCTCTTCAAATGTCTGTCAGGCAGATAGGAATTCTTTGTTTTAGCTTTCGAGGACATAGTCTTCCTTTCTTTTTTCTGTTCCAGTCAGCTCTCTGCTGGGAGTTGGTCTAGTAGGTTCATTTAAATGGTAAAATCAGTCTGAGATTGGTGATGACCTATAAGTGAATCAAAAACCAAAATCTAGGATTTATCCCCCAAGTTTGAATATCCTGTGTACTGTTTGTTACCCTATCCGTTATAGGAACTGTTGTCATGAAGATCAGAGAATTGCTGTTACTCTAGACATGACTGATTGGCGTTGTCCATGTTACAGCATCTGAAATCCTACATCTCTCAGTGCTCTAGTATCAGCATTAAGAGGCCTTTGGGCAGTGGCTGCACTTAAGACATGCAAACATAACCCCATACACAAATGTATGAATAGAATACAAATAGTTCTTAATATCAAAATGACAAAATCAAGATCTTCAGCAATTTAGCGCACTGCATTGGTATCAAGTCGTGGAGCCAATTTCTCTGTGGTGGCCCTTTCACTCTTGTTTTTTAGGTACTTTATTTGTCACAACAGGCCACTGACAATGAGAATCTATCTATCTATCTATCTATCTATCTATCTATCTATCTATCTATCTATCTATCTATCTATCTATCTATCTATCTATCTATCTATCTATCTATCTATCTATCTATCTATCTATCTATCTATCTATCTATCTATCTATCTATCTATCTATCTATCTATCTATCTATCTATCTATCTATCTTTCTATCTATCTATCTATATTTCTATCTATCTATCTATCTATCTATCTATCTATCTATCTATCTATCTATCTATCTATCTATCTATCTATCTATCTATCTATCTATCTATCTATCTATCTATCTATCTATCTATCTATCTATCTATCTATCTATCTATCTATCTATCTATCTATCTATCTATCTATCTATCTATCTATCTATCTATCTATCTATCTTTCTATCTATCTATCTATATTTCTATCTATCTATATTTCTATCTATCTATCTATCTATCTATCTATCTATCTATCTATCTATCTATCTATCTATCTATCTATCTATCTATCTATCTATCTATCTATCTATCTATCTATCTATCTATCTATCTATCTATATCTATCTATCTATCTATCTATCTATCTATCTATCTATCTATCTATCTATCTATCTATCTATCTATCTATCTATCTATCTATCTATCTATCTATCTATCTATCTATCTATCTATCTATTTATCTATCTATCTATCTATCTATCTATCTATCTATCTATCTATCTATCTATCTATCTATCTATCTATCTATCTATCTATCTATCTATCTATCTATCTATCTATCTATCTATCTATCTATCTATCTATCTATCTATCCGTCCATCTAATTCTAATTTTTGCTCACACAGATTCTTTTATGGTTCTCAGCAGGCGTGCAATGCCCATAGGGCTAAAAGGGCTTCAGCCCCCATTCCCTCCCCCCCCCCCCGCCGTGTGTCTCAGCCCAGGCTGCTGAAGCTTGAGCTGCTGTGGGCTCGGCTGGGCAGTGTCTGGAGTCTTAACTCTGGTACACCCGAGTTTTTAAAAGTTCTTTAAAGACCATTTCCATATTTACATACCTTTTTTTAACTGGTTACCAAGGCGAACAACCTTTACAACGTGGTCGTTACACCGCGATACATTTACATTGCGGTCATTACAACGCAAGTCGTTACAACGTCTTGCGCTGGATGACGCTCTACACTAAGGAATAGTATGATTTACTATTCCAACACCTTCCCTACTGTTACACACACTGCAGTTGGAATAGTAAATCATACTATTAAGTCCAGCGCCTCTAGCGCAAGTCATTGTAACAACTTGCGTTGTAATAACCACGATGTAACGTACCGCGATCTAAATGATTGCGTTGTAACGTCACATATTCGGTTACTGAGGCTTAGTTTTTTTTCTGGTTCCAGTACCCCCTGGGCCCTCACTCTGCCTATTCCTTACATTTGTATTTTACATTTACTGCCGTAGTGTGAGAATGCATTTCATGAAAAGGAATATAAAGTAGTGTTGCCAAAAGAAAAATACCAGCCATATGTTGAGCCTGCAAAGACCTCGTCTTGACACTAAATACGGTTATAAACAAAAAGCATGTATTCGTTTGTAATGTGACTTTTCTGCCTTTGTTCCCTTTTATTATCAGTCATGGATCATTCAGGCAGACCTAGGACACATTTAAAAGTGCTTTCTAGTTATATTTGCTGTTCGAAGTATGCACAGATAAGTGCTGAAAATACACTTTAGGTGACTTTTTTTTTGCCATCTAGGACATCAAAATAATGAGCTGGCAACCGTAATGATAAGACAGGAAGTTTGTTGCAGGATCAGCACATTATTTATTTCCTCCACCCTCAATCCCTGATTAATGCCATATTAGCAATAGTTTAACTTCTATCTGAAACACTACGCCACCGTCAATAACTTGCTGAGTTACTTCAAGTGTCTGGGAATGCACCCTGCCTTCAGACAACTCACTCCTCATTCTCGACCTTCACTTTCACTTTCACGCTCACCCTGTACTCACAGCGATCACAATGCACTGACATTGATCACCATGCACTCACACCATTCACCCACTCATGCTGCACTCACAATGCACTTGTGCTGTTCCACCTGTACCTCACCCTGCAGTCACATGAGCACACTACTCACCCTGCACTCATGTGACACTTCACTCACCTGTTCCACTCACTGCTCAATCTGCAATCTCACTCAAACAAGCCCATCACTAACCATGCATATATTCGTCCCACTCTGCACTTACATCCACACCCAAATTCATATGGTCACCTCACTCACCCTGCAGTCACTCCTCTTACCCTACTCTCACACTGTCACATCGCTCACCATGCACTCAGATGGGCACTCCTGCCACCCACACAGCGCAGAGGGTTAATGCGCCTGCTACAAGGAATGTGTACCATGCAGATCACAGAAATTAGTGTGAGTAAACTATGAACAGCGCTATAAAAAAATTAAATGTTTGTCAGAAAGGTGCCATAGAGAGATGAGGTGCATTGGTGGTGAGTGGTAGTGAAGAAATTGATGGAAAAGGAGGAAATGGGGGAGGGGGAGCCAAAAAAGACTGTTGCACCATGCGTGACGGTATACAACCTTTACAACGCAACTTTTACAACGCACTACACTTACAACGCATTTTTTACAACACAACATCCACTACAACGCATTCCATTACAACGCAGGACACTACAACGCATTTTTAAAAACTACCTTTACAACGCATTCCATTACAACGCGTACTACCTTTACAACGCATACCATTACAACGCATAATATTACATTAAAACCCCTACACTATCCAACACTTACCCTACTGTTGCACTCCCTGGAGTTAGAATAGTAATTTTTACCCCTATACTATCCAACACTTGCCCTACTGTTGCACCCCCTGGAGTTAGAATAGTAATTTTTACCCCTATACTATCCAACACTTGCCCTACTGTTGCACCCCCTGGAGTTAGAATAGTAATTTTTACCCCTATACTATCCAACACTTGCCCTACTGTTGCACCCCCTGGAGTTAGAATAGTAATATTTACCCCTATACTATCCAACACTTACCCTACTGTTGCACCCCCTGGAGTTAGAATAGTAATTTTTACCCCTATACTATCCAACACGTGCCCTACTGTTGCACCCCCTGGAGTTAGAATAGTAATATTTACCCCTATACTATCCAACACTTGCCCTACTGTTGCACCCCCTGGAGTTAGAATAGTAATGTTTACCCCTATACTATCCAACACTTGCCCTACTGTTGCACCCCCTGGAGTTAGAATAGTAATTTTTACCCCTATACTATCCAACACTTGCCCTACTGTTGCACCCCCTGGAGTTAGAATAGTAATTTTTACCCCTATACTATCCAACACTTGCCCTACTGTTGCACCCCCTGGAGTTAGAATAGTAATTTTTACCCCTATACTATCCAACACTTACCCTACTGTTGCACCCCCTGGAGTAAGAATAGTAATTTTTACCCCTATACTATCCAATACTTACCTTAAATGCAATGTAATATTATGCGTTGTAATGGTATGCGTTGTAAAGGTAGTATGCGTTGTAATGGAATGCGTTGTAAAGGTAGTTTTTAAAAATGCGTTGTAGTGTCCTGCGTTGTAATGGAATGCGTTGTAGTGGATGTTGCGTTGTAAAAAATGCGTTGTAAAGGTATGCGTTGTAATAGCATGCGTTGTAACGTCATACATCCTGCGTGACCAGTGCTAGGGCCAGCCCTGGCTGGGAGTGTTAGTCCCCCCCCTGAAGTTCGGGTCTAGTTGCGCCCCTGGTGCTTAGGCAAGAGGCACAGTTTCAGAAAGAGCTGAATGTGAGTAAATGATTCACTGGCTGTAAAGAGGGAGTTTGATGTCTGCTCTGGAGGCATCTCACCTATGTCTGATTTATACAACTGAATCGGTAACATGCAGTCATCACTGAGGTATTCTCTGCAACTTTAAAACGTGGCTATAATGTAAACTTTTCCAAAATAGATTAAGGCAGGAGAAGCCGCGACCTATTACGGGAGGGTGCCACACAAGGGTTGGCCTTGTATACCAACCCCCCTTTCATCCGAGAGCACTTTTCCAGTGATGGGAGAGGCAAACCACTTAACATGTTCAGAACACATCACTTTAAAGTGCCGTGATGCTAGATCTAGCCACAGACATATAACAAAGCTGTCAGAGAGGCCTAGTGACGCATGACAACGGTCGTGTTAGCATGTCCATACTTTGGTTTATAATGGCTCTGGGACCCAGAAAATATATTGGGGCGAGGCAGTGCTTAATTTGAGCCGGTGCTTTCCGGTGCTCAGCACCCACACTTAATTGGTTTCCGGTGCTCGGCACCGGCACCTAAGTGTCAACACCATACTTAGAACAGGCCACCACATGGTGGCGCTGCTCATCAAATTTAGAGATGAGCAGAACAACGGTAGTTTAGGATTACAATATGCATAGAAATTACAAATACCTGCCTCCCCAGCCATTCCTTTAGCTTTGGGGACCTGGAATAATCAGAACTGTCTCATTTACATGCAAGAGAGATGGTTAGTAGTTGTTTTGGCAGCAAAGTCAAGGGCGATGGGTGGTGCAAGCTGCAGTGGCCTCCTGGTCAGAGCCCGGCACTTAATATTTTACAAACTAAGCACTGGGGGGAGGGTGGAAATTCCTGCTCTCAGCCCCCGGAGTATTTAAGAGTGGGTTCCCCTAGCACACCCCACAAACCGCTTTAATGATCAGCGGTATGGACACACCAATGTTAAGGACATTCAATTGTTCTTAGTGCAGTGACCGACAGTTGGTAGGCCCATCCTTTTAGAAGCTTGGACTGTGAACAGTCGCTAACCATGAGTTAAGGCAGCATTTACAATGAGGCAGAGCTCTGCAGGATGCTTTTCTCTTTTCCAAAAACCCCTCTGAGTATTTCTGGAGACAATTTAATCCCTGGCAAATGTTAACAAAGTCTATTCATATGAGAGAAGGATATTAATATGCTGCATGCCTGGGTCTTATTGTGAAGAAATCTGAAGATGTGACCGATTTAATATGCGATTACAGAATGAGCGCAGTGTCTAACACAATACCTGCCATCAAGAGCCAACGCGCTTCAAGGATTGTGTAGTTGTGTGCACTACTGACTCAAAGGTAGTTGGCTTTTACCCTTTTAGATTGAACATTTGTTGATAACTAATGTAAGCTAATGGATAATACTTATGTAAAGCAGGATCTGATAAAGCCAGTAGGCCAGGCTTGCATTTTTAGTTATAACCCAGACCTATTGACTTTGCCAAAGCTTTGAAGCTTGAGAAATTAGTATTATAGCAGAGGCTCAATTGCTGAATATTTTTCAAAGAAATGCAAAAAGGCAAGCACTCTAATGGGTGCCATTAAGGAAACTGCCCTTTGGCATCCCTAACAATTCTTTAGTTTTCCTTTAAAATGACCCAATGTGTCTCGCAGTGAAAAGGAGGATTGCTTTTGTAGACATCGCATGTACGATAACTAGAACTGAATGTGACAAAAGTATAATGGTTTAATGTACTTTTCAGATGTAAAACAGCCCCTCATCCATGTGAAAGAAGTAGTTCCAAAGCGGTGCATTGAAAAAACCCACCAGTGACATGACATAAGAGATCGATAGAAAACCATCACCACTTCCCTTGTACCATAAAGTCTTTACAACAACTTTTTAAGTGTTTCTCTGCATCCTTTTTCTTAGGGTGACACCAACCTACGCATTCACCTTCCACGCATCACTCTATAGGTCACTCCTCCCCTTCCCAATAAAAGTCTTTGATGATAGTAATTATTTTTAGCCTACACTAAATGTGTATCACTTTCTCTGTAGAGGCCCTTTAGTCAATGAAGCAGGGTGTGGGGGGACTCGGGGAACAATGCGCAAGTTGCTCGGCCTTTAGTAGCTCATGATGATTTTCACTGATCAGAAGTGGCTCTCACTACAGAAATGGTTGGAGGCCCCTGGTTAAAATATATGTGCGGGTTTGAAAATGCCTGCCACAGTTTGTGTATAAACATGCAGGAAAGGATGATTTATACTGGATTGTTACCAGTGTTCAATCAAGCATATGGAGGCACTAGAACTGCAGGCTCTTGGTTCGAAAGTCGGACTCGCTCTAGCTTGCAATAAATAATAAATACAAAATAATGCAATGGGTATTACACTGCCTAGAGCGTTTGGAGCAGTGCCAGCCCCTTTCATTTGCAAAGGCAAAATGCATACAAAATGTGCATCTGGATCTCAACTGAAAAATAGGAGCCTGGAACTTGTCCACCTTCATAAAAGAATTATCACGAAAGGCTTACAAATGATTATTTATTTGAACTGAAGTTCCAAGTGCTCAACATATTACAAAAGTGATTTCGCTTCTGCTTCAAGAGATAAAGAAACTGAGACCACAACACTAGCTATAAATAATCTATCTTGAACATATACAGAAGGAAATGAATATAGTTTCCTGTGCCACACAGGACTTAGGAGCTGATGTATGGTTTAGCAGGGATGGTACTCCTTCGCAATGATGACAGAGTACCCTCTCCACCACACTGAAGATCGGCCTGCCTGATTACAGTCAGGCCGAACTTAACTATGTCAGCGCTGGAACATGCTCTATCTCCATCGCTGGCATCCTCCTTCGACGGGCAGATTGAGTAAGGATTTTCAGAGGTTTGGCCATTCGACCGCCCTCCCGATTTAGAGTTTATTTATGAACAGGAGTTCCAGTCAATGATTTAACAACGGATTGCCAACTGCTCCGACACCCAGCTCCCTTCAAGAAAGCCTCCAGCAAACAACACATCAAGAAAGCAAGCTGGTTCACCCCTGCCCTCCAAGAGTCCAGAAGCACCTGTAAACAGCTCGAGAAGGGATGGCGGAACAACAAAACCCCCGGAAGCCCATACCATCTTCAAAGCAACCACCACTACACACCACCACTTCATCAAAACCACAAAGAAATAGGCCCTGCAAGACAGAATTAATGCCAGCGTACACAACAGCAAACAACTCTTTGCCATCGTCAAGGAGTTCGCCAAGCCCAACAGCGAGACCATAGTTGTTCCACCCTCCCAAGACCACTGCAACAAACTCAGCACTTTCATCCACCACAAGATCAAGCAGATTTATGACAGTCATGCCACCCAAGACCACTCCACCGCCCTCGCAGCCAACGCTGCCACCCCCAGCAGATCCTGCTCAATTGGACCCCGTTCACTAGGTACGATACCCTAAAGACCATGAAGAGCATCCATTCCGGAGCCGCATCAGATCCCTGCCCACACCACATCAATAACAGAGCCACCTCTGCCATCGCACCCGAGCTACGCTGCCCCATCAACTGCTCCATCGAGACAGCCACCATTCCCGATGGCTGGAAACACGCCAAGATAAACCCCCTACTGAAGAAGCCTTCTGTGGAACCGACGGCACATCTCCCTGCTCCCCTTCCCAGCCCAGGTCATTGAAAAAGCCATCAAAGCCCAGCTTGCTGATTTCATTGAAGCTAACCATATTCTGGACATCTCCCAATCTGGATTCCGAAGCAAACACAGCGTCAAGACTGCTCTCCTGACCACCACCGACGACATCTGCTCCCTCCTCGACCAGGGCGAAACCGCGTCCCTCATTCTACTGGACATCTTGACAGCCTTCGACACCATCTCTCATCGTACCATAAACACAAGACTTCACAATACCAGTATCTGTGACAAGGCCTGGACTGGATCTGCTCATTCTACGCACCCAACAGACCCCTCCACTCCACCCAACTGTCACTGGCCACAGTCCAACAGGAGTGTGAGCCTTCTCCTACTTCGCTGCCAAGATCTGGAATGCCATGCCCGCCGCCTCAGGCAATCCCCATCCCTTCCCCAGTTCAGAAAGGACGTCAAGATCTGGCTCTTGGAATGAACCCATTGCTCAGACAGATCTGCCGCCCCCCCAGCACCTTGAGACCCTCATGACTGAGAAGCCGCACTTTACAAACCCCTGATTGACTGATTGATTAATTGATGATAGAGTTGTTCACTGTGCCGGCGGACAACTCTAAATGCAGAGGACCGGTACTCCAAATTAAGATAGATCGATTATTTTACTCCATTGCCCTGAAGGAGTACTTACCATCCCCTGAAGTTTAAATCAGGCCTTTAAAATTGTAAGTATAGTTGTCAGATAATGCATAATGCAAAATAAATTCCTCTTACCAACTGGCATTCTTGAAGTAACAAAGAAAATCAAAGCTCCATTTCGAGGATTTTCACCATTACTGATTAATTCCCTTCCCTGCCTCATACCTTCTATCTTCTTTTGATGGCCAGACCGTGACCTGCGACTGAGAGGAGTGGGATAGGTGGGAGACAGAAGAAGCACAAAGAGGTGAAGTGGCGGGAGAGGGGAGTTGGAGTCAGCGAAGAGGTAGAGGAATAGGTGAGGTAGGGAGACACATAAAGTAAAGAGGGAAATGTAAAGCAGTACAAAAGAAAGATATGTGGGTGGAGAAAGGAGATAAGGTAGGTACAGAAACATAGGTAACAAGAAAGGTAAGGTTTCAGCATGAGCAAGAGAGGGTAAAGAAAGCTAGAGGTACAAAGAAGGACATAAAGAGAGGAGGAAAGTCGCAGGGTACACAGAGATAACTGTTGTAGAAAGAGGTGGATTTGTGAGAGTTAGAGAGGTAGCAGTAGACAGGAAGTGAGATGAGGTTCTGAGAAAAGTATTTACAGATACAAGCTAGGCAAAGTGGGCATGTGGGGGCATTATTAGAAGTTAGATATAGCAACTGTTATTATATAAACAGAGTAGTAAGGCTGAGAGAAACGTAGAGAGAGGTGTGAGGAGTAGGAAAATGAGATGTAGAGAGAACAGAAGTGAAGTAGAGAGATTGGTGTTAGGTAGAAAAAGAAGGGTGAGATTCATACAGAGATAGTGAAAGAGGGTGTGCTAGAGAGAATATTAAGGGAGAAAGAGAGAGGCAGAACAAGAGAAGTATGGTAGAGAGACATAAAGAGAGAGGTAGGGAGAAAGGGAAAATAGGGAGGGCGGGTTGAAATAGAAAAGGAGGTAAAGAGAATTGAGATTGAGAGAAAGAGGGAAGAGGTAATAGAGAAAAAGATATAGTTAGCAAACATGAGGTACTGAGAAAGGAGTAAGGAGGCAATAGAGATGAGATAGAGGAAACAAAGATAGAAAGAAAAATGGGAAAGTGAAGCGGTAAGTCAGTGAATGAATGGTGAAGTAAATTAAGAGGTTAGGGTAGTGCTAGAGACAGGTACATGGGGCAAAAAAGAGGTACTAAAATACGCCTGAGTTATGGAGAGAAATGGGGAATAGAGCAAGGTGAGATAGAGGGTGGTGAGGTAGAAAATGGGTGAGAGAGAAGTAAAGTGCAGTAGAGAAAGACTGAGAGAGAGTAAAGAGAGGTAAACAGAGAGAGAAGGATAAAGGTGAAATGGGTGGTGGATAGAAACAGGGAGATGAGATGGAAATAGAGCAAATGCAGATGTAGTCACAGAGTGTTGTGGAGAGAATATCCTCCTGATCATTTTCCAAGGGCATTGAGGGCAACTGCCCACTTTGCCCGAACTATAAAATAGCACTTCCTAAAGTAGATTTTCTAACCAACCACCATCAACAGGTCTATCTAAGAGGCTTTATGTCCATCACTCAAAAAACATTAATGTTTAGTGTTCCACAGTGATCTGCCCTCTCATCCTATTATTTAATAACTACATGATCCTGTTGAAATTAATGGTGTTCATGGTCTACAGTTTCATATGTATGCCAATTGCATGCACATCCTTCTGGTTCAGCAGAACTACTGCATTGAAACTTGTGTTGTCTGTACGTAGTATTCTCCTGTTTAATCACTCGCTAGACACTTGCCTCATATCTCCGTCACGGTCTCCAATGAAGCTGAAGAAAGGATAAAACACAAATATTACGCTCTGTCACAGAGATACATATATGGTGTATCCTCCTTTAAAGCTAACAAGTATTCTCGCAATCCACCAAAATGGCCACTGGTGCACCATGTTGCTTCGTTTTCTCAAGTTGGCTGGGCTTGTTCCGCTGGCGTGCTGTGCATTGCTCCATGCTAGTTCCGTGAGGCAGTTCATCTTATTAGCTTTACTTCTTGCGTCCTCCGTTACGCACACTGCAGCACAAGTAAGACTTTGAATGAGACACCACGAGGTGGCCCCCTCGCACACCGTCCGACCCACCTCGAGCAAGTTAGCCATAGGGCAAATTTATTTTCATTAATTATGAGCTTGAACATATAGCTGTAAAAACTGCCCGCTGCCAATCTCATTGCCTGCCGCTGATAAATCACCTTAGGGCTAAACGCACTTGAACCATCTTTACCTAAAGCGGCAAACGTCCATAGGTATGCGTGGTGGGTCCTTACACCAACTACCATGGTCATGCAGTCATTAAAAGTTTTCCCTTGGGCTGGCACGCATCGCCAAAAAATATGATTCACCTCCAGGTGCCAGTAAAGGGTTGAAACGCACACTTTATTGGGACAAAAGTGACTACAGTTGGTGATCCCTCTCAAGCCAGCAAACAACTAACTCCAGAGAGAACCAGCAGAGTCATAGTACATAAGAGTGCCAGAACATAGCATAACATTCTACTCCCTTATTTTAAAAGTCCACTTGCCATGAATAAACGATGTATATAGATACAACAGTCTGCAATATGGGTGTTGCAGTATTATCTAAGACTTAATGCTGAAAAAAACAAATATGTTATCCGGTTTGGCTCATCGGTCCTCTCTGGATTTTGAATGGTCTGTTGCAGAAAGTTCGTCCTGTACTGCAACAAATGAGGTATGAGTCCTGAGGGTCCTTTTCAACTCAGTTCCTACATTTGACCCCACAGTGGCTATTGTGACCAAATCAGTACATACCAATTTTTTAAAATCTGTTCAGTATCTGACTGGGCCAGAAAACAGTCCCGAGCACCAAAATAAAAGTGGCCCCACTAGTGAATCAAATAGCTAAAAATGGGGCCCACATGTTGCGAACCCGGGCATTTTTGAATTGCTAAAGACGCGCTGTATATTTGTTTTTAACTGTGGTGGGGACTGAAAGCATTTTTACTTTCTGCAGGCAATGTTTGTAGCAATAGCTGGGAAATCAACAGTAAAAACATGCCCACCAGACCATAAAACAGGCCCACAAACAGCCAGAAAACTGGTCAAACACTGACATGTCAGAACATCCCATCCTGCACTGCCTGATTGCCCAATAGCTAGTCCAACACTTAATCTGTCCACAATTAACTGTTCTGCTGAGGCAATATGATTACTAAATAAATATGACACTAAATTTCCCTAAGTGAAAAAACAACAAGGGCACCCAAAGGAATTAAACAGGGACCTTCGGTAGGTATCTATTACAGGAAACACTGGTCCCTGAAATCAAAATATAGTTAGTCATACATGAATATAGCCAAGATTGGTACTATCTTTCAGCCAATGTCCAGCCGGACAAGGCACCTTTAATAAGTAGAAATGATTAACAATAATAACGGGAATGTAAGTAGAATCTTAGTGGGACACAAGCCTGTATCGTTAGACTTACATTTCGCGAGGACAACATGTGAAAAACATGCAGGCAATTTCAACGATGTTTCTATTTTGAGGAATTTAAACAATAGCGAAACATCAAATACGAATACTGTCACCTTCACAGTACATTATATACAGAGAATCGAGTGTGTAAGGTGAACAATTATGTCGACGGCGTTTCGATCCTTATCAGGGGGATATCAGATCATCATCAGGACTGAACAATTAAATTGGTCACCACCGATCCGGCATTGCCCGAACTAGACGCTTCACGCGTGGCCACGGAATTCCCTTCTCTCACAATTCAGAGACGAAGCTTGCATTTTTACCGTGGTCTGCATATCCAAAACTAAAATTGTCCTCGACAAAGCTTGCATTTTTACCGTGGTCTGCATATCCGATACTAAAATTGTCCTAGGCATTGTACCTAACAAACGCGTTCGTCTGGAGTAATTTGATCTCGTTACCCGTCACAGACGCTCCCTCTGTTTACCCATGAGGCATCTGAATATGGGCAATTTAATTGTTCAGTCCTGATGTTATTGTTATTATTGTTAATCAATTCTACTTATTAAAGGTGCCTTGTCCGGCTGGACATTGGCTGAAATATAGTACCAATCTTGGCTATATCCATTGTATGACTAACTATATTTTGATTTCAGGGACCAGTGTTTCCTGTACTAAATTTCCTTAAAACATAATTTTAGGGTAATCTCATGCCCTTCCCCATAAACTGGAATTTGAGGACTATCAAAGTTTGAACAGTATTGCGGACCCATGTAGGTTTATAGACAATATTGCCTATATTTTCCAACTATTTCCTTGTGGAAAACCCACATTGGTCCAGAAAATGGCCTTTAAACCATAGAAAGTTATCATCAATATTATTTTCACAGCATGCCTTAAACACATTGTAAGATAACCAATGTCCTCAAACTTCCGTTTGATGGTCTCCTATATGTCAGCTCTGTGCCTGGAAAAAACACAAAGGTTTTTCTGGAGTGATCCCAAAACCGCCCATGTGTAATGCATGAACCATCGAGAAGAATATATTACTTTTAAAATAGTGCATTCGTGGAAATATGTTGTCATCAATGTTGCTGAGCAGTGAGTTTACGTTGGCCAGGAATAGAACTTTTATTTTATCAGAAACAATTTTGATTTTTTTTAAACTTCCTCTGCTAGTAATGCTGAAGGCACAAGATGTATGCCTACTACCTTAGCCTAAATTTTATTGGCATGTTTAATGAAGCAAAAACAATTTGTCATTATGGTACACATTTGAGACTTGTGACCTCCACTGAATATACCTGGTTCTCACTTAGGAGAACTAAAAAATAAACGCAGAAACAAAAATATAACTCTTGCATTGTTAGGTTTCTTGAGTCAGGGCAAGTTTTTCACCTAGACTTCAGTCTCGTCTGCATTTGCTATCTCACACCATGTTTCCAAGACCCTATGGGCTTGAATCACAAATTGCATTTTGTAGTACATAAATATTAACAGTTAACAATATTTTAGTTATTTTAGATAATTTAAAAAAATAGTTTTCTTATTCTTTTTTTAAAATAATAAACATTTTGTTTTTAAATTTCTTCACACCTTTCCATACTGTGATCTCAACTCCTGTAGAAAGTACATTTACACTTTCAAATTTTGTTGTACGAGGCTCCGTCCCCTCAGTTGACAGGGTAAAGACATGTAAGTTTACACCTAGGTGTAGATTTCTATTTGAAATAGTCAGTAGCAGCACATGTAGAGTAAATTTACATGTAAATATACATGTGTATATTTCCCTCACTCAATGGGTCCCATGTCACAAATCCTGGGCTTTCATTTCACAATTTAAAGTGTCCTGGGAAATATATCCTTGATTTCCGTCCATGGAACAATTTAGCTCCTGATAGCAATAACTTGTTACTGAAAGTATAAGTGTAGAGTTAATGGTGATGTGATATGGAGATGGACTTCTGGTATAGAACTCAGAGTGAAATGTGAGGATTGGGAAGATCCAATACTAATGAGAAAGCTGTAGTGTATGCAGCTGGATTTGCTGAGGAATTCCATTTACCAGTAAAGCCACATAAAAAAAGAAATTGGAGTGGTTATTTCAACATAAAGTGGCGACAAGCTGGAAAGATGCGCATGGGCAGAAAGTGGATGTTCTCACCCCTGTTCTAACAAGAAAAAACGAAAACAAATGTATTGGAAAAAATATCAGTAGCGTGATTTTCTTGAATACGGTAAGACTACACATTTTGGGTTGCTGTCTGGCTGCAAGGGACTTGAATACTCATTTACGCGATGAATGGGGCCTACTTCCATTTGTTAAATTGAAGCTAGGTGCTGTGGACGGCAATGACATAGTGACGCAAGGAAGCATAATTTGTTAAGGATCGGGACCCGTGATCTGCGCGTGATCCAGTTGCGTCAGCTCATTCTCCCAGCATGCAACTTGATTCTTTTAAATGCGATCCTGTTGTGGCAGCTCTTGCTGTTAGCATGCCACTAGGACACATTACAATGCAAACTTTTACAACGCATGCATTTACAACGCGGTTTTTACATCGCAACATCCATTACAACGCATAATTTTGCAACGCATGCCATCACAAGGCATTTTTAGAAACTACACTTACAACACATTCCAGGAGCCCAGAGGCACTTAGTAGCTGAAGGCAGAGGTGAGCGCCCCCCACCCCAGCGTGAGGCAAAATGGCGGCTCCTACCGCGCTGGCCGCCGAGAGGGGAGATGCGACCCGTTGGGCTTATAGGGACTGCGTGACCCCCATTCGCGCGTGGACGCCTTCGAGCTTTTGCCACCTTTGAAGAGCAAAGGGAGACTGGTCCATCCTTCCTTGTAAAGTACTGTGAGTACCTGGCATACGTAGGTTGTGGAGCTGAGGCCGATGGCTGCCTGACCCTAACATGGCCGCCAGAATCTTCAGACTATTAGCATTGCACTCAGGCAATCCTACCACGCTGCAGGCCCCATCCCCGATACTTTTAACATGGAGATAGGGCTCGACGAGGGCATTAATAGAGGGGGAAGCCCTCCAACATTGCTTCACCAGTAAGGGCACACATTGACATGATAGCAACAGAGACTTCTCTCAGAACCCCCACCTGTCATATCGATCTGGCCAGGGGACTTTTCCTTACAGAACCCTCTCAGGACAGTGCCTGACCTCAAGATAACGTCTGGATTTCATTCGGACCATGGTTTCTCACCCCCCCCCGTGCTACTCTGACATTCTCTGAGTACACCTGATCACTATCCTGACAGCGGCGTCCGAGCATTATGTCTGACGCCCGGTGGAGCTGCTCTGTTCAGCTATTGAGGAGATCGGCCCTGGTTCATCTCCTCGGCCGTCACCTACCCAGCCGGACATTGGGCACAGTTTTTCCCCATCTCCCTGTCTCCCTCATCCCTCCCCCCATAACGAATTTCTGTAACTCTGCTCTTTTTCTGTGTTTCCTATGTTTTGATTGCTCTTGAACAAATGTAACATGTTAGCCTGTAACTTTGATCCTCATGTATAGCGCTCTGATACCTCCAGGTCTATCCAGCGCTATATAAAACTCAAATAAATAAATAAAAATTACAACGCATAAAATTACAACGCATACCATTACAACGCATAATACTTTTAGGGTAACAGTAGTTTAAGTGTTGGACAGTGTAGGGGTAAAAATTACTATTCCCACTCCAGTGAGTGCAACAGTAGGGTAAGTGTTGGATAGTGTAGGGGTCAAATTACTATTCCCACTCCAGTGAGTGAAACGGTAGGGTAAGTGTTGGATAGTGTAGGGTTTAAAAATTACTATTCCCACTCCAGTGAGTGCAACAGTAGGGTAAGTGTTGGACAGTGTAGGGGTAGAAATGACTATTTCCCATTACTTACCTTATAATGCGTTGTAATGGCATGCGTTGTAGTGACATGTGTTGTAATGGCATGTGCTGTAGTGAAATGCGCTGTAATGGCTGCGTTGCAATGGCATGCGATGTAAAGATGTTGCGTTGTAATGACTGCGTTGTAAAGGTCGTGCGTTGTAATAACTGCGTTGTAATGGTTGTTTCCCCTAGCATGCTGCTAGCATGCAACCTCAATTCCTTAGTACGCTTCTGATTTTGTTTTATTAAGGCATGTTGGAAAAATATATATATCATTTCGGGGCAGCCTGCATGAAAAAGTGGTGTTTTGACACATCGATCAAGTGTCTTCGAGGTGTCATGTATTCTACTAAATTTGGAAAATTTAATTAAATACCTTGTAAATGATCACATTGGCTCATTCTTCTGGATTCTTCATGGGTCTGCCTTTTCTTACTGCTCTCTATTCTTTTTAGCAGTCGACAGTAGGAAAGGACAATAAAACTTGGAACTCTAGACTGCAAATCTTCCCTTCTCTAAGGAGATCTAGGGAATGGAAACTATTTCCAGCTGTTATATTTTAGTTTAGAGTTAGTTGTGTTAACTTATTATTTTAAATTATTATTTTCCTTTCTTATTTCAATTAATTATTTTGGCTAGTTGTATTATATTCTCTTAACAGGTACAAGAATGGGTGATAAGGCTATGGCATCACCACCAACTTTTCTTGCTGCTCCTGGTAATCCACTGGTTCCTTGGAAACAATGTATAAAAAATATTTTTACATATATTTTGGGGAAGGGGCCATGAAAAAAGATATATTTACTACTGCTGTGAAAATAGAACCAGGAATAGGGGAAATAAAATGTTTCTGATGTGGTGCCCCAGGGCACATTGCTACCAGCTTTCAATGTGCAGCAAAGGGTCTAGAGTGTTGAAATTGTGGTAAGAAGGGGCACTTTGCCAAAATGTGCAAGGCAAGATCAGCTCTAGCAAAAATGAGAGAAACTGAAGATGTATGTGAAATTACCACTGAGCCGGTTTTGACTATTCATGAGTAAAAGGCTGAAGATATGCTTGAGGGGAAGTTGGATGATAGCGGGTGTGATCAAATAAAGGGGGTTGCTAAAGTTTAGAAGGAGAGCTGTGGGAAATTGGAGAAACTGCTTTGTGTTGTCTGCTTAGATGAGTTGTGAGTGAAGGTGCTGGTGAATTTGGGGAGCCTATATACTTTGGTGTCCAAAGAAACCTTATCTAAGGATTTAATTTATAAAGATTGGCCCAAGCTGGACATACAGGCTGTAGAGTATGGAGGAAAGAAAATTGAAATGTTGGCAACGAGATGGATGACAATATCATTTGAATGGCAGTCGGTGTATGGTTGAGTGTATTTAACTGACTTTGGTTCTAATTTATTAGGATGGCGCCATCAGAAGAATTTGGCCATTGTTTTGAATGCCAACGCGGAAAATCATATTAGGCTAATAACCAAGGAATTGAATTGAGTGAGTCAAGCAGATACGTTTGATGAATGTGTGGTGAAGAAGTGTCCTCATGTGTTTAAGAGTGACTTGGGGTTACTTAAGGGCTTTTCACATCAGACATCCTAAAGAGAGGAGCCATTCCGGTGGTGCACAAAGTGAGGAACATACCTCTCTTAATGAGTGAACCTTTGCAATAAGAATTGGATACATTATTGATACAAGGAATTATTGATCCCATAGAATCCTCAGAGTGGTTAGCCCCCATTGTAGTTGCTCCCAAAGAAGGCGGTAAGATTAGATTATGCATAGATCTAAGGGATCTTAATCGGAACATATGGGTTGATAGACAACCCCTCCCTAAAATTTCAGAAATGTTGTCAGCTGTGAAAGGAGGGAAGGTGTTCAGTGTAGTTGACATGTCAGCAGTGTATCACCAGGTCAAATTGCATAAGGCACTAGGCATCTTACTTCGTTTGTCAGTCCTTTGGATGCATTTTGTCATTTGACGATGCCATTTGGATTGGCATTGGCGTCGGCCGTGTTTCAGAGAGTGATGAAACAGATTTTTGATGGCATGGAAAATGTGTGGTATTTATGGCATGACGTGATGATTGCTGGAAGGGATAAGTTGCACCATGATGAACTGCTTGAACAGGTAATGAGAGGTCTAGATGAACATGGTTTGACTGTCAAGAGAGAAAAATGTAAATTCAGGAAAAAGTGTGTCACTTATATCAGACATGAAATATCAGGTGAGGGGATTCAGCCAAAAAAGCATTGTTCAGGGAATGAGTGATGTACTGTGTCCTGAAAATAAGGACCAATTGAAAACATTCCTTGGTTTAGCAGAATATTGTTCGAAGTTTGTGAGGAACTTTACTAATGTGGCTGAGCCATTAAGGATGTTGATGAAAAAGAATGCTCTTTTTGAGTGGACCGATGTGTAAGAGTGTGCTTTCAGACATATTAAAGAGAAAATTATGCAAGCTTCTTCCCTTGGACATTTTGAAGTCATGGCTAAAACCTATTTAACCACTGATGCCAGCAATGTAGGGCTGGGAGCAGTCTTGACCCATGTAGAGGAAGAACAAGAGAGAATAGTAGGATTTGCTTCTAGGAGGTTACAAGGTGCGGGCAAGTCCTATTCTTGTGCATCTGTTTAATGGCAGGGGTCTGGAAGGATGGGTGACAATCAGAATTTCCAGGTGGATGTTATTGATTTCAATTTTCAAATGGAGTATTTGAAGGGGTTAAGAAATGTGGGAAACGAAGACGCACTGGGGATGATTCGGTGGCTTTTGTGTCTACCTTGGAAAGATCGGATATGGGCGCTTCACTCGTTCCGGGCTAGCCGCTATTACCTCGCGGCATTTGACTCGTCGTTTCGGTGTTTTGCCGGGAACAGCGGGATGGCCCCGAAACAGGCTCCAAAGACTGGGAGGGGACGCGGCACGGCAGCACTGACTGCAGCGACAGCGGTAGCAGGTCTTTCTACTCCCGCCAGTGAAGGATTAAAGCTGGGGAGTGTCGATAAGAGCAGTGAGGATAAGAGCGGCAGTAATCATGCTGAAACCAGAGGAAAATCAACGTTGCTCCAAGGTAAACCAATGATTCCCTCTTTCTTTAAAGCCCAACCGAGTAAAAACAAAAAGGTGCCTCAGGATACAGAAAATTTGAAACTTAAGGCAGCATTTACAAATGAGACTACATCTGATGTATTATCTCCCGCTGCCCCTGATGAAGATATGGCGGCAGCTTGTTCTCTGAGTACAAACTTCGATGCTGTGGACACTGTGTCATCTGTCACTGCGGGGTTACTCGGGGGGAAATCAAAGGAGGGCACGGATGAGATTTCTAATCTTTCACCGTTACCCAATTCAAGAGCGCCCGGGGGAGAAAAATCCAACTGCAATGTAACTCTTGCGACCAGTGGCATTATGGGTAATGTAGTTCCTTTACACCCCAGAGTCAAGTCTCCCAGTGGAGCGGCTAAAGATAAGGTGATTAGGGTGCCGTTCGCAGGCGCGGACTCTACCTGGTTGCTGCTGTGGAGCTTCCCATCGTCGGAGGGACAGCGGGGATATCGGGACCCTTGTGACTTTTATCCAGAAAAGGCTGATTCCCGCGGCTGGGACTGCGAGGCCCGGGGTGCTCTGGGACACCGCACCTGGTGCCTCTTCCCGGCTCCTCCCCTCTCTCCCACATAAAGCACGCCCACTACCGCGATAGCGGGACGCGTGCGGGTCGCAGTCCGGGGCGAAGACCGGGCAAAGAGCGGGCCGTTTGAGGCCGTTCGAGAACGGGCGAGCCAGGCCCAGGGCCCCATTACTGTTATTTACTGCTTTAATTAAGGGGCCCCTAAGGCTCTGTACCTGACCGCACCCATGTCTGCCAGGGAAACTAGAAGCAAATCTGCACTCGCTGCCGGAGCTGCCTCTGGCACTTTAGATATGTACTTCGCCAAGGCGGGCTCTTTGCTCATCGATGAGATTACTGTCCTGGAAAGACGCATTTCCCAGGAGATTGACTGGGTAAGAAGATCCTCATTGGGTCCCCTTGCTCAGGCTATCTCTCCACCTCACGCGCAGGACCCTAATGTAGTTTCTGTTGTTCCTGATTCTGGTATTCCTGAGCCAGTTATCCCGCCCATTTTTGACATTGACTCTGATATTTCAGCTTCAACTGAATTTAGCATTTCTTCCCTACCACCACCAAGGCCCCCTCTAACTCTAGAACAGATTAATACTCACTGTAGCAACCCCCCAACTAAACCATCCAGTCAGGGAGAGCGAGAGGGCGCAATCTCGAAGAGGAAAAGAAATGCACAAAACAATAAAGGGCAAAAGTCTAAGATCTTTAAGTCCAATTTGAGGATCATATCCAATCAATCAAGTCTAACCGAAACAGGGTCAGATCCCATAGATAAACCCGCCCATATATCTTTGGGACACAATCCAATATCGTGTGGGGCTGGCCATTTCACTTCTGATCTCAGTTCTCTCTTGAAGAACCTACTTTTGCCGCTACTGGACCGTTTGGCTTTAGTAGAAACTTCTTTAGTGAATCTGCAGAAGGGAATTCAATCACTCCTAGAAGCACCCAGAACAGAGAAGCATCACGTAAGCAATCCCCAAATTACCTGTGAGAAGGAAGGCTGTTCTCCGCCCAAGTCCACACAGCTAGGCACCCAAACCGCATCCACTCTGCATATACCTGAACTTTTGCCCACTGATTCCAACTCCCGTGGGCCGACACCTGATCCCACATCAGGGTCACGAGGCATTGATACTGGCTGTGGCACAATTTATTTGCCCCCGGAGGCTGCTCCATATATCGTTGTTTTAACTGGTATCCCGGAACTCCGCCCTTTTGCCAAGGAGCCAGTTGATGCCCTAAAAAATAAGTTCATCCACTGGCTCTCCCAAAATAGACCCCTACCCCAGGGCATTTACAGCGAGGTTCTCATGGTGAGGAGGGTTCCATGGTTGGGGTCTACCACCAAACTTACCAAGGGAGATTGTGTACTGATCAATTTTCGTGATCCCCGGACGGTGGCACATATTTGCAACTGGCCCCATAACACCCAGGGATCCCTGATCCAACCCCAGCCACCTACATTTTTTTATCCGAATATATTGCTTGCCCAGGAGCAAGAACGATGGGCACTGGTTGGTAGGGGAGGGAAGCGGGGCGGCCAAGGGTTCAGTAGGGACCCCCCTTCTGTGGTTCCCCCTTGTTACGACTATCTACGCACATACAACAGGTTTAGCCCTTTAGACATGGTGGATTGACCACCCACTCGGGGGGGTGGTGTAGCCTTGCACCAAACTTCTTCTTCCATCTCCCCTCTGCCTTCTGATATTCTAATTGCACAGGAGCACCATTCTAATCAGTTAAATGCAGATGATCCTAAGGGGACTACCTGTTCTCCGCCCAATCTGGCTATGGGCAGCAATGCTCAAATCCCTAATTTGTCTTCTGATCTGTACTTGGAGCCATGCCCAGACCAGCCACGCAGTCCAGAATCTCAAAACGTGACAGCTGCTCTGTTTCCCCTCAAGATTCTATCCTGGAATGTCGCGGGCCTAGCCAACAAATGGTCCAATCCGGCCTGGAGCTCCTTTATAGGGGGCAAAGATATCTGCCTCCTTCAGGAGACCTGGGCAAGAGAAGAGGTCCTACATACTGGCTTCGCCACATTCTCAGTACATGCGACCTGGGGGGGGAGGGGCCGCCCGTCCGGCGGTCTAGCCATTTGGGTGGCCATAGATCTGGGCTGTAAGGCCACTATCTTTCCAACCGATTCAGAAGACATTCTAGCTGTATTGCTGGAATGGCCTAATTCCTACAAACTGCTCCTGGTCAATATTTATGCACGGCCAGTGAGCATCGCACAGGAATCGCCCACTATTGCAAAATTAGCGACGGTCTTGGAAACAATCCCCGAGGACATCCCTTTTATTATTGGTGGCGATTTAAATTGTCATTTTGAGCCCCTTCCAGGTATATTAGAGGGGCTGACCTCGGAAGAAGATCTCCTGTGGTCCATTCCCCCCACACAGGCTCCGGCCGCAAGAGCTTGCTCCCCTTTAGTTCTACAAATTACTTCCCTGTCCTTGAAATTTGGCCTTAGAGCTTGCAATGGAAGGCTAAAGTCGGACATCCCTTCTAGATGTACATTCAACCGAAAGGGCTGCAAATCCCGTATAGATTATGTCATGGTCCCCCTGTCTTCATGGATACGTGTAAGGGACTTTAGCGTTCTATCTAGACAGGACAGTGATCACAACGCCCTCGAACTAGTCTATGACCATCCTGGACTGGATCCGAGAGGTACTCTAGGGACTGCAGAGGAGAACCTTTTGGCTCTCGCCAACAACAGGCGTAGAGTAAAATGGGAACATCTAGTTTCACACCAAGAGAAGGTCCCCCTACCTTACGCACAGGTCATTCCTATTTTTGAAAAGCTTGAGGCACTTAGAACAGAAGGAGCTCCCCAGATTATTTCTATGCAACTTGGACAGATCCATGTTGATCTGGTTAAACACCTTTCAGAATGCCTAACTCAAAAAATAAACAGGCTTGGTAGGAAAAGCCTCCTCCCCTTATGGTACAATAAAGTGTGCCGGCAGGCAAAAACCAACCTCTTACTTTCCATTAAAGTGGGTAAGGACAAAGAGGATATTAGGGCAAGAAGAGTAGCCTATAAAACCCTAATTACTAATGCCAAAGGGGAATGGGAGCATGATAAGTGGGAAAGACTGACTACTTTCTTAGCCAGAGCTGACTCGCGCAAATTTTGGTGTTGTGTCAACTCCGGCTTAGAGGAGCTGGCCCCGGCCACACTTTCCAATATTTCACCAAAGGTCTGGCAAGACCATTTTCAGTCCCTCTATCAGTCGCCACAGGATGTCCCAAACAGTACCATCTCCATTTGGCACCAAGAAGGGCTGGTGGTTCCTCTTAAAGTCGATGAGGTGCGTGTGGCTGTAGTTGGCCTGGCATCCGGGAAGGCACCTGGGCTGGATGGCATCCCAGGTGACCTATTCAAACAGGAGCCGGATGTTTGGGCGCCCTATCTCACGATCCTTTTTAATGCCATCCTTGAAGGCATGGCTATCCCTGGTACTTGGCTGGGTGCAGAGATTGTCCCAATTTTTAAGAAGGGCTCTCCTCTGCTTCCGGCCAACTACAGACCTATTAGCTTAATTGATGTCTCCCAGAAGATCTTTGGTAGACTCATGCTGAATCGCCTTCAGGACTGGATCGAAGCTAACGAGATTATGAGTCCATACCAGGCAGGGTTCCAAAGGGGGATCTCGACTACTGACCAAATTTTCCGTTTGCACCTTATCTACTGGAAAACGGTCCTTCTCGAGGGCGGCAGTTTATTCACGATTTTCGTGGATCTACGGGCTGCCTTTGATTTGGTCCCAAGGGACAAGCTGTGGGCAGTCCTAATGGACCTAGGGGTCCCGGCTGACATATTATCAATCTTGAAGAGACTTCACCATGGGAATTTTGCCAGGGTAAGGTGTGGTAGGGACGGTTCCCTGTCTGATGCTTTCCCCGTTGACAGGGGGGTTCGTCAGGGGTGCGTTCTCGCACCCACTCTCTTTTGCCTCTTTGTCAACGGGGTCATAAGTTTCCTCAACCAGCTGAGTAACACCGACGCTCCCAAGCTTGATGGCAGCAGGGTTCCCGCAATTATGTTTGCGGATGATACCCTGCTGCTCTCTAAATCTCCCATGGGGCTCCAGAGAGTTCTGGATGGGTTTGTGCATTTTTGTACAGACCGTGGATTGGAGATCAATGCCACAAAAACGAAATACATGATCTTCAATCCACCCTCCAGAACTCGAGCACCGCCCTCTATTGGGATAGTCAGGCTAGAACGGGTATTCACGTTCGAATACCTAGGGGTGGTCCTAAACCAGTCCATGTCATGGGACCCCCACTTGTCCAAGATGAATATGAAGCTTGTTCAGCATGTGGGGGGTATTGCAAGGATGGCAAGGGGCCTAACGTATAGGCCGCTCGCGCCCCGCTTGCAGATTTATAAAACCCAAGCAAGAGCATCGGTGATATATGGAGCTGAATTATGGGGTCACACTATGGGGCAGAAACTCCAGACAACGGAGAATGATTTTCTCAGACGGCTGATCGCATTACCGACTAGCACTCCACTTATGCCGCTTAGACTGGACCTGGGCCTAAGACCGATTTCAGAGGTCCTCGGTCTTAAACCCTTGACCTTTTGGCGTAAAATCTGGTCGTCTCAGGATCTCTGGAAATATAGAGCCGAACTGGTGGAGATTCTGCGTTTGTGCAAAAGTACTTCAATTCCATGGTTCACCTACATCAAACGTACCTGTGAAGCACTCGGTAGACCGGAATTATGGTCAGATCCGGCACAGGCGTGTCCAAAGATTTCACGAGGGTCTCTCTCCAAGGCCTACTATGAGTATCACCTGAGTCTTTCCATCTCAAACGCCCGCGAGGGCTCTCAAACAGCATACTTTTTGGGCTTCAAAGATTCCTTCCACTTAGAGCTTATTTATGATGATATGGGTCCCCCCCTAACGAGGAAACTTTTTATGCAATGGCGATACAACACACTGCCACTAAGGGCCTATACAGCACGTTGGGCACACACAAACCACTCTGCTCAATGCCCTATATGTTTACTCCCTGAGGAAACGGATCTCCACATCATATTTTTCTGCCCGACCTACCGCAGAGCAAGGAACTATTGGCTTCGGCCCCTTCTTAAAAACATGGGTTTTAGTCACTGTGCTCCCGCTTTTAGAATATTGAAAACGGACCTCTCCCCTCCAGTAGTCTTTGCGGTGGCAAAATTTTTAACATCTATGTGGTTTACCCGCATGCGCTACATCAAGTCTTTATAAATGAGTTTAATGCTGGACGATTTTAAAAATTGTACTAATGTAATTTTAATTGTTTATATTGTTTTGTAATGATGTACAGTGTTTTCTTTTATGGCCCTGGTGGCCGAAATAAAGATTTGATGAATGAATGAATGAATGATTAAGCAGAGCATTTTGCAAACCGAAGGTGTTGGTGATAATGACTTAATAGATATTTTTTTTCCTTATCTGATCCCTCATCTTCATCCGAGGAAGGTGATCTAAGCAAAGACTGGGCAAATTATGACACAGACAGCACTGGTCAAGAAAAGTTGTCGATGTCCCAAACAGGAACAATCCGTAGATCTAAGGTACAGGGGGATATAGGGACTAACCATGGGGCTGTGGGTACAATGGACTGGGATTACTCCTTTTCAAGTGCGTTTGGAAAACCGTCTTTGATATATGAGAGAAATGTGACATCAGTGACAAACCCGGTTCAAGATCCTACGAACAAGACTACTCTTGATTTGATCTATCAAACTATCGTTGCCCATCGTGCTGAGACGAGATTGGAAAGCGCTAGGACCCAGGGGGCTTGCCGCAAACTTCAGAATGCCATCAGGAGGATGGCTAAGACTTGTGCTGATGTCGGTCTTCGAGTAGAGGAAGCGGAGGGTCAAATTTCTATACTTGAAGATGAACTTGATGCGCAGAAGGAGGTTACTAAGGAATTAAAAAGTCAAAATGAGGATGTGATTTGGAAGCTCTCAGATTTAGAGAATCGGATGAGAAGAAATAACCTTCGGGTACTAGGTATCACAGAGGGGTTAGAGCGAGAAGATATTAGACAATTCATGATTGAGCTGTTTACAGAAGCGTTTCCGGAACTGAAAAATTGGGATTGGAAAGTTGAGCTCCAGAGAGCTCACCGATTTCCCTTTCAATTAAAAACACACCCTGGTCAAGTTAATGTATTACCCCGGGCTATTCTGATCTCGATGAATAATTTTTTAGCTCGTGAGGCTGTTTATAATCTGGCCAGGCCTAATAGAAAAAGGTTGGCTAAAGGGTTTGATTTTTTTGTGAGGCCAGATTTTTGTCAGGCGACAGTGGAGCGGAGGTGGCAGCTTCGCCAATTAATGCCTTTATTTCTTGATAAAGGGGCTCAGGTATTCTTGCTTAACCCCTCAAAATTAAAAGTGATCTATAAGGGACAGACCAAGTTTTTCAATTCAGAAATCCAGGCAAAGGAATATTTGAACGTAATGTGAGGGGTGAGAAAGGGGGAATTTAGTGGAAGGTTGCATGGGTAGGGTGTACTCTCAGCGGGGGGCACTCCGGCTCTCCATCGCTAGGGACCTACGGTCCTTTTGTCGCGTAAGCAGGGTGGGGGGGGGAGGGGGTTCAGGGGTTGGGTTTGGGGGTTGGGTTGGGTTGGGGGGAAGAAAGGGGCAAAAATATTCCATAGTTATTTGTATACATGTAAGACGATTGTTACTATTTTTTTGATTATGATATTACAAATGCAAAATTTGAAGATTGATGTATGGCTCATTTAGACTTACGGATATGCTCTTTTAATGTATGTGGACTTAATGGCTACCAAAAAAGGAAGAGAGTTCACTCGGAACTCAGGGTTGTTAATCCAGATATAGTATGTATACAGGAGACACATCTCCCCTGGCTCAAGAGACAGAGCTTAACAGATTTGGGGTTTAGCCTTTTGGTCACCTCTAGCCAATACAATACAGTCAGAGGTGTGGCAATATTAGCCAGATCCTCTGTAGTGGTCCCAGGGCGGCAATTGGTTGATAATCATGGGAGGTGGGCTATTTTGGAGTGTTTGGTGGGGGATACAAGATTTACTTTATGTACTGTTTATGGTCCTAATTTTGATGAGGATACAGTTTTGGAATATTTAAATGGTGAGCTAGCACTCTGGCCCGCTCCATTAGTTGTATGTGGAGACATGAATATTAACTTTTCTGGTAATATTCTTCAACTTGATAGAAAGGATTATAAAGGTCGTAAGCCGAAAGTGTTTAGGGAATTGAAAGCTTTGCTTATGGTTCATGGACTGGTGGATGTCTGGGCCACTCATCATCTGCAGGTTCCAGGTTATACTTTTGAAGTACTGGGTATTTTAAGCCCAGCGGGGCAGGGGAACACACCCTATGACTTCGGGGTTCTTCCTGTTTCAGACCTACAGAAACACAGAGTCTTCTGGGTGAAGTCAAAGATCAGTTTATTGGCTGCAGACCAATTACAGGCGTCCTAGAAGTACAACAGCGTGTATGTTCTCAGGAGAGTGCTGAAAATCACAGAAACGAGCTTCTCCTTAAATACAAAATTTCCTGCCTCAGGCATACATTCCTTAGTTTATGGCATGGTCATATAAAGTGTACAGTACAAATGAAAAAGCAGAGTCATGATGATCATCCCACCTTCCAGTTAGGCCAGCCCGCAATTATTTACACAGCAAGGTTCAGATCCCACATCAGATATCGACAGGCCCCAATAAACATGAGCATCTCCTGTTTTGGGAAACAAGCCATAAAGCAGGAACAGTCAGGTGTGAAAGAGATTAGCTGGAGGCTTGTGTAGGATGAAAGGACTTTATGGTGTGTCAAGCCCTGATGCTAATCACAGGTGGCCAGGGGACGGGGAACTCGTGAGACCAGTTTGACCCGGGGCAGCGGAGCCAAGCTGCCCAGGTCACAGAAAAGTCAAGGAAAGCCACATGTGCTCTAAAAGGCCCGTATTCGCTCCATGCTATATAGCCTATGTGAGGGCAACCATAAGATGGCCACCGATACAAAACGGAACCCACGTAGTGATGTGAAATAGCGTATACATAGTGCATTCATAGCTAAAACGTTACAAAAAGCACTTGTACATACCGCATTAACCATTCGCGGTTCACTATTACCGGGATTGACAGGGGTAGGGCTCTGCCTCCTACGCGGTCCCAAATTCTAAAGTACGACAGACCCTCCTTTTGACCTTACATAGGCAATAACTATACTCACTTCAATCCGAGTCTAGGTCAATATTCACGAAGTCATGGAGATGTTGCTGTAGCATCATCCTATTACTTAGCTCGTCCCTCGATACAGGTTTCCTTACACATAATGTAGCACAGAGGCCACATATCGCAGGAGCACACTGTATGCACAGACAGAACAGGAAAAGGATGGCTAAGATCATTCCGATGACCATCAGAACTTTCCAACCCCAGGCAGATATCAGTTCCCAGAACCACCCCATCAGCGACCAATCTCCTTTATCCACGTGTATGGACTCAGATATTTTATGCAGTTTGGAGATGGCTTGATAAACTGTTGGAGCGTTGTCTGGTATGAAAATGCAACAACTGTACTGGATAACCTTACATACCCCACCACGATCTGCAAGTATGACATCTAGAACCATGCGGTTCTGCAAAGTCATGAGGCGATCCGCTTGGAGCTCAGCTGTCAAATTACCAAGGGCACCAGCCGTAACATTAACAGTGGATTCAACCACACGAGTCAGCTGTCTCAGGTTCCTACGTTTAACCATAGGTCCCCAAAACGGCAGGAAACCCAAAAAGAAATCTCCCGCTTCCTGACCGGCAGTATCCTCCTTACTAATCACGCCTCTCACAACTCTGGTCTTGTGATAGTCGGAGGCGGCAGTAAAGGTTGGCGGCAGCAGATTTGCAATATAACATGTGCCCGAGAAGTCAGGGGGCAACCATGTATATGCTCGGTCATTGCAGATAAAATATGTACCCTTGGCAGCCAAAAACGCAGGGGAAAACTGTGACGGAAAAGTGTACGTTTCAGTACAGTCACTTCTTCCCAGTTGAGCTCTAGGATTCTGACCATTACCTTGCAAACAGAACCGACCTATGTGGGGTACGACCCAGATTGGGGATGAGATTTTCCGCTGTCTTTCACCTAGACTAATACTATACCCCGTCGCGTTCCACCCTACATAAGCTCTCAACTCTTCTTTGGGAATGGATGAGTATGCATCGATATCTCTACTCATATCGGCAACTCCTTTCACTAAAGCTTTATTATTGGTGCCAGGTCTGATGGAACGCGGTTGTCGCGGGGAGTACGCTTCTAGTGCATAGAGAAACATGGTCTGGAATGCCCATGACGATCCATTGTAACTATACGGCAGCACCAGATAGGGAATACCCTTATTAATGGTATGTGGCATTAAACCACACACCCAACAATTTGTTGTATTCATGACTAATTGGTGCTGGTGCAGGAGCTGAATAAACGAGTTGTTTACAAATTCTGATCGTCTGGCTTGTTCATGTTCAGGTAGAGGGTGAAAAGAGTGTGAGGAGACAGTAGGAGGAGGTATAGGCTGTACAGTGGGCACAATGGGCTCTTGAGAGGAGAAGAATACAAATCCTACAGTAAACACTATCATACTACATAATGCAAACAGGCATAAAAACACAAAACGTTTGTTTTTCATTATTTTACACATTCTTGCTTTAAAGTTCATTTCCTCAGTGAGTCTCTCCATCTTAAAAAACTCCATCCTCTAATCGTGCCGCTCGCGGCGGGTGAGTTTCTTCTGCTAAGGAGTACGCCTGTCAGTCCAGGGAACGCCCTAGACCAACCAGAACCGTCGACCTAACGTCTTCGGCCTGTACCCCAAAGTCTTGGCACCGCGACCCTGCGGCTGAACCCGGATGGTGGTTCGAAAAACAAAAATCAAGAAAGTCTTTCAGATGGGAGAACTCTGGTTATCAAAAAATAGGAAAGTAAAAGGGAAAGAATATTTATTTGTCCATAGGCCTTGGCCTTAGATCGTAACGAGAACGGCCAGGTACTGTTTGATCTTGGAACAAAAGTTCAGGCTCTGTAGTGTCCAATCGAATCGACGGTGGCACAGCTTCTTGCAAAATATCGTCACTTTCCTGCGCTGAACTTGTGCCTTTTATGCGTGCATCACTGAACGGCACAAAACGAGGTACAGTGTCTGTTTCAGAGTCTGCGATACCCTCCTGGACCCACTGGTCATACGGCAGAGGCAAAGGGATCCTCTTGATGTGGGCACCGTGGATCCAGTTTTTCTTCCCCTTCACTCGAACAGCTGATCTTGTAGCCAATAGTACTAGGTGAGGGCCGATCCAGCGGGGCTCATCGTTTGTTTTCCGCTGAAAGTTTTTCACAAGGATCCACGTGCCTGGTTCGATAGGGTGTCCAGGAGCTTCAGAAGCCGGGGGAAGAGTATCATGCACCTGTTGGTGTAAAACACTCAGTTTAGCTGTCAATTCGTGCAAGTAATCAAACAGTACCGGATGTTCGATTTCACTGAATTTCATCGGTCTTGGCACACCCCATACATTGGCCGGGCGGCCAAAAACGACCTCGTAGGGACTAAGTCCCACTCGTGAGTGTACGGTCATTCTGGTGGACAGGAGTGCTAGAGGCAGAGCGTCAGGCCATTTAAGACCTGAGCTCGCTTGGATTTTGGCCAGTTTGAGTTTGAGAGCGCCATTGTAGCGCTCTACTAAACCAGCTGATTGGGGGTGATTTGCAGCGTGAAACTTCTGCCTTATACCTAGTCCCTCGCACACATTCTTCATCACTTGACCCACAAACTCACTCCCATTATCACTCCACACCATTCTTGGCATTCCAAACCTAGGAAAAAATTCCTTCACAAGGGCTTTGGCTGTGGACAGAGCAGTGTTATCCTTTAGAGGATAGGCCTCTATCCATTTTGAGAAAGCGCAAACAACCACTAATACGTATTTCAGGTTGTTGCACCTTTCCATGTGGATAAAATCCAACTGTAAAACTTCAAATGGATATGATGGAGGCGCAAAATGACCAGCTGGAGTTGGGGTCCCCCTACCAGGGTTGTACTTCAAGCATACCATACAATTCTTGACCACATTCTCTGCACACTTAGGAATTCCAGCATTCTGCCATACTGGAGCCAACAACTTACAGATTCCTTTCGTACTAATATGTGCCATTCCATGTGCCATAGTAACTACTGGAAGCACATATGCATCAGGTAACAACCATCGCCTATGTTCTGACAAATCAATCCAACAACCATTCTCATCCAACTTACCCATACTTTCTCTCCACTTGCTCAACTCTTTCTCTGTGGCTTCAGCTTGAAGGGACTTTACACTCTCTATTGTGTTTTCACACATTCCAACATCACCAACCCATCTTGCAGGGCCTGCAACATACATTTGAGTCTTCACATCTTTTGCCGTTTCTTTCGCAACTTCATCAGCAAACGCATTACCACGACCAACATCATCAGTGATTTTCCTGTGCGCACTGCATTTCATAATCGCAACTTGTAACGGTAGGGTCAGCGACTCAAGGAGATCATTCACCAGCTTGCCATTCTGAATCTTAGCTCCATGCGAAGTCAGGAACCCACGTTCTTTCCACAATCGTCCAAAACTATGAGCCACGCCGAAGGCGTACTGGCTATCTGTATATATGTTCACTCTCATTCTTTCAGACAACACGCATGCTCTCGTAAGGGCAATCAATTCTGCTGCTTGAGCCGAAATTTGCGGCACACGCGCAGTTTCCACAATCGTGTGCAAAGTCGTGATAGCATATGCAGCAGTCGTATCACCATTCGGAAGCTTGAAACACGAACCATCCACCCATAAAGTACCATCACACTCAGTCAGAGGAGTATCTTTGAGATCTACTCTCCCTTTCGTCTCTTCTTCTGTTCTGAACAAACAATCATGATGCTCAATTTCATCTAGGTCTGCTGGAATTGGTAATAGTGTAGCTGGATTCAACGTGTTGCATCTCTTTATGTGTATATGGTTTGCTAACAGTGTCAGCTCATAACCAGATAATCGTGCACTAGTTAAGTGTTGTGTCTTAGTCCTGTTTAGCAATGTGTCCACAGCATGTGGAACCATAACGATCAATGTATTATCCATCATTAGACCAGCAGACTGTCGAATAGACATAGCTGCAGCGGCTGTGGCTCTCAGACAACTTGGCAATGCCCTCGCTACCGGGTCCAAGGTTGACGAAAAATACGCGCATGGACGTGGTCTATCGCCAAAAGGCTGTGTTAACACTGACAATGCACAACCATCTTTCTCGTGAACATACAATGTAAAAGGCTTGCTGTAGTCAGGGGTACCCAACACAGGAGCTGAACACAATGCATCACGCAATTCCCAAAAACTTTTCTGACACTCCTCAGACCATGGGATAGGATTCGGTGTGTCTTTACATGTTAATGCTAACAAAGGTTTTGCCAACAAAGAAAAATTAGGAATCCAATGCCTACAGTATGAAGTAATGCCCAAGAAAGCACGCACTTCTCTCTGTGTTCTTGGCACGCTCAACTGTGCAATGGCTTGAATTCGTTCTGGGGTCAGTCTCCTTCCCTCCTTCGATAAGAGATGACCTAAGTAGGTCACCTCTTGTCGACAATATTGCAGCTTTGAGAGAGACACTTTGTGATGGAAGGCAGACAAATGACGCAACAATGACAAGGTAGCGTTTTTGCAAATCTTTTCAGTATCCGCGGCGATTAGTAAATCGTCAACGTACTGAATGAGGATAGCGCCACTGGGTAAAACCAGTGCATCAAGCTGCGCTTTTAAAGCCTGACTGTATATTGATGGACTTTCACAGTAGCCCTGGGGAGCGCGTTTAAAGCGGAAGCTGCGACCTCCTAAACTAAAGCCAAAAATGTCTCTGCTCTCCTCTGCAATTGGGATACTAAAGAAAGGATTCTTCAGATCGATCACTGAGAACCAAGCAGCGGACGCTGGAATCATGGTTAACAAGGCAGTTTTATCAGGGACAACTGGAAACTGTGGCACAACAATCTTATTAACCTCTCTAAGATCAATCACAAATCTGTAAACAGGTGGCTGTGAAGGGTCCGTTCGTTTTAAGACAGGTAAAACAGGACTATTGCAAACGTTGCCTCTTGTCTCTTCAATCACACCCTTTTTAATCAAATCACTGACAATTGCTAACAATGCTTTCTGACCTTCATTGGAGATCTTGTACTGGGGAATACGTGGCAATCTGACATTGGCTTTTAAAGTGACCACATAGGGCGGTATTTCCAGGAGACCCACATCATTGGGACCAGTGGCCCAAAGGGCATCCGGAAGGGATGACAATTCAGGTGGCATTGCGTTTTTAGACAAATACATTGGAGAAATCACTTTCTTACCTAATGTAAGTTGTACTCCTGAGGGAGAAGAATATAGTGTTGCATGCAATCTTTTTAGCAAATCTAATCCTAGCAGATTTTCACCACAACCTGTTGTTAGAATGAGGGGTGCTTTTAGCTCACAAGGTCCAACAGAAAGTGACATAGGACTAGAAATCGGGTTCCTAACTAGGGCGCCAGAAAAACCTACTGAAACATTCATTTCGCCAGACAAAGGCGCGCCAGGGAGTTTTGAATGCATGATTGAACTCTTTGCAGCACCAGTATCCAGCAGAAAGGGCTCCGTTACATTTGCTGTAGTTACTTTAACATAAGGTCCACTCTGATCCACTGGCACTGAAACAACTCCCTCTCTCTGTCTACGGCGGTCCTGGTAATCGTTATCGTCTACATTGTCATCTTCCGCATAATAATCACTATTGTAGTACTGAGCTGTATTGCCAGTCGCATTGGCTTGCTGATCAAAGCTATTTATGGTATTTTGAGGCGGAAGAGGACGCGCGTTCTGGGGAAGATTTCCACGTCCTCTGCCTCTAGGAGCTTGCTGACCACCTCTACCTCTTGCGCCATACGCATTACTGTTACGCTGCATCAATTTAGGGCAACTATATTTAAAATGACCTTCCTCTTTGCAATATGAACATTGGTTGGGACCTACAGGGATTCGTGGTTGATAATACCCATTCATTTGCTGACTATTCTGAAACTGTTGGGGCTGCTGATAGATACCTTGTGTTTGCCTATAGTTACTCTGTCCTCCACGTGGTGGATAAGCCTGTTGCAAGAAGACCTTTGTCTTTAGTTCTTTCGTTTTCTTATCTGTTCTATCCTTCTCATCTTTGTCTCTATTCTCATAATACTGTGCAGTAGCCAGTATTTGCGCTGAAGAGGAAACAGCCCAGGAACTTTCTGAGTCTTTTAGTTTCCTACACAACTCGGGAAGTAGGTTCTGTACAAATTTATCAACAAATAACCGTTGGCCACCTTCAGTGCTCATGTCTTGACCACTGTGGTCGATAAACGTTTCCTCAAACCTGGTGAAAAAATCAGAGACTGTCTCATCTTTCTTCTGCTTACATGCGGATAGTTTATCCCAATTTACGCGCATCGCAGGCATTATAGTTTTCATGTAAGTAATAATTCTACCAGGGAGCGCTGCTATGAGGGGCTCAGGTTTTGCACCACCAACTTGTCTAGCGTCTGCAGCAACGATATTAGCCCATGTATCACCCAATTCTGCAGCGTGATCTACATTACGAATGGATCCCCATAAAGGCTGTGGAACCACATTCCCAAACAGCATATCTATGTCAGCCAAATTCATTACACATGATTCTGCAGTTTGTGATAACTCCTTATAATATCCTGCAGGGTTTTTACGGGGATCAGGTAATGTCTGTTTAAGTGCTAACACCTCAGATCGCTTCTATGGGACATGTACCCAAACACGTTGAAAATGTGCTGGAGCAGCAACAATACCTCGAGCGGCATCAGCCGCAACAGCTTCCTTCCATACCGGAGGGACTTCTCTCATGGGGTATTGTCGCGCCTTTCCCTTTCTCCCCACAGGGAAATCTGGTTCAAACAACGACTGTTGACAATCATCATTCCTCAAGGCTAATAAGATCGCAACTGCTCTATTGACCTCAGGGCCCACAATCATACCTTTTTCAAAATCAAATCTCACTCGGCACAATTCCTGTGGGTTTGGGTTTGCACCATTATCCTCCAATTCCTCACAGAGGAATTCACACATCTTATCAAAGACATACCTCTGCTTTGGGGCATCCCATTGGTGAAAAACGTTAACAACTGATTCCACATCATAGAGTGAAGGGAAACCAATCCACCTACGCGCCAGATGATCTAACACCTCTTTCTCATCGGGACCAGGCAGCTGACTGCGCAATTGCTTACGCTGTAAGCCAGGAGTCGCACTAGATGACCCAAAGAAAGGCGACATTAGACTAGTAACTACATTAGCTAGTCGTTGTCGTGCTGAAGGAGAAGTTGAGGCGAAAACAGGGGGATAGACAGAGGGAAGAAAAACAGGTTCAGATACAGGTACCGGGGTAGTGCAAGAAGGAGCACCAGAGGAAACCGCTGGTGTGCTAGGCAAAGTCGCAGGAAGCGCGGGGGTAACAGGCAGCAAAACCGGCGGCCCTTGAGAGGGCTGCACTGCAGGGATAGGAGCCAGCTGAGGAGGAGCTGGCGGCTGCGGGAAGACTTGCGGCATATTTACTGGGAGTTGCGCATTTACAAGCTGTGGTGGTGCGGTGGCATTTTGCGCATACGGGGGTGGTGAACTTAGCAAATGGGACATTAGGGAATCTTTCTCTTTCTCTTTTGTCTCATCTTGCACAAGGGGTGACAAAACAGGGAAACATTTATCAATCCCTAGTTTGCGCTGTCTGTGCAATTGCTCATTCCTTTGTTCTTCCTCATTATCTTTAAATTGCACAGCTGCTTGCATCACTGACATACCTCTCTCTCTCTTATCTCTTTTCGCTAGTTTAATTTCCTTCTGTTTGGCTTCCTTTCGCCATAGGCGGAAAGAATCAAACATCGCCGGCCGGGCTTTCTTTTTAAACAATTTTACTTCCAAATTATCTAAGATATCTGTATCGAAACTTCCATTTTGGGGCCATTTTAAAACACCGTCCCTTCTGGTGTATCGGATCCATACTTCATTATATGCAATGGGGCCCACGCCATGTTTTACGTAAAGCTCATAAGTTGGAGTTCCTCGCAGAAAAGACTTTCGGACCACGTCGACATGCAGGGGTCGATGAAGTGGCGGCCTTCCTCCAGAATTTCCACACGAAGCTCCTCACGAACCTCTGGCTTGGACCGGTACCGCTGAAATCGCGCCGAGTTGGGCGCCAACTGAAGTACTGGGTATTTTAAGCCCAGCGGTGCAGGGGAACACACCCTATGACTTCGGGGTTCTTCCTGTTTCAGACCTACAGAAACACAGAGTCTTCTGGGTGAAGTCAAAGATCAGTTTATTGGCTGCAGACCAATTACAGGCGTCCTAGAAGTACAACAGCGTGTATGTTCTCAGGAGACTGCTGAAAATCACAGAAACGAGCTTCTCCTTAAATACAAAATTTCCTGCCTCAGGCATACATTCCTTAGTTTATGGCATGGTCATATAAAGTGTACAGTACAAATGAAAAAGCAGAGTCATGATGACCATCCCACATTCCAGTTAGGCCAGCCCGCAATTATTTACACAGCAAGGTTCAGATCCCACATCAGATATCGACAGGCCCCAATAAACATGAGCATCTCCTGTTTTGGGAAACAAGCCATAAAGCAGGAACAGTCAGGTGTGAAAGAGATTAGCTGGAGGCTTGTGTAGGATGAAAGGACTTTATGGTGTGTCAAGCCCTGATGCTAATCACAGGTGGCCAGGGGACGGGGAACTCGTGAGACCAGTTTGACCCGGGGCAGCGGAGCCAAGCTGCCCAGGTCACAGAAAAGTCAAGGAAAGCCACATGTGCTCTAAAAGGCCCGTATTCGCTCCATGCTATATAGCCTATGTGAGGGCAACCATGAGATGGCCACTGATACAAAATGGAACCCACGTAGTGATGTGAAATAGCGTATACATAGTGCATTCATAGCTAAAACGTTACAAAAAGCACTTGTACATACCGCATTAACCATTCGCGGTTCACTATTACCGGGATTGACAGGGGTAGGGCTCTGCCTCCTACGCGGTCCCAAATTCTAAAGTACGACACTTTCTTTTCGTGTCCCCACAAGAAACTAGTGCGGCTGGATTACTTTTTTGTAAATGCTGCTTGGGCTTCTGAAGCCTCAATGCAAGTTTATACTAGGGTTACATCGGACCACGCTCCGGTTGTTATGAAAGTTTCAAATATGTCAATATATAGACCTCCTAAAGCTTTTACGTTTGATAGGAAGCTCCTTCTTGATCCAGCTTTTGTTTCCTATATGAAGAGTTGGATTAAGGAGTATTTCCTAATAAATAGAAACTCTGCAACTTGTAATATTGTATGGGATGCGTTTAAAGCCTGTTTTAGAGGGGAGGTGCTGAGCTATGGGCTTTTTTTACAGAAACAGGCAAAATTTACTATTGCGGAGCTTTATGATCAACTTAAAAAAGCAGAAGAAAGGCTTTCTGCTGGTCTGGGGACCGGCCAGGATGTAACGGATCTATTGGAATATCTGGCACTTTGTAAGGCTAATATAAATCGAATATGGTCCCAGGAGATTGCATGTAAGCATCAGGTGTATAAAGAACAAATGTATGAATATGGGGAAACCACTGGCAGGTGTCTTGCTCAGATAATTCATGCCAAAGAGGCTCACCAAAGAATACAAGTCATTAAAGACACAGGAGGTGCCTCAGTGTATGATCCACAGGAGATTTTAAAAGTTGTCCATGCATATTATACAAATTTATATACAGAGCAGGTTTCTGGTAAATCTTCTCCAGATTTGGGGCTCCCACCGTTATTATGGGAGCAGCTGGACTGGGCAGATTATGAAATGCTGGAGAAGCCCTTTACTAGAGCGGAACTGGCGCAAGCTGTGAATAATGTGGTGGGGGGAAGGCTGCAGGGCCTGATAGGCTTCCTGTGGAGATATACAAAGTCTTCTTTCAAGAACTTAAGGAGGATATGTTTATGGTATGCCAGAGCGCCCTCCTTGGCAATGCTCCAAGATCATGGCAAGAAGCAAATATAGTGATTTTTAGAAAAAAAGAAAAACCTGCTGACCTTCCAGGCTCTTATCGTCCAGTCTCCCTGGTGAATTGCGATGGTAAGTTATATGCAAAGATGTTGGCTAACAGACTATCTGTGCTTGTCCCTTACTTGGTTTCGAAAAGACAACATGGCTTTATATCAGGACGTGGTACGGTCAATCATGTTAACAGAGTCGTGGCCCTTCTCGACATCGCGCAGGCCGAGTCCAGGATGCTGGGGCTCGTCCTGCTCGATGCCGAGAAGGCGTTTGACCGAGTGGCATGGGGGTTTCTTTGGGCGGTCCTACAACGTATGGGATTTGGTCCTGGGTTTATACAGGCTTTGCAGGTTCTCTATCGGTCTCCTACTGCTAAGATATGTGCAATGGGATTTACCTCTGAGGATGTTGTGATAGCAAGGGGTACGAGACAGGGTTGTCCGTGCTCTCCGCTCTTCTTCGCCTTGTATATCAACCCCTTTTTAAATATGTTGGAACTAAGTAACCATATTCCTCCATTTATGGTAAACGATGAGCAATTCTCTGTATTGGCATATGGAGACGATATTGCTGTTATAACATCCGATCCTGACACAGCTATTCCAGAGATTGAACAGCTGGTAAATTTGGGGCGGTGTCAGGATATAAGCTAAATATTACTAAAACTCAATTGGTCTGCACAGATTGTTCACTTGTTAAAACACAGAGAGTTGTTGAGGAAGCCATGTATCTGGGTATCAAAATCAGACCCTGTTTAGAAGATCTAGTACAGGCAAATTGGGACTCTATAATGGACAAAACTAAAACAGCCCTGACAAATTGGGAAAGTTTGCATCTGTCATTAGTGGGAAGATCTAATCTATTGAAAATGGTTATTCTTCCGAGAGTTATGTATTTTTTTAGAGCAGTACCCCTTATGATTCCCAAAGTCAAAATACAAGATCTTCAATCATTATGTGCCAGATATCTTTGGGCACCAGGGAGACCGCGGAGGGCCGTTCGATATATGACCTTACCAGTGGAGCGGGGTGGCTGGGCTGTCCCAGACTTCTTTTTTTACCATATTTCTTGTTTGTTGGTCAACATGCGTATATTATTGATGGGAGAGGAGGTGAACAACCTAGCAGAAGCACCTTCTATCTATCAGATGGTATTGGGCTCTGTGACATACAACTGTCTCTTTTCCAGACCTGATGGAAGTTACTATAAAAGGACTCGTTTTAAGATTTTGAGGGCTGCCTTTGGGGTCTGGGACACTGTTAGGAAAGCATTCCAGATTCCCAGACTCTCGTCATATACTCCACTAACAGCAGATCAATTATTACCCCCAATTTTCCGTGATCACATAACGAGGGACTGGAAAATAAAAGGGATTATTTTTTTAGGTAACTTCTATGCTATTGATGGGGTCTGTCTGTCCTTCGCTAAACTGAGGGACAAATATAATATCTCAACCACACAATTTTTTAAGTTTTTGCAGATTCAAGACTTTTTAATGAAACATGTTTCGACGGTTAGGTCCTATGAAATAGTGGAGGTTATCAGGCGTAAGGCAAAGATAGGTGTGATTTATCAAACGTTACTGACATCTAGAAAGGATGGTATGTTGAAAGTCAATCTTAAATGGAGAGAAACTTTGGCAGACAATGGGATCTTGGTTGAAAATTCTATAACTGTTGCTCGAAAGGTATGTCTCACAGCCTCATTAAGGGCACAGCATTATAAAACGGTTTTTAATTTATATCGCACCCCGGCTGCTATGATGAAATGGGGCGGGGTGAGAAATTTTGTAAATAATGGAAAATGCTTTCGCTGTAAGGGAGATAATGCTGCATATATTTTTTTCTTGTCCTAAACTTGGACAATTTTTTGGGCACATTGAAAAATGTATTTCATTGGTCATAGGGAAACCGATCCGATTGTCTGCTAGTATGTTGCTTTTAGGAATTGGGGAGGATCTGATGGAGGGTCAACCTTTGTTTAAATATCGCTTTTTAGTTTTTATAGCGACAGCAGTGGCTCGGCTTTGTATTGCCACTTTTTGGTTACAGCTGGACGCTCCCCGGTTTGAAGCTGGCGGGCAAAATTTTATAATATCTTTAATTTGGAGATTAGTTTATATGCACTTAAAAATCCTAGCAGAAGAAAGTTTGGTTTGGCGATATGGGAACCTATGATCGAGTATGGTAGTGGGTAGCTATATACTATGATTTATGTTGTTGAATGTATATGAATGTAACAATCTTGATCTTTATGTATGTTTTTGTCTTTGATAACTATGGATAAAAAAAAAAAAAAAGAAATGTGGTGGCGGATTGCCTAGCTAGGCTGGCAATGAATGAAATTGCGTTGGGTGAGGAAATTGATGTAGGTGATAGAGGTGATATTCATGAAGGTATAATGTTGTGAAAGGAAGAATGGGGTATTGCCATGGATGAGGATTTGGTGTTGGAGCAGGTGAAAGCGAGTGTGAAGCATGGGGGGTCTCGGGAGCTTCATCAGGATGTCCAGGTAGAGTAGTAGAGGAGTATCGGAATGTGAAGGAGGAATTGAGCATTTGTGATGACAAGGTAATGAGAAGAAATCGTATAATTCCTCCTGGGGGTCTTCGAGATCATATCATTCAGTTAGCACATGAAGGGCATCCGGGGAGAAATATGACCAAGAGGAGGATAAGGCAGACATATTGGTAGCCAAAGATTGACAGTATGGCAGAAGAAGTGGTTAGACATTGTTCTGCTTGTGCTAACTGTGATAAAGTGAAGACGGTGAGACAACCCTCGTTGAAGTGTATTGAGATACCTGGAAGACAATGGGAAAGGTTAGCTGTAGGTTTTCTTGGTCCCATAAGCAAACTGTGAAAGGAGTGTAGGTTCATGATTGCATTAGTTAGTGGTTTGTAATCAAATCTGTTGACAGTATCAATACGGAAAGTGTGATAGAGTTCTTTGAAGAGGTTTTCCTGGAAGAGGGTGTACCAAAAACCATTGTTTCTGATAACAGAGTACAATTTATATCCCATGAGATGAAGAATTTTATGAAGAGATGGGGTATTTTTCATGTGAGAGTAGCTTTATTTAGGCAGCAAGTGAATGTTATGGTGGAGAGAGTGAACTGTTTGATTATGGATAATTTGCAATTGTCATTGGCCAATGGGTTACCTTGGAGGAAGGAGCTGAGGAAGTTGGTGTGGGCACATAGAAATACTCCTCATTCTGTGACTGGAATTTCTCCCTTTGTTTCTTTAAAAGGGAGGAACCCAGGTAGGAAGGTGAATCCTATGTGGCTGGTTGTTAAAACCGAGTGTGGGTAGATCATGAAGTGATAATAGCTGAAGTTACTGTGAAACAGAAACTTGCGGAGGAGTGCTATAATACAAAGACAGGAGAACCACACAGTGAAGTGGGCGATTGGGTCGTAACAAAGAAAGTGGGAATTGTGAGAAAGGGAGACAGTCAATTTTCTTGTCCACTTAAGGGCACTAAAGTGAAGCGGAATGTAGTTGTATTAGAAAATGGTTCTGTTTGGAGTATAGAAAATGTTTGTAAGGTTGCTAACTATAAAAAAAAGAGGAAGCTTCTGTGTTATTGTTTTTCCTTGTAATTTTTCTCTCTTCTCTGTTCTGTTTATATGCATTTTTGTTGTAGGCTATGTCGCTTAGACATCATTTAGTGAATTGGTAAATCTATAAGTTTTATTGCTGTTGATGGTGATGCAATCTGGGCATGGAATGCTGGTGTAGAACTTACAGTGGAATGTGAGGATTGGGAAGATTCTGTACTAATAAGAGAGCTGTAGTGTATACAGATGGATCTGCTGAGGACTTCTGTTTACCAATAAACCCACCTAAAAGAAGAAATTGGAGTGGTTATTTCAACACTCAGGCTTGCAAACGTGGAATCCTGACTGTAGCATCATATGAAGATGGAGAGGGCAATAAACATACAGGAGATGGGTACATGACAACCAGTTGTAAATTCTTAACACATTGGTGAGCAGAGCTGGACAGTGCAATTTCAAACTTCACAGTGCACTTGCATCCTTTGTTACTCTGTCTATTTTGTTCATTCACATCTTTTGTTAAACCACATCTTTTGTTAATTGGACACGTGCTGTTTGAGGGATTGGGATATTTCGCAGGGGACTACATACAGGCCCTGTGTTTTTTGATCTCACAGCTATTTAATAAACAAACCGTCTTCTACCTCTCAGGTAATTTGTGATTTTTTGCAAATAATTTTTGATGTTGTCTACTGCAACCTTCTACTGGGGCAAGGGCTACAAGCCCTTCAAGTAGTGCACCTTGTGTTCCTCGAAACTTGTCCACAAAGTAAACTGTATAGGAAAGGATATGTACTTGGGAAAGGATATGTATTTGTGTGAAAGAAAAAACTATAAAATAATATTGGTGTAGGTTAAAAGGTCAGGTGACAGTAACAATGTCAATCTAGATGGATATATTCATTTAGGTTAATTATTGCCCTCCTCCCCTCTGTGCTGCTGTCAGAGAATAACACAATACATTATCTAGGTATCTAAGACACTTTAATAGCATTACATTATTATGAGTGTACCCCTGAATGTCCAAGGTCAGGCATTTGGGTAAATAAACAAAATTATCACAACTGTGTGTGGTGCATGGAGGGCAAGCACTTGTTTGTGTGGAACCACACAACTATTGCCCAACCAAAACATGTACTTGGGGCTCCCCACATGTGGGTGGATCCAAGGGTCCTTTCCAGATGATTTTCACACAATTGTCTGGTGACAGCCGTGCTGTCAAGCAGACCATATACATGTATCTATCTGGATGGCGGGCTAATCTGTGTGAGCAACAGGTGACTCAAAAGAAAAATATTAAACTTTTTAAGCTGATTGCAGGAGTTTGGCACCAGCAGTCATTTTTGAGATTTGGAATTTATTTTTCATCATCAGATTTTGACCCATAGTAAGGGTGAGAAAGGCGGGACTAGGAGAAAGAATGCTATGGAAGCAAAAAGCTGGGAAATCAGTGACAAGCGGAAAAGGCCGAGGTGAAAAAATAACCTGCATGAGTGACAGAGAGAGTAGAGTGGTGGAAGAAAAAGGGTATGAGATGGAATCAAGAAAAAATAGCGTTGCCATTCTACAGCTCCAAGAGCGGGCTCAAAAGGATAACTGTGTATCCTTATTTATTTGTTTACTTATTTTACAAAATAGTAGCTGATGTCAGTTTTGTATCCATATTTAGCTCCCATTAGCCACTGGGGCTACTGTACATACGTTAATGTTTAGAGAAACATAACATCTTGAAAAATGTCTCATGCACCCAGAGCCTGGTGAGATTCTCACATCCCACGCAACTGTTTCTCACACTCACAACCTTCTTGCCTTACTTCCAAATTAATTATTGACACATTTAGCAAACCCTACTATGATATGAATGTATAGTCGCTAATACTGATTGGACCCGCATTACATTAATTAAAAAAAATAAACCTATTTATGTATATGAGCTCCTGACCAAAGAATAAAATATGATCTTTTTTAAATGGAAAGTAAAACCACTGTTTTCCAAAAAATGTAGTTTGCCTCTTAGAACCTACCTTGCCCTAGAAGCCCGAGAGTGCAATGCCATATGGAAATGGCCGTGCGTTTTTTCAAAGCATAACCTATTAATTTCATAAAAACTGCTCTTAGCCTTACAGTTAAAGGGACAAAAGTAGGTGTCAGAAATGAAAAAATAAATCGCACCTCCACAATGTTTTTGCTTCATAACATACCATCCACTTTTGTTCCTTTAAACAAGGCCTGTCACCTACCAGGCCTGGGCTGGGGCAGACCCATATCTCTCCCCTCTCCATGTGAGTGACTCCCTGGAGGTCTCGTCTCCTCTGCTCCCGAAGGCAATGAACCAGGGCTTACTGCAAATTGAAATCACTATGCTGTGTTCACCTGCTCAATCAAAAAAACGTGTTTTATGAAGTAAAATCATATGCTGACATAAGCGTCTCAGGGGCCAGGATTATTGTCATTTTAATTACTGGAATGACCTTGTAATGGGATGCCGGAAGCATGACATATTCATTTGCTGTGCTTGCTGCCTGGCGAAATGCGGCCGCGCCACTTAGTGCATGTGCTGTCATGTGGAAGATTACTGTGTGATTCGAGAAGCTTCCTAATGGCGTCATGGGCTGGCGGACTTCGGAGGGATCACAGCGGCCCAGCTCTGCAGGGGGAGTCTTTGTGAAGAGGGGGCCTCTTGTACTGTCACACAGCACTGAAAAGTGCATTCGTTTGGGATTATTTCAGTGACCCGTCAGCTGTACCATAAATCCTCGATTTGTTCTTCCTTATAAAGATGATGTCATCCCTCTGATGGAGAGTCACCAGTAGTGGGTCTACAACCTCGTATGGGTGAATCCAGTAATTCACAAAGCTCGCCAGAATTTTGCCGTGAAAGGTTTCAAGGTTACTGTTGGAAAGCCCTTCCGAATTCCCATTTGTGAAAATGCTGAGGCGTTTCTGCAAGCATCATGGTACATGTATAATTCAACATGGTTAAATGTCATTGTTGTTCCTTATCTCTCCATGAAGAAAAGAATACTCCTGCACCTCACCAACTACATGCACTCATCATTCCTCTACTTCTCACCAATTTGGTGTCAATTCCCTTTCCGACCCTGGAATGTGGCTTATATCTGCCTTTGGATGGAGTAAATCTCTAACCTTTTCATAGTGGAAACGGGTAAGAGAGAAGTTTTTAGTAGCTATAATGTCAGACTGTTGTCAAAGTTTCCAGGGTAACTGTGAAATGGAACGCCCACTCAAAACACCTTCAGTGATTTCTTCATGCACAACAATGCTCAACCAAGGTGTGATATGGCACTTTAGTAAAATGATTTATGCGTTCAAAGTCACTGTTTATGAAACCATTCCATGGAGACATTTCCGTCTGTAAGTCAGGCGTTAACAAGCCAGCAGCAAAGTAGTCCCAGTTTTTAGGTCGAGCCTAGCACAGCGTGCATGCGCTGCCCTAGGAAAAGGCCTTTTGGAAACACTTCAGCTTTTCTTCAAGCTTGTGCGTGTGGTGCTCACACGCTGTTGGCCTTTGCGTCTGGATTTCAAATTGAAAGCACGTAATTGGCCAAAGGCGCGTGGATGTCCCAGCTTTTTGGTAAATGTTTACTCCCAGAGCGTTTTGCTCTCAGGAGCCAGCAGCTGCGTGCAGGCTGCCATCTCTTTTGGGTCAGGTTTCATCCTTTGAATGGCGCTCCTCGTCCCTGACCCCCATCGGCTTCTAAACTCCAGAGGCTTCCCTGGGAACGCGCGAGTGCGCGCTTCAAACCATTTCAGCATGTCTGGCTGCAGTCGTGTGCGCACGCACACAGTCCTGGCGTTATTCCGCAGCACCGCACTGTTGGCGCTAGCTTGTTTTCTCTTCCTGTTTCACCTCCGTCTCTCTTCACATGTATCCTCCCTCGTTGTGCAGCTGGTTCCTCTCTGATTTTTTTTTTCTTTTTGAGATATGAGGTCTTGTGTCTCAACCTTCGCTTTTGTTGAGGTGAAGTCTTGCTTCCTCCTCGGTCTCTGTGGCGTTGTCACAGTTGCCCTGGGTTTCTGGGTCACCGCTGTGCGAAGCTATTCCTGTTTCCCTGTGAATATAGATCAGCACAGTCTGATACTGCTTTCGTGTTGTTGTATTCACCCCTCCCTGTCTGGGCCTCATTGTCACCTCCCTCTCTCGGTATCGCTGCCCTTTCCCCTGCCGCTCTGTTTTGAGCTCTTGATGTGTCTGAGCCGCTCCCCACCCCGTCCGCCTGTTTCTCTTTCCAGTCAGTCACTCTGCATGTCCCAGGCGTACAGCCTCTCCCCCCCTCCCAATCCCACAAGTGGCAGTTAGGGCGGGGGCTCTGCTGGGCCTGCCACCTCCGACCTTAGCAGGCCTCACATGACTCGCAAAATTTCCCAAGCATTACATCACCTGGGAACCGGGGAGAACAGCGCTCTTAAAAGGGCGCTGCCCGGGCATGCGCGACTCAGCAGTCTCAGGGGGAGGGGCCACATAAGGAAGCACACTAAAATAACTTGTAAGCAGACTGACTCCAGCTTCTGGCGAAAGGTTTTTTTTGTGCAGTTTTATATAGCACGAACTCGGCTCGAAGATATTGAAGCGCTTTACATGACCACGTTACATTACGGAAGGACACATTCCGCCTGGAAGGTATGTGGTACCATGTATACAGCAGTCACCGCTATCTGTAGTGCTGTGTGATATCCTGTACACATTGCACAATACCCAGCATGTCACTCCCTTTTTTAACGATAGTGCCGACCCAGTCTGCCCTACAGTATATTGACAACCTTTATACTTTACAGCATATCCAGCAACAGTGTGTGTGTGAGTGAGACACACTGTTCTCCTTCACGTTGCACTATTTAATACAGCATGCCATACATTGTCCAGGTACAGTCTTCACATCCTGCTCTACAAAATGAGATGTATATACCAGAGTTTACCACACCTATACTGTACACCCCCAGCCTGTTCTGTGGTAAGCGATACATATTCCATGTCACAGCCTACTTAGTGTTACAGCATGTGGCATCAAATTGTCCACAACAATGTATACCCTGCCTGTACCACAGCATGTGACAACTTGCCCACCATCACTACCTACTAATCGTATGGTGCAGGTCTGCAAGATGCAACGCTATGACATACCCTACCCTGCCTATGATACAGTATGTTATACTCTGCAAGCCATGGCCTGCTCTGATTGTGCTACAGTATGTAATACCTGTCCATGCCAAAGCCTACCCAGTTTGCAGCAATCTAAGCGCAAGACAGAACGATTGACTGTGGATAGGACTGGTCTGCAAAAAAAAAAAAATACTCCAAATAGAAACAAATACACCATCTCACTAACAGTCCACCACCCTCAAATACCCCTGATTTTCATTGTTGTCTGTTTACAACAACTGTTGAAGAACTGATGGATTTTATGCAAAGCTTCTCTGTTCTCCCTAAGCAATTGTTTTAGTGTTACTAAACATTTGTAAAAAGTAACTTACTACGCACCAGCCCTTCTAAGAAACATTGTTGCCCATATTATACACACTATCCCATTTTTTTGTGGATTTTAATTGTTATATATTTGTTTTTTCATTAAAACACGCTTCCCTATTTGTGCTACATTATAATAACACCTCATCGGCCACTGTAAACACACAACCATAAAAATGGATCTTAATTTTGCTGCCACGGTAGTAGAAAAATAATCACAAAACTAGAAATCATTTTTTATGTTAATTATTATTTTAATAAGGTCGTTCTTTCAGTTGTACATAATGTCTTCCTGCTTTATATATGGTAACAAAAATACTTAACGATTTTTTAATATATTTTTTCAACATGCTGCACAGCAGCCATGCTGCTCTACAACATAGCTTAAAGACATTGGCAAAGCCAATAGCACTGGCTAAACACTTATAAGGTTCCAAAGGCGTGAACTATTGGCTATGCCAATGCTTGTTTTTTGCAGTGATCATTGAGAGAAAGATGGTAGTCAGTGTGAATGTAGCAGTAGAACAGTTAATTAGGTTTAAATGTTTCTATTACTGGATCAATAGAATACAATATTAGAATAAATCCGTCTCTTGTTACTCTAATTCCTAACTCCTAACTGTCCTGCAACCTCATGTAACTTCCCATATACAATGCCCTTCTCACCGTAAGACCCATTTTCTACTCCTCTGCGACTCGCCTACGATCTGTCAGTACAGACATACCACTGAGCCACAATGCCTGCGTCCCTCTTCTAGTCTAACTAAGCACCATCCCATATGGCTCTCCTGCCTTTAATGAAACTACTCCTTCCTCTCCCTGCACAGTGAGCTGTCTCATTGCAGAAAGAATGATCTGTACCACTTTGAAACACTGCGGTCATGTAAGATCTTGAAATTCTTTTGACAGGTAGCACAACAAGAGGGCTTACTTTGTGGTTGAGCCAGGGTCGGACTGAAATAGAAAATATGTCCGGGCAGCAAAATAAATGTGGCCCTGTAGAAAACTGAGTTACTGGTTGAGGGGGTGAAACTCTACTCAAGCAGGAACCACAACCTTTGTCAGGGTGAAGCCACAAGCAAACTCTAAATTAACCTGTGCTCAACCCTCGGGTAGCTTGGCAAGTTACTGGTTGAGGGGGTGAAACCCTACTCAAGCAGGAACCACAACTTTGTCCGGGTGAAGCCACAAGCAAACTCTAAATTAACCTGTGCTCAACCCTCGGGTAGCTTGGCACAGAGCAGTCAGGCTTATCCCAGAGGCAATGTGTGAAGTATTTGTGCGACACTTCAAACAATAATAAAGTGAAAATAAAGCACAAAAAGGTTCCCATGCCAAATTAAAAAAATTAAGTTCATTTTAATAAATAAAACAAGACAAATACAACAAAAATCTACTCAATAGAACTGAAGATATACAGGTTCAAAGATTTCAATGAAAATATTACAAAAAGCACAAAGCTCTAACTGTGGCTGTGTGGTCATGCTGGACTGGGACAAAGTCACTAGTTCAGGTTAACCACAATGGAGTGTGGGCGGTCCTCAAGGGCTCAGTTAGGCCTGATGAACAGAGTACCTTAAATCTTGGTTGCAGGGCATTGTGTGGTCCCGCATCAAGGATGTGCCATGCAACCGAGGCGATGCAAAGTTCCAGTCAGAGATGTGTCACGCAGCATCGGTTCTGGGGAGCTGCGAGACTGCGATGCGAGGGCCTGCGTCATTGTCGAGGAGGCTGTCAATGAGGGAAGCTTCCAATGCAAAGTCCTGCATCGAGGATGCATCATGCACTGTCTGCTTCCAAAGAGGCTGCGGGCTTTGGACTGCAAAGTCCTGTGTCATTGTCGAGGCTGCCCTCGTCAAGAAGCTTGCAATGTGGGTGCCTTTGTCGAGGATGCCTTGCACAGTGGTGGTGCATCGGTTCTGCTCAGGATTGATTCGAGTAGCAGAGGAGATGTATTGTTTCTGCTGGATCCACAGATGGGCTGGCAGAGCACCTTCAGGCCCACTTCTAAGGGTTTAGGACTGGGGTGGCACCACTTGGCAGGGTAGAACTGACAGTTGCAGAGTCCAGGTGCTGGTTACAAGAGACTAGCCCTTGGAGTCACTCTGGTGGTCCTGGGTACAAGTTACAGGTCTAGTCTTCTTACCCAGGCAAGAGGGCAGCAGGTCAGCACAACAGGTAGCAGTCCTTTCAGCAGCACAGCAGTCCTTCTTCCTGGCAGAGTCTTCCACAGGTCCAGAAGTGTACTGAAGAATTGGTGTGTGAGGTCCAATATTTGTACCTGGTGCCTCTTTTGGAATGAAAGAAGCTTCTAGAGGATGCTCTTTGAAGTGCACAGGCACCCCTGTTCTGGCTCCAGCTAACCACAGGGGATATGCATTTGTGTGAGGGCAGTGCGCAGCCTATTCAGGTGTATGTGGGGCTGTGCCTAGCTCTGCCCTCTCATCCTGTCCGTGATGGGTCATTCAGGCACACTCAAGCTCTATATTGTGTCTAGGAGGAATACACAAAGCACAACTGCCAACTACACCCATTCATGTGACCCAGAGACAGGCTGCAGGCACTGACTAGCCAAGGCAGGAAAATGCCAACTTTCTAAAAGTGGTATTTTTAAAATTACAACCATAAAAAAATGACTTCTCTACAAAAGTAGAATTGTCATTACATGTACAAAGACACGAAGCATGAACTGCTTACTTTTCCCCATTTGGAAGTTATCGCTTATGAAATGTAATATGGTGACCCCAATGTTCACCTATGGGAGAGGTAGACCTTGCAATACTGAAGAAAACAAATGTAAAAGATTTTCTTTATCAGGACATCTAAAACTTAAAAGTGCATGTCCTACTTTTTAGATTTATTGCACTCAGCCCTGTGGGTTGTTTAGGGCCTACGCTAAAGTTAAGATTCCAAACTTTACTACTAAATACCCTTTGTGAATACCGAAAGTCATAAAGTTAGGATTTTGTCTCAGTTAAACTTAAGTTTTGTGAATCAGGTCCTCTATTCCTATATGCTTACAGGGCTGGGTGTGTGGTGAAAGTGCAATAGTCATACACAGTGTATACAATCACAATACATCAGGTTTATCACAGACTCATGAGTCAAGATGTAACCCTGTGTGAGGGGGAAAAGCCTTGTGTCGAGTGTGATTCATAGCAGTGAGCAGAGCTCTCCCTTATAGTAGCCTTTGAATCCAATTTTTACTCTCTGTAAGCACCTCATTGTAACAAATTTGACAAGAAGGCTTAAGGATGAAGTTGTATTTCACAAAATGTTTCTGATTGTGGCAGAGCAAATAACTTTTTAATTCTGGTCAGCTGTCTTAATGGTGCCATTTGCACACAGGTCTGGGATGAAACCAAAAGAGTCAGTCTTCAAGAGAGCCCTGTTTACTGGAGTAAGTTATATATTTGTGTGCCTTTTGTAGCCACCACTCCATCTCAAATCACATTTAAGCTGCCTTAAAATGGCAGGTCAAGACCAGGGCCCAGGTCTCCTTTGTGGGTTGGTAATAACATTGCATGTGTTTTTGTAAAGCACATGTTCACCCAGTAGGGTATCTTGATGCTGAATTACAGATGTTTATTGTTACCCAACTCAATGGTACTCATTTTATCGACCTCAGAAGGATGAAAGGTTGAGTGGACCCGTGTCCAAGTAGGGTCCCGTGCTTCTAGTCAGAATAAGGGAGTTACACACTTTAGACAACCCGTGTTCACCCCCTTGCTAGCTTGGCACGAGCAGACAGGCTTATCCCAAAGGTAATGTGTAAAGTTTTTGCACCCAAACACACAGTAACGCAGTGAAAACACCACCAATGTACACCACACCAGTTTAGAATAAAAAAAATCTTCATCTAAACCAAACAAGACCACCAATATGACAAAAATGCAACATACCCAATGCAAAATCTGACTTTTAAAAGGATTACTGCAAAAATACTGCTCATAGAAACATGTAGCTCCACCTGGAGCTATTACGATGTTGTGAAAGGCACAAATTCAAAATATGGCACTGACTACGAGGTGAGCGAACCGGCCACCGAGTCACACGGCCCCCCAAGTAATTTTAAAACATTGGGATCTACTTGCAGACTACTGGCACGAATATCACTGTACGATAGTTCAACTACGCTTTTCTATTCTTGAAGTAGTAAGGGTGCAAGCAGACAGGGACATTCCACATTTTTGTCTCGGAGTGAAATGTATTGGATACGCTTTTTGGACACTCTTATGCCTAAAGGTCATAGATTTCACTGCGTCACTTCTACGAGGCTTACTTGCGTCAGAACGCCCACCCTGCACACATTATACCTGGTGCAGGTATAATGTGGCGCAGGGGTTTACAAAGTGACGCATCTACCTAAATGCGTCACTTTGTCAATATGATGCAACATGGTGCATTTGTTACGCTGCTGGGGCATCCCAAAAAGTGACGCACCGGCGGCGCAAAAGTGACGCAAGGGCTTATAAATAAGCCCCTTTTGACTTTAGCTCGTTACCTATCACTTATTTACCACATGCTTGTGGTCCACTGTTTGTTACTTCATTATGTTAATGCATTGTATTATTTTATTTTGCGTATGTCCATGAGAGCCTTGCATACTGTATTGTTTTTCATCGTATTTCACTGCATTTTACGTCTTGAGCATGTCTAATAATGTGTCTCCACCTTTAAATGATATTTATGGTTAACACTACGCATCTGTACATATGCTATGATGTCTCTCATATCAGTGGCCTGTTAGATAATGTGTCTCCACTTTCAATTGATACTTATGTTTGTCACTCCACATATGTACACATGTCCTAATGCCTCTTTTATCAGCCCCATGTTCTTTGCTCTGGACACTGTCATTTTTTCCTCCTTGTTATTTTTGACTTACAACTATTCATTAGTTTCTGGTTTGTATGGTTGTATTTGTCATTAGATTGCGATTTACCACCACCGGGCCATTATTTTATGGCTCAGCGTCATGCTTTTTTAAACTTGTCTATTTAGCACGATATTCGACATTGCGCAGTATCAGCACATTCATTTCTGAACTCTTTGTTTATACTGACATTGGAAGCACTATATTTGCTCTTCCACTTTTCTTTTGTTTTTTTCATTTCTTCCTGACCTTTTTTAAATCACGAGGATGAGACTGCCCCTTTAAGTTGGATCGGACGGCCTCCCGTTGGCACATCATTACTGGCAAGCACGTTTACACTCGCGCGTAAGCTCCAGTCTTGGCGTTTAAACACTCGGCACGGTTGGCGGAACCCTGTTGGTTCACCTCTTGTATACATTGCCATTGACAGTTTTTTGACTTCACATCGTGGTGAGTTGTCACTTGAGCATTTTGGTGCAGATTTATGTTCCCTGGCGCATCCCTGCAAATCAGCATGGATGCGCCAGGGAAGATGCGTCACGCAAGTTTGCCCTTGCGCCACCGCAGATGCGCCACATTTACAATGCGGTGCATCGTGGCGCTCAAGAATTACCGCCCCATCTCGCTCCTCCCGTTTCCAGCCAAAGTCATTGAGAAGACCGTCAACAAGCAGCTGGCCGCCTTCCTCGAGACGAATGGATCCCTCGACCCTTCACAGTCTGGCTTCCGAGCCAACCACAGCACCGAGACCGCCCTCATCGCTGCCACCGATGACATCCGAGCCCTGCTGGACAACGGAGAAACAGCGGCCCTCATCCTCCTAGACCTCTCCGCGGCATTCGACACTGTCTGCCACCGCACCCTAGTGCAGCGCCTCAGCAACGTCGGAATCCAGGAGAAGGCACTGGAATGGATCATCTCCTTCCTCGACGGAAGGACACAGAGAGTCCGCCTACCACCGTACAAGTCAGAGGCCACCGAAATCATCTGCGGCGTCCCCCAAGGATCCTCACTCAGCCCCACCCTCTTCAACGTCTACATGAGCCCCTTGCGGCCATCGCACGCCAACACAACCTCAACATCATCTCCTACGCCGACGACACCCAGCTGATCCTCTCCCTGACCAACGACCCCGCCGCCGCCAGAGCCAACCTCCACGAAGGGATGAAAGACGTAGCCGAGTGGATGATGACCAGCCGCCTGAAACTGAACTCAGACAAGACGGAAGTCCTCATCCTGGGCTGCTCGCCCTCCACCTGGGACGACTCCTGGTGGCCCCCCGCCCTGGGCACCGCACCCAAACCGACAGACCACGCACGAAACCTGGGCTTCATCCTGGACTCCTCCCTCTCCATGACCAGACAAGTCAACGCCGTCTCCTCGTCCTGTTTCAACATGCTGCGCATGCTACTGAAGATCTTCCGGTGGATCCCCACCGAGACCAGGAAGACGGTCACCCGGGCCCTTGTCACCAGCCGACTGGACTACGGCAACGCCCTCTACGCCGGAACCACCGCCAAGCTCCAGAAGAGACTCCAGCGGATACAGAACGCCTCAGCCAGACTCATCCTCGACGTCCCCCGAAGCAGCCACATCTCCGGACATCTGAGAGACCTGCACTGGCTCCCCGTCAACAAGAGAATCACCTTCCGTCTCCTCACCCACGCACACAAAGCCCTACACGACCAAGGCCCGAGCTACCTCAACAACCGCCTCAACTTCTACGCTCCCAAACACCATCTCCGATCAGCCAGCCACGCCCTCGCCGCCGTCCCCCGCATCCGAAGAGCGACAACAGGAGGAAGGTCCTTCTCCTACCTGGCCGCCAAGTCCTGGAACTCCCTCCCTCCCGACCTGCGCCTGACCCAAGACCACCTCTCCTTCAGGAAGAAGCTCAAGACCTGGCTGTTCGAGCAGTAGCGGCACCCCCCCCCCCCCCCCCTAGCGCCTTGAGACCCTCCGGGTGAGTAGTGCGCTTTATAAATGGCTTGATTGATTGATTGAAGGACAAGCAGATGCGTGACGTATCTGCCGGCGTAAGGTTGGCGCAGTGCTGAAGTTGTGTCGCAAGCGCGACGCAACTTCAGCACTGTTCCAACCTACCCCATACCTAACATGGTGCGTCAAGCCTTACGCCTGCTTCAAGCAGGCGCAGGGTTTTGACGCATCAGCGTTGGGAAAGTGACTCAGTGAAATCTTATAGATTTCACTGAGTCACTTTTCAGGGGCGTTCCTGCAACAGAACGCCCCCTCTGCGTGGAAACGCCCACATGAAACCTGACGCAGGTTTCGTGTGGCGCAGGGCTTTACACCGTGACGCATCTCCATAGATGCGTCACGATGTAAATAGGGCGCAACGTGACGCCGAGTTTACGCCGCCGCTGCGTCACAAAAGTGACGCAACGGCGGCCTAAAAGTGGCGCAACTCCAACCTAGATCTGCCCCTTTATGTTTTGATGCCACGCCAGCGCCGTACGAGTTAAGTAACTTTATGTACTTTTGTTGATTCTGAGGCGTGGTATTGTCTGACACCATCGGTTGGCCCCACTACATGTTCGGCTCATCTTTATCAATAAAGTTTTCTTAACGCTCAAGTCTGGTGCCAAATATCATGGCATACACCGGTGAGTCACTTTTATGAGCACAGTTGGTGATGTGTTTGGTACCAAGTGGGCTTCACACATGTTTACATTTTGCCCGTTTGATTCACAGTACCATACCCTGAGCCAGTGTCCGGTTTACAGGAATTCGTGTCGCGTTTATTTGCAGGCTTCAGGTAATGAGTTTCTCAGATATCAACCACTTGATGCACGAGTGGGTTGAGCTTAAGCTTCCTTTCATTTTGCACCTGTAATTGCATGTCAGGTGCACATCACGCTCTCGTACTGAGGAACTTTTGCAACATTGGCACGCATGCTCGTTTTTTATTCGTTCTAATTATCGTGCCCTCAGCATCCGATCATTGGGCATGTAAACGCTTGAACTTTTGTTGATTTTACCACTTACTACTCTCCTCTTCCTGTCCGTTCCTTCCTCTCTCTTGTAGTATTCACTCTTTTTCGGGTTAGAGCTGCAAGGTGTGTTTGATGCACGTATTATGTGGACTGATCATGTTGTCTTTCACTCTGTACCTCCCGGATATGAACTTGATTTTGTCATTTGATTGTGAAATGTTTTTTTAAGAATGAACCCATCTAGTTACTTTGTAGATTTCCCTGAGCAAGGGCAGCATTTTATGCCCAAAATGCATTGGGATTTAAGTGTTACTCGTGGGATTCATGTGCTTGCTGGTCCATGCATTTGAAAGACACGTCCCTCGAAACCTTCACAAGCCTGTCTTCAATTAAAAGATTCTTTTGAACTACTACAGGTGTTTCTACAGAGCACTTCTTCAATGGATCGTTTTTATTTGTAAATGTGTTAATTTTGAGCATTTGATTTGTGACAATTGATTACTTGTATGTCACATTGGTGAATACTCTCTTGAGTGCGTATTGGTAGTGTACACAGAGTCTACGACTTGTTGTCCTTGTTGTTTAATTGTTTTTAGCAAGGGGGCGAGCTGTACCCCCTCTCTGCATGCACACCGCATTGATTACTGTCAATACATGATCAATCTGTTGTTTCTTTTGTTTAGCTTGAGTGCAAACTGGCTGTCCTTTTTGTCTCACTTTCTATAAGTGGCATTTTCAAACACACAATTTTAAAACCACCTTTACTAAAAAGATGTGTTATACAATTCAGAGTTCAGAAAGCCTAAATTGAAAATCTCTAGTTGTTCCCAATTGAAAGTTACATGTGTAAAATATTACAGTGCAGCTCCAATGCTAGCATATGGGACAGAAAGCCTTTCAACAGTGAAAAACGAAATGCACAGTATTTCCCTGTCAGGACATGTCAGACACACCAGTACATGTCCTACCTATCACATACACTGCACCCTGCATATGGGGGGTACCTCAGCCTACCTGAGGGGTGCCTAACATGTATGAAAAGAGAGGGTTAAGGCCTGGCAAGTGGGCGCACTTACCAGGTCATCATACCAGTTTAAAAATGTGAACGCAGACACTACAGTGGCATGTCTAAGGCACATTTACAGGGCTACTAATGTGGGTGGCACAACCAGTGCTGCAAGCCCACTAATAGCGTTTGATTTACATGCCCTGGCACAGTCAGTGCACTTTACTAGGGACTTACCAGTAAATCAAGTATGCCAATCAGGCATAACCAAACATTTTCCACAGGTAGCACTTGCACTTTGGCACTGATCAGCAGTAACAGCGGCAAAGTGCCCAAAGCATACAAGCCAGCAAAAACGAAATCCAGTACACAGTAAAAAATGCAGGAGATAGAGGCAAAAAGTCAGGCGGAATGACACTAAGGGGGCCAAGTCTAACAAACATGATACCCAAGTTCCTGACATTCTTGGCAGGGGTGGAGAGTGTTCCTAAATTTTGTTAGGGGACCAGGAGGACAGGGCTTTCCCGAACAAAAGGACCACAGTCTTTCCTGAGTTTAGTGTCAAACAGTTTCCCTTTCTCCACTTGCCAATTCCCTGCATGCAGTCATGAAATCTGATGGCCGCAACTTGGAAATCGCTAGAGATTGAGACCACAATTTGTATGTTGTCGGCATACAACACTAGGGAGAACCCAAAGGATCTGAACGTGCTGGCTAGAGGCGTAATGTAAATGTTAAAGAGCGTGGGGCTCAAGGATGACCCCTGTGGGACACCACATGGCAGAGAAAAGGGGCTAGAGACAAATTCATTGAGAGCCACAGATTGCTTTCTGCCCTAGAGGAACAATCTTAAAATGGCCAATGCAGTGCCCTCAATCCCTATATTGTTTATACAATCCAAAAGTGCAGTTAACTGTATCAAACACTGCCGACAGGTCGAGAAGGATAAGAACTGCTTTACCTCCCTTGTCTAGGCTTGTTCTAATATCCTCTGAGGCCACAATCAGCACTGACTCTGTGCTGTGCCCGCTTCTGAACCCAAATTGAGTGGATTCCAGAAGATGATTATTGTCAAGAAAGGAAGTTAGTTCCACATTAATTGCCTTTTCCACTACTTTAGCCCAAAAAGAGAGATGTGATGGTAATTACTTGGTTCAAGGGTGTTGAGTGACGGTTGTTTTATAAGAGGTAATACTGTGGCTATTTTTAAGGCTTTAGGAAAATACCCCACTCTAAATATCTCATCAAACATCTTTGTGAGATGAGCAGCTACTGTTTTTGAAGCCTTCTGTAGGACTGCAGGGGGACAGGGATCCAATGGAGAGCCAGATATTACTGAGTCCAATATAATTTGAACCTGCTCTACTGTAAGAGACGTAACGCTAGTCAGCGTATTTGTTGTTACAGTCGGGTTACGCTCTTCGATTCAATCCCGACTAGCTTCTTCATTTGAGGCAAATTCATTATAAATTTCAACTACTTTAGTTTGAAAAGATTACAGAAGGACTGATTGCCACCCGACTCATTGGTGTTATTGAAGTTAGTTAGGGTGTTAACTGTCTGAAAGAGGGTTTCATCAGAATTTTTAGCTGATGTGATTTTACTAATAAAGTAGGAGGACTTTTCTACCTGATTCATGTTTTTGTATTCCCTAACTCATTGTTTATATTTGTCTTTCAGTTGGCTTGTTGCTTTCCCTCCATTTGTCTTCCTGTCTGTGGCAGAGTTGTTTTTGAAGTCTGAACTTCTCTGAAAACAAGGGAGCTGAGGTTTGTTTCTGTAGAAATTACATACTTTTTGATGCCTCAATTAGTCTACTGCTGAGAACAACCAATTTAAATAAAGTCTAAGTCATTCACTTCTTCTGGAAGAGTGTCTGAAAAATCTGATAAAAATGAGCTGTTGTGTCAGGGTCGTGAAACTCTAGTATGTTGAAATGTATTCATTGGGGATGGCATTTTAAGAGTCCGTAAATTGAACTTACAACTTATGATCACAACGTGTCAGAGTAACCATAAGAAACAGATTATTAGAAAAAATCCCATGAAGGGCATGGCCTGCCTCATGAGTAAAGTCCTGAACTAGTTTGGTTAAGCCCATGCTGGCCATTGTATCCACTAGATATTCTGTGTCTGTCAGCAGAGCCCTCAAGGTAGAAATTAAAATCCCCTAAAAAGTTGAATTCTGATTGCTGGAGACAAGATTCTAATATTGAACACACTGTTTGTTCAAATGTGGTTTTTGGGCCAAGCAGGGGATAAATTAACACTCCATCAAAGGTTTTGTAATAGAGTGCTTCACATTCTGAAACAGAGACCGGCAGATGCTGCCCTATCATAATGGTAAACTACCACTAAGCCACCTCCCCCTCCTTAATAAGAGATCAAACCTGGACAAAGAGTAACCTGATGGAATCGCTGTGACTAGATCTGGTCCTGAAGTAGAATTTGCACATGTTTCCATGACAAATGCTATATCGATCCCCTGACGCTCTAGGAATTTTGCAAATTCAACTTTATTTGCAATTACAGACCTTGCATTGATCAAGGTGCAGCTAATTCTGCAATCTGTTAAATTGTGTCCTGTGCCGATACAATGTACCACTGTGCAGGAGGCAGTGCTACTTGTAATCTCCCTGCTAATACCTAACAAATTATTACATCCCTGGCCAAGTACAGAGTCCATATTAATAATATTATTGGGTTCAAGAATAGTGGAAGCATTTTCCCTCCCGAGATAGTGTAGGCAAGTATTTTTTCCTTTGAGTACACACTTCTTTGGTTATGTTGTGAAGCAAATTGTCCAGAGGCCTGATGCTCGGCGCGGTCTGGGTACAGATATGCACAGACGGGTTTGCCTATGGAGTGCCAGTAGGCATGATAGCTCCGCGAACGCTTTATGGTTTTCTCTAAATAGCCTGCCATCCGGGGGGTGGTGTGTCCGGGGGTGTGATTGTTGCACGTGTCTTATCGCGTCAAATTGCAATAACAGGTGGGGTAAATCAAAACCAAAACTGGGGTCCAGCAACCCCCAATCCTACCACAAGCTTACTTTCAGAAGGAAAACTACTGATGAACAAATACAGACTAAAATAACCAGAAGAAATGCAAAACATAGAATGATTAAAAAACTGTTGATAACCATCCTAATATGGTGCCTAGGAATCCATCTGTGCACCGCTGCGCGGACGTGCCTGTGGCCTGTGAAACTAGTTTAGGGGCCTTTGAAGAACTCCTTAGTTGTGTTTGTCTACCCCCTCCTTCTTCTGGTTGGAACTCTGTGCACCCTTGTGGTAATCTCTTCCAGATACCTTCCTGTGGACCCTGGTACTGACCCAGCGGTTCACCTCCTTAGCAAGCTCCGTGTGGCCAGTGCGCTTACTATCAATCAAGGTTTGGAGAAGATCTGAAAAACAAAGACAGAACATAGGCTCCTTTGCAATCAAATTGAACATTCCCTGATAATCCTTTACTTCACTGACCTTCATCCAAACATTCAATGCCTTGTAAAAGGGATCCACGCAGTCCACCCAGGTCTATTGGGGCAGTTTCTGGCTATCCCTAAACTCCTGCCTGTACTTTTCTGGTAGAAGGCCATATTTCCTGATAAGGGCTTTCTTTACTTGGCGATACCTCATCCTGTCCCCATTGTCTAGGACCAGTAGGGTGTCCCTCCCCTCACTAGGTATGTGCTTCCATAGACTAGCCCCCAATCACGTGCAGGAATCTTGTGCATCTGTAAAGCAATCTCATGAGCTTCGAAGCATTTATCAATGTTGTCTCCCACAGCAAAGTTAGGAACCAGAACCTTGGTAATATGGATCCCCTTCTCTCCAAAGGGCTGCCACCATCACTGCTGGACTCTGCCTCCCTGGCCTTGAGGTCCAGCCCCTTCAGACTCAGTTCATGAGCCAGTAATAACTTTTGTTTGTCCAAGGCCCTCTCAGCCTTCTTCTCCTCCATGGCCAGTTTCATTTCCTCCATCCTTAACTGGGCCCTCTGCAGTTTGAATACCCTACCCTCCTTCCTCTCCGCCAGCTCCTCTGGGGACAGGCTGTGGGAAGAGACACTGCTCCCTGCCCTGGCAGGAGGCTCCACTTCAGGGGTCAAGTCATCCCCCTCAACTGCAGGTGGTATCACAGGAAGGTCCTCACCAGGCCTGTCCAGGCCTGTCCAGTGACTTCAACCAGTGACGGATGGGCTTCTGCTCATAACTCCAGCGCCTTTTGGAACCCTACCTTCCTGGTGGGGCTCTTAGTTGGAAATCCCCTCTACTTGCAGAACTCCTTGAGCTGGGCCACAGTGGAGGACTCCATGTTAGCCAGCTCAAACTCTATACTTGTAGAGGTGTATGGAGGCATACCAGTCAGAAAGAGAGAATTTAGAAAAATCCAAAAGGCCAATATGGAGCATTTAAACTCGAATTGGTCTCAGATATGGCATGGTAGTGCACACCAAATCACTGTCTGGCATTGCACAAACACAAGTCCTGATCCTCACCACTGATCACTAATGTGAGAAATTGGGTTGTTGATTGACTGCCAAGGGACCCCGGGTCAAGCAGCAACCACAATTCATGTTGGGAGGAGGCACAAGCCAGCCCTAGAGTAACCTGTGCTCAATTCTCTGGTAGCTTGGCACAGATCAGTCAAGTTTAGCTTAGAGGCAATGTGTAAAGTATTTGTGCATCACTTCAAGCAGTAATAAAGTGAAAACACCACGCAAAAATGATCCCACACCAATTAAAAATAATAGAACAGTCTTTAATAAATAAAAAAAAGACCAAAACAACAAAAATCTAATTAGTAGAAGTGGAGATATGCAATTTGAAATATTTTAGTCCACATAGTGTCAAAAGCACAAAGCTCCAACTGTGGATTTCTGCTTGTGCTGGACCGGGACAAAGTCACAAATTCAGGCAGACTGCTAATGGAGCATTGGCCAGCTACAGGGACCCACTTAGGCCTGCTGAACAAATTACCTTAAATCCTGAGTTGTGGAGCATTGTGAGATTCCACATCAAAGATGGGTTACACAGCTGAAGCAATGCACTGGTTCTGAGATGCGACGAGACTACATTACGGGGGCCTGCGTCGTCATTGAGGGTCCTGCGATGGGGCTTGCGATGTGAAGTCCGGCATCAAGGATGCGGTGTATAGTTAGGGTCATGCATTGGTTCCAAGGAGCTACAAAGCAGAGTCCAGCGTTGTCGTCTAGGCGGCTGTCGATGGGCAATGCGAATGTCTGCACCGAAAATATGTTCCACAGCGGCGTTGCTGAAGAGGCTGCCATGCAGGTCTTTGCAGCAACTCCAGTCCAGTAAGCAGTGGTGATTTTTCATTTCTCCTCAGACTGGGGCCACACAACAGAATTTATGCATCAATTCAGCTGGATCCACAGGCTGGCAGAGCACCTTAGGCCCACTTCCAAGGATCCAGGACTGGGGTGGCACCACTTGGCAGTGTAGATTCACAGATGAGTCCATGTGCAAGTGCAAGGTTGTTGGAAGCCTGTTGTGTCTCTGAGGCTTCATACCAGGAAGCCAGCCAATGAGCCCTTAGTCATACTGGGTTCGAGAGCTGCAGTTGCAGTCCTTCTCACCCAGGCAAGAGAACAGCAGACAGCAAGTTAGCACAACCGGGCAACAGTTCCTTCAAAGCAGCGGTTAAGCAGAGTGACAGTCCTTTTTATCAGCAAAACATTCCTTCTTCCTTGCAGAGTATCAGCAGGTCCAGAAGTATACCGAAGAGCTGGTGTCTGTGGTCCAGTATTTAAAATCAGTTGTGCCTTTGAAGTGGGGAGAAGCTTCTAGAGGCATGCCTTTTGAAGTGCACACGTACCCTGCCATCCTGGCCCTTGCTCCAGACTAACTGCTGGAGGTATGTGGCCCTTTGTGTGGAGACAGGACACAGCCTATAAAGTGTGAGTGGGGCTATGTTCCTCCCTCCCATCCTTCCAGTGATAGCTCATCCAGCTCACACCAAAGTTCCCCATTATGTCTCTATCAGGGGTGGGGAATTCCTATCTCCCGACGCCCGAGACATCTAGACTTCTTACAAGGGCAAGAGGTTTTAATGTCTTAACTTGTCCAAAGGACAAGTAGACAGGCTTACGGTAATCCGATACACAGCAGTTTAACCCTCTTGGTCACAGCCAGTTAATAAGGAGCTCTGAGCAGTTCATTGGCAGTGAAAGGGTCAATTCAAAAGCTGGGGCCTGCACTTTAGTTTCACCAGAGCAGAGCAACAACATGATTGAGCTGAGCTCAAAGTTGCAGCTCCATATAAAACATGGACAGCACTGTCAGGTAAGAGTCATTTTGCTTTCTCCCCGAGGCTTCCAGGCCCTTGAGGTTCTGGACTTTTAAGAGTCCAGAGGTGTCAGGGAAACAACACCCGAAGACCCCTGAGTTCCTCCTGTCCCGGTGCACAAATAAACAGAGACACGGGCTTCTCGATGGTGGCGTCAAAGACCAAGGTTTATTTACTGCAGGGACACAGAAATCATAGGAACCACACAGAGGCAGAATCTACGAGACTGTTCAAATTGCATTAAGTGGGGTACTCTTTAAATACACGCAAAATGTCTTTAGGCAACATTACACGAATATTTCTCATGCCCAACCCGACATCCCAAACAAACAGTAAATTTGACATCAAACAATAATTAGTTGTAGGTTTTCGGTATTCGATCAGGTCCTCTCGACAGTTTTCCATTCTTCGCCCGATCCTCCCCATCATAAACATCGTAACCTCCCCATTGTAAAAGCCCAGAAGGAAAGGAGCAGAGCCAGGTGCAAAGGATTGAAATGTAGGATAAGAGGTGTTTATGGATCATAAACGGGCATGGCTACCGTCTTCGGCCTTTCAGTCAGGACAACGGACACGAGAACCAGTATAGCAGGACTGGCCTCAGGCAAGGGAGGTGGCTTGATTCTGCCTAGTCATGCAGCGTCAGCCTTTCTCGGGCTCGAGCTTACGTGTCCTTAACAAGGTGACTCTGCCGGGGTCATTGTCCGTTCATTGACTATGTGAGGGCAAGAAACAAAATGGATGCCGTAACTAAAATGGATGCCATGACTTTTACGACAGAATGCCCTATTTTCCAGTGAATTCACGCTAGTTGCGCAGCGAAAACACTGTCATGTATACAATGGATCATTTGCGGTTCATTGGTACCGAAATCGTGTCAGTACTACGATACCGAATTCACGGGTTCGGATTGCTACAGAACCTCAGACCGTCCTTTTGCCCTTACATAGGCAATAACTCACTCTATGTCAGAGTCCATTTCTATGTTCATCAGGTCACTGATGTGTTGTTGCAGCATTACTCTATCTCGTGGCGTATCTCTAAAAACAGGTGGTCTTCTTACGCATGTAGAAATGCAGAGATTACATAAAGCAGGACCACACTGAACAATGAGACAGCACGAAAATAAAAATACTAATGCAACACCAGTGACTATCAGCACCTTCCATCCCCACGCAGACAACAGGCTCCAGAACCATCCCATTAATGACCAGTCACCTTCCTCTACATGAATAGAGTCAGAAATCTTATGTAACTTAGAGATGGCCTTGTATACTGTTGGCGCATTATCTGGAATAAAAACGCAGCAACTTGATTGGATCATCTTACATACTCCACCTCGATCTGCAAGTAACACGTCAAGGACCATACGGTTCTGTAACGTCATGAGGCGATCCGCTTGAAGCTCAGCTGTCAGGTTACTAAGAGCACCCGCCGTTTCAGTGATAGTGGATTCAACTACCCGTGTTAGTTGACGTAAGTTTCTACTGTTGGCCATAGGCCCCCAGAATGGGAGGAAACCCTTGAAAAAGTCTCCTGCCTCTTGGCCAGCAGTATCTTCTTTACTGAAAACACCTCTCACAACTCTAGTTTTGTGATAGTCCGGTGCAGCAGTGTATGTCGGAGGTAGCAGTTGAGCGATATAACATGAGCCTGAGAAGTCAGCAGGCAACCATGTGTATGCTCTGTCTTGGCAAACAAAATAAGTACCCTTAGCAGCTAAGAATGCCGGAGAAGACTGTGACGGGAAAACATATGTTTCGATACAGTCACTTTTCCCTAGTCGAGCTTTCGGATTCCTCCCATTTCCTTGCAAACAGACTTGACCTTGGTGGGGTACGACCCAGATCGGAGTTGAGCTCTTACGTTTGTTCTCACCCAGGGTAATGCCATATTCCGTCACATTCCAACCCATGTAAACTCGTAATTCATCCTTGGGAATGAACGGAGTATTATTGACATCTCTCACCATGTCAGTGATTCCTTTTACCAAG